>NC_092340.1:297540000-298165000 GCF_046630445.1 Rutidosis leptorrhynchoides
CACCACATTGCCCTCTTGGCAATGAACCTGAAGCACTTAATGGCGAACCTGTCCGAAACACCATTTTCTCTCTCATTTCCAGAGTATCTCGTCATGATTATATACTACACCAAATTCTAGATCTTATTTATCCGCTCGTCCGAACCGACAATCACCCCGGTGTAGTAGAAGAAGTCAACGAGCTTCGCGCTCGGGTAGTGGCTTTGGAGAATATGGTGCAAAGGTTACAAACACCAGTAGCATAACCAGTACCACTATCAACAACATCAACAGTACCATTACCACCACCAACAACAACCGCATCGCAAACCTCAACTTCACAATCTGTCCCACGAGCATCGACGTCATACGCCATGTAGATACCAAGGAATACCACAACGATTAAGTATTGATTTATAACTTCATTGGGGAAACATTCTACGGCGATTATGTAATTTCTAAAGTTTAGAAATTATCAATCCTAGCCTTAACCATAAATCAAATGAGTTTAATTTAATATTAACTCATTAAATCTATATTACATCTGAAGAAATATACACATATATATTTCCATAAAGACTGTAATAAAATTCTTTTGTACAAAATATTAATTGTGAATTTTTTTTTTTAACGGGTAGGTAATACCCGAGAGATATATAAATTCACAATTAATATGTTACATTCTTCGAATCTGATTCAGCAAGTCATCCATTATACTCCCTACTTTCACAACAATATACATTCTTTTATAGAAATCAAAACAACCATACTCATTCAAAATCTAATTACATATTCTGATTTTAAAATCTCAGAATTTGATTCAAGATATAACCGAAATCATCACTCTTAGATTCCTACATCTTTCAAAACTATACTTTGACTTCAAAACTGTCCTAGAACCTCATTTCTATTCATGGAACTCACAAAAATATTTGTATCATTCAAAATCTTAGAACATCATATGTATATTAACAATTACAATATGTGTTCAAACACTTCGAAATTCCTAAAGACAAGCGAGATGATTATCCAACCACACATTACCCACTGTCATGCACCTGAAAAGCTCTCGAAACCAAAGTTATAGTTTAACATGTATCCATGTCAGATCCTTTTATATTTATTACCAAATATAATTTTTCAATCTCTTTCCAAAATATACAGTTTTGTCACAGCTCCAGCAAATCACCTTCATTTGTTTATACGAATAAACCCTTCATCATGGTTACCGGGGAACCTTTCATATCTCGTCACATTAGCAGTAAACTTATCAACAACTTCATTAACCTTCGACTTAAGCCTCTCCGAAAATCCACTATACTTATTCATTAAAACCCCATCATGTACTCATCTACATCCTGTAACAATAATTGTCACACCAACTACTGGGAATTAGCAATCAGTATTTTGAATTTCGCGACAATTTTACGTTAAAAGTTATATGTATACATATAACGTCTATCTCCTAGACTTACATACTTCGAATGTGAATTTTCTGAAAAACATCCCAAACTATGAACTAGTTCTCCGAAATTGGAAAAATGCTGATGAAGCAGCAAAAACTGTAAACGACTTTAACAGTCAAAAGTTTGATGATAAAGAATAGTATGGTGGTAAAGCTGAGAAAAAGAGAAGGTTTGAAACTGGAAAATGGATTGAGCAGACCATGAAGGAGGCTGTGGACAAATCACAAAGACTAAACCTACCTTCAAAGGATCCAAATGTTTCAGTGTCTATTGAAATCGTTAGCAAACACCTTACTTCTTATTCTAAACCTTCACAGACAAATCTTCTTCATCATCCATCTATGTTAAGAATTCTAAGATATTATCTTATCTTTTATTATAAACATCTTCGATATTCCTGAAGATATTTTCACAACTATTCTTATCCGAAATCTTTTATCTCTTCGCAATATCTGCGTTACAACATAAAAAGAAACTGTGTTAGTTTCTAAATTCTGAAGAAAAAAAAATTCGAATTTAAAATAGGAATGTTTTTAAAGCAGTGTTGAGAACTGAAACATGAGTTAGTATAATATAATGACACTTGATCAATGTGATTATATTACAGTAAGTCATGCTGAGTTTCTAATGAAACGTGATGATTCATAGAACATACCGTCATCATGTACTATTTACACGACTTTTACATTCTACCCAATTTCCAAACATATTAAGAACATATCATCTTGATAGCTCTATATTTTCAGATATTCTGGTAAGTTGCCAAATTAAGATCGTGCCATTACGATTTTCTTCTTGGAACATTAACTATGTTCATCCAAAAATTCATATCTACGAATTCTGAACCATTATCCGCTTGACTTAAGGCTGGGAAGAGAAAATGAAAGCATGAAGCTCCGAAATATAATGGAGAATATAAAGCCCGATAACAACCTCGAAATTACAAACCGTGTATATCAATGCGTATAGCAATATAAAGACACGGGAGAATGAAAAACACAATAACCCCAAGGTAATGGTAGAAGAAAATAACTTCCTCCGGTGGTAGATGAAAAAGAAGAATGACAGATATGAAAGTTAAGAGTATATCAAGAATCAATACTGGATGAAGCATATTAACGGATGCTTTAAAGTATGAATTGGGGAGAAAGACTAGAAGGTGTGAGCTGTGGAAATAAAGAAACGAAGGGGGTGGATTTATAGTAAAATATCAGACAGAGAAATCGAGACAGATTATCGCATTTAATCAAAGAAGGTCATGATTTTCTTAATCGCCGAAGAACCAAATCTTATTGCAAAGATTTTCTTTAAATCCAATGAATTCTGGAAATCAATCATAACTACGTCATCGGTTAAAATAAATATACGTTTACTCATTTCACTCTCTTGCGATAGCTTCACTTATACTCTTCGCGTAATCAAATTGTTTTATCTATATTACTCAATGATGATAAAACTCTATTTATCAACTCATATTCGTCATGAAAACATTTTTATAGTTAGCCATGACGACCTCGATCAAATTTCGGGACGAAATTTCTTTAACGGGTAGGTACTGTGACGACCCGAAAATTTCCGACCAAATTTAAACTTAACCTTTATATGTTTCCGACACGATAAGCAGAATTTGTAATGTTGAATCTCAAAAAGTTTGGAACTACATTCATGTAATCAATTATCCTTTGACCGTGTTCGACGATTCACGAACAATTATGTGTATATAGATATGTATATATAATATATAATATTAACTGAAAACATTAACAAAGTATTAGATATATGATACTTTACATGAACGTATTTGTTTCGATATATTTATTGACAGAATTAAGAGATAATATCAAATGATTGAATTATCAGATACATTATGATATGATTACGGGCCTATGTTATGAGGTCCACTGTGATTTAAGAAATCTATTCTTTTTGACCACTCATTACTTAACTAGTATGATAAAATAACGATATTTATATTTTATTTTATCAAATATATATAACGATTTAAATTAATATTATATATATTTATACGCGTATTATACGTATATAGTTTTATACTTTTACTATACTTTAACTTTACCTTTACTTTACTTTTACTTTACTTTAACTTTAATAATTCATACTTTAATAATTCACTTTAATAATTCATACTTTAATAATTCACTTTAATAATTCATACTTTAATAATTCACTTTAATAATTCATACTTTAATAATTCACTTTAATAATTCAAAAATCTATTATAAATAGAATTCAATAGGTTTTATTATTTCATAGAAACTTGAAAATATATTTCTCTAAACTCTCTCAATCGAATTACACATATATATATTTTCTTTGTATTATTTCAAGATATTATTAGTATACATAAAATACTACGACGGAGTTATATTCAGACGATTTTAAAATAAGTTTTCAAACGGGATAGAGCTAATGAAATTATGGGTTATAGCTATGGAGGTTATGGGTATTGATCGAGGGTATTGCTCGTGAGGTCAACCTAACGTTTATCATTTTCGTTTCGTCTACGTACTTTCCTGCAATATTGAATCTCAATATTGATACGTGAGCACTCATAACTTAACTTTTATATTTCAATAGTGTATCCCTGACTAGTGCTCGAGTATATAGGATTATGCATGCTTGTACATTCGATATTGTCCTTAGATAGGTTTGTTGAATCCTGAATTAGATACATATGCTACTGAGATAGGGTATATGATATGCATGTCATTGGAAAGCTAGCGAAAAATTAAGAACTTTTCATTTAGATATCGAATGGTTTCGATGAACGGATTAGAAGTTATAGTCAACTGAATTTTAGTATTATTGTTAAAATGATTATTATTATTACTATCGTCGTTATTATTTTAATAGAAATATCATTGTTATTATAAAATATCATTATTACTATTATGTTAGTATTATCATTTTATCATAATAACATTTTTAGTAAATATAAATATTGTTATTTTTTTTATAGAATAATAATAATTATTATTACAAAATAATACAACTTTTACTTATTATTATTATGATCAATATTATTTTATCAAATAAATAGGGGATACAAAGATATTTTCACCACGCGTAATATAATTACATTAATAATACTTACCACTATAGTTTTACGATATTAAGTGAACTTTATAAATTTTACTACTTAAGATATATAAAAGTATATTTTATCATATATAAACGTTAATATAAATTTTTATTAATAAATGACTTTTATTATTATAAAATCTAATAAATATATTTAAATATATAAAATGACTATAGTTAAGTTATATAATAAACACGTATAAATTTTAGAAGACATTTTGGGTTAAGTTGACTTTTGTTGACTTTTGCATATTAGTCTCGAGCATTAGGATTGTGGTACACTATGACTTGACCAAAAATTGTTAGACAAATATTGACCAACATATAAATATATATAATTAATATAGGTTCGTGAATCCGAGGCCAACCTTGCGCTTGTTAAATGACGTTATGTGTATTTTTACTACGAAATACAGTATGGTGAGTTTCATTTGCTCCCTTTTTAATTGCTTTTGCAATATATATTTTTGGGCTGAGAATACATGCGCTGTTTTATAAATGTTTTACGAAATAGACACAAGTACTAAAACTAATTCTACGTGGGTTTAAACCAGAAATATACCCTTAGCTTGGTAACATTAAACTACTTGTCTATGTACGGTAGGCGCGAATCCTAAAGATATATCTATTGGGCCTGACAAACCCCATCTTGACTATGGGATGCTTTAGTACTTCGAGGTTATATTAAACACACCTGATCTGGTGTACTTCAGAGGGTAAAACACGAACGTTAAGGCTTGTTACCGGGTGCCTACAACTTATAGAATACTTTTATACACTCGCGAGTGTACGGATATTTATAGAAACTGAAATCTTGTGGTCTATTACTATTACGGAAATGATTGATTATGATAAACTAATGAACTCACCAACCTTTTGGTTGACACTTTAAAGCATGTTTATTCTCAGGTATTAAAGAAATCTTCCGCTGTGCATTAGCTCATTTTAAGGATATTACTTGGAGTCATTCATGACATACTTTGAAAGACGTTGCATTCGAGTCGTTGAGTTCATCAAGATTAATATTAAGTCAATTATAGTTGAATGTAATATGAAATGGTATGCATGCCGTCAATTTTTGATGTAAAGAAAGTTTGTCTTTTAAAAACGAATGCAATGTTTGTAAAACGTATCATATAGAGGTCAAATACCTCGCGATGTAATCAACTATTGTGAATCGTTTATAATGTATATGAACGGATCCTTTCAGATGTATTTTATTTGATCTCCAAGTTCTTCGATTTCTAGCTTGATTTCTAGAACATTCTAGGAATCTTCACATAGACTAACTTTTAATGTTATTTTCAGGGTTATGAATTTATAAAAAAAAAGGAAAAAAGCAATCTTGACCAGTAGTTAAAAATGCAGTATTCAAGATTGGAGACTTACTAACATCATGTAAAACAATTGTTTGTTGCATTCAAAGTGTATTGTCTCATAGCGTTTCCGAAACTTATTGTTACCATGCTTTTTGTTTCAATACGAATACTATCAAAAATGAAGTTTTTTGTTATTGTACATGTATCATACAAGTAATACATCCCAATACGAACGTTTTTAAATACTATTTTATAGAGCTGTCATGCAATGCACGAGCTCTTAAAATCTAGTGTGTGTATATATATATATATATATATATATATATATATATATATATATATATATATATATATATATAGAGAGAGAGAGAGAGAGAGAGAGAGAGAGTTAGGTAAGTTAAAATGAGAACGAAGTAAAAAAGCGAAAACTCCGAGAACCATTTTAAACCATTAGATTGATTAGATCGATCGCTGGGAATAGATGTACACTAAAGAGGGTAAAGTAGTAACTAAAATAAGGAGGAACATTCTATCAGTGTATAAGTTAAAAATATTAAATCTACACTAAATAGGGTACTTCTGGAAACTAAAAAAAGGTGGAACGTTCTATTAGTGTATAAGTTAAACATAACCGTAAGAGCAGTTGAGAAAAATCAGGGTAGAGGTTTTAGTAACAAATTAATCATGATAAAACTTCCTTTTCTGAATGTATTAACATTAAAATCCCTATCTAGCCTAAATATCGATTAGAAGTTGATCGATTTTGAAAAAAATCCCAGTAACTTTCAAAACAACTTTTTAAGTGTGTACATCTGCATCGTAAGCATTCAAAGAGTGTTCAATCGATAGCATAATATTTGGTCATACAATTGCTCAATAACCAAGGTACGATATGTTCAATTGATAATTTTTAATTGTCATTCTTTTAATTTCTATTGATTTTTAGTTATAAACGTTGTTTTTTTACAGTGATTAGTTCATGGATGCTATAGAGCATACTCAAAATTGAACATTCAGGTATGAAAATTCGCTGATTATACATAGTTATCCATTTCGTGATTTATAATTGAAAGTGATTAATATGCATAACAAGCGGTTAACATGTTAACTTTGTGTGAATATGTTAATTTGTGTAGTTCGAACTTGTCCATATGTTTAATTATGTTTATGAGTTTAGTAGTTAACATTGTGTGAATATGTTAACTTGTGTAGTCTAAACGTGTTCAGTTACATCTGATAACATACGTAGTTGATGTTCACATTAGTAAATGACATATTTTAACTTTGTGTGAATATGTTAGTTGTTCAGTTGTGTAGTTATGTAGTTATGTTTATGAGTTTACTTGTTAACATTGTGTGAATATGTTAACTTGTATAGTCTAAACGTGTTCAATTGTTTAATTATGAACTTGAGTTTAGTTGTTAAGAATTGTAGCGTGTTGTAAAAACAAAAAAAACTTCATGAATTTAACATGTATGTTATGATGTTAATTAGTGTATTATGAACATGTTCAGTTGTTTAAGTATGCACGTGTGGTTAGTTGTTAACATTTGTCAATGTATTAATTTGTGTGGATTATCAGAGTACATCTTTTAACATGTGCAGTTGATTTTCACATGAGTATATGACATATGTTAACTTTGTTTGGATATGTTAATTTGTGTGGTATTAACTTCGATCAGTTATGTAATTATATCTTTGAGCAGGGCCGTCTCAACAATTTGAAGGCTCTAGGCGAAAATAAAAATGGACCCTCACACACGTTTAATTTTTTATACATTTAAAAGGATAATACTTAAATTTATCAATTTGTATATACTTACAATACAATGCATTTAATTATTTAAAATAACAATATTACAACTTTAATTGACAATTTTTTATTTAACTAAATAGAATATTTTGATATATATATATATATATATATATATATATATACATACACACACACACACACACATACATACATACATACATACATACATACATACATACATACATACATACATATTTAAAATTTTGAGTCCTTCAAATTTTTTGAGCCCTAGGTGGTTGCCTATCTTGCCTATGTCCAAAGACGCCTCTGTCTTTGAGCTTAGTTATTAGTGTTGTGTGAATATGTTAACTTGTGTAGGATGAACGTGTTCAGTTGTTTAATTATGAACTTGAGTTTAACTATTAAGAATTGCAGTGTGTTCTTAGAATAAACAACTTTATGAATTTTATATTTAAGTTATGATGTTAGCTAGTGTCTCTGAACATGTTCAGTTGTTTATGTATGCACGTGAGGTAACTTGTAAACATTGTGTCAATTAGTAGATTTGTGTGGGTTCACATTTGTACCATCGATGTGGACTCACTATTTACGATGTATGTTAACTCATGTGGATGACTTAATTGTAGGTATCGACATAGAACAAAAAACATTCTAACAAGTTTTGAAGATGATGATGTTGTTATTCGTTTGAACTTTTGTCTATGTCTATATATATAATGTGAGTAAAAAGTTAAGAAAAACTGTAATTTTATAAAATTTAATTTAGCTTGCAACTTAAACCGAAAGTGAATTATGCTAACTTAACACATATAATTGGAAGAATAAAGTGTTAAGAAAGCAGATGATGATACGTAGCGACATTAGTATTGAATATTTACTACTCGTGTTATAATTATATAATTATAGAATAATATTCTCCGTGTCTCCAACAAGTGTCAACAGCAAACGTCGATTTATTGGCGACTTGACGGTTGCTTAACTTCGGACAGGTTTGAAACCCATGAAAATTTGATTCTATCATTTTCATGGCGTCTCACACTTTTTTCTTTATAACCTACTTATTAGTCGGAGGTCCATGTGTAGGCAATCTCTCTATCCATAGAATAATGAGAGGGGAAATTTTCTCTACTCTTAGGATGTTTTTACTCTGGGTAGAGAAATAACTTCTCTTTATTTTAAAATATGATACACACACGTAACTGGTGACGATATACCTAATAATTTGGTAAACTTAATAATGTGTTCCAATCATACATGACAATTTCAACTAAATTCATAAATTAATATTAAATTCAAAAATAACCATCAAGGTTAGGGTGGGTTATATAGGTCTAGTTAAAGTTAGTGTTAACAATTGATATGCTGAATATATTTGATTGTATATTGATATTAGATTGAATGAATAATTGCTGATCTAAGTTGATAAAAAGGAAAAGATAAAAGAAAGAACAAAAGACTAAAAGACTACATTGTGAATTAGTTTGGTTGCTTTTTACAATTGACAAAGCTAACCATTTATGTTACTTAGTCTTGAACGGCTATATGGTGAAATTAGCAAAGGAGCCTAACACTTTTATGAAACTATTCAACTTTGACTAATTTAGGAAAGAGGACAATTAGATGCTTGTAGTAGCCGTTGAGAATCATAGAAAGTAATCTCATGTGATCCAAAAGTCCACTTTCCATTTTAAGTAAATCTATTGTTGCTTTATTTTCTAACACTCCCCCTCAAGTTGAATATTGGAATTTCCAATATTCAACTTGCCCAATACGTCGTTGAGAAGTCTTCCGTTGACTAGTCAATCACAAGCTAGTCTTCAGTTTTGTTCGGTCGATTCCCGGCTTGAACTTCTTTGATTTGCCTCTATCATCAAGCTCCCGACATGAACCTATTTCAATCTTGAACCTTTACTAGTTCGCCAAGGAGTATTCATTTTCTAGACATGAACCCAGTCTAACTTGGACCTTTATTGGTTCGCCTAGGAATATTCAGATTCCAACATGAACCCAGTTCATTTTTTAACCTTGTTTGGTTCGCCAGAAGTATTTAAGTTTCCCGACATGAACCCAGCCCCACTTAAACCTTGTTTGGCTCGCCCGACATGAACCCAGTTCAATCTTGAACCTTGTTTGGCTCGCCTGACATAAACTCAGTTCAACTTTAGCCTTGATTGGTTCGCCCGGAGTGTCTTGCTTTATTCCGTTAGATGCTTCGTTAATCAACTCACGGTGACGCTAGAATCAATCTCCCCCTCACCCGTGTGTTGGATATGTACCGGAAATATCATTAAAGCAAGAATTAGTTACATCGTAATCATATTTCGTTTTTACCAACACACAATGATATTATGATCGAACTCCCCCTCACTTATATGTTGGGGGGTTTTATAATGATATTTAGTCTCAACAAAAGTCACAATTAATTGAAAAGAACATGTGACATGCTTCTCTGTTTGTTTTTGGATCAAATCAATTTTGAGCTTGAATATGAGTTGTGACTCTGTGTCATTATTCACTTTAACATACAAAAGTTTTGGGCCTTGTAAATTTTTTTTCTTTTTTTGAAAAAAAATAAAGAATTGTTGGGCCGTTTTGGTTTATTCATAACAAAAGTTTGGACTTGGATCAAACCACTAATTTCTTTAAACATTAAAATAGGATTTGGGGCTTTGGGCCTTGATTTTGAGATGAATGTCTTTTGACGAGTGTTAAACAACAATTTTGGTCAGTACCACATTTTCATGATTAAAATCTGTGTAAAAAATTTGAAGCCCCCTTTTAAAAGACTTCGATTTTGAACGAAAGCCATATATGAATATATATATATAAGACACATCATCATCATCATTTGTTATTTATTTATTAAAAAACTTAAAAGAGACATTTAATCATTTGACTAGAAACTTGAAAAGGTTTTTTTAATCAAGATGTTGAGAAATCGGATTTTTCATAAAACATCGCATTGTCCGCTTGTACATTGAAAAACAATTTGACCAGACCAAGTTATAACCCTAAAGTTATAACCCTTCCCTTTACAAATAAAATTGACTTTGACCAAAAACAATTATGACACTAAAAGTTTGAGTAAAGAATGACTTGGAACGATTGCTAAAACTTTTTTTAACTCTATTAAAATCAAAACACTTAGTCTCCAAAAAAAAAAGTTGTATTTTGAAGAGAATTTTAAGTCACATGGACCTTTCACAACCCATGGGTTCTTTAACCTTTTCACAGTTACCAAGTTATAATTCTTCCACAAATGAAATGAATAGTTTTGCATATACTGACAAAAAAGGGTTTGGAAGTGTTGACACTCAAAAGATTTTATGCGATAGATCAAAATTATTTTAATTTAATGGAAACAAAGAAGTTACCCCACTTTTTAACTCCTGTCTTGAAAGTCTATTTCACTACTCCCCATTTTCTTTTTATTATTTATGAAAAACAATTTATTTTACAGTTCATCCCAATTCATTTCCCAGGATCATGACAGTAAATATGGTCCAAATTAAACAAAGGTTAACTCTCTTTCTTCTTGAGATGAGCAACTAGGGTTTACCCCTGCATCATCTTTGATAGGTATATCAGAAGAGGAGTTGAATTTAAACACTTTTACTTTGGCCGATTTTTTTGATTGAGGGTTTGTAGGGTTTTTTTTCATACCCATTTGGCCGTTTTTTGTAATTAACACGCAATTAAAGGTAAAAGTTTGAGGAGATAAGGGTTTGAGGTGTTAACCCAAACCCTTTACCTGATTTGCGGTTTTTCAGAGCTTGAAATCGAAGCATTTTGTGGTGTCATTGCCGTCGACTACCGTTGCTTCTTCCTTCGCAGTTGTTCAGGCCATCTCTTTTCTCCTTTCGGTGCCAGGTAATCACCTATGGCCGCCGTTAACTATTTTGATGGTTGGTGGTGCTCACCGTTGTTGGTAGCCTCTTGGTTACCCACGGCTGCAAATCTCACTCTTTCTTTGTTTTAAAGCCGCATATAATCACCATGGCAACCGCAACTATTCTTTGTTGTTTGGTGGTCAGTGATTTTGAGGCTAGATTTGAGCTACCGTCAATTTTGACATGGTAGTTTGATTTTAAGCTAATTTGCTTCAGCAACTCCGAGCTACCATCAATTCTTTGACATGGCAGCTTGGATTTTTCATGATACCGAGTTCTTTATTGCCCCTCTTGTGATAGTCATTCATTTGACCTTGCCATAAGAGTTCATTGGCAGAGAATAATGGGATCATCAAGGTAATTGGTTATTAAGCCGTCGTATGACATGGTAGCTTAATTTCTAGGTAATGATTTAAGCTTAAAAACGGTTGTTTTGATCCTCGATCTACACCGTTAGCTCTGATACTATGTTAACAATTGATATGCTGAATATATTTGATTGTATATTGATATTAGATTGAATATATTTGATTGTATATTGATATTAGATTGAATGAATGATTGATGATCTAAGTTGATAAAAAGGAAAAGATAAAAGAAAGAACAAAAGACTAAAAGACTAAGTTATGAATTAGTTTAGTTGCTTTTTACAATTGACAAAGCTAACCATTTATGTTACTTACGGCTATATGGTGAAATTAGCAAAGGAGCCTAACACTTTTATAAAACTATTCAACTTTGACTAATTTAGGAAAGAGGACAAGAGAATCATAGAAAGGAATCTCATGTGATTCAAAGTCCATTTTCCATTTCAAGTAAATCTATTGTTGCTTTATTTTCTAACAGTTAGCACAACTTGTTCCATTTCAACCTGCTAAAATCTTAAAGACGTTAACAATAAAAGAAACAATACAAAACAACGAGCATAAGAACATCAACAAGCTAGGACCAAGGCACAACCCTAAACCAAAGTGAAAAGAAAAATTGCTGAATTATTTAATCTTTTTTCATCTTAAGCATCGAAAACAGACTTTTTTCAATTAAGAGACATCAATTTGAAATGAACCGTTAAGTGAAAAAGTTGATGAGTGCCAAATAGTATTCAAGACATTATTCTAAATATTTAATTCGGATAATTTAATAATTTGGAACAAATAATAAAATGAAAACACTTTGATTACTAAATAATGTTACTAGTCCTAATCGTTAAACAAATGTAGTACTATATAATCAAGAGTGTTTGAAAATCTCAATCCATCTCACCAAAACCCTTTTCACAAATAATTATCTTTTGCATTTCTACAAGACCATTATTAATGGTGGTGGGCTGATAAGGTGTGATGGATAATTTTTGTGAAATATAGTACTAATGTGACAATTGTGATCAAATGATTGAGTTTGAAGTAGTGATAGAGTGATGGAGTGTGATGAAAAATAGGTTCCACCTTTTTAAATGGTTGGGGATATATGTATTTTATTTCATTAAAAAGGTTGAATATGATTGGTATCCAAAATGCCACTTCTTCTTCCAGTGATAACATCCCTCACGTCTGAAATTTTAAATTTTGCTTCATCACGTCGGATTATGAGCGTGATGGAGGTGTGAAGCTCCAAAAAATCACTTATCACGTGGCAATAAAATTGTCAAACGAAACACGAGAAGAGGTGATACCTTGTTTTTCTTGTCGAATGTCTTCAAACGTTGTTGTGACGTAGTATAACTATCAAACGAAGCACGTGAAGAGGTGGTAGAACAAGAGAACGTTTTCTTCGAGAGTTTTGTTATCATCCATTTCTAGGTGAACATGAAAACGGAGCATCACCAAATAACTGACATTTGGATTTCGCCAGTTGGTTCTTCGTATAGATTCAAGTTGTCCAAGTCCTACCTATTTATCGGGCGTTTTGAAACAATTAGCCTCGCGAAGATAACGAGATCGTGATACAACCACTTTTATATGTCCTTCAAAAACATGTATGTTTGATTTCCCCAATTGAACAATTTTAAAATTTTTAACTTGTATCGAGCCTCGCAATGCAACCGAAAAATAATCTTCAATTTCTCCACTTGTCCACTCTGCTTCAAACCGCTTCACAATATCTCCTCACTTTTGGTAGACATTGTTAAATTGTCCACTTCAACGTCAAGGCATGTTTTTTTTTTTTCGTATGAATGGCGGGTTGTAGTTGTTACTCATTCATAACAAGATACCAAAACAAAGTGTTAGTTTGCTTTGCATATTTCCTCTGTTGGAATCATCCCATCAATCCAACTTTTCATAGCACTATTTTGTCTTCTAGTTCTCAATTGTTGCAGTTGGAAATGATATTCTTTTCGTCAAGTTGCGACTATCTGCCTCTCTTCGGACATTTTCATTTCTTTGATCAATTTCTTTGAGATGAGGTTGGTGTCGGTACCTCGTTTCCTTGTGGCCACATGTCAGGTTCTTGGGTGTTTTGGGCTTGTTGCCACATTAAATCACAATGCCATTTGATTTTAAGAGAGACAGAAAACCTTTACTAAAACCATCGAAGAAAACAAAAGCGTACGCTCGCCAATCGGATGCTGTTTCGTAGTGACAAAACGTTGTGCAACGGCATTCTCAACCCAAAACGCAAACGTCTTTGAGGGGAGGAAATGACTCGCTTGTAATTTTGAATTTCTTGGATTAATTTTTTTTTTATTTTGACTTCCAAATTGATTCCTTTTTTACCGGGTGAAAAACAAATAGCTCAAACAAACAGCCATCTGGCATCCACATCCCGGCCATCCGGCATCCGCATCCCAACCAACAACAGACCAGTGAGCAAAAGATTACCTGTGTTGGGCCCGCTCCAGCATAGGTCTAGGGAGCAGTACTCGCTCAGGCCCGAAATTTTCAACCCTTGTAGGTTCTATTAACACAGTACGATGTAGCTTTGTAGTCATGTAAAATTATGATACAGGCCATATTGTAACCACATTGTATCTATATATTTATAATGTAGATGGAGAAAGCAGATCACTGATAATCATCTAGACGTTTTGATCAAACAAAATAATCCGTACCATCTTCTCGGGTTTCAACAAAACCAGAGTTATTAAATTTTCATCATAATCATAAACAATGAGCAAGTAAATATTATTTCTTGAATTTCCATTCAAGTTTCAAGAAACCAAATTCCATAGAACTGATATCAAATATGCCAAATTTAGCATAAGGCAATACAAAAATGGCAACACATTCTACCGAAGTTTTCCCCATTGAGAAAACTCTTATTTCCGAGTTAAAAAGGGAACACAAAAGTACTCACTGTTCTCTTTTTAACCTGCAAGAGCAGAGTTGAGGGCACTATGAACATCAACGCCAATCTGGGCTTCAGCTTTGTCCAAATCGGTTGATGCTGAGCTCAGCTTCTGTGTAAACTCGGTCAAACCCTTTTGAACTTGTTGTGAATCGATTCGGTCAATTGGAATAGCCTCGACAGCCAATATGTCTGCATAAGAGTTCGAGTGCACAAAAGCAAAACCGCTGCTGATGAAATATTTCTTGATATCGTTACCTTCGTGAACTGAAAGGAGGCCTGGTTTGAGCTCTGCTATTGTTGGAACGTGTCCTGGTAAAATACCCATTTGACCAGTTGTTGCTGGAACTATCACCATATCGACCTGTAGTATCACAAGAATAAAAATTAACAAAAATATTATGGAAAAAAAAAACCTTCAGTTACAACATTTTATTACCTCAATAACATGTTTAGAGCCATAACATCTGCCAATTTACCCTTTTCCATTATAAATATTTCATCTATTTTACACTTGTGACTCGTTAGAGATGAAATATAACGAACCAACCGCTTCATAAGTAAATGGGACTAAATTGCCACCTCAAGGTATGTTTTTATTAGTTATTAGTTAAGTTATAATTGTGATAGTAATAGACACATATATTTTTTTTGGAACGGCAGAAGATATTATTAAGATAAAAAAAAATCCTAGCAAGAAGCTAGAAAAAAATAATGTGCAACAAAACTTACACAGTGTCCAATGGATTTTGCAACCACACGAACCAATTAATCCTAGCTTTTTTGTATCTAGAGAATAACAGTAATAGACACATATATAAACCTGATATAATGTCATTTTAACTGAATAATATAGTCTTGCTTTTAGATATGAAAAGACACATGATGGTTCAAGTAATGAACTTAGATCAACACCAATAAAATGTATCTCATATATGGTGAGGTAGGCTCATATGACAGTGATGGAAAATAAATTTAGCGAACTTAACTAAATTCAACCAATACCTAATGTTACATGTCATGAAACATCTATCAAATGATGGATGTTTAAGTATAGCTCAATATACTAGGCATAAAAAAATACTGGTTCGACACCAGTATGAATTCTGCTATCTTAAACATTTCAAGCGATTCGTACCATATATGTGTGCATGGTTTAAGATGCTGAGCTAACACGACACGATTACACAAATTTGACGAAACATCATAATATTAATTGCATAAAGGTGAATAATCAAGCCGCCAAATAAACGAGATCCACACAAACACATTGATTAGTGATGACCAGATTATTCAACGATATCACTTTAACCTAAATGAATGCTTTATACTTATGTCTATTGTTACTTTAACTTGTACTGTAATACTTCATAACATATCACAAGGTGTGATACAAATAATCAGTTTGTGAATTGAGAAAATCAATTACTAAAGGCCAAATAATTCTTGGTAAAAAGAAAAGAAGATCAAGTATTAAGCTATTTCTGATTTCTTATATTTTGAGAGCAGTTTCACTTTTCTAGTAATTAAATATAGAAAATGGTGCTACTTGCAACAAAAACTGGAAATACATTACCTAAGATGAATGAAATTAGAAGCAACTATTTTCGTGAGGCAATGTAAATTGCCTTGTATCAAGAAATGAACATAACTATGTTTCCATTTAGTAGCCCATGCAAGCAGTCCTTATAGAAATGAGTTTATGGACACAAAACTGCTTATCTTATCGACTTATCAACAGCTATGATATATCAGAATTTGATTCCATAAAGATCAAGTTAACATCTTACGAGAAACATATGACAAACTAAAAGATAAGATTAATGGATAAGAGATAACCATAAGGTCAGTCATCTGTAGCAAAATAAAATGAACCATCTAACTTTTTTTTTACTTTACTCGCTAAAACTTTCAACGTCTTCCATCTTTGCTGGGCCTGCTAGTAATCAAAGGTTCAGGTCCTTTAAAAATTTTGGTTTATTTACATTAATGATAGAACTGTATAGTGTAGTGTCGTATCAAATTCATGAATTGCAGCCAAACATTGTATCAAATAAGTTAAAAGGTATTATAATATGCTTAGACCCCCACATTATTAAATAACAAGTGACTGAGACTTCTCAAGTGTAGATCTAAATATGTGAATTTAATCATTTATAGAAGTCTATATCTCTTGTGTGAACAGAACATGAAAATACATATGTGACGAGTTGATCATAGTTTTAAAATATTCATATTTTACAACTTTCAATCAAAGCTCAGAACAAGCCTTTTTCATTTGGGTCGAATTTGGAAACCATGGTGGAGTTTAAAGCTTTAGACCAACGAATCCTACATTCAACAGTTATTCAACCTGAAGATTTGACAAATAAATTTGAAGTAATGGTAAACAAATCAGGGAACAACCATGCGATGTACATACAAAGACAGTTAAGAAACCTCCAATGTACCCAAAAACAACCCAAATAAAAGACAAGTTAATTAGAAAAAAATCAGAAGACAAAATCCATAACCCTTATAGGCCAACTCTAAAATTCTCTTATACTGGAGCACCCTAAGCTTCTCATTCATTCAACTTGCAACACACATTTTTTTATGCATTACACAAATACGTTTCGATGATTAAAGATATGCAACTCAGTTTACCATAAAAAAAAATTTGGACAAAAATCATTTCACATTAATTGCTTGAAATAATGTCATATATTTAAAACCATACTAGAGCATTATTTTATACCACAAAACCTCCATATACATTTTTTCAACAATTTCCACCATCATCAACAACGCTTGAGTCTTCTATATACTATTTGTATTATAAGGTTTCTCTATTACTTCTAAAAATGTTATATTTTCTTTTGTATGTAAACAGGAAATTGTTTTCCCTTCTTTAAGTATGTTGGATGTTTGTTTTTGATTTTTGTACCTTCAATATAAACCATTTCACCACAAATGACTCTCAAACTTTTAATTAAGAAAGTTACTGGGTTGTTGGATGATACACAAAATGCCTATCTAAGTCACAAGTTACTGTTACTGCTACAGCTGAGCCACCATCTTAAATGTTCTTCTAACTCATTTTTCATGTGATTTTTTACATTTATCGAGATCACGCTTGACATTTTATGTTCGATTTTATAATGCCCTCAATTTCTTAATCCTACATCTCTCTATCTCTTATAAGCATCATTTTAAACCCAACTATATAACCACTTTACCTCATCTCAGATCTCAAAACTACACACACATTGTTCACAATAAAAACGTTAATATATTGAAATGATTAAATAAAAAAAACAACAAAAAACTTAACCTCTTGTTTAGAGAGTTCAGAAGAGTACGGAAGGACGAAATTGACGGTGAGTTTAGATGGCAAATTTGAAGGTGTAGGTGGACGCGGTTCCATATATTGAATCGGTGTTTTTGGTGGATCGATGTTTGGTACAACTTTCTTCCATGCTTCGTTGAAATCGTTGTCGCCGGAGGAAGCTTCGGTGGATACATCGGTTGCGAATGGGCGGCGGATGGTGGCAGCGGCGCCGGTGGAGGTGTAAGTGGTGGTGGTGGATCTGGTGAGAAGCCGATTAGCGACTTGACGGAACATGATTGTTAATTAGGGTTTGTAGAGATTGATTGATTGATTTATTTGTTGTTTTTGATTGGATTTTGAGGGGTGAAATGGGTACAGAGGACAAGGTGATGGCAAAGTTTGGGAATCCTCCTGCTGTTTTAGGGTATACTCCGTAATATTTTAGCAATATATATATTTTTTTTTTAAATGGTAACAATCATATTATCATTTATCACGGACTAATGTCTTTGCCGATACACATGTTTTGAAACAATATTATCATGGAGTAAATTAGAACAAGTTTAGTGTTTAAAGTATACGTATAGATATAGATATAGATATAGATATAAATAATAAAACATAATGATAATTTACAAAAAAAAAAAAAAATTGATAGTGATTAATTCTGCAATTATTTTTGTTAAATCCGCTAACTTTGTACATTGACATATTGTACTAAAACAAGTAATGTATAATATGAGTGAATTTATCAGAAATCTTATTAAATTTATCATCATTTTTTTTAAATAGCTTGAAACTTTAAAAACTCAAAGTTCATTTTCAGACTTTGAGAGAGAACACTCAGATGAAACGTTAGAGAGTGGTGGAATGATCAGACCTTCATGTTCACATAATGGATCTAGAAATGGAAATGAAAGGAACTTCGACTACATCCGGTCATGTAAAAAGGGAACGAAACAACATTTAATTCAAAGTTCTTTCACTCCTTGCTAAAGTTTATACCGAAGTTCACAAGCAGTGTCCCTTGCGAACACTACTAATACTTCTTTATCTTTATTTCCTGAGAACGTTATATTTGTGGGTCCACCTTAACACATGAACACTCACTTGAATAGTGACATTCACTTGTCCATTATTTCACATTCATAAAAAAAAAAAAATCATGTACCCACCTCTCATGCGTGGTCTAATGTTCTTATGTCTGGTCTAATGAGGCCATTATTGTAAACATTTAAAAAAAATCCGGTGAATGTTACTAGTCTTTTAGTTGTTCCACCTTGTTAATAAGTGACTTATACGTAACATATACGTGACTTAGATTAATTGAAGATGGTAGAAGACTTTTAAAATAACATATATCCAACTTGAAAACCAATCCAAACAAAAAATAGTCAACCTTGAAGTGATATCGATTAAGTTGACTATTACATACGAGTTGCTCAACACGTGTAAGATGCGTTGCAAACAGTTACGTATATATGGTTTAACGCTACATAGGACTAGCCTTATGCGTGGTCCTAGACCATTCCCATTTTATGAGATATTTCTTAAATTAATACATCACTTCAAAAAAAATTTCTATCAGTAACTCAATCACATTTCACGATCATCCATAAAATATTCATCACATGAGCTCACCTTTATTATTTTATTATTAAACTTATTAGCGTTATTATTATTATTATTATTATTATTATTATTATTATTATTAGTTAGATAACAATCACTCGAAATTAAACTTTTTTAATAATCAAAAATAACATTACATAATTTAAAACTAATATTTAAAATGGGACACTACATTAAGTAAAAAACTAGAAAATAAAAACGACAAAATGACAACTATAAATTTAAACGACATAATATAAAACTAAAAATTATTCGTGATCGCCGAATGCATTGACATACTTCTTTATATATTTGTTCCAGATTCCATCACCAAATTGTATTGTTCGTTAGGCATGTCGGATACAATTGGATGCGCTAGAAGTTTTAAACTCTCCAACTTTATACGTGATGCGGCTTCTGATAAGGCTAAAAAGGAACATATATTTCATAGCAAAATCCCCCAAGAAAGACAAGATTTTAGTTGCAATTGTTCCATTTTCAAGTAATATTCGTTTATTTTAAATAAGTGCGAAGACAAAAGGCGAAAACGACGAATTGAAGACACAAAGGTCCAAAAAGCTCAAAAGTACAAGATACAATCAAAAAGGTTCAAATTATTGATGAGGAACGTCTAAAAATGACAAGAGTACAAGTTACAAAACGCAAAGTACAAAATATAAAATTGTACGCAAGGACGTTCGAAAATCCGGAACCGGGACCAGAGTCAACTCTCAACGCTCGACGCAACGGTGTAAAAATTACGAGTCAACTATGCACAAGAATAAAATATAATATTTAAATAATTCATAATAAGAATAATATTAAATAATAAAAAGTTGTTAATTGAGCATAGTTCAGGGGTCATAAGTGAAAATTCAATTTCTAAATTCGACTATAAAAGGCTTTGTAATCGTAATGTAAAAACACACCTTTTTTCAATCTTATTTCTTTCTTATGTAATTTATATTTATATTTATAATATTAAGTTTAATTTAAGATTAATAATAATTGGGTTATTGTAAGAAATGTTTTACGGGTTTTAAAGTAGGAACTCTGTCCGTGTAACGCTACGCGATTAATCACCACTGTAAGCTATGTTCTTCCTTTTTAAATTAATGTCTAGTAGCTAAGTCATTATTATGCTTATTTAAGCCGAAGTAATCGTGATGTTTGACTAAATATTAAGACGGGGTTATTGGATTTTGTACCATAATTAAGGTTTGGGCAAAAGACCGACACTTGTGGAAATTGGACTATTGACTATTAATAGATGGGGGGTATTGTCTAATTGAGTGACAACTCATTGGAGTCTGTCGAACCTATCTTCAAATTAATTATCCTAATAATTAATAATGATTATAGTTGTCCTATTTAGTGACGTTCATATGGAATCTATTATAATCATTTAATTAATTATTCGGGTTGGGTAATTGATTATTCAAACTGATCAAGTGAGTAAATTAATATTCATATCTAATCAAAACAGGGGTAGATTACATACAGTGATAACTGGTGTAATTGTTGACAGAAGTGATAACTGCGTCACAGTTTAAATCCTTAATTAGTTGGAATATTTGACTTCGGGTATAAGGGTAATTTGACGAGGACACTCGCACTTTATATTTATGACCGATGGACTATTATGGATAAAAACCAGATAGGTATCAAATAAACCATGACAAAGGACAATTAACCCGAGTAACAATTAATTAAAATCAAAACGTTAAACATCATGATTACGGAAGTTTAAATAAGCATAATTATTTTATTGTATTTTTCATCGCACTTTTATTTTCTGTCATTTTATTTATCGCAATTTATTTTACGCACTTTAATTTTTGTCATTTATTTTTACGCTTAAAATCGACAAACTGGTCATTAAACGGTAAAACCCCCATTTTATAATAATACTACTACTTATTTATATATATATTTTTACAAATAAACTTAATAATATAGCGTTAACTTCACCAGCTCCCTGTGGAACGAACCGGACTTACTAAAAACTACACTACTCTACGATTAGGTACACTGCCTATAAGTGTTGTAGCAAGGTTTAGGTATATCCACTCGATAAATAAATAAATAAAACTTGTGTAATATTTCGTCGCATTTTGTAGTAAAAATTAATACTATTTAGTACACCCCGCTGCACACATCAAGTTTTTGGCGCCGCTGCCGGGGAGCGCTAAAACGCTATATTTTTAATTATAATAATATTGAAATAAAATATAATAATATAATAATATTGAAATAGAATATAATAATATAATAATATTGAAATAGAATATAATAATATAATAATATTTTAGAATATATTTTGAATCGTAAAAGTTTTAAAAAGTCGTATTTATTAAATACTTCAGGGGTATATTATGTAAATTGTAATTAATAATTTCTATCATGTCGCTTTCATGTGAATAGTAAATTAATTAATTTCTTTTCATTTACTATTCATGAATAGTAAATGAATTAAAAAAAAAGTTTTGAAAAAAAAATAATAATTATAAAAAAAAGTATTAATTTGTAAAAAAAAATCATTTTTTTTTAAAAAAAAAAAAAATTTGTAAAAAAAAACGTTTTTTTTTTTAGAAAAAAAAATTCGTTTTTAAAAAAAAAAAAACGTAAAAAAAAAAAAAAAAAAAAACTTAAAAAAAAAAAAAAAACTTAAAAAAAAAACAAAAACGTAAAAAAAAAAAAAAAAAAAACGTAAAAAAAAAAAAAAATTATTAAAAAAATATATATATTTTTTTTAAGATTTTGTCTATAAAAAAAAATTGTTTTTTTTAGTTTTATTACCTTTAGATTTTTAGACTATAGTCGCAACTTTTAGTATTAAGTTTAGTTTTGCCATAGTTATTTTTAATTCTAGAATTTTTAGGCTTTGCCGTAAAATCTCTTAAGTGCTTATTCCTTAGATTAAGTTTTAGGTGCTTTAGAATTTTACGACGCCGTATTTCGCACTACTTTCTTATTTTTATTTTTCGACGCCTATTTTTCGACCTTTTTATTTTTCGACCTTTTTCGACGCGCAATCTTTTTCTTTCTTATTTCTCGCCATTCTAGTTTTTAGGACTTAGATTTTTTTCTACTTCTTCTCTAAATTTCTTAAAATTACGAAAATTTATTTTAAGTGGTTAAATTGATAGACATCAAAATTTTCTGGTTCGTAGTAATAGTTGGATTTGTACGTGGACCGGGTTATTGGAGCCAAACATTACTCAATTATATTGAGACCAAACGAATCCTGCCCCTCTGCTGCATCTTTTGGCTATTCGAAACGTGGGCAAAATCAGAAAAGTCTATTGATTGGACAACTTATATAAGTTTTTCTTATTTTTATAACTAATAGGATATTCTGTGAATGCACCGAGCAAAACGTTCACCACCTTTCATACGTTCACCACCTGTAACTCGATCAAGACATCTAGCAAATATTGTCGCCGTTGATTTTTCTTTAGAATCGTCATCTAGTCGAACAAGAACTCCAACTCAAATTTCCGATATTCCATCTTTTGAACCCGACTTCACAATTAAGAACCCGGAGCATATTCAAGGACAATTCCAAGATCCTGAACCACTAATTATTCCTCCTGAGCCACAAACCATTAAATCAGAATCCTCTAGTGATTCGTATTCAACAAATTCAATTATGGAAGTAACGGAACCTCTAAGTATGGAAGATCGAATGAGAGCCACACGCACGGGCCAAGGTCACGCCATTATTAAGCCAGAAGTTAATGCGCCAGATTATGAAATCAAAGGACAAATTCTACACATGGTGACTAATCAATGCCAATTCAGTGGTGCGCCGAATGAAGACCCAAACGAACATCTTCGTACGTTTAATAGAATTTGTACACTATTCAAAATCCGAGAAGTGGAAGATGAGCAGATCTATCTCATGTTGTTTCCCTGGACTTTAAAGGGAGAAGCCAAAGATTGGTTAGAATTGTTACCTGAAGGGGCGATTGACACATGGGATGTTTTAGTTGAAAATTTTCTTAAACGATTCTTTCCGGCATCCAAAGCCGTGAGACTTCAAGGAGAAATTGTTACGTTCACGCAAAAGCCAAATGAAACATTATATGAGGCGTGGACAAGATTCGGAAGGATGTTGAGAGGATGTCCTCAACACGGTTTAGACACTTACCAAATAGTACAAATATTCTACCAAGGTGTCAACGTTGCTACAAGAAAAGACATCGACATAACAGCTGGTGGTTCCATTATGAAGAAAACCGCAACTGAAGCTTACAAAATTATTGATAACACTGCTTCCCACTCTCATGAGTGGCATCAAGAAAAAGATATCTTTCGATCATCTAAAGCGGCTAGAGCCGATTCTAGCCATGACTTTGATTCCGTTTCCGCAAAAATAGATGCTTTCGAAAGACGAATGGAAAAGATGAATAAAGATATTCACGCAATACGAATCAGTTGTGAGCAATGCGGTGGACCACACTTAATGAAAGACTGTCACATTGAACAAACGATGGAACAACGTGAGAATGTTGTCTACATGAACCAAAGGCTGGAAAATAATTATCAAAATAATTATCAACCGCCAAGGCTAAACTTCAATCGAAATCAAAACATTCTTTATAATCCAAATGGACCCGACAATAACTCGTATAACCAACAAGGTCCGAATAACCAACCAACTCAAAACAACACTTTCAATCAACAAAGACCTGGCTTATATAAACCAGAACAACAAACCGAAGAGAAAAAGTCAAATATGGAAGACATGGTATTCAAGCTAGTGGAATCTCAAACACAATTTATTACATCTCAAACCCAAACGAATGAGAGGTTTGATCAGTCATTAAGAACTCAACAAGCTACCATTTTGAATCTAGAAAAACACGTTGGTACTCTTGCTAGCATGATGAGTAAGAGGGAACAAGGAAAGCTACCGAGTAATACTGAAGTAAATCCTCGGAATGAGAATGTTAATATGGTCTCAACGAATTCTGAAAAACCAGCTCCAGAAAATGGGAAGGTTTTAGATGTGAGTAACAATGAAGAAGTTACACCACCACCACCCGAGTATGTAAAGCCAGTGGTGGCACCATACAAACCACCCATCCCGTTTCCAAGAAAAGGAGTGGAGTATGAGCAAGTAATAGGTAATAAAGTTGGTGATACCATTGGAAAGAAGAAGAAGAAAAAAATAAGAAAGTGCAAGAAACAAAAACAGTAGAAGTAAACCCGGTGAATACAGTTCCATCAAAACCTCCACCTAGGGTAGGTGATCCGGGTGAATTTATTGTTCCTTGTCTACTTAGCGATTGTGTCATGTATGATGCACTAGCAGATTTAGGTGCAAGTGTGAGTGTTATGCCTCTTTCATTATATAAGAGATTAGGTGTAGGTGAGTTAAGTCCAACGGATATGAGTGTTCGACTCTTTGATCAAACCATTAAGCACCCAGTTGGAATTGCTGACAACCTACCCGTTCAAGTAGGTAATTTAACCTTTCTAGTCGAATTCATTGTCATAGACATAGAATAAGACCTAAACATTCCTCTAATTTTAGGTCGACCATTCTTAGCATCCACCAGAGCGTTCTTTGATGTAGGAAACGGTAGAATGACACTTAAGAGTGGTGACAAATCGATCACCTTTATGATTCGAAAGTCTAAATCTCCACCAACCAAAACCGTTGAACCAATAAAAACAATTGGTAATAACCATGTTGTTTTACCAACTCCAACGGTAGTGCTTAACAATAATAAAACACCTAAGTGTGGGGAAAATGAAGTAACACCTAATGACGACCCAATAACAAATAACCCCGTTGTTGATACAAAATTAAATGATCCCGTTATTAACAGTTCAATGAAGAAACTTTATAAACGGGTTATAGATGCTAGAAGTAAGGGGAACTTTAAGTTATGTAACCGGTTAGTATCCAATCTGTCACCTAAAGAAAAGGCGAAATTAGTTGAAATTGTGGATATTACTGGAGAAGCTAGTCAATGGCTTAAAGAAAAAGTCACAGATATGCAAGTTGATTATGGACCAAGAGAAATTGAAGATGAAGTTAATCACAATTACGACACCACAGCTACCTAAGTGTGGGGAGATTCAAATGTTCTAAAAGAAAATGTTATTTAGAATTAGTTGTTCTGTTCTCGTGTAGTTCCGAGAATGGAATCCGATTGGTCTTTTCCGCTAGCAGACACTAAAGAACTAGTTTTCTCCCTCCATTCTGAATTTTTGCTTTGTAGGTTTTATATGAAATTAATATGCCTTTTAAATTTAAGTTTTGTGTGATTTTAAAAACAAAATTTACTTTATTTCATTAAGTAAAAAATTGAATTCTAAAATTCGTCGTAAGTTGAAGACTAGGTCGTTGAACCGAAATTGCTTTACCCGAGGGCGGAGCGACAAATTTTGTTATCATTTAATTTTATTGATCTAAAGTATGCAAAAAAAAAAAAATATTATATTAATTTTTGAACGTAGGGGTTATATACCAAACTTCAAAAATATGTATATATGTTTGTATTTTATGTTATGTACAAAACAGGGTAAAACAGCGCACTTTCAAAGACTAGCATTAAGTTCAGCAAAAGCTACTAATTTTGACGACAAGACGCAAAATATCAAATGTGATATGACAACAACATGTTTGCAAACTCGGTATTTTTAATCACTTTTCTACACTAATCACCCTCGTGAATTTATAATTAGAGTCTGATTTCATGCAAATGAGGGCATTGCATGATCTTAAGTGTGGGGAAGGGTTATAAATTCTCTCGGGTTTACACTTGGTTTATTTGCCAAATTTTGCGAAAATTTGAAAAATTTTCAACTAAATGAAATCAAAATCATGTTTATATATATTTATGAACGATGAAAACTAGGTGTTAATACCGAAATTATTGTTACCTCAAAAAGGACATAAATTGAGAAACAACCCAAAACGCTTGAATTCATTTAAAATGGAATAAAGGAGAATAAAAAGGCAAAGAAAGAAACTAAGTGTGGGGAGAATATACCAAGTTATTCAATTAAAAACTATCTATCACATGTTTGTGTAAAGTTTATTGCAGGTGCTTTTGTTTTGGACTAAATTAACTGTTTTACCCGATTTATTGTAATACTTTTGAAAGAAGAGATGGATCTACACGATGAATCAATTCCATCATTAAAAGGAAGTAAAGTCTTCCGAAAAAGACACGCGCTTCTTGATTTAGGTCATGAAGTTGTCGTCCAGACCAGCTGTAGGTTGACGAAAAATCTAGAAAAGTCATCACTAAAATCAGCAGGAAATCCACGGACCTCAGCATCAAACAGGGTCGCCAAGTGGTCAGATTTATCCTAACCATGAGAAGGATTTATCTCGTATAATGGGGAGGCACCGTGCAAATTAGCTTGATAAGACTAATGAATCAGATCCCCAGAAAAGGATAATCTCCTTAAAGATTAAAAATCAGCTTTTAAGACTGATAATACTCAATCCTAGAGATTGACCTTAAAGATTGAGAATTCAAACTCATGGAATTCGATGATATCTAAACTCGAGCATGAACGAGAAAATATTTTGATCAAAAATACAAACCGATTTGTTTTCTGAAAAACCATTTTCAATGCGTTCATTATCATTGAACGTAAAATCCTAAGAAATTCACCTGGAATTCATTAGGTCACCTGAACCAAATCGGGTGTCAACCGTAAGAACGGTGGTTGCATAGCATGGTCGGAGACAGGACCTTGTGCCAGACCGAAAAATTATAGGATGATCTTTACTATCGCTCCTACCAAGGATAGTTCTAGCATCCGACACGTTAATAAGACCATAATCATCTGCATGTCACGGGACATTGCCTTAACAGTTTCTTGTTCATCGCTTTCCTTTACAACCGGACGGTAGTTTACCGAAAGGTAATATACGGAACAAGTAAACTGGATGTGTGCTTTCCGATACCGGGATAGCAGTGGATTACACGAACCTAAAAGTTTTAGCCAAAATATTGATCCACAAATATATTTTGCAACACCGATGATGGATCAAATCAGAAAACTTATCTAGGGTAAAAGCTAGAATGAATTTTCAAAAGATCAAATGTTTTCATAAAGATCCAATTTCCTTAATGGATCTAAATTTTTATAGTCATGTGGGACTGTAAACCATATCGTTACTATCATTGTTTATACCGCTCTATCAAAATCACTGATGTACAAAGTGTGAAGAATAAAGAAGTGATTCGTGTGATTTGTATTATATTATTTCAAGACTGTATTGCTTGAGGACAAGCAACGCTCAAGTGTGGGGATATTGATAAGGCTAAAAAGGAACATATATTTCATAGCAAAATCCCCCAAGAAAGACAAGATTTTAGTTGCAATTGTTCCATTTTCAAGTAATATTCGTTTATTTTAAATAAGTGCGAAGACAAAAGGCGAAAACGACGAATTGAAGACACAAAGGTCCAAAAAGCTCAAAAGTACAAGATACAATCAAAAAGGTTCAAATTATTGATGAGGAACGTCTAAAAATGACAAGAGTACAAGTTACAAAACGCAAAGTACAAAATATAAAATTGTACGCAAGGACGTTCGAAAATCCGGAACCGGGACCAGAGTCAACTCTCAACGCTCGACGCAACGGTGTAAAAATTACGAGTCAACTATGCACAAGAATAAAATATAATATTTAAATAATTCATAATAAGAATAATATTAAATAATAAAAAGTTGTTAATTGAGCATAGTTCAGGGGTCATAAGTGAAAATTTAATTTCTAAATTCGCCTATAAAAGGCTTTGTAATCGTAATGTAAAAACACACCTTTTTCCAATCTTATTTCTTTCTTATGTAATTTATATTTATATTTATAATATTAAGTTTAATTTAAGATTAATAATAATTGGGTTATTGTAAGAAATGTTTTACGGGTTTTAAAGTAGGAACTCTGTCCGTGTAACGCTACGCGATTAATCACCACTGTAAGCTATGTTCTTCCTTTTTAAATTAATGTCTAGTAGCTAAGTCATTATTATGCTTATTTAAGCCGAAGTAATCGTGATGTTTGACTAAATATTAAGACGGGGTTATTGGATTTTGTACCATAATTAAGGTTTGGGCAAAAGACCGACACTTGTGGAAATTGGACTATTGACTATTAATAGATGGGGGGTATTGTCTAATTGAGTGACAACTCATTGGAGTCTGTCGAACCTATCTTCAAATTAATTATCCTAATAATTAATAATGATTATGGTTGTCCTATTTAGTGACGTTCATATGGAATCTATTATAATCATTTAATTAATTATTCGGGTTGGGTAATTGATTATTCAAACTGATCAAGTGAGTAAATTAATATTCATATCTAATCAAAACAGGGGTAGATTACATACAGTGATAACTGGTGTAATTGTTGACAGAAGTGATAACTGCGTCACAGTTTAAATCCTTAATTAGTTGGAATATTTGACTTCGGGTATAAGGGTAATTTGACGAGGACACTCGCACTTTATATTTATGACCGATGGACTATTATGGATAAAAACCAGATAGGTATCAAATAAACCATGACAAAGGACAATTAACCCGAGTAACAATTAATTAAAATCAAAACGTTAAACATCATGATTACGGAAGTTTAAATAAGCATAATTATTTTATTGTATTTTTCATCGCACTTTTATTTTCTGTCATTTTATTTATCGCAATTTATTTTACGCACTTTAATTTTTGTCATTTATTTTTACGCTTAAAATCGACAAACTGGTCATTAAACGGTAAAACCCCCATTTTATAATAATACTACTACTTATTTATATATATATTTTTACAAATAAACTTAATAATATAGCGTTAACTTCACCAGCTCCCTGTGGAACGAACCGGACTTACTAAAAACTACACTACTCTACGATTAGGTACACTGCCTATAAGTGTTGTAGCAAGGTTTAGGTATATCCACTCGATAAATAAATAAATAAAACTTGTGTAATATTTCGTCGCATTTTGTAGTAAAAATTAATACTATTTAGTACACCCCGCTGCACACATCAGCTTCCTTCGCTATTGATTTCATAGTAGCTGTTGTAGCATTTGCTGATTCAATAATTTATGATCCGGCTTCTTACGAAGAAAAACAAGATGCGACGAACCTAAATTCCTTTGAATCTTGGCATGCCCCCGTGGACGGTGAAATGTCCCGTTTATATCGATTATAAACGTTCCATATTAATTGAGTTCGTTGCGAGGTTTTGACCTCTATATGAGACGTTTTTCAAAGACTGCATTCGTTTTTAAAACAAACCATAACCTTTATTCTATCGACAAGGTTAAAAAGACACCACCTAGATTATCCAGAAATGATAATCTAAAAATATCACACTTACACACTACCAATACATATTGGTTTACAATATTAATATGTTACAACAAAATAAATCTTGAATGCAGTTTTAAACAATATTATACAAGCATGCTGACACCAAATCTTGTCCATATATTAGCATGCAACAGCGGAAGCTCTTAATAATCACCTGAGAATAAACATGCTTTGAACGTCAACAAAAATATTGGTGAGTTATAGGTTTAACCTATATATTTATCAAATTGTAATAATAGACCACAAGATTTCATATTTCAATATACATTCCATACATAGAGATAAAAATCATTCATATGGTGAACACCTGGTAACCGACATTAACAAGATGCATATAAGAATATCCCCTATCATTCCGGGAAATCCATCGGACATGATAAAACAACATCGAAGTACTAAAGCATCCGCAACCATGGATGGGGTTCGTTAGGCCCAATAGATCTATCTTTAGGATTCGCGTCAATTAGTAGATCGGTTTACTAATTCTTAGGTTACCAAGCAAAAAGGGGCATATTCGGCTTCGATCATTCACCCATATAATATAGTTTCATTTACTTGTGTCTATTTCTTAAAACATTTATAAAACTGCATGTATTCTCATCCCAAAATATTAGATTTTAAAAGTGGGACTATAACTCACTTTCACAGATTTTTACTTCGTCGGGAAGTAAGACTTGGCCACTGGTCGATTCACGAACCTATAACAAATATGTACATATATATCAAAGTATGTTCAAAATATATTTACAACATTTTTAATACGTTTTACTGTTTTAAGTTTATTAAGTCAGCTGTCCTCGTTAGTAACCTACAACTAGTTGTCCACGGTTAGATGTACAGAAATAAATCGATATATATATTATCTTGAATCAATCCAAGACCCAGTGTATACACGTCTCAGGCTAGATCACAATTCAAAGTATATATATTTTTGGAATCAACCTCAACCCTGTATAGCTAACTCCAACATTACTGCATATAGAGTGTCTATGGTTGTTCCAAATAATATATATACATGGGTCGATATGATATGTCAAAACATTTGCATACGTGTATATGGTATCCCAAGATTACATAATATATTAGAATACATGTATAATACAATATGAGTTAGCTAGGATATGATTAATATATATTTGTTACCAATTTTCACGTAGTTACAACAAGCAAAAATATCCAATCTTGTTTTACCCATAACTTCTTCGTTTTAAATCCGTTTTGAGTTATTCAAGTTGCTATGATTTCATATTGAACTTAAGTTTATGAATCTAAACAGAAAAAGTATAAGTTTATAGTCGGAAATACAGGTTACAAGTTATTTTTGTAAAGGTAGTCATTTCAGTCGAAAGAACGACGTCTAGATGACCATTTTGGAAAACATACTTTCACTTTGAGTTTAACCATGATTTTTGGATATAGTTTCATGTTCATAAGAAAAATTATTTTCCCATAAGAACAACTTTTAAATCAAAGTTTATCATAGTTTTTAATTAACTAACCCAAAACAGCCCGCGGTGTTACTACGACGGCGTATATCCGATTTTACGGTGTTTCTCGTATTTTCAGGTTTTAAATCATTAAGTTAGCATATCATATAGATATAGAACATGTGTTTAGTTGATTTTAAAAAGTCAAGTTAGAAGGATTAACTTTTGTTTGCGAACAAGTTTAGAATTAACTTAACTATGTTCTAGTGATTACAAGTTTAAACCTTCGAAAAAGGTAGTTTTATATATATGAATCGAATGATGTTATGAACATCATTACCACCTCAAGTTTAGTAGGTAAACCTACTGGAAATGATGAAAAAATAACTTGAGCTTCAAAGAATCTTTGATGACTTGGAAGTTCTTGAAATAGAATCATGACACAAAAACAAGTTCAAGTAAGATTATTACTCGAATTAAGATAGTTATAGTTATAGAAATTGAATCAAAGCTTGAATATGAATATTACCTTGATTTAGAAAGATAACCTACTGTAAATAACAAAGATTTCTTGATCTTAGATGATTGCTTGGAATGGATTAGGAAACTTGGAAGTAAACTTGTAAACTTGGAAGTGTTCTTGATGTGTTCTTGAGTAATTATTTTTATGATGATTATAGGTAATAACCAAAGCTTGTATTTGATGATTTTTACTGGAAAAATAGTAACTTAGATGTTCATGGAAGAGTGTGTGTGTTTTGAAAGAGAATTGAGAAGAAAATTAGAAGTGAAATGGAGTAGGTTGTGAGTGGTGAAGGTGAGTGGGGTTAAAAGGAGTTCTTGTTTTTGTTTCCTTGCTCATAAGTCATGCTAGTTGTCTAATTATTAGTTCCATATGTTTGTTCACTATCTAGGGCTGCTAAGAGCTGAATTATTATGTGTATATACCAATAGTATATACGTCTAGGAGCTGGGTATTGTACGAGTACGAATACGGTTGCATACGAGTAGAATTGTTGATGAAAATGAATGAGAATGCAATTGTAAGCATTTTTGTTAAGTAGAAGTACTTTGATATGTGTCTTGAAGTCTTTCAAAAGTATACTAATACATCTAAATACACTACATGTATATACATTTTAACTGAGTCGTTAAGTCATCGTTAGTCGTTACATGTAAGTGTTGTTTTGAAACCTTTAAGTTAACGATCTCATTTAATGTTGTTAACCCATTGTTTATTATATCTAATGAGATATTAAATTATTACATTATCAAGATATTATGATGTATGAATATATCTTAATATGATATATATACATTAAAATGTCGTTACAACGATAATCGTTACATATATGCCTCGTTTCAAAATTCTTAAGTTAGTAGTCTTGTTTTACATATGTAGCTCATTGTTAACATACTTAATGATATATATAATTATCATTTTATCATGTTAAATATAGTGTAACAATATCTTAATATGATACATATGTATTTAGTAAGACGTTGTAATAACGATAATCGTTATATATATCGTTTCGAGTTTCTTAACTTAGTAGTCTCATTTTTTATGTATATAACTCATTGTTAATATACTTATGGAGATACTTACTTATCATAATCTCATGTTAACTATATGTATATCCATATATATATCGTCATGTCATTTTTTACAAGTTTTAACATTCGTGAATCGCCAGTCAAATTGGGTGGTCAATTGTCTACATGAAACTCATTTCAAATAATCAAGTCTTAACAAGTTTGATTGCTTAACATGTTGGAAACATTTAATAATGCAAATATAGTTTTCAATTAATATATAATCATGGAAAATTTCGAGTCACTACAGTACCTACCCGTTAAATAAATTTCGTCCCGAAATTTTAAGCTGTTGAAGGTGTTGACGCATCTTCTGGAAATAGGTGAGGGTATTTCAGCTTCATCTGATCTTCATGCTCCCAGGTGAATTCGGGTCCTCTACGAGTATTCCATCAAACCTTAACAATTGGTATCTTGTTTTGCTTAGGACTTTTAACCTCACGATCCATTATTTCGACGGGTTCTTCAATGAATTGTAGTTTTTCGTTAATTGTAATCTCATCTAATGGAATGGTGAGATCTTCTTTAGCAAAACATTTCTTCAAATTCGAGACATGAAAAGTATTATGTACCCCTACGAGTTGTTGCGGTAAGTCAAGTCGGTAAGCTACTGGTCCGACACGATCTATAATCTTGAATGGTCCAATGTACCTTGGATTTAGTTTCCCCCGTTTACCAAATCGAACAACGCCTTTCCAAGGTGAAACCTTAAGCATGACCATCTCTCCAATCTCAAATTCTATATCTTTTTTTTAATGTCCGCATAGCTCTTTTGTCGACTTTGGGCAGTTTTCAATCATTGTTGAATTTGGATGATCTTCTCGGTAGTTTCTTGAATTATCTCCGGACCCGTAATCTGTCTATCCCCCACTTCACTCCAACAAATCGGAGACCTGCACTTTCTACCATAAAGTGCTTCAAACGGCGCGATCCCAATACTCGAATGGTAACTGTTGTTGTAGGAAAATTCTGCTAACGGTAGGTGTCGATCCCAACTGTTTCCGAAATCGATAACACATGCTCGTAGTATGTCTTCAAGGGTCTGTATTGTCCTTTCACTTTGCCCATCAGTTTATGGATGATAAGCAGTACTCATGTCTAGACAAGTCCCCAATGCTTGTTGCAATGTCTGCCAAAATCTTGAAACAAATCTGCCATCCCTATCTGAGATAATAGAGACTGGTATTCCATGTCTGGAGACAACTTCCTTCAAGTATAATCACGCCAACTTCTCCATTTTATCATCTTCTCTCATTAGCAGAAAAGTGTGCTAACTTGGTAAGACGATCGACTATTACCCAAATTGTATCATAACCACTTGCAGTCCTTGGCAATTTAGTAATGAAATCCATGGTAATGTTTTCCCATTTCCATTCCGGGATTTCAGGTTATTGAAGTAGACCTGATGGTTTCTGATGTTCAGCTTTGACTTTAGAACACGTCAAACATTCTCCTACGTATTTAGCAATATCGGCTTTCATACCCAGCCACCAAAAGTGTTTCTTGAGATCTTTGTACATCTTCCCCGCTCCGGGATGTATTGAATATCTGGTTTTATGTGCTTCCTTATGTAGCGACCAGACCAAATCATGTTTGACGGCGCCGACTACTTAGGTCCCGTTACGTGGTCATAAGTCTTTAACATGACGTTTGACCAAAATATGTCGCATTCATTTCATAAGTAAAAGGATGTTTCAAGTTTACAAAAGTAGTTCAAAGACTAGTTACATTACAAAGTTTAACGTACGAATGAAACCTATGCGACACAATTTAAAAGTTGTCAAAAGACGCTCCAACTATGCATGTATACTCGACATCCAAGCAAGTATCAAAAAGAGTGCGGAAGCATGTATCAAGTAGCGTTCAAGGACCTGAGAAAATATATAGAAAACTGTCAACAAAAATGTTGGTGAAATCATAGGTGTTTTAGTAAACATTGCATTTGAACCACAAGATTTAATATAATATGATTATCAAAATCATTTGCATTCCAAAGTTGTTATTTGTTTCGCGGGCACCCAATTATCAAACTTAACTGTTTTGCACCCTTTGCGTAGTGTTAGAACATACACTAGACCCGAAAATATATTTCATCCGCTAACGGTAGCGAACCGTCCGAATGAGGCTCGTCAAGCCCATGTGATCACATAATATAAGTTCGCGTTTACACCCTGCAAGTGTAACTAATGATAATTGAATTCAGGATTTTTGTTCAAACCCGTACGTGGAATGTTCGTTTTCGTACTTGTGTTCAAAGTGTAAAAGCATGATACGTATATGTTTCTCATCCCATAGTTTAAAGCATAAAAGTTGTTTGAAAGATGGGACTATGATCTCACCTTGAGTGCACGTATGAAAAGTACTTCACAAAGTAACGTGTGCAAAGGACAATGCTAGTCTTAACCTAAACAAATAGGTCGTATCAATAACGGTAAACACGATAGGTCAAAGATGTTCAATTAGTCCTATGGCTCGTTACGACTCGATTATGTAGCATGTGAATCAAATTGTCAAGTTTCATGCAAGATACTAGTATAGAAACAAGTTAGAAAGATTGCACAATCATTTGGTTAAGTTTGACAAAAAGTCAAATTTTGGTCGGGTCAAAGTCAACGAAAAAGTCAACACGTTCGGGTCGGGTCCCGAACTATTTTTCTGTGCTAGTTATTCATAGATAAGCATATTAGAACAAGTTTCATGTGAATCGGAGGTCCATAGCATGCCACACATTTTTCGTATTTTGGACAAGAAGGTCAGAATCAAACTACGCCTATTGTCGCGCCGCGGCGAATAGTGGGTGCTGGTACCTGGTCAGTCTCAATTGTCTAAGTCCCAAATCAACATTCAAACTAACACAAAACACAAACCGTAAACACTTAGAACTCGTATCATATATCGTTGGAAATGTAATTTGACAAGGAACACGACTAAGCACATTTCAACAACCAAAAACATCCTTTGTAACAATCGACTTTCCAAAATAAATGATCAATTAATGTTCATCATAAATGCTCAAGTTCATAAATGCACAAAATAGGATTCGGGATTTAAATGCATACATATGACACACTGTTTCGTAGGTAATCAAGCATACAATCTAACTAACCATTTACCAACAACAATTCATGGCATTCAATTCATCAAAAATGCATTTCAAGTTCATCAAACCCTAACCCAAATTCACCAAAATCACTAATCAAGTTCATGAACTTTTCTAAAGCAACCTGCACATCAAATTGAAGCTAGTGACACTAGGAACACATTTAATACTTGCACTTTAACATATCAATAACATTTAAGCAACCAAATCATCAATCAAACATACCAAACTTTCAAGTTCATGCTAGTTACCAAAAATAACAAGATCGAACATATAAATCATATATTCATGTTAGACTTGAGCCATAGACACTAATTAACAACTTTATAAGTTAAAAACATCAAGAACACAAAATCTAGTGATTTTAGAAAGTTACCCAAACGTAATGAAATCAGTATGGAATCGAAGAGGAAGTTGCAAAAATTCCAAATATGAAATTTATTTTGCAAGACACCTGCTAGCTTGGATTTAGATGATGATTCTTTGAAATGGATAATTGAAAGAAAATGGGGAAGTAGTGAAAGAAAAGAGAAATGAAAATGAAAAAGATGGGAGGTGGGGTTGACTAGTCAAAAGCTAGTCACCTCCTTGGCACTTTGGTGAAACTAGTCCCTCGAGTTCGGTTGCGGGTGCGTGAATTACCTAAACGAGATATTTTTAAAAACGCGTATTAACGAGGGATGTCATAAATATATAACGGAATTTAAATCATTAAACGGAAAAGTAAACGGAAAAAGGCGGGATGTTACATTACCTACTCCTTAAAAGAAATTTCCTCCCGAAATTTAAGTAGGCGTAGGAATCGTTGTTTCTTCCTCGGAATCTTGCGTTTTCGGAACCGGGAATAGATGAGGGTATTTCCTTTGCATTTGATCTTGCCTTTCCCAAGTAAACTCGGGTCCTCTTTTGGCGTTCCAACGGACTTTAAAAATCGGAATTCGGCTTTGTTTCAATGTCTTGACGGAGGTGTCCACAATTTCAAACGGTTCCTCCACAAAATGAAGTTTGTCATCAATAGTAAGTTCCTCGAGAGGGATGACGATATCGGGTTCGGCAAGACACTTTTTCAAGTTAGATACATGAAAGGTAGGATGAACGGAGTTCTATTGAGGTGGAAGATCTAAACGATAAGCAACGGTTCCAATACGCTCCAAGATTTCGAAAGGACCAATATACCGTGGATTTAGCTTCCCACGTTTCCCAAAACGGATTACACCTTTCCAAGGTGCGACTTTTAACATTACTCGGTCACCGACTTGAAATTCGAGGTCGTTGCGTCTTTTGTCGGTGTAGCACTTTTGACGACTCCGGGCCGTCCGAAGCCTATCTCGGATTTGTACGATCTTCTCGATGGTTTCGTGAATGAGTTCGGGTCCGGTGATTTGCACGTCACCTACCTCGGCGCAACAAAGAGGTGAACGACATTTTCGGCCATATAGCGCTTCAAAAGGTGCGGCTTTAATACTCGCGTGATAACTATTGTTGTAAGAGAACTCGGCGAGAGGTAAGTGCTTGTTCCAAGCTTTTCCAAAATCAACCACACAAGCTCATAACATGTCCTCCAAGGTTTGAATTATACGTTCGCTTTGTCCATCGGTTTGAGGGTGATATGCGGTGCTCATGTCTAAACGCGTTCCCAACGCTTCTTGCAAGGTACGCCAAAATCTAGAAACAAAACGGCCATCTCGGTCGGAGATAATCGATAAAGGTACACCGTATCGGGCTACGATCTCCTTGATGTAAAGTTGTGCAAGTTTCTCCATTTTGTCGGTCTCCTTCATGGCGAGAAAGTGTGCGGATTTGGTGAGACGGTCAACAATAACCAAAATAGTATCATAACCGCCCGTCGTTTTTGGTAGTTTGGTGATAAAATCCATTGTTATTCTTTCCCACTTCCATTGCGGGATTTCGGGTTGTTGAAGTAACCCGGACGGTCTTTGGTGTTCGGCTTTGACTTTGGAACATGTCAAACACTTGGCAACATAAGTAGCTACGTCCCTTTTGATGTTCGACTACCAATATTGTTCTTTAAGGTCGTGGTACATCTTATTGGCACCGAGGTGAATCGAGTATCGTGACTTATGGGTTTCATCTAAAATAAGGCTTCGTAGGTCCCCATATCTAGGCACCCAAATCCTTCCGGGGAAATATCGGAGTCCGGTCTCCCTAATTTCGAATCGAGAGACGAGAATGTTCAAGAGCTCGTGTGAAATGTTTTCATCCGTGAGAGCCTCATCTTGGGCTACCCGAATTTGGCTATTAAGGTTGGTGTGGATGGTGATGCTTAAGGCTCGGACACGAAGAGGCACCGCTCTTTCTTTTCGACTTAAGGCATCGGCTACTACATTTGCCTTTCCGGGATGGTAACGAAGCTCGCAATCGTAATCGTTTAAGGTTTCAATCCACCTTCGTTGTCTCATGTTTAGTTGCTTTTGATCGAAGATGTGTTGGAGACTTTTGTGATCGGTAAAGATAGTACTCTTGGTTCCATAAAGGTAGTGTCTCCACATTTTAAGTGCAAAGACAACAGCTCCGAGTTCGAGATCATGTGTCGTGTAGTTTCGTTCATGAATTTTGAGTTGTCGAGAAGCATAAGAAATGACTTTCGTTCGTTGCATCAACACACACCCAAAACCATGTTTCGAGGCGTCGCAATACACAACTAAATCATCGTTGCCTTCGGGAAGTGACAAGATAGGAGCGGTAGTTAGCTTTGTTTTCAAGATTTGAAATGCGAATTCTTGTTCGATCGCCCAAACGAATTTTCTTCCCTTATGAGTTAACGCGGTTAGAGGACGAGCGACCAAAGAGAAATCTTTGATGAATCTACGATAGTATCCGGCGAGACCCAAGAATTGACGAACGTGAGTAGGAGTAGTAGGAGTCTCCCATTTACTAATGGCATCAATTTTTGATGGATCGACTTTAATACCTTGGTCACTTACAACGTGACCAAAAAATTGAACTTCCTTCAACCAAAATTCACACTTGGAGAACTTGGCATAGAGTCGTTCTTGTCTTAAAAGTTCAAGCACAAGTCGGAGGTGTTCCTCGTGTTCTTCTTCGCTTTTAGAATAAACCAAAATATCATCGATGAACACGATAACGAATTTGTCAAGATACGGTTTGCACACGCGGTTCATAAGATCCATGAACACTGTCGGTGCATTAGTGAGACCAAATGGCATGACAAGGAATTCATAACTACCATAACGAGTTCGGAAAGCGGTTTTGGAGACATCTTCCCCCTTAACCCTTAATTGATGATAACCCGAGCGGAGATCGATTTTCGAATATACACAAGACCCTTGTAGTTGATCAAAGAGGTCATCGATGCGAGGAAGAGGATATCGGTTTTTAACCATCAATTTGTTTAGTTCACGATAATGATGCACATTCGTAGGGATCCGTCTTTCTTTTTAACAAACAAAATCGAAGCGCCCCAAGGTGAATGGCTAGGTTGGATAAAACCACGATCAAGTAGTTCTTGGATTTGACTTTGCAATTCTTGCATTTCGGATGGAGCGAGTCTATATGGTGCACGTGCTACGGGTGTAACTCCCGGAATAAGATCGATTTGGAATTCAACCGGTCGATGAGGTGGAAGACCCGGCAATTCGTCGGGAAATACATCGGAATAGTCACTAACAATTGGCACATCATCGATGCGCTTCTCATCGGACTCAACTTTCTTAAAGTGAGCAAGGATCGCAAAACAACCCTTACGGAGTAGTTTTCTAACTTTAATGCATGAAACGAGGTTGAGTCCGGTGCAACTCTTATCGCCATAGACGATCAAAGGTTTGCCTTTATCGATAGGAATTCGGATTGTGTTAAGATCACAAAGGATGTGAGATTTCGTTTTGGCTAGCCAATTCATACCGATTATTACATCGAAGCTTCCTAGTTCCATGGGTATCAAGTCAATTTCAAACTCATTACCCAAAATGTTTAACGTACACCCCCGGTAATATGTGTCGGCACTCAATAGTTTCCCGTTGGCCACTTCATTGGTATAAGTGGTATCTAGTGGAAGTGGTGGAGTGCAAAAAGAATGAGTCAAAGTCTTGGATACAAAACTCTTATCGGCACCCGAATCGAATAAACAAGTAACATAAGTGTTGTTGAGGAGAAACGTACCCGTGACTAATTCATTGTCATCTCGGGCTTCCTCGGTGTTGATGTTGAAAGATCGGTCGCGTGTGTTGGGGTTGGCTTTTTTCTTCGGACATACATTTCTAAAATGACCAGTTTGGCCACATTCATAACAAGTACCCGGTTTTGGTGCATTGGGCACCTTTTGAGTGACGGGGGCGGCACTTATACAATCGTTGGCCACATGACCACCCCTTTGGCACCGGTGGCAAAATAGATTGCTACATTCACCATAGTGGTGTTTGTGGCATTTGTTGCAAAAGGGTTTATTTCCGCCATAACTTTTCTTGGCGTCGGAGTTGTAAGGCTTTTTGATGAAGTTGTTGTTGTAGTTGTTGCTTGATTGGGAGGCTTCCCATTTTCTTTTGTTGCCGCCCGTTTTATCCTCGGCCTTAGGTGCCGGAACTACGATTTCATCAACCGTTTCGATCAATTGGCGGGCCATGTTTAAGGCTTGTTGTAGGTTAGCGGGTTTGGATGACATCACTCCTTGTTTGATGCTCTTTGGAAGACCATCCATATAGAGTTCAACCCTTTGAGATTCGGGGTTCACGAGGTTGGGACACATCAAGGATAACTCAGCGAATCGTTGATTGTAGGCCTTGAGATCGTTTCCGACCGCCTTTAAAGTTCTTAGCTCTTGTTCGAGCTTTCAGGTTTCTTCACGAGGGAAAAATTCGACGATCAACCTTTCCCTTAAATCGGCCCAAGAGAGGGCGTGAGCTTCATCGGTACCCACCGATTGTACATACGTGTTCCACCACGTGAGGGCAATACCGTCAAAGGTGTGGGTGGAATATTTGACTTTATCTTGATCCCGACAACCGCTTATGCTAAAAACGGCTTCCGTTTGTTCGAACCATCGAGTGAGTACAACAGGTCCCCCGGTTCCATCAAAAGTGTGAGGTTTGCACCCCATGAAGGCTTTGTAGGAGCACCCTTCGATTGAGTTACCGGCCCCTTGATTGTTGTTGTTGTTGTTGTTATTATCATTGTTGTTATTGTTGTTGGTGGAGTGACCGGCCATGGCCGCCTCTACGGTGGTGGCTACCATTCGTTGTAGAGCTTGTTCGGGTGTTTCACGGCATGGTCCACGGCGAGGAGCCATTGTTCCTTCAAAACACAAGAATATCGTTGATTAGTATTCTTAATAATACTAACCATGATATGGAATAAGGATAGAGAGAAATTTTCCTTGACTCGCCTTAAATTCTTTATATCATAATGTCGGAATGTTCATATGAGTTACCGTAATATAATCCCGGAAATTACATCACCCTAATTCATGTGTGCATTCGACACTATTTCATATAGTCAAGGTGGCGCGTCAATTAAATTAAGTAACGTGAGATTAAGATTGAATAAGAATCAGATATGATAGAAGAGTTCGAGTATAATGCACAAGTAGTCAAGTAATTCCAACTTCAAGTCTATATGCCGGTTGTAGTCTAGACTCACTAATGTACCCTATGACTCGGGGTTGACACCAATGAACTCTAAATCCCTACAACCAACGCTCTGATACCATCTGTAGCGACCCGACCAAATCATGTTTGACGGCACCGACTACTTAGGTCCCGTTACGTGGTCATAAGTCATTAACATGACGTTTGACCAAAATATGTCGCATTCATTTCATAAGTAAAAGGATGTTTCAAGTTTACAAAAGTAGTTCAAAGACTAGTTACATTACAAAGTTTAACGTACGAATGAAACCTATGCGACACAATTTAAAAGTTGTCAAAAGACGCTCCAACTATGCATGTATACTCGACATCCAAGCAAGTATCAAAAAGAGTGCGGAAGCATGTATCAAGTAGCGTTCAAGGACCTGAGAAAACATATAGAAAACTGACAACGAAAACGTTGGTGAAATCATAGGTGTTTTAGTAAACGTTGCATTTGAACCACAAGATTTAATATAATATGATTATCAAAATCATTTGCATTCTAAAGTTGTTATTTGTTTTGCGGGCACCCAATTATCAAACTTAACTGTTTTGCACCCTTTGCGTAGTGTTAGAACATACACTAGACCCGAAAATATATTTCATCCGCTAACGGTAGCGAACCGTTCGAATGAGGCTCGTCAAGCCCATGTAATCACATAATATAAGTTCGTGTTTACACCCTGCAAGTGTAACTAATGATAATTGAATTCAGGATTTTTGTTCAAACCCGTACGTTGAATGTTCGTTTTCGTACTTGTGTTCAAAGTGTAAAAGCATGATACGTATATGTTTCTCATCCCATAGTTTAAAGCATAAAAGTTGTTTGAAAGATGGGACTATGATCTCACCTTGAGTGCACGTATGAAAAGTACTTCACAAAGTAACGTGTGCAAAGGACAATGCTAGTCTTGACCTAAACAAATAGGTCTTATCAATAACGGTAAACACGATAGGTCAAAGATGTTCAATTAGTCCTATGGCTCGTTACGACTCGATTATGTAGCATGTGAATCAAATTGTCAAGTTTCATGCAAGATACTAGTATAGAAACAAGTTAGAAAGATTGTACAATCATTTGGTTAAGTTTGACAAAAATTCAAACTTTGGTCGGGTCAAAGTCAACGAAAAAGTCAACACGTTCGGGTCGGGTCCCAAACTATTTTTCTGTGCTAGTTATTCATAGATAAGCATATTAGAACAAGTTTCATGTGAATCGGAGGTCCATATCATGCCATACATTTTTTGTATTTTGGACAAGAAGGTCAGAATCAAACTACGCCTATTGTCGCACCGCAACAAAGGCTAGCCGCGCCGCGACGAATAGCGGGTGCTGGTACCTGGTCAGTCTCAATTGTCTAAGTCCCAAATCAACATTCAAACTAACACAAAACACAAACCGTAAACACTTAGAACTCGTATCTTATATCGTTGGAAAGGTAATTTGACAAGGAACACGACTAAGCACATTTCAACAACCAAAAACATCATTTGTAACAATCGACTTTCCAAAATAAATGATCAATTAATGTTCATCATAAATGCTCAACTTCATAAATGCACAAAATAGGATTCGGGATTTAAATGCATACATATGACACGCCGTTTCGTAGGTAATCAAGCATACAATCTAACTAACCATTTACCAACAACAATTCATGGCATTCAATTAATCAAAAATGCATTTCAAGTTCATCAAACCCTAACCCAAATTCACCAAAATCACTAATCAAGTTCATGAACTTTTCTAAAGCAACCTACACATCAAATTGAAGCTAGTGACACTAGGAACACATTTAATACTTGCACTTTAACATATCAACAACATTTAAGCAACCAAATCATCAATCAAACATACCAAACTTTCAAGTTCATGCTAGTTACCAAAAATAACAAGATCGAACATATAAATCATATATTCATGTTAGACTTGAGCCATAGACACTAATTAACAACTTTATAAGTTAAAAATATCAAGAACACAAAATCTAGTGATTTTAGAAAGTTACCCAAACGTAATGAAATCGGTATGGAATCGAAGAGGAAGTTGCAAGGATTCCAAATATGAAATTTGTTTTGCAAGACACCCGCTAGCTTGGATTTAGGTGATGATTCTTTGAAATGGATAATTGAAAGAAAATGGGGAAGTAGTGAAAGAAAAGAGAAATGAAAATGAAAAAGATGGGAGGTGGGGTTGACTAGTCAAAAGCTAGTCACCTCCTTGGCACTTTGGCGAAACTAGTCCCTCGAGTTTGGTTGCGGGTGTGTGAATTACCTAAACGAGATATTTTTAAAAACGCGTATTAACGAGGGATGTCATAAACATATAACGGAATTTAAATCATTAAACGAAAAAGTAAACGGAAAAAGGCGGGATGTTACACCTTAAGTACCTTTTCTCTCACATCTTCAAACTTTGGTACCCAAATTCTTTCAGCCCTATACCGGGTTCCGTCTTCCAGAATATTAAGATGTTTCTCCAATCCTTTGGGTATTTCATTCTTCAACTTTCCTTCTTTTACAACTCCCTGCTGCGCCTCCTTTATTTGAGTAGTAAGGTTAGTATGAATAATTATATTCATAGCTTTTACCCGTATAGGTTCTCTATCCTTTCTACTCAAAGCGTCGGCTACCACATTCTCCTTCCCCGGGTGGTAACGAATCTCAAAGTCATAATCATTCAATAATTCAATCCACCTACGCTGTTAAAAGGTTGAGAAATAAAGAAGTGAGGACTTTTAAAGTTCAATGGCGTCATAGTAAAGGTTCCGAGTTTACTTGGGAGCCCGAAGAATTCGTGTTGGTTTATTTTCCCTCTTGTCATGCTGCTTGGATCGCGATGACGCGCTCCGATTCAAGTGGGGGAGAGTTGTAACATCCCTTTTTTTCCCGTACACATTTAAAGGTACAAACTTAATTTCTAGTACGCTTATAACTTGTGCATTTATATGATTAAAAGACCTAAGTGTTAGTAATTGTGTAATCATATATATATATATACGAATATGTATGTATATATATATGTGTTTAGAATATATGCATGTATAGTTATATGCATGAGTCTTTGTTGATGTTAAGGCTTGTGAGACTAAAGATGAGGTTTAGACGTGCATAGGAAGTGTGAATGAAGTGTACAAGTTAGATGAATTGTTAAGTTGTGTAAAGTTGTCGAATGGCTCAGTTGAAGGCCATTGCCGCGCCTCAGAATCCTTTATCGCGCCGCGACATTGAACTCAAACCAGAGTCAGGAGGCATGTTAAGAAGGGTCGAGTTTCCCTTTATATGTCGCGCCGCGGAGAAGAGGGTCGCGCCGCGACAAATAACTAGAATCTGAGTCAGGAAAGATTTAAGAAAGCTCGTAAAATACGTTAAATGCCGCGCCGTGACAATTGAGGCCGCGCCGCGACCCACTGGGTGAACTGGTTCCGGATATTGTTTTTAAAATAAGTTGTTCAAGGGCAAAATCATCATTTTACGTCTAGATCTGATTGGAGCACTAAATCTCCACCACTCATCCATTTTGTTCATTTTCATTTCCCTTTTCTTTCTCCATTTCCTCTCAAAACTTAAAAACCCATTTGATTTCAAGTGAGATTTGAGAGTGGAGATTTGTGAATCAAACCTTGGAGCAAGAATTAAAGTTGTTCTCCTTGTTCATAGCTACAAGAGGATAGTGTTGGTAAGTCCTAACTCCATGTTTTGAGTTTTAATTAGTTATGCTAGGGTTTGGTTCATTGGGAACTTGTAAGACCCATTTGGGGGTAATATGGGTGGTTTTGGGTTAGGTGATAAAAGGAAACCCTAAATAGCCATAATCTAGGGTTTGGTCTTATGATTTGGGGTTGTAAGTGTTAAATGGAGTTGTTAATCATTAATACACCTTTAAATTTATGAAAGAAGTGTTAATGGGTAAGTTTGACTCGATTGTGAGTCTAAGTATTTAAATGGGTCAAATGAGTACTTGTTGACCTAATTTGGTGAAGTGGGTATGAAATACCCAAGTTTGTGTTAGTAGACTTTAATTCACTAGCTTTAGTGATTGAAGTTGAGTCTTGACCCTTAAGGGCGGTTTTGGTGAAAATGGGGCATTTAATGCATTAAGTCATTAAATGCACATAAGTGAATTGTTGGTATTTAGTCCAACTAGGTATTGTGTTGATTGAAGTACTTATTATATTAGGTACTTTGCTTTGAAGCTTGCAGAGGTATAAAATCGTCACCGAATCGTTAAGGTGAGTGGAATAATTATATGTGTAGGTATATAATGTATCTATTTGTTGTAGCGTGAGATGTGAAGTGTTGAGGTGCTAAGACACCACGTTTCACGTGACGAGTGAAGCATCGAGGTGTTAAGATGCCACTCAAGGTGAAGCATCGAGGTGTTAAGATGCCACCTAGGAGTGAAGTGTCGACAAGGGTAAGGGCATTTGGTTGGATTAGAGATCCCGCTTTATTTGTTAGGGGACGCTTTTGGATTTCTAGCTTTTGGAAGTTGGCCTAACGTTTTGGCTAGTTTAGTCCTAAACCATGCTCGAAGTGTCGTTTGGATTATAAACTATCATTTGTAGTGGGTCTAACTTGTATTAAACTTAATTAATGGCCTTCGTGCCTTGTAAACATTTAAATTGTGGTACGTTTTAAATGGAACTTGTGGAATAGTTTACATATTTAATTAGCGCGTAAATGTGTATTAATAAATAATAAAAAAAAAATTATCGTATGGAATACGGGTTGGGTTGTTTCAAGTGGTATCAGAACATGGTCTAAGGGATTTAGGCGACTTGAGATAGGTGCCTAGACTTAGACTTATTTGTGTATACGCTTTATGCGGGACTTGTAGGAGACGGGTCGGACTGGGAGTTGATTAGTGCTTAGGTTTATGAGAATTAACCTTGCACTAACTGTTTTGTGTTGTCTTAGCAATCATCAAGCGAGATAGACATTGTACTAGTGAATTAATGCGACGTGATCGCGTAACAATGATTAGCTACCATAGTTACGGGTTCAAATCGTGTCAAACAAGCGATGTACGATGATTGTTGAGCAAGATGGGGTAGTGTGGTGTATATGAATATACATATGTGTTACGTCCTTTCGTTTCGTTGCTTAATTTACTTCGTTTTATAGAATGAAGATGAGAAATGGACACGACACCAATGATGGAAGTACGAGTGAGGACGTTGAACTCACGGCCAAGGTTGAGGCCATCTTTAAAAGGCTAAAAAAGGATTTTCTTGATGATGTTAGAAAGGTTTTCCAAGAGTCGGTTGATGGGCAAGTAACCGAAATGATAAATGAGCGAATAAATGTCGCGATCGAGGAGGCATTAGAAGCTAGAAACATTCATCCTCGTGGTGAAGGGGGTGATGGTAACGGTAAGAATGGAAGGCGGGACTTCCATTAAAAAAATTTCAAGGATGCTCAACCCCCGATGTTTAATGGGGTACGGGATCCGTTGAAAAGCACATGTTGGATTTCTGATATCGAGGGAGCTTTCCGTACCGCGAAATGTCCTCCCGAGAAGAAGGCGAGGTATGGTTCTAGTATGTTGCGGGAAGAAGCTAAGTTGTGGTGGGATGATAAAATCAACTTATATGGTGAGGAGCAATGTATGAGTTTGACGTGGGAAGAGTTTAAGAAGGAATTTTTCAAAGAATACCGAACTTCTTCCGATCTTGATAGAATCCGGGAAGAGTTGCACAATTTGCAACAAGGTTCAATGGACTTGGTTACTCTCAAGTCTACCTTCTTGGCAAAGACTCGTTTTTGTCCGGAATATGTTGGTGATGATCACAAGCTAATGAAGGATTTCTACCGTACCATGAATGATGAGTATAAGGGTAAGATTAGTTTTGGAGCGGCTAAGTCTTTCGAAGAGTTATTTGAATTGGCTCGGGGTTTTGAGCCAGAAGTTCCTAGGAGAAGTGATTTCATTTTTTCTAAAAGAAAGTTTGAAGGTTCTAGTCATTCTAACTTTTCAAACAAGAAGAATAAGAACAAGAAGGGTTCCGAAAGTGTCAATAGCGTGAAGAAGGGCGCTTCCGGTGGTTTTTCTTTTTCGTGCTACAATTGTGGGCAAGCGGGTCATATGGCTCGTGAATGTCCAAAACCATCTTTCGGAAACAAGCTCACTTGTTTTAATTGCGGTAAAGAAGGGCATAAGAAGCCGGAGTGTTCGATTTGTGAAAAGATAATGTTAAGCGTCTAGAGAAGGTGGCGGGTACAGCTAGGGGTCGCAACTATTTGATGACGAATAATGAAGCCAAGCAATCCAACGAAGTTGTCTCATGTACTTTTATGGTTAACTCTAATCTGGCAAGAATTCTATTTGATAGCGGTGCAAATTTGTCGTTTGTGTCTCCAAAATTTGTGCCTAAACTTAATAGACTGTTAGCTAAGTTAAGTTGTTCGGTAGAATTCGAAATAGCGGACGGCAAAACGGTGCTAGTGGTTGATGTGTGTAAAAATTGTGATGTCGTGTTTGGCGCCGAAAACTTTAAAATTGATCTCATCCCGATGACTTTGGGTGATTTTGATATCGTTGTTGGTATGGATTGGCTCGATCATAATAGAGCCGATATTGCATGCCATGAAAAATTTATTTGTGTAAAGACCCCAAGTGGGGGAGAGTTAATTATTCACGGTGATAAACGGAGAAGACTTGTGCTGATATGTACTTTTGCACGGGCACGTCGTTTCCTTGTTAGTGGTGGCATGGCTTTTCTTGCCCATGTTGTTGATACTCGTGATGAGCCACCACCCATTCGTGAAATTCCAGTGGTAAATGAGTTTGTAGACGTTTTTCCGGATGAGTTACCGGGTGTTCCGGCGGAAAGACAAGTTGAATTTCGCATTAAGTTGGTTCCGGGAGCTACTCCCATTGCTAAAACTCCTTATCGTTTAGCGCCGACGGAAATGCAAGAGTTGTTAAATCAAACCCAAGAGCTACTTGAAAAATGTTTTATCCGACCGAGTGCTTCGCCTTGGGGCGCTCCGGTTTTATTCGTGAAGAAGAAGGATGGTAGTATGAGGATGTGCATCGATTATCGGGAGTTGAACAAAGTGATGATAAAGAATCGTTATCCATTGCCTAGGATTGACGATTTGTTCGACCAACTCCAAGGTGCAACGTATTTCTCTAAAATCGACCTACGGTCCGGCTATCACCAAATGCGGGTCCGTGAGGAAGATATCGAGAAAACGGCTTTCCGAATGCGTTATGGGCATTTTGAATTCGTAGTTATGCCTTTTGGTCTTACGAATGCACCGGCGGCATTCATGGACCTTATGAACCAAGTGTGCCAACCTATGTTGGACAAGTCGGTAATTGTGTTCATTGACGACATACTTGTCTATTCGAAGAGTATGAAAGAACATGAACATCATTTACGGAGTGTGTTAAAGACGTTACGGAAGGAGAAGTTGTATGCTAAATTCTCTAAATGTGAATTTTGGCTAAGGGAAGTTCAATTCCTTGGTCATATCGTGAACAAAAATGGTATTCAAGTAGATCCGGGGAAGATTGAGACGGTAAAGAGTTGGGGACGACCGACTACGCCTACGGAGATCCGAAGTTTTCTCGGATTGGCCGGTTATTATCGTCGATTTATCCAAGACTTTTCTAAGATCGCTTCTTCATTAACGAAATTGACGAGGAAGAACGCGAGATTTAATTGGGAGAACGAGCAAGAAATTGCTTTTCAATTGCTAAAAGAGAAATTGTGTCAAGCTCCGGTGTTAGTGTTGCCGGAAGGTGTGGAAGACATGACGGTGTATTGTGATGCCTCTCTAAATGGGCTCGGGTGTGTTCTAATGCAAAGAGGTAAAGTCATCGCTTACGCCTCTCGACAATTAAAGGAACACGAAATGAGATATCCGACTCATGATCTTGAGTTGACAGCGATTGTGCATGCATTGAAAATTTGGTGCCATTACTTGTAGGGTGTCAAGTGTACGATTTATTCGGATCACAAGAGTTTGAAACATCTTTTCGATCAAAGAGATTTGAATTATCGTCAACGTAGGTGGATGGATGTAGTAAAAGATTATGATTGTGAAATACTTTATCATCCGGGCAAGGCGAATGTGGTAGCGGATGCATTAAGTCGAAAGAGTCAACATCCGGCGATACGAGTAGGATCGTTACGTATGATTATTACTAACGATTTTCTTGAAAATGTTGGTGTGATTCAAATTGAAGCTTACGTTCGCAACAAGCTTGCGGAACGAATTGTGGGGCAAGCGGAATTCATTACTATGGGTTCGCTTGGGTTGTTATCTTTTCAAGGAAGAGTGTGGGTGCCTAAGATGGGGGATTATCGACGAGTGCTACTTGATGAAGCAAATAAGTCAAAGTATTCCGTTCATCCGGGCGCTATGAAAATGTATTTCGATTTGAGAAAGGATTATTGGCGGCCGGGCATAAAACGTGATGTTGTTAAGTATGTTGAGCAAGGTGTCACGTGTTTGCAAGTTAAAGCCGAACACCAAAAGTCGTATGGTAAGTTACAACCGTTAGAAATCTCGAAGTGGAAATGGAAGCACATTACCTTGAATTTTATCACCAAGTTACCAAAGACGGCGAGAACCCAATTCGATTCGATTTGGGTGATAGTTGATCGATTGACGAAGAGTGCGTTGTTTCTTCCCATCCGGGAAGCAATATCATCGGATACTTTGGCTAAATTGTTTATCAAAGAGGTGATAGCGAGACACGGGGTTCCTATATCTATTATTTTGGATCGAGATACCCGTTTTACATCTCGGTTTTGGGAGAAGTTTCACGAAGATATTGGTACACAATTGAAATTGAGCACGGCGTATCATCCTCAAACGGACGGTCAAACCAAACGTACGAATCAAACATTGGAGGATATGTTACGGGCGTGTATTATTGATTTCGGTGGTAGTTGGGATGAGCACTTACCTTTGGTAGAATTCTCGTACAATAATAGTTATCATACTAGTATCGAGATGCCACCTTACGAGATGCTTTATGGGCGGAGGTGCCGAACTCCGATTTGTTGGGGTGAAATTGGTCAAAAGGAAATCGGGAGTACCGATTTGGTCTTAGAAATGAATAGTAAGATTGATATGATTCGGGATCATTTGAAAAAGGCGCAAGATAGACAAAAGTCGTATGCCGACAAGCGTAGACGAATGATCGAATTTCAAGAAGGTGACATGGTGATGCTTAAGGTTTCGCTATGGAAAGGTATTATTCGGTTTCGAAAATGGGGAAAGTTAGCTCCTTGATTTATTGGTCCTTTTAAAATTCTAGCTCGTGTGGGTGAAGTTGCGTATCGTTTGGAATTACCCGAAGAGCTTGCATGGATCCATAATACATTTCATGTTTCCCATCTCCGTAAGTGTCTTGCGAATGATTCATCATGGGTGTCGTTAGACGAGATTGAGCTAAACAATAAGTTAGAATATATTGAGGAGCCGATTGCCATACTCGATGAGAAGGTCAAAAGGTTGAGAAATAAAGAAGTGAGGACTTTTAAAGTTCAATGGCGTCGTAGTAAGGGTTCCGAGTTTACTTGGGAGCCTGAAGAATTCGTGTTGGTTTATCTTCCCTCTTGTCATGCGGCTTGGATCGCGAGGACGCGCTCCGATTCAAGTGGGGGAGAGTTGTAACATCCCCTTTTTTTTCCCGTACACATTTAAAGGTACAAACATAATTTCTAGTACGCTTATAACTTGTGCATTTATATGATTAAAAGACCTAAGTGTTAGTAATTGTGTAATCATATATATATATATATACGAATATGTATGTATATATATATATGTGTGTTTAGAATATATGCATGTATAGTTATATGCATGAGTCTTTGTTAATGTTAAGGCTTGTGAGACTAAAGATGAGGTTTAGACGTGCATAGGAAGCGTGAACGAAGTGTACAAGTTGGATAAATCGGTAAGTTGTGTAAAGTGGTCGAATGGCTCAGTTGAAGGCCATTGTCGCGCCGCGGATTCCTTTGTCGCGCCACGACATTGAACTCAAACCAGAGTCAGGAGGCATGTTAAGAAGGGTCGAGTTTCCCTTTATATGTCGCGCCGCGGAGAAGAGGGTCGCGCCGTGACAAATAACTAGAATATGAGTCAGGAAAGATTTAAGAAAGCTCGTAAAATACGTTAAACGCCGTGCCGCAACAATTGGGGCCGCGCCGCGACCCACTGGGTGAACTGGTTCCGGATTTTGTTTTTAAAATAAGTGGTTCAAGGGTAAAATCATCATTTTATGTCAAGATCTGATTGGAGCACTAAATCTCCACCACTCATCCATTTTGTTCATTTTCATTTCCCTTTTCTTTCTCCATTTACTCTCAAAACTTAAAAATCCATTTGATTTCAAGTGAGATTTGAGAGTGGAGATTTGTGAATCAAACCTTGGAGCAAGAATTAAAGTTGTTCTCCTTGTTCATAGCTACAAGAGGATAGTGTTGGTAAGTCCTAACTCCATGTTTTGAGTTTTAATTAGTTATGCTAGGGTTTGGTTCATTGGGAACTTGTAAGACCCATTTGGGGGTAATATGGGTGGTTTTGGGTTAGGTGATAAAAGGAAATCCTAAATAGCCATAATCTAGGGTTTGGTCTTATGATTTGGGGTTGTAAGTGTTAAATGGTGTTGTTAATCATTAATACACCTTTAAATTTATGAAAGAAGTGTTAATGGGTAAGTTTGACTCGATTGTGAGTCTAAGTATTTAAAATGGGTCAAATGAGTACTAGTTGACCTAATTGGGTGAAGTGGGTATGAAATACCCAAGTTTGTGTTAGTAGACTTTAATTCACTAGCTTTAGTGATTGAAGTTGAGTCTTGACCCTTAAGGGCGGTTTTGGTGAAAATGGGGCATTTAATGCATTAAGTCATTAAATGCACATAAGTGAATTGTTGGTATTTAGTTCAACTAGGTATTGTGTTGATTGAAGTACTTATTATATTAGGTACTTTGCTTTGAAGCTTGCGGAGGTATAAAACCGTCACCGAATCGTTAAGGTGAGTGGAATAATTATATGTGTAGGTATATAATGTATCTATTTGTTGTAGCGTGAGATGTGAAGTGTCGAGGTGCTAAGACACCACGTATCACGTGACGAGTGAAGCATCGAGGTGTTAAGATGCCACTCGAGGTGAAGCATCGAGGTGTTAAGATGCCACCTAGGAGTGAAGTGTCAAGGTGTTAAGACTCCACTCCATAATAAAGGGTGAAGTGTCGAGGTGTTAAGACGCCACCCGAGGGTGAAGTATCGAGGTGTTAAGATGCCACTCAGGGGTTAGTGATACGAGGTGCTAAGTACACTAATGGATGTTGTGAACTCCGATGGCCTTTCGCGGGCGCCATTCCCTTGTACGATTGGTTAACCATGGTTATTGTGTTGTAAGTGAGAGCTTATTATATCGTTCGAGTTACATATATAATTATGCGATTGTTATGCTAGCTTGTGGTATTGGAGGTTGGTAGCCTCGTATTGATGATAAGCAAATTGTGTTGCTAGCATGTATTCGGTATGTGTAATGAGTGTTTGCAAGTAGGTATATTATATATGTATGTGTATAATTATTGCATTCACTAAGCTTTAGCTTACCCTCTCGTTGTTTATCTTTTTATAGGCTCCGGCGTGGACAAGCGTAAGGGCATTCAGTTGGATTAGAGATCCCGCTTTATTTGTTAGGGGACGCTTTTGGTTTTGTAGCTTTTGGAAGTTGGCCTAATATTTTGGATAGTTTAGTCCTAAACCATGCTCGAAGTGTCGTTTGGATTATAAACTATCATTTGTAGTGGGTCAAACTTGTATTAAACTTAATTAATGGCCTTCGTGCCTTGTAAACATTTAAATTGTGGTACGTTTTAAATGGAACTTGTGAAATGGTTTACATATTTAATTGGCGCGTAAATGTGTATTAATAAATAAATAAATAAAATTTATCGTATGGAATACGGGTTGGGTTGTTTCAATATATAATACTTTTGACCCCATATAAGTAGTGCCTCCAAGTCTTTAATGCATAAACAACGGCGCCCAATTCCAAATCGTGAGTCGTATAATTTTGCTCGTGAATCTTCAATTGTCTGGACACATAAGCAATTACCTTTGTTCGTTGCATTAATACACAACCGAGGCCTTGCTTTGAGGCATCACAATATATCACAAAATCATCATTCCCTTCAGGCAATGACAAGATAGGTGCCGTAGTTAACTTTTTCTTCAACAATTAAAACGCTTTCTCCTGCTCATCCTTCCATTCAAATTTCTTCCCTTTATGCGTTAATGCAGTCAAGGGTTTTGCTATTTTGGAAAAATCTTGGATGAACCTTCTGTAGTAACCAGCCAGTCCTAAAAATTGGCGTATATGCTTCGGAGTTTTCGGGGTTTTCCACTTTTCAATGGTTTCAATCTTTGCCGGATCCACTTGAATACCTTCTTTGTTCACTATGTGACCGAGGAATTGAACTTCTTTCAACCAAAATGCAACACTTTGAAAACTTAGCGTACAGTTTTTCTTTCCTCAACAACTCTAGCACTTTTCTCAAATGTTCTTCGTGCTCTTGATCATTCTTTGAGTAAATAATTATGTCATCGATGAAAACAATGACAAACTTGTCAAGGTATGGTCCACACACTCTGTTCATGAGGTCCATGAACACAGCTGGTGCGTTAGTCAACCCAAACGGCATAACCATAAACTCGTAATGGCCGTAACGCGTCCTGAAAGCAGTCTTCGGAATATCATCCTCATTCACCCGCATTTGATGATATCCGGAACGTAAATCGATCTTCGAATAAACCGACGAGCCTTGTAGTTGATTAAATAAGTCGTCGATTCTCGGTAGTGGGTAACGATTCTTGATGGTAAGTTTGTTCAACTCTCGGTAGTCGATACACAACCTGAATGTACCATCCTTCTTTTTGACAAAACCACGCTCTAAAAGTTATTGTAATTAGCTTTGGAGTTCTTTCATTTTGCTGGGTGCAAGTCTGTATGGAGCACGAGCTATTGGTGCAGCTCCTGGTACGAGATCTATTTGAAATTCAATAGATCGGTGTGGAGGCAGTCCCGGTAATTCTTTCGAAAATACATCGGTAAATTCTTTTGTGACGGGAACATCATTGATGTTCTTTTCTTCGGTTTGTACTTTCTCGACATGTGCTAGAACAGCATAGCAACCTTTTCTTATTAGTTTTTGCGCCTTTAAATTACTAATAAGATTTAGCTTCGCATTGCTCTTTTCTCCGTACACCATTAAGGGATTTCCTTTTTCTCGTACAATGCGAATTGCATTTTTGTAACATACGATTTCTGCTCTCTCCTTTTTCAACCAATCCATGCCGATTATCACATCAAAACTCCCTAACTCTACTGGTATCAAATCAATCTTAAATGTTTCGCTAACCAAATTAATTTCTCGATTCCGACATATATTATCTGCTGTAATTAATTTACCGTTTGCTAATTCGAGTAAAAATTTGTTATCCAAAGGCGTCAGTGGACAACTTAGTTTAGCACAAAAATCTCTACTCATACAGCTTCTATCCGCACCCGAATCAAATAAAACATAAGCAAATTTATTGTCAATAAGAAACGTACCCGTAACAAGCTCCGGGTCTTCCTGCGCTTCTGCCGTATTAATATTGAAAACTCTTCCGCGGCCCTGCCCACTAGTATTCTCCTGATTCGGGCAATTTCTGTAGCGACCCGATAAAATCGTCATTGACGGCGCCGACTACTTAGGTCCCGTTACGTGGTCATAAGTCTTTAAAATAACGTTTGACCAAGATGCGTCGCCTTCATTTCAAAAGTAAAGATTGTTTCCAAGTTTACAAAAATGGTTCAACCAAAAGTTACGTTACAAAGTTATAAGTACAAATGAAACCTATGCGACACGGTTTTAAATAAAGTCAAAAGACGCTCCATGTATGCACATATACTCGACATCCAATGCAAGTATCAAAATAATGAGCGGAAGCATGTATCACAAATCGTTCAAAGACCTGAGAAAAACATAGGAATCTGTCAACGAAAACGTTGGTGAAATAATAGGTTTAAGTAAGTAAGTGAGTAAATACAAATGAACCACAAGATTTATAACATTTCAATAATAGTTAACCATTCCAAAAATTGTTGTCACGAGCACCCAATTATCAATGCTTAACTTTCCATCCATAGAACCCCATCATAATAGTGTTAGAACATACACTGTTTCACGAAAATATATTTCATTCGTAAACGGTAGCGAACCGTTTGAATGAGGGTTTGTCAAACCCATATGGATCCATACAACATAAGTTCTCGCTTACACCCGGCAAGTGTAACTAATGATAATCGAATTGAGGATTTTATTCTAAACTCGTATATAGAATGTTTGTTTTCATGTACTTGTGTTCACTTAGTAAAAGAAATGTTTATGTTTTCTCATCCCAAATGTAAGTTCAAAAAAAGTAAAAGTGGGACTATGATCTCACCTCGAGTGCAAGAGTAAAAAGATACTTCAACAAGAATTTGTGCACAGAACAAATGCTAGTCTTGACCTAAATAAGTAAGTTGTATCAATAACGGTAAACACGATCGGTCAAAGATGTTCAATTAGTCCTACGGCTCGTTACGACTCGATTATATAGCATGTGAATCAAATTGTCAAGTTTCATGCAAGATACAAGTATAGAATCATGTCAGAAAGGTTGCATAATCATTTGGTTAAGTTTGACAAAAAGTAAAACTTTGGTCGGGTCAAAGTCAACGAAAAGTCAACACATTCGGGTCGGGTCCCGAACTATTTTTCTGAGATTTTTAATCATATATAAGCATGTTAGAACAAGTTACATGTGAATCGGAGGTCCATAGTATAGCAAACATTTTTAGTAAAAGTGACAAGGCAAACAGAATCTGGAACACGCTTTATGTTGCGCCGCGACCAAGGGTGCCACGCCGCGGCAATACACGTGGTCTGGTACTTGGTCTGTTCCAAAAGTTCAAGTCTTGATCCAAATTCATTTTTGCACAAAATACAAACCGTAAACACTTATAATGCGTATCTTATATCGTTGGAAAGCTCTTTTGACAAGGAATACAACTAAGAACATATCATCAATAAAAACATGCATTTACAATAATCACATTCTCGTCGAATGTTCAATGAACGTTCATAATCAAAGTTTCAAGTTTGTAAAACGCATTTCACCAATTTACATGTATGATATGCCGTTTCGAAGGATACAATACAACTAAACATTTAATAACAACATTTCATAGCATTCGAATCATCAAAAGTCCATTTCAAGTTCATCAAACCCTAATCCAAATTCACCAAAATAAATAATCAAGTTTATGAAGTTTTCTAAAGCAACCTACACATCAATTTGAAGCTAGTGATACTAGTAACACAATTAAAACATGAACTTTTAACATCTAACAACATTTAAGCAATTAAATCTCAAGAATAAACACACCAAAATTCAAGTTCAAGCTAGTTACTTCAAAACAACAAGATCGAGCATACAAATCATATATTCATGTTAGACTTGAGCCATAGACACTAATTAACACTTTTATAATTCAAAAACATCTAGAACACAAAATCTAGTGATTTTATAAAGTTACCCAAATAAGGTGAAATTGGTATCAAGTTGTAGAGGATGAAGAGAGGATCCCAAATATGTAATTTGTTTTGTTGCTAGCTTCCTAATCCGAATTTAGATGATGAATCTTTGAGTTGAAGATTGAGAGAAAATGTGAAAGTATGAAATAAAAAGGAAAAAAGAAATAAAAGAAAATGAATGGATGAGAATGGAGTTTGACTCCTTTGACCTAGTCACCATTTTGGTATTTTGACAAGTTTAGTCCCTCAAGTTTGTAGTCGGGTGCGAGAATTAACCGAACGAATTATTTTGAATTACACGAGAGTACGGGAGACGTTATAATCCAATAACAAAATTATTAAGAATGTTAGCTAACGGAGGATACGAATCTAGTCACGAAGGATATTATTTAAAATAAAAAGACGAGCGTTAAAATAATTTAAAGGAAAAATGCGGGATGTTACATTACCCACACCTTAAAAGAAATTTCGTCCCGAAATTTAGTTGGAATTAATAGTCGATGTCTCTTACTCGAGACCTCGTGTCGTCAATGCTATGAATAGTTGAAGATACATCCTTGGGCATTCTCATGAACCTTGACATTCGGGATTTCACGTTGTATTAAGGCTTGGTCTTACGATCCACAATTTCAGCCGGTTTTCCTATGAAGAGGATTTTGTCATCAATAGTAAGTTTATCTAGAAGGATAGCACGTTCCTGTTCCGCAGGACACGTCTCTAAGTTTGTTACATGGAACACAAGGTAAACGGACACTTAATTGAGTTAGGAGACCTAAACGGTAGGAAGCGGTTCCAATACACCCCAAGATTTCAAAAGGGTCAATATTACGGATATAACTTTCCTCGATTTCCCGAAACGGATTATACCTTTCCAAGGTGCGGTTTTCCAATAATACACGGTTACTGACTTTGAACTTGAGAGATTTTCATCTAACATTGGTATAACTCCTTTGGAGACTACGGGCCGTCTTGAGCCCTTCTTGGACTTGAACTATCTCAACGGTTATTTCTTGAATGATTTCGGATCTGATGATTTGCTTGTCACCTACTTCGGTCCAACGAATAGGAGAACAACAATTGTGGTGCTGTAAGGTTTCGAAAGTGCGGCGTTAACACACGAGTGGTAACTACTGTTGTAAGAAGGATCAACTAAAGGCGACAATACAAGTTTGTAACATGTCTTTCCAAGATGTAAATCGTTCGTTTGCTTGGTTCGTCGGTTTGTGGAAGATACGCGGTACTCATGTCTAAACGTGTTCCTAAGGCTTCTTGTAAACTAGATGTGTAACGAGTATTTCGATCTGGGATAATTGACAATGGTACACCGTGTTGGAATAGAATTTCTTAAGATATGTTTGAACAAGTTAGTTAGGGCTCGAAAGCGTTTGTTGGTACAAGTTTCTTATCGGCTACCGAAAATGTTCGTCAGGGCTAGTCACCCTCGTGGCGAATACTAGTAATACATGAAGAGTCTCTCTCTCCATTGAGAAATTATATAAAAAGTTTCCTTATACGGAAGTGCGAACGAAAAGATAGGAGTGAAATGAGAACTTAGAATAGGATGAGTTTACACCTCGATGTAGCCATATCGCGCATCTTGTGGTCAAATGTTGAGACTGGGTGGGAAACGAGATAGTGCCCATAGTTGTATAGTTCGGGGTTGAGTAGTAGATGGCCAATTATCAGAAGTATAAGGACGATAAGTCAAAGAAAGAGGTATCCTTGGATTGTGTGTCATCTTGGGTCCCAGTAATATCAGACGGTCATAGTGAAATAGCAGATTTATGTATCGTGGTACGTGATGACAAGAAGATTGATCTGATCCATAAATAAGTATTCAAATTCTTCGGGCAAAATAACGAATTTCAGTTTCCTTGATTTCGAGTCGAGAGAGTATGCCTTTCAGGCGTTCAAGTAGAAATATTTCCATATTTGAATTCCATTGTGCTACACGAATTTAGCTAGTAAGGTTGGTGTGAATAATCGCATTCAAAGTTCATACACGGAGAGGTTTAATTCTTTCCACGGTGAGTTAACGGGGTTAAAGGACGAGCAACACGAGAAAAAGTCAGAAATGAATCTTCGGTAATAATCGGCGAGATCTAAGATTTTATGAATACAAGTCGGAGTCGTGAGGGTTTCCCGACTACGCGTGGCTTCGATTGCGAGATTTTATTGTAATACCTTGACCACTAACAACATGGTCTAGAAATTGAACTTCGTTTAACCAAAATTCTCACTTGGAGAATTCGGTATAGAATTGCTCTTTCCTCAAGGGTTCGAGCGTAAGATGGAGACGTTGTTCGTTTTCTTCTTTACTTAAATAGGTTTAGACATCATTTGTAAATACAATAATGGATTTGTCTAGATAAGTTTGAATACGCGGTTCAGGAGGTCTATGAATACGGACGGAGCCTTAGTTAAACTGAACGATATTAAAAGAAAAAATTATAACTATCGTAGCGAGTTCGGAAAGCAGTTTATGAGGCATTGTCTCCCTTAACCCTCAATTGAAGATAACCAGCATGAAGGTCGAATTTGAAATACATGCGAGATCCTTGTAACGGTTCAAGAGGTTGTTGATACGGGGAAGAGGATATCGGTTCTCAACCGGAAATTATTTAGTTCACGATAATCCATACTCATGTAAGGAATCATTTTCTTCTTAATGAATAGGTTTTGAGCTCCCTAGTTCTATAGGTATCAAGTCAAAATTCAAATTATCCACCCAATAAGTTTAACGTACACCCTCCGATAAAATTTATCGGTACGCAATGGTTTTACGTTGGTCACTTGAATGGCGTAAGTAATATCTAGGGGGAGGGGTGGAGTGCAAAGAGTAGGCTCCAAAGTCTTGGATACAAAATATTTATCGATACCCGAATCGGAAAAACATGAAACATAAGAGTCGTTGAGAAGAAACGTACCCGTAACTAATTGTCATTCCGGGCATCTTAGGTGTTAATGTTGAAAGCTCATTCACATACATTGGGGTTGGCTTTCTTCTTGGGACATGCATTCTTAAAATGACCCAGTTGTCCACATTCGAAACAAGCACCCCTTCTGCGTGCACTGGACACCTTTTTAGCGACGGGGGCGCCACCTTTACAACCATGGGCCACATGGCCACTTCTTTGACACTTGATGCAAAATGGTTTGCCACATTTTCCATAATGATGTTTGTGGCACGTGTTGCAAAAAGGTCGTGTTCCGGCATAATTTTTCCTGCCACCGGGGGTGAAAGGCTTCTTGGTGGAGTCGTTGTGGTTATGGTTGCTTGATGAAGAGGCTTCCTGTTTTCTTTTGTTGTTAACCGGTTGGGCCTCGGCCGTTGGTGCCGGCGCTTCAATTTCATCCACCGTTTTTATAAATCGGCGGGCTATCATCAAAGCCTCTTGTAGGTCGGCGGGTCTTAATGGCATTACCCCGTGTGGAATGCTCTTACGGAGGCCATCCATGTAAAACTCAACTCCTTGGGGCCTGGGAGCCCGGAGGTTTGGACAAATTGAGGTTAGTTCGGAAAACAGTTGATTATAAGCTTCGAGGTCATCTCGGGCTATTTTTAAATTTCTTGGCCCCTGTTCGAGCCTTCGAGTCTCTTCGCGCGGGAAGTATTCGGTGATCATTCTTTCTCTTAATTCGGTCCAAGAGAGTGTAAGGGCTTCATCGATACCCACCGATTGTACATACGTGTTCCACCATGAGAGGGCAATACCGGTGAGAGTGAGGGTGGAAAACTTGACCTTATCTTGGTCTCGACATCCACTTATGCTAAAAATGGATTCAGTTTGTTCGAACAATCGGGTGAGAGCAACCGGTCCCCCGGTTCCATCGAAAGTGGGAGGGTTGTACTTCATGAAGTTTTTGTAGGAGCACCCCCCGTTTGAATTACCGGCCCCATGATTGTTGTTGTTGTTGGAGAAGTGACTGGCCACGGCCTCTCCCACGGTGGTGGCTATCATTCGTTGAAGAGCTTGTTCGAGAGTTTTGGGAGGGGTATTATGTTGACCTTGGTAAGCCATCGTTCCTTCATGACACAAGAATACCGTTAATTAGTATTATCAATAATACTAATCGTGATATGGAATTAAGATAAAAAGAAAATTTTTCCTTGACTCGCCTTAAATTCTTTATGTCATAACGTCGGAACGTTCATATGAGTCACCGTAATATAATTCCTGAAATTATATTACCCTAATTCATATGTGCATTCGACATCATTTCATATAGTCTAGGTGGCGTGTCAATCAAATCAACCACGTGAGATTAAGGTAGAACAAGAGTTAGATGTGAATAAAAGAGTTTGAGTATATATGCACAAGTAGTCAAGTAATTCCTACTTCAAGTCTATATGCCGGTTGTAGTCTAGATTCACTAATGTACCCTATGACTCGGGGTCGATGAAATGTCCCGTTCTTATTGATTAAAAACGTTCCATATTAATTGATTTCGTTGCGAGGTTTTGACCTCTATATGAGACGTTTTTCAAAGACTGCATTCATTTTTAAAACAAACCATAACCTTTATTTCATAAATAAAGGTTTAAAAAGCTTTACGTAGATTATCAAATAATGATAATCTAAAATATCATGTTTACACACGACCATTACATAATGGTTTACAATACAAATATGTTACATCGAAATCAGTTTCTTGAATGCAGTTTTTACACAATATCATACAAACATGGACTCCAAATCTTGTCCTTATTTTAGTATGCAATAGCGGAAGCTCTTAGTATTCACCTGAGAATAAACATGCTTTAAACGTCAACAAAAATGTTGGTGAGTTATAGGTTTAACCTATATATATCAAATCGTAACAATAGACCACAAGATTTCATATTTCAATACACATCCCATACATAGAGATAAAAATCATTCATATGGTGAACACCTGGTAACCAACATTAACAAGATGCATATATAAGAATATCCCCATCATTCCGGGACACCCTTCGGATATGATATAAATTTCGAAGTACTAAAGCATCTGGTACTTTGGATGGGGTTTGTTAGGCCCAATAGATCTATCTTTAGGATTCGCGTCAATTAGGGTGTCTGTTCCCTAATTCTTAGATTACCAGACTTAATAAAAAGGGGCATATTCAATTTCGATAATTCAACCATAGAATGTAGTTTCACGTACTTGTGTCTATTTTGTAAATCATTTATAAAACCTGCATGTATTCTCATCCCAAAAATATTAGATTTTAAAAGTGGGACTATAACTCACTTTCACAGATTTTTACTTCGTCGGGAAGTAAGACTTGCCCACTGGTTGATTCACGAACCTATAACAATATATACATATATATCAAAGTATGTTCAAAATATATTTACAACACTTTTAATATATTTTGATGTTTTAAGTTTATTAAGTCAGCTGTCCTCGTTAGTAACCTACAACTAGTTGTCCACAGTTAGATGTACAGAAATAAATCGATAAATATTATCTTGAATCAATCCACGACCCAGTATATACGTATCTCAGTATTGATCACAACTCAAACTATATATATTTTGGAATCAACCTCAACCCTGTATAGCTAACTCCAACATTCACATATAGAGTGTCTATGGTTGTTCCAAAATATATATAGATGTATCGAAATGATAGGTCAAAACATTGTATACGTATCTATGGTATCTCATGATTACATAATATACAATACAAGTTGATTAAGTTATGGTTGGAATGGATTTGTTACCAAATTTCACGTAGCTAAAATGAGAAAAATTATCCAATCTTGTTTTACCCATAACTTCTTCATTTTAAATCCGTTTTGAGTGAATCAAATTGCTATGGTTTCATATTGAACTCTATTTTATGAATCTAAACAGAAAAGTATAGGTTTATAATCAGAAAAATAAGTTACAAGTCGTTTTTGTAAAGGTAGTCATTTCAGTCGAAAGAACGACGTCTAGATGACCATTTTAGAAAACATACTTCCACTTTGAGTTTAAACATAATTTTTGGATATAATTTCATGTTCATAATAAAAATAATTTTACCAGAATAACAACTTTTAAATCAAAGTTTATCATAGTTTTTAATTAACTAACCCAAAACAGCCCGCGGTGTTACTACGACGGCGTAAATCCGGTTTTACGGTGTTTTTCGTGTTTCCAGGTTTTAAATCATTAAGTTAGCATATCATATAGATATAGAACATGTGTTTAGTTGATTTTAAATGTCAAGTTAGAAGGATTAACTTTTATTTGCGAACAAGTTTAGAATTAACTAAACTATGTTCTAGTGATTACAAGTTTAAACCTTCGAATAAGATAGCTTTATATGTATGAATCGAATGATGTTATGAACATCATTACTACCTCAAGTTCCTTGAATAAACCTACTGTAAATGAGAAAAATAGATCTAGCTTCAAAGGATCCTTGGATGGCTTGAAAGTTCTTGAAGCAGAATCATGACACGAAAACAATTTCAAGTAAGATTTCCACTCGAAATAAGATTGTTATAGTTATAGAAATTGAATTAAAGTTTGAATATGATTATTACCTTGTATTAGAAAGATAACCTACTGTAAGTAACAAAGGTTTCTTGATCTTGGATGATTACTTGGAATGGATTTAGAAAACTTGGAAGTAAACTTGCAATCTTGAAAGTATTCTTGATTTTATGAAACTAGAACTTTTGGAATTTATGAAGAACACTTAGAACTTGAAGATAGAACTTGAGAGAGATCAATTAGATGAAGAAAATTGAAGAATGAAAGTGTTTGTAGGTGTTTTTGGTCGTTGGTGTATGGATTAGATATAAAGGATATGTAATTTTGTTTTCATGTAAATAAGTCATGAATGATTACTCATATTTTTGTAATTTTATGAGATATTTCATGCTAGTTGCTAAATGATGGTTCCCACATGTGTTAGGTGACTCACATGGGCTGCTAAGAGCTGATCATTGGAGTGTATATACCAATAGTACATACATCTAAAAGCTGTGTATTGTACGAGTACGAATACGGGTGCATACGAGTAGAATTGTTGATGAAACTGAACGAGGATGTAATTGCAAGCATTTTTGTTAAGTAGAAGTATTTTGATAAGTGTCTTGAAGTCTTTCAAAAGTATATGAATACATATTAAAACACTACATGTATATACATTTTAACTGAGTCCTTAAGTCATCGTTAGTCGTTACATGTAAATGTTGTTTTGAAACCTTTAGGTTAACGATCTTGTTGAATGTTGTTAACCCATTGTTTATTATAACAATTGAGATGTTAAATTGTTATATTATCATGATATTATGATATATAATATATCTTAGTATGATATATATACAGTTAAATGTCGTTACAACGATAATCGTTACATATATGTCTCGTTTCGAAATCATTAAGTTAGTAGTCTTATTTTTACATATGTATTTAATTGTTAATACACTTAATAATATATTTACTTATCATTTAACATAATTAACCAAGTGTATCAATATCTTAATATGATTCATATGTACCTAGTAAGACGTTGTTATAACGATAATCGTTATATATATCGTTTTCGAGTTTCTTAAATTAATAGTCTCATTTTTTATGTATATAACTCATTGTTAAAATACCTAATGAGATACATACTTATAATAAAATCATGTTAACTATATATATAACCATATATATGTCATCGTATAGTTTTTACAAGTTTTAACGTTCGTGAATCACCGGTCAATTTGGGTGGTCAATTGTCTATATGAAACCTATTTCAATTAATCAAGTCTTAACAAGTTTGATTGCTTAACATGTTGGAAACACTTACTCATGTAAATAACAATTTCATTTAATATATATATAAACATGGAAAAGTTCGAGTCACTACAGTCGACACTAATGAACTCTAAATCCCTACAACCAACGCTCTGATACCATCTGTAGTGACCCGACAAAATCGTCATTGACTGCGCCGACTACTTAGGTCCCGTTACGTGGTCATAAGTCTTTAAAATAACATTTGACCAAGATGCGTCACCTTCATTTCAAAAGTAAAGATTGTTTCCAAGTTTACAATAATGGTTCAACCAAAAGTTACGTTACAAAGTTATAAGTACAAATAAAACCTATGCGACACAGTTTTAAATAAAGTCAAAAGACGCTCCATGTATGAACATATACTCGACATCCAATGCAAGTATCAAAATAATGAGCGGAAGCATGTATCACAAATCGTTCAAAGACCTGAGAAAAACATAGGAATCTGTCAACGAAAACGTTGGTGAAATCATGGGTTTAAGTAAGTAAGTGAGTAAATACAAATGAACTACAAGATTTATAACATTTCAATAATAGTTAACCATTCCAAAAATTATTGTCACGAGCACCCAATTATCAATGCTTAACTTTTCATCCATAGAACCCCATCACAATAGTGTTAGAACATACACTGTTTCACGAAAATATATTTCATTCGTAAACGGTAGCGAACCGTTTGAATGTGGGTTTGTCAAACCCATATGGATCTATACAACATAAGTTCTCGCTTACACCCGGCAAGTGTAACTAATGATAATCGAATTGAGGATTTTGTTCTAAATTCGTATGTAGAATGTTTGTTTTCCTGTACTTGTGTTCACTTAGTAAAATAAATGTTTATGTTTTCTCATCCCAAATGTAAGTTCAAAAAAAGTAAAAGTGGGACTATGATCTCACCTCGAGTGCAAGAGTAAAAAGATACTTCAACAAGAATTTGTGCACAGAACAAATTCGGTCAAAGATGTTCAATTAGTCCTATGGCTCGTTACGACTCGATTATATAGCATGTGAATCAAATTGTCAAGTTTCATGCAAGATACAAGTATAGAATCATGTTAGAAAGGTTGCATAATCATTTGGTTAAGTTTGATAAAAAGTCAAACTTTGGTCGGGTCAAAGTCAACGAAAAAGTCAACACATTCAGGTCGGGTCCCGAACTATTTTTCTGAGATTTTTAATCATATATAAGCATGTTAGAACAAGTTACATGTGAATCGGAGGTCCATAGTATAGTAAACATTTTTAGTAAAAGTGACAAGGCAAACAGAATCTGGAACACGCTTTATGTCGCGCCGCAACCAGGGGTGCCGCGCGGCGGCAATACACGTGGTCTGGTACCTGGTCTGTTCAAAAAGTTCAAGTCTTGATCCAAATTCATTTTTGCACAAAATACAAACCGTAAACACTTATAATGCGTATCTTATATCGTTGGAAAGCTCTTTTGACAAGGAATACAACTAAGAACATATCATCAATCAAAACATGCATTTACAATAATCACATTCTCGTCGAATGTTCAATGAACGTTCATAATCAAAGTTTCAAGTTTGTAAAACGCATTTCATGATTCGGGCAACCAATTTACATGAATGCTATGCCGTTTCGAAGGTAATTAAACATACAATACAACTAAACATTTACTAACAACGTTTCATAGCATTCGAATCATCAAAAGTCCATTTCAAGTTCATCAAACCCTAATCCAAATTCACCAAAATCAATAATCAAGTTTATGAAGTTTTCTAAAGCAACCTACACATCAATTTAAAGCTAGTGATACTAGTAACACAATTAAAACATGAACTTTTAACATCTAACAACATTTAAGCAATTAAATCTCAAGAATAAACACACCAAAATTCAAGTTCAAGCTAGTTACTTCAAAACAACAAGATCGAGCATACAAATCATATATTCATGTTAGACTTGAGCCATAGACACTAATTAACACTTTTATAATTCAAAAACATCTAGAACACAAAATCTAGTGATTTTATAAAGTTACCCAAATAAGGTGAAATTGGTATCAAGTTGTAGAGGATGAAGAGAGGATCCCAAATATGTAATTTGTTTTGTTGCTAGCTTCCTAATCCGAATTTAGATGATGAATCTTTGAGTTGAAGATTGAGAGAAAATGTGAAAGTATGAAATAAAAAGGAAAAAAGAAATAAAAGAAAATGAATGGATGAGGATGGAGTTTGACTCCTTTGACCTAGTCACCATTTTGGCATTTTGACAAGTTTAGTCCCTCAAGTTTGTAGTCGGGTGCGAGAATTAACCGAACGAATTATTTTGAATTACACGAGAGTACGGGAGACGTTATAATCCAATAACGAAATTATTAAGAATGTTAGCTAAAGGAGGATACGAATCTAGTCACGAAGGATATTATTTAAAATAAAAAGACGAGCGTTAAAATAATTTAACGGAAAAATGCGGGATGTTACAATTTCTACTAATGTGGCCCGGTTTTCCACATGCAAAGCAAACTATGGCGGCATTATCTGTTCCGACATTATTTGTTCTTTTAATTCTGTTAAACTTTGGTCCGTAGGCCTCACACTTTGCCGCACTATGACCATTTCTTCTACACCTAGTGCAAAATGTCGTGCATAACCCCTGGTGATTCTCTTCACACCTTTGGCATGACTGTTTTTGGTTTTTGTTGCCATTGTTGTTATTGAGATTGTTATTGGGATTGTTATTGTTGCTATTGTTGTTATTGTTATTGTTGTTGGGACGGTTATTGTAGTTGTTGTTAGGACGTTTGTTGAAGTTGTTGTTGCGATTGATGTTGTGGTTGTTGGGATAGTTATTGCGATTGTGGTTGTGATTGTTGTTGTTGTATTGGTGACTCTTGTCATTGGTTTCTTCCCACTTTCTCTTGACTTGTTTCATGTTAGCCTCTTCAGTCGTCTGTTCTTTAATCCTTCCATCGATCTGGTTCACTAATTTGTGAGCCATTCGACTTGCCTTTTGTATGGAGGCGGGCTCGTGTGAACTCACATCTTCTTGAATCCTTTCCGGTAACCCTTTTACAAATGCGTTGATCTTCTCTTCTTCGTCTTCGAACGTTCTGGGACACAATAGGCACAATTCGGTGAATCGTCGTTCGTACGTGGTGATATTGAAACCTTGCGTTCGTAATCCTCTAAGCTCTACCTTGAGCTTGTTGACCTCGTTTCTGGGACGATACTGTTCGTTCATCAATTTCTTGAATGCTGACCATGGTAGTGCGTAAGCAGCATCTTGTCCTACCTGCTCGAGATAGGTATTCCACCATGTTAGCGTCGTACCCGTGAAGGTATGCGTAGCGTACTTTACTTTGTCTTCTTCAGTACATTTACTTATGGCAAACACCGATTCAACCTTCTCGGTCCACTGTTTCAATCCAATTGGACCCCCGGTTCCATCAAATTCCAAAGGTTTGCAGGCAGTGAATTCTTTGTAGGAGCATCCTACACGATATCTTGTGAAATTAGTTCCACTGCTAGATCCAGAGTTATTGTTATTTTTCATCGCAGCTTGTACTGTGGCTATGTTTGCTGCAAGGAAAACACGGAAGTCTTCCTCGCTCATGTTCAAATTCTGACGAGTCACCGGTGCCATTTCCTTCAAAAAATAGCCCAAAAGAATTAAGTTAATCATATAGAATTTTAAGAGTAGTCAATAGTATTTCGTAGCATAGTATGAACTTATTTATAAAAACTTTTTCTTCATATTAGCGTTTTATAGTTTTTAATTCGGGTAGTACCTACCCGTTAAGTTCATACTTAGTTGCTAATATACAATTCAACTACTACAATTCTATATAAAAAACTGATTATAATAAAATTTCGCGTTCAAATTTTATACAATATTTTGCAAACTTACAATACCGCTATTATACATATATGATGAAATATATCACATAATAACTTTGCTACTCGGCAGCTATAAAGGCAATTCTAGTTAATACACAAGTTGTTCAGTAAAAGAAATAAAGACACGTAATTCATAAGTCCAGAAACAAGTCATGCATTCTGGTTTTACTAAGACGACTTCCCATCCTTGGTCTTGTGGAAAGTAACCGTTATGACCATTGGCTATGCAGCATGTTGTAATGTCGTCAAAAGGACGAGGGTTTCGTAATGTCCAACAGCCCCGTAATAATTTAAAAACCTAGTTTCTCACCCCAACTACTGAATCCGTCACCTGTGGGAATGTTTCATTTAATAGTTGTAATCCGATGTTCTTTTTCTCTCTTTGGTGAGAAGCGAACATCACTAACCCGTAAGTATAACATGCTTCTTTATGTTGCATGTTAGAAGCTCTTTCTAACTCATGAAATCCTATGTTGGGATATGTTGAGTCAAAATAGGTTCTTAACCCGTAGCGTAAAATTGCATTTGGGTTCCCCGCATTTAACGCTTTAAAGAAAACACGACATAACTTAAGGTCTCCCCAATGCGATATACTCCACCTATCAAAGGAAAGCCTTTTATAAACTAAGGCATTTCTGGAAAGTCTTTCAAATGTTTGACAAGTTAATTTCGCCATAAATAATTGTGCTGATGAATTCTGACCGACTCTAGACAAGATTTTCTCAATCATATCCTCTGGTAGGTCTTCATAAAAGATAATTAACAAACAATACAAGCAATTTTTACATAGAACATAAAAGTACAAGCACACTACAATACATATAATACACAACATGATTACAACTCCCTAATCTGAATCACTGGTTTCTTCTTCTTCTTCGGACTTGGTTCGTTTTCCTAATTTTCTAGGGATATATGGTGTTCCTCTAATACGAGCCATCATTTTCCACAATGGTTTAGAAAAACCTAGTAGTTTAGAGGTTCCCGGGTTATTGTTACAATTTAGGAAATACGGAGGTTGCCGATACATATAAAGCTCATCGGGGTTGGAATCAGGTTTCTCTATTTTTATACCTTTTCCCTTATTATTTTCTTTTGCTTTATTAAATTGGGTCAAGGTAATTTTTATAACATCATCGGAATCCTCATCGGGATCCGATTCATCGAAAAATTGGTAATCTTTCCAATATTTTGCTTCCTCGGCGGAAACACCATTGACCATTTTTAACTTTGGTCTGTTGGTTGAGGATTTTCTTTTATTTAATCGATTTAATGTAGGTATCAATATTTCTTCCTCCGGAACCTCTTCTTCTTCTGGCTCCTCCTCTTCTGGTTCCTCTTCTTCCGGTTCCTCCTCTTCCGGTTCCTCCCCTTCCGGTTCCTCTTCGGGAATTTGTGAATCTTCTCAAAGTATATTCGACTCTTCATTATTATTAGGTGAGTCGATGGGATTTGTACTAGAGGTAGACATCTATCACACAATTCAAACACGTTAAGAGATTAATATATTTACATGTTAATAATATATAGTTTCCAACAAAAAATGTTAAGCAATCATTTTTAAAGAAAAACACGGTCGAAGTCCAGACTCACTAATGCATCCTAACAAACTCGGTAAGACACACTAATGCAAAAATTCTGGTTCTCTAAGACCAACGCTCGGATACCAACTGAAATGTCCCGTTCATATCGATTATAAAAGTTCCATATTAATTGATTTCGTTGCGAGGTTTTGACCTCTATATGAGACGTTTTTCAAAGACTGCATTCGTTTTTAAAACAAACCATAACCTTTATTTTATCGACAAGGTTAAAAAGACACCACATAGATTATCCAGAAATGATAATCTAAAAATATCACACTTACACACTACCAATACATATTGGTTTACAATATTAATATGTTACAACAAAATAAATCTCGAATGCAGTTTTAAACAATATTATACAAGCATGCTGACACCAAATCTTGTCCATATATTAGCATGCAACAGCGGAAACTCTTAATAATCACATGAGAATAAACATGCTTTAAACGTCAACAAGAATGTTGGTGAGTTATAGGTTTAACCTATATATTTATCAAATTGTAATAATAGACCACAAGATTTCATATTTCAATATACATTCCATACATAGAGATAAAAATCATTCATATGGTGAACACCTGGTAACCGACATTAACAAGATGCATATAAGAATATCCCCTATCATTCTGGGAAATCCATCGGACATGATAAAACAACATCGAAGTACTAAAGCATCTGCAACCATGGATGGGGTTCGTTAGGCCCAATAGATCTATCTTTAGGATTCGCGTCAATTAGTAGATCGGTTTACTAATTCTTAGGTTACCAAGCAAAAAGGGGCATATTCGGCTTCGATCATTCACCCATATAATGTAGTTTCATTTACTTGTGTCTATTTCGTAAAACATTTATAAAACTGCATGTATTCTCAACCCAAAATATTAGATTTTAAAAGTGGGACTATAACTCACTTTCACAGATTTTTACTTCGTCGGGAAGTAAGACTTGGCCACTGGTCGATTCACGAACCTATAACAAATATGTACATATATATCAAAGTATGTTCAAAATATATTTACAACATTTTTAATACGTTTTACTGTTTTAAGTTTATTAAGTCAGCTGTCCTCGTTAGTAACCTACAACTAGTTGTCCACGGTTAGATGTACAGAAATAAATTGATATATATTATCTTGAATCAATCCACGACCCAGTGTATACACGTCTCAGGCTAGATCACAAATCAAAGTATATATATTTTTGGAATCAACCTCAACCCTGTATAACTAACTCCAACATTACTGCATATAGAGTGTATATGGTTGTTCCAAATAATATATATACATGGGTCGATATGATATGTCAAAACATTTGCATACGTGTCTATGGTATCCCAAGATTACATAATATATTAGAATACATGTATAATACAATATGAGTTAGCTAGGATATGATTAATATAGTTTTGTTACCAATTTTCACGTAGTTACAACAAGCAAAAATATCCAATCTTGTTTTACCCATAACTTCTTCGTTTTAAATCCGTTTTGAGTGATTCAACTTGCTATGGTTTCATATTGAACTTAAGTTTATGAATATAAACAGAAAAAGTATAAGTTTATGGTCGAAAATACAGGTTACAATTCATTTTTGTAAAGGTAGTCATTTCAGTCGAAAGAACGACGTCTAGATGACCATTTTGGAAAACATACTTCCACTTTGAGTTTAACCATGATTTTTGGATATAGTTTCATGTTCATAAGAAAAATCATTTTCCCAGAAGAACAACTTTTAAATCAAAGTTTATCATAGTTTTTAATTAACTAACCCAAAATAGCCCGCGGTGTTACTACGACGGCGTATATCCGGTTTTACGGTATTTTTCGTGTTTTCAGGTTTTAAATCATTAAGTTAGCATATCATATAGATATAGAACATGTGTTTAGTTGATTTTAAAAGTCAAGTTAGAAGGATTAACTTTTGTTTGCGAACAAGTTTAGAATTAACTAAACTATGTTCTAGTGATTACAAGTTTAAACCTTCGAATAAGGTAGTTTTATATATATGAATCGAATGATGTTATGAACATCATTACCACCTCAAGTTTAGTAGATAAACCTACTGGAAATGATGAAAAAATAACTTGAGCTTCAAAGGATCTTTGATGGCTTGGAAGTTCTTGAAATAGAATCATGACACAAAAACAAGTTCAAGTAAGATTATTACTCGAATTAAGATAGTTATAGTTATAGAAATTGAATCAAAGCTTGAATATGAATATTACCTTGATTTAGAAATATAACCTACTGTAAATAACAAAGGTTTCTTGATCTTAGATGATTTCTTGGAATGGATTAGGAAACTTGGAAGTAAACTTGTAAACTTGGAAGTGTTCTTGATGTGTTCTTGAGTAATTATTTTTATGATGATTATAGGTAATAAACAAAGCTTGTATTTGATGATTTTTACTGTAAAAATAGTAACTTAGACGTTCATGGAAGAGTGTGTGTGTTTTGAGAGAATTGGGAAGAAAATTTAAAGTGAAATGGAGTAGGTGGTGAGTGGTGAAGGTGAGTGGGGTTAAAAGGAGTTCTTGTTTTTGTTTTCTTGCTCATAAGTCATGCTAGTTGTCTAATTGTTGGTTCCACATGTTTGTTGACTATCTAGGGCTGCTAAGAGCTGAATTATTATGTATATATACCAATAGTATATACGTCTAGGAGTTGGGTATTGTACGAGTACGAATACGGTTGCATACGAGTAGAATTATTAATGAAAATGAATGAGAATGCAATTGTAAGCATTTTTGTTAAGTAGAAGTACTTTGATATATGTCTTGAAGTCTTTAAAAAGTGTACTAATACATCTAAATACACTACATGTATATACATTTTAACTGAGTCGTTAAGTCATCGTTAGTCGTTACATGTAAGTGTTGTTTTGAAACCTTTAAGTTAACGATCTCATTTAATGTTGTTAACCCATTGTTTATTATATCTAATGAGATGTTAAATTATTACATTATCAAGATATTATGATGTATGAATATATCTTAATATGATATATATACATTAAAATGTCGTTACAACGATAATCGTTACATATATGCCTCGTTTCAAAATTCTTAAGTTAGTAGTCTTGTTTTACATATGTAGTTCATTGTTAACATACTTAATGATATATATAATTATCATTTTATCATGTTAAATATAGTGTAACAATATCTTAATATGATACATATGTATTTAGTAAGACGTTGTAATAACGATAATCATTATATATATCGTTTCGAGTTTCTTAACTTAGTAGTCTCATTTTTTATGTATATAACTCATTGTTAATTTACTTATGGAGATACTTACTTATCATAATCTCATGTTAACTATATGTATATCCATATATATATCGTCATGTCATTTTTTACAAGTTTTAACGTTCGTGAATCGCCGGTCAACTTGGGTGGTCAATTGTCTACATGAAACTCATTTCAAATAATCAAGTCTTAACAAGTTTGATTGCTTAACATGTTGAAAACATTTAATCATGCAAATATAGTTTTCAATTAATATATAATCATGAAAAAGTTCGGGTCACTACAGACTGCTGAAAGAGTCCCCTCGGAATAAAGACTCCAAATTAGTCGTAGTCGGTTTTGATGTCAGGGTCGAGTCGGGATCTTCCAAAATGATATGTACGGTCTTGGATTGTCTTCTTTTGTGACTTGTGAAATCCTCAATAGTTAAAAAGTAGAGGCAATCTTTTAGAACATGCCAAGCTTCTCAAAGGTGAATTCCCCTTTTGGTTTTGATGTTTCAAGGACTTTCTCGCATACCAAATGATATTCACGTCTGATGCTCCACTTGGACAATGTTTTGCAAGTTTATTGTAAACCGTGATGAATATCTTGGCGTCTTCCAACATGTTACTCCATTTCCCGGTCAATTTATCGGCTCGTCGGGGCTCGTTTACTTGTGAGTTGTATTTTTTCGGATGGTGTCCCAAAAAAACTTGTTTGAGAGTTCCCAATCTCGTTGTTTTGAGTAGCGGGGGACCAACACTCGGCCAAAAGCTTGCTTTCCTCTCCGAACCACACAACTTTCACCTTTTTTTTATTTTTTTTCACTTTTTTACCCTTCGGTTGAGATGGTTCAGGTTGGTTTTCTTCTACCTCTTTGGGTTCGGGTTGTGTTTCTTCAACCTCATCGGGTTCGGTTTCATTCGATGTTGTGTAAATATGTGTATTATAATTTGGTTGAAAAGTATGTTTAGGGAAAGATGTGAAAAGTGAGGATGTGCAAATTGCCCGTTAGCGTATTGTGGGAAAGAATATGGATTGATCACCAAAACCAAGAAACCCATATTTTGTTGCGGGTTAGAAGATGATTTGGTTTGTGAAGAATAAACATTATGTGACACATTGTTTTCAAGTAACGTTTGTCACATATATTGACCGGACGTTGTTGGAAGTTGGATGTGTGATTTGTGTTGTTTTTGTTTTTTCTTTTAAGTAAGAGATTAATAGTATTTCGGAAAGTTTGAATAAAAAATATTTGAATGAAACGAGTATGAATGTGTTAGGATATATAGATAAAAATAGTACAATTAATAAAAGAATAAAAATAAAGTTAAAAAAGCTATCCATTGTTAATCCAAACAGTATTCCTTTTTTAATTTTTTTTCCCAAACGATAATGCTCATTCTCAAGAATGCTAAAGAAGAGCGAATTGAAGTACGAACTACGATTGGTGAAACATTAGCATTTTACTAATATCAACGCCAATTATTGCTGCAAGAAATAACGTTGAATTGAAGTATCGGTCGCAATGGTGTTATGAACTACTTTGTAAACTTTAGTACACAAATTTGAGCAAAGAGAGAAAGTTAAAACCAAAATTTAGGTAGATCGGATGAATACATGTGTTGTTCTAGAAGTGTCTATAGATATGTGAAAGGAAACTTTCGTCTCAAATTGAACTATATAGCTGACTATGAGTTTTAGTAAAGATTAGTGGTTAGTTCCTTTGGTCTTTTAATGGATTGTAGTTTACTATATTTTTCCTTTTCATTATGATGCTTAGTTTGTCGGGTTGTCTAGTGTGTTATGATTTGCGATTTATATTCTGTTCATTGGTTTAGTCGAGTTGATTAGTATGTTTAGTTGGGCTGTGAGGTCTTTACAGTTAGGTTCTTAGTTTGACCGTTTACTTGGTGCGTTTTTTGATTAGTTTATTTTGTGTTGTTTGCTCGAAGTGTTTTTTCCGGGCCGATTTGCATTTGTTCTCGAACGGTCCTTTTATTATCGATGAAAGGTCACTATTCTAATAAAGTTTTCGTTTTCTAAAAAAAGTAAAGAAAGCAATAGTAATTAACAACCGAACGTTCTAGAAAAAATTTACCCATACAACTAACCCCCAAACCCTGAATTTGCCTTACCTAAATCTCAACAACTCTTTTTCTCTAGAACATCAATCTTATCCATGGCGTCCTCAAGTTTCGTTACATCAGCAATCGCTAAACCTTTTTCTTCGTTCGTTACAGACCTTCATTCTCCCGATACTAGCTCCACTAAATCCACAACTTTAGGTATCACTCCTTCATTTTCATCAATTTCTTAAGGTTCTGTTATTCTTAATACTTTTTGTTGAATTTATTGTTTCGTATTTCATCAGGTTTACGAAGGAATTCATTTAAGGTTAATGCAATTGCAACCAAATACGAACCTACCAAGGTAATTATGTTGTATGATTTATAACTCTATATATATGTGTACAGTGTACTGTATGTCTACTTGTCTAGCAATTTACCGAGTATTCATTTATTTATTTATAAATCTTTTAATTCCAACTTTTAATGCGATATTTGAATAAGTAAATGTGCATAAAGTATATTTGTTGGATCTAATAATTATCCTGTGCTTATAGGTTAAGCCACAAGCTGATAGAGTACTGATTCGTCTTGAGGAGCTCCCTGAGGTAATTATTTTGTGTTTAATCTAGTTCGATTATCAAGTTAAGCACTTTATATGTATACCTATAAACAGCCAGAGTAATTCGTTTTTTTTTTTTTTTACTTAATGTAATATTAATTTGTACACTGTGCTGTTTAATGTATTCTGTAGTGACTTTCTTGATCACTTTCAAATATACTTCGTCTTCCTGAAATGAAAAGCATAATGACTCCAATTTTAATTCCTTAAATCGCCTTTAGATTATTCTTTTTGTTATGGTGACTTGTTATATATTACCATTTATGATAACGTAACGCAAAGTACGACTGTCTACATCTTACCTCTCCAATACGGCCATAACCACCTTGGCGGGATTGGGATAATGTTGTTGTAGTAGTTATATGATCTCATGTTCATTTTTCATTTTGTGTCTGGCTTTGTGCAAATAAAGTAGTCTTAGTTTGATGTTTATTTCTACTCGCTCGGTTCCAAAAAGGTGTGACATTTTAGGTTGTGTTGGTCGTAATTTACCTTATTTATCGACCATCATTCTTTAGTATATGCTGGTGAGATTTTGTTGCAGTCCACAACATCTCAACATTGTTCCATTGAGTGGTGATCATCAGTCGAAAACTTCTAAAGACTACAATGATAGTTCAATGTTGAAGTTTTAAAATGGAAAGGGTGACATTGAGCCACCTAAGGCTGGTTATGAAACTATACTCTGTTCAGCCTGCTTTATAAGCATAGCATCGTTTCAAGAAAATTTGTGTCTAGTTGGTATATCTGTATGACATCACAGTCCTTAGCTTTTTTTAAGTTCAATTCTCACTTTACAATTTTTTTAGCTCCATATAAATTATGTTTTTGAGTTGCAAACTAGTGGGCATGTTTTAAATTTCAATCAAGAAAATTAAAGTTTTAGCAAGTTTCTCTTATTTATCTATTTTGTAGTGTTTCAGCATAAACATATAACTTGCTCGATCTCGTTGTGTATACTTGATTTTTGTATCCTTTTCCTGTTCAGAAATCTGCTGGTGGAGTTTTGTTGCCAAAATCAGCGGTGAAGTTTGAACGTTATCTTATGGGAGAGGTGAGTAACAGATAATCATATGTGTTACCTACAAGAACACTTAGGGTGTGTTTGTTTACCTCTTAATTGAATGGTTCAGTGCTGAATGCTAAACCATTCAGCACTCAACACGTTTGTTTCTGACCTCTGAATGACATATGATGCGACATGTGAATGATATATGATGCTGCATGGTTCAACATTCAGTGATGAACTATTCAGAGTTGAAACACTCTCTTAACCATTAAGCACCTGAATTTTCTATAATATCCTACTCAAATCCTATCTAGAGCATTTAACAAACATATAAATAAATAATTCATGTAACACGTTAATAAGGTAAATTTACCAAATTCATATCGTTTATTCAAAATGATTATCAAACAACTTTAGGCTCTATTGAGTCGACAGCAATCGTCGATTTATTGGCGACTTGACTGACTCTTAGAGCCTAAATTAAATTCCAGGCAGGATTTAAAACCCATGGAAATTTGATTCTACCATTTTCATGGCGTCTACTTATTTTTATTTAATTATTTTTTATTTTTTTAAAAAAAACTTTTTCCTACTTAAAGGCCGGAGGTCCTCTCAGAAGCAATCTCTTTATCCGTCGAATAGAGAGAGGGATGACTTTCTCTACTTTTGAGAGTGTTTCACTCTGGGTGGAGAAATGACTTGTCTTTATTCTCGGATATGGGAAGGATTGTCTACATCTCACCTCCCCTATACACCACTCATGTGGTATTGGGTTTTTTTGTTGTTGTTGATTATCAAACAACTTATATTCATTCGCAACCAAGTTTATTCAGAGACTTTGAATCATTCAGATTATAAACCATTCAACATTAAATTTTTCAGATTTATCAAACGCACCCTTATTTTTGTGTGATATCTTATGCATATGTATATATGTATATATGTATACTGACATGATCTCCGCTTGTTCCAGATTCTTGCTGTTGGTACTGAGGTAGGGGACTTGGAGGCCGGGAAAAAGGTATATTCCAATACGTTTTTTTTTGCCAGTTTCTCAACTGAACATATACTTGAATCGAGTGTTCTTGCTATAGACACAGGCAGAAATATTTGAGGGCAGAAGGGGGCACCCGCCCCCAGTTGATTTGCAATTTTTAGGTGCAAAAATTTTAGGTTTTTTTATTTTGCCCCCAGTGGATTTTTTCCCCCCCAAAACTTCATATTTTGCCTCAAAGTCTTCGTATTTTGCCCAAAAACCTCAAATTTTCCCAAAAACCACCATATTTTGCCCTAAAATCTCCATATTTTGATCAAAAATAATTGCTACTCTTTAATTTTTATTTTTTTTGCCCCCGGTGAAAAAAGTTCCTACTTCCGCCACCAGCTATAGAGCAATATTGTAGTCGCTTCCGTAATCTATAATCGAATGGAAGTAGTAGTGTATGAATGTAGATAACATATTTATGGTCGTGACGTCACACTGTTGATTGTCTAACGTGGTTAACTTCTTTTGTAGGTTCTTTTCTCCGACATAAACGCCTATGAGGTAACGTTTTTACATTAAGCCACTCTCTTATCGTCTGTTGCGCATGTAACCCACAACAAATAAAACTAAAAACTTGATTTGAATACTTTATATTTTAAATTTAACAGATTGTGTATGCGGGTTAGGTTTGTATATTGTATTCTATCATCACTATGTTATGACAAAACATAACAAAAAATGTGTCGTCGTCTTCATGTGTGACACCGTTATGTGACTTGTAACAGGTGGATCTTGGATCAGATGGAAGGCACTGCTTCTGCAAAGCGGCTGACTTGTTGGCTGTGGTTGAGTAGAAAATTATGAAACGAATTATTCTTCCCTAGAATGCATCATAATTTTGATTGTAGCAAAAAGTTGTTGCGTATGATTTCGTACGGCTTTGTCGACAAGTAAAATGCTATCATAAGGATCTCTATATAGACGATTCTTATCTGAAATGTTAAGTTTAACCTTCTGTTCAAACCAAACAAAAAAGCATTTACAGGTTCAAATGACTTGTAAAGTAGACACGGTTGCAATGTGTATAAGTTGTTACCTAAGACTATAGATAATTCGGGCGTTTGCCCCATTGGGCATTTGTTAAAGAGAAACGGAGGACTCAACAACGTTTTTGATTTTACACTATTATTTTTAGTTCTTTTCCTACTCTTTTCACCATTTTTTAACCCAACTCTAAATATATTTTGTCACATCATCTACGAACGCCCTCAACAACATTTTCCTTTTCAACCTCCATACTTAACACGTCACAAGCATAACTCAATAAAGTCCCCTCATTCACTCCGCATCAGCGTCATAACCCAATAAAGCCTCTTCATCCACTCCGTATCAGCGTCACCATTATTCTTATTCATGAACTCTCGGAAACAAGTGGTTCAAGGGACTAATTCATTATTTTGGTTGCAAAATACTTTTTTTAACGAAGGGTTTAATTTTTTTTTTCTTTTTACTTTATTTTTTTTGTGACATGGTGCAAAAAACTATATATTTCTATTTTGTAAACGGGACGAAATGGATTCTGTCCCATCCTGGCTCCAGGGTTCATTTTATTGTTGGCTCAGCGTATGGGTTGCCTACTTTCATTTGCAATTCATTTTCATTGTAGCGTTTTGAAAAATATATTACATGTGTTGTTTTTTAAACTCCATTTTCTTTCGACCATTGCGTGAGTAACCAATCAAATAATCTTTACAAAGCACAACTCTAAATCCTTGGTAATTATTTCTAACAATCATTCTATCACTATCAATCCCATTTTCACTGTCTAGACTATTTCAATTTTGTTTAAAGAAGTTATAGGAATCAGTTGCTTTCTTTTCCAAATTAACATTTCATCCAATTTTGATCTAAACATGACATATGATAAGCAACTAGTGTCCTTTTAACATAAATTTTGCGTATGCATATTGAAATAATGAAATGGGCGTATGCCAAAATTTTACAGTGATGGAACAACATAACTTGTTAGACCAGAGGTATTACTTTTTGTAGGTTGAAAGTATATATACAAATAGCAATATTGTAAAATAAGTAATTATTGTGGCACACGTATATTAAATCTTGACCCATAATGTGACGTATGTAATTATCTCAATTTACTGTCGCTGATTTTATATGTATCGTTTATCGTTTATATCTATAACAAAAGTAATGTTTTTTCTAGAGTTGAATAGACACAAAAGTTGGTTTGACACCAATTTATTTCCTATTTTATAACATTTACATAGTATGTCATACACTCATACTACTTTACTAGTAAAACATCATGGTTTTTGTAATAATAAAGAAACGACTAATGTTATAATTGGTTTAGTTATAGAATAAAAAAAATTATGTATAGTACAATTATACAGAAAATTACACACGATCCCTATAGTATTCTTCAAAACTATAACCGGAGTCCAACTTTTTTTTACATGGAAGGTCCCTATAGTATACACATATTTCAAGAGGAGTTCAATTTGCTAACGTCCGTTAAAATGGTCACCTTTAAGCACATGAGGGTAAAATGGTCATTTAGTCGGAATCTCTTCCCATTTCTTTCCCTGATCTTCTTTTCTCTTTTATACAAACCTGAGATTTTGCAGATATTTTTCAATATTTGTATGATGCCGGAGATCTACAAGTGGTGACGTCGGAGGGTGCTGCTGTTGTTCTTATGGAGTGAGAATCGAACCTGTGATGCCCCGTACAAAACCATCGTGTACGAATCATCAACAACATGATCATTACAAGGTCAAATACTATATGCTGTTTCAAAAGTAAGTTTGCATTCATGATAAAAGGTGACGTTTTAACCAACGTCAAATGTTTAACATCCGAAAGTATGCTTCTACGAATAGCAAGCAAAATAATAGTACGTGACCCATAGGTCGTTACAAAAACATTATTCAAAAGTAATAAAGTCTGAATGCAAGATAAAATGTTTCATGCGATGACATCTCTAATAAGCGCAGCGGGAGTCTACAAGGCATGACTAGTACAACAGCGGAAGCAAGCAAACCTTAAGCACCTGAGAAAAACATGCTTAAAACGTCAACACAAAGGTTGGTGAGCTATAGTTTAAGTATAACAGTAATGTAAGGTAGGCCATGAGATTTCAGTGCTTCAACAGCGTTTCAAAACAGTATGAAAAGTATATGTTTAACCGTGGGCACTTAGTAACTAACTTAACGTTTATCACCCCCTAAAAGTACACTTGACGAGTGTGTATGTTTACGAAGTATTAAACACCCATTAAATGCTAGCGCTACTAGCCCGAGTGGGGATGTCAAACCCTATGGATCCATATCTAAGATTCGCGTTCACCGGTTCAAAGACCAATGACTAAACGTTACCGAGCTAAGGAAAAAGTTTATGCCGTTGTATAACCCACACATATAATAAGTTTAAGTACTCGTGCCTAGTATGTAAAACGTAAAATGCGCATGTATTCTCAGTTCCCAAAATAGTTAAAGTAAAAAAGGGATGCTATAACTCACACTGGAAAGTAGTAAAAGTCGATACACGTGAATAGTAAGCAAGTAGTTGGTCCAAAAGTCCTCAACCTAAGTCAAAAGTTACTAAGTCAGTAAATCGTTCCCAAAGGTTTAAATGCATGTAAATTAGATCTTAAGTATCATCATCATTCATCATTTATCAAAAAGGGTAAAGTAAGTTTTCAATCAAAAATAGGGTTTGAAACAAGGGCTGACTTCGTTCAGTCGCCACGACCTCTATACAAACTGAAATAAGGTGAGGCCAGTGGCCATGGCTCCGTATATGAGTCCCCTAGAGGCTGACCAATTTCCAGAATCAAACTCATATTCGTTTGACCGTGGTGATGGTTTAAGTGCGAGTAGGTCAGAAATTTCAGCACAACGTTAATAGGGTGTAGTGACTTTCGGGAGGCCATAGATCCTAAACCGTAACTCGGATTAAGACGAGGTCTAAACGAAAAATCATCTACTCGAACCGAAATAACTGAAAATCAACTTTCCAGTAGCCCAGGTAGTCTGATCAGTTCCATAAAACAGTAAGAAAAGTGTTCCGGTGGGTTCTTGGTGCTTGATGCTCATCCCGGTTCTCATCCTTGATGCGTATAGCTTCAAGTGTACAACTCGTTGATGTGTTTGCATCATCTTAACCAAGGTTTGACCATCATAACACTAGTGTAAGTCTAAGATATGTAGCACAACTCACTTAAGAGTTGTATGTAGTTTGATGAATCAAAGTTACATCAAGATCTTAGATCCGACACATACATGAGTTCTACTAGTAATACTAAGCTACAAACTTGAAAGTAAACTAAATAATCAAGATCTTAAGTTGTAGAACTTAAATCTTAGCTAGATATTAAAGATCCTAGATTAGAAAGTCTAGATCTAGTGTTCTTAAGTTAGATCCTAAGTTACAAAACTTGGATCTGCACTTTAATGAAATCATAAGTTATGAAACTTAGATTTTTCAACTTGAAACATGTATGTAAGCTTGTAAGCTCTTATTTACAACAAAATTAGAAGACCATAAGTTATATAAACTTAGATCCAACACAAGTGTATGAAATTATAACTAGAAAGTTATACTTCCATGTTCTTGAACTTATAAAGTTAACTTTAGTTCAAGACAAATGAGATCAAGATTAACTAGTAACACTTGACCAAGCTTAACAACAATCACGAATTTAAAGGTACATAACATGAAGAAATAAACTAAATTTACAAGTAATAAGTTCATGGTTGTTCATACTTGGAAAGATTCAAGCCAAGGCTTTGATCCTTAAGAAAGTAAACCTTAAGTTTACAAACATGAACACAAGTATGATTTTAGAACTCATGAACTTTCTTTTTAACAAGTTTTATGGAAGAATCAAAACATAAACTTGATTCTCCTAGGTTCTTGTATGTTCTTGAATAAACAAGATGATATGAAGAATAAACTAGAGAGTTTGATTCTTACAACTAGTAAGTAAACAACAACTAAGAACACGTAGCAAAACAACAAACAATGAACAAGTAAATGATGATGATAATGGTTCGGTTTTGGACAAGAAAAAGGAAGAAGAAAAGTCTTAAAAAAAAACTCACAATTTGAGAGAAAAACTTGAGAGAAAAGTGGAAGTATTTTGTGTGTGTGAGAAATGAATGAAAACTAGTGAACAAGTAATAAGGAGATTTGAAATGGAACTCCCCTTTACCCCCTTGGTGGCTGACGGTTTTCACAACAAAAGGGGGAGGTCAACTTGCTACTTTCTAACATGGGAGAATGGTGATAGCTCAAATTGGTATTAAAGTAAATTGACATGGGAACAAGTTGTAAATGTGTAAGTAACTAGATTCCATTAACTTAATTAATCTTGTATTAAGCTTAACAAGTCATTAGCATAATGTTGGACTCCTTAATAGTCCATTAAGATAAGTAGGGTTGGCTTCTAAGTCCATGTTCATTAATAAAAGGTCAAGTCCAAGTATGTAACAAAATAAATAAATAAATAAGCCCAAGTAATTAACTAGTAACCTTAGTTAATCAAAAATGATTAATAAAAATTAATCATGAATGCAAATAATATTCTAAATATTATTCGTGAAAAGTTCGTGTGTCACAAAGACGAATCGGGACATGCAAAGTCATGTACTGTAACAAGTAAATGTATAACAATACATTTATTAAAACACAAGTATTAATAATAAATATTAATAATTAAACGTTAAAAAATCCAGGGTCGTTACAGAACCTGATTTTGGCAGTACTCCAAGTTGGATCTCACCCCATATCACTCAAGCTTTTGGCTTCGGTGGTAAAAAATATTGAGATGTTTAATATAGACCTTAGGTTCTAATTGAGATAAAGATTAATTCAGACTTTAATCAGTAATATTGTTAAGATCTAAGGTGCAAAGATCAAGATATGTTTTTATGACTTTCATTTCATTTATCGATTCCGATCCAGAAAAGTGACCGATCAGGGCCCTATTGATGAAGGAAAGAACTTCCGAGCCTTGTAAGCAAGGGTGAATCTAGCTATAGACATGTGGGGTCACGAGACAACACTAGTTTGAAAATATTTAGTAGAAATTACCATTTAAATTGTACATACACCACTAAATTTAACTGTACGACCTCATATATTTTTCAAAATTATGGGTTTTCTTTTAAATTATATAGGATAATAGGATAATATAGGATATAGGATATTACTGAATTTAACTATACGGACTCCATAAATTTTTCGAATTGGTAATCTATTAAAGGTACATATAATTAGTACTGACAAATATTTTTCGACTCCAATGACTCATAATTCTGAAATCGCCGGTACGACCAATTTAGGACTAAATAGTGAACACGCCCTTAGCAAACAACCAAATATTGCACAAATGTCAAACACCAACACATTGACACAAACTATCAAGCTTGCGTCATCTCAGTCCACGAACATCATCAAAAGTAGATGCAAGGGCTGATGTGGTATATGTCCAATGGTGGCACGGGACACCAGTGAAATACGCGATGTAGTGAGATTTTTTTGAGTTTTTAACTAGTGATACCAGTGAATATTGCACATATTTTTTAGTGATACTATTGACAAAAGCCATCTGGTAGAAATTTTTTTTGGACTATTAACCGGTGCCACCAGTTATTACCATTAATAGATCCGTCGATGATTAGATGTTACTTTTAAGGAGAAAACTTGTAACAATCTAATTGATTCACAGACGCACAAACGTAGTCCATCAGTAAAAACCGAAACAAACATGTTGGCTATTGGTGGGATATAAAGTAATGATATGATTACTAAACTTTTTTAAATTATAGAAAAACTCTAAAAAGAAACTTTGAACGTCCAACACATACCTTTTCACTTCTACTTAAACATATCTACTTCACTAAATAAACTATAACCATTTTGCCTTAACATGTCTCGTGTTTCTTCCTTTCTTTCACTGTTCTTATTTTCCTCCCTCTTATTTTCTACCCATTCTCAACCATTAATCCATGGCACTTGTGAACTCTGCTCTCAACAAGATCCAGTTGTGAATTACCATTTTTGCACCTCGTCACTCGAATCTGCTTCTGGAAGTCGTCACACCGATATCCAAGGCCTTGGTAAGATCTCCATTAAACTAACACACAATAACTTGACCGATACAAGGTCTCACATCAAACGGCTATTAAAAAATGATCAAAACTCTTATATTAAAATGCGGTTAGAAGATTGTCTTGAGCTTTACTCTGATGCTATAGTTGATATTAAACGTGCCTTGAAAAGTTACAAGTTAGAGCGATATAATGAGGCAAATATTTTGTTAAGCTCGGTTATGGATGATGCTACCACTTGTGAGAATGGATTTCAAGAGAAGCGTAATGCTGTTTCGCCGTTGACAAGAAGAAACAATGGGACTTTTGAATTATCTGCGATTGGGCTTTCGATTATTCATATTCTTCAACTTGGTGATTACTTATCTTAAGTGAGTAGAACATGTATGATCATAGAGTTAAATAAGGTAATTTTTGCTTTGTTAATCATTTAGTATCTAAATCATCATTATTGTTACCTTAACAACGGGCTTATAGCTTAGTGGTATGTGACGAGCCCGCACTTCAACCAAGAGGTTGACCTCGTAGCAGGCATGTATATATTTGTGGAATAAATTTGTGTTGGGTGTGTAAGTTTTCCTTAATAAAAATCATTATTATTACATTTGTTTGTTTAAAGTATCGATCGATTGGTGAATTACACATTCTCCTTTAATTATCATAACATAATATCATCGGTTGTTTAGAGTAGTTTGTTTGATTTATTTCAATGTTGATATAGTTGGCAAGTCAATTATATTGTAGGAACTAACTAACGTATTGATGGTCGGATCATATCGATTTAATTTGATTTTCTGTATTCGCCCAAAAAATATAATAAAAATAAATGAACTATTTTCACAGTTTTGTAAAAAAACGAATTTATCTGTGTATCTGGTACATTTTAACGTTTATATGTTTTTGTGAACTTAATAGAAATAATAAAAATTGGTCAATTTGCTTAATTGTTGTGTAAAAAACTGTGTGTTAACTTGAATTATAGTGTTTGGATCTTAAATATTAAGAACACGAGAAGTAATGATCGAGTTACGAAAACACTTTCAAATAAAACAATAAGATACTTTTTACTTTATAATTGAAATAAATAATACAGAGTAAATAAAATAAATACTTTTGATTAATATCAAAAAGATTATAAGTTTTAAAATAATATAAAAATAAATAAATACGTTACGATCTTAATCCATCTCCTGATTAGTGACAGTTGACTAAGTATAATGCTAATGTATTACTACTTGTAACCGGTGTGTTCGCCTGATTTTCGACACCAACACACCATAGCGCGGGCAGAGGCGGTTCTATGTGGGGTCCGGGGATGTGTGTGTTAAAATTTTGGATGTTTCGACTTCGTCTTCGGTGGATTTTTTTCCCAAAACCTACATATTTTGCCCCAAAATCTTCAAATTTTGTCCAAAATTCTCCAAATTTTACCCAAAGCCTTCAAATTTTGCCTACAAACCTTCAAATTTTATCCAAAAACCTCAATATTCTGCCTAAAAACATCCAATTTTTGCCCCAAAAACTCCGTATTTTATCCAAAAAAGTTTATACGGTTTTAAAAAAAAAATTCACCTCCGGTGAAGTAAAATCCTGCTACCACCACTGAGCGTGGGTGAAAGTAGACGTAATGGATGTTTCGGTAATTTCACTTATGTTGGTAATTTCACTTATGTTGTTGGGGATAACAAATCATCATAGACAATTAGACATACGTCACCTATCATGAAGTATCATCTACTTTTTTTTTTTTAATAGCGATTGAGATTACCCGAGGGGGTACTAAACCACCCGTTGCGATCATCTCCCGTTTCGACTATACCGATGCAGCGATAATAACCCTACTCCATCGCTGCCCGGGAGAAAAAATTGAAACCGATCCAAGGGCACGGCCAAGTAAAACCCTCATCCCCTTTACCCCCAAATGATATGAGAAAGGTGACATGGGTGGATACTTCATGACATGGATGACATTGTGTTTTAAACAATGTAGCCAACGGGGGTCGAACTCCTGACCTCCCTTAAAGGAGGCAGGCCACCAACCGCTAGACCACATAACAACTTCAAGTGAAAGTTGCCGTCATTTTAGGAACTATACAGCTAAAAGTAGATACTATAGTTGTAAAATTTGGAAACGTGAAAAATGATGTCGGGCTTTGTGTATCATTTCACGTGTTTAGTTAGGATATATGGAAATTGCGTCATCCATACTATCAAACCATTTCAATGTCAAGTATGCGACACCTAACTATTTTACGTTGACTTCAATATAATTTGCATCATATGGTTGTCATACCTTAAGTATATTGTAACTTATAAAAAGTAAAAACTGTTAACAAAACCACAAATACGACAAGAACTTGAATCAAGCAAAAGACGCACGGTAATTGTTTCATTTTCTTGTTCGAAGCTCAATTCAAGCATTACAATCCTGAACAGATCAATCTGGACTATGGCGTTCAAGTTACTCAAATTCATGAAACTATATGGCTTGTGGGGTGTAAGAAGCTCTAGAATAAAGTGTAGTGAAATTAATATGTTTGGTTTAAGGACAGTGGAATGGGTATTAAATAGATACCTGTTATTTCAGTTAAACCCAAACCGATATAGGACAACGGGTTTCACACCCGTTCTCAGTATAGACGTAATAGGAAGAATAATGATGATGATTACAGATGTATACATTTCTGCAAATAATATCATCTCCAAAGATTTGAAGTTGTTAAGAAACAAAAAAATAACAAAAGCAAACTTAATCAAGATTGTCGCCAACAACCCCTTCGTTAAACTTAAAAAGGCGTGACATAAATTAGGTCACAAATCCAATGTCTCGCGGAATAACAAGCACAAAGCTTGAGCATGTTCATGAATGATACAATTATAACAAACACACAAAGGTTGATGAAAGCACAAATGCTTCTAATTTTATTTTCCAGCTCAAATTTAGGAAAACTTCAACTTATAAAGTAAAACTTGAGATTTTTAGCTAGCCATTGGATGGTTATATACATACTCAATTGCAAGTGCACATGAGTCGATCTTGTCAGCTTCTTTGTCTGGAATCTCCAATTTGAACTCTTCTTCGATAGCCATTATGAGCTCCACATTATCTAAGCTGTCCAACCCCAAATCTTTTTGGAAATGAACTTCGGGAGTCACCTGCAAATGATTACGAATAAGTATGTCTTAAGATAGTTTTCATCGACAATTTGTAACTTCATAACAAATTCAATTATCAGATGCAATTTTGCAATGTTTGTTCCTTTAAATGTTATCGAATGGACGAGCCCTTCTGGAATCCCTTATATTAATTCAATAAAATCACTATATGGATAGGCATATATTAGCATATAGTAGAAATTATTATCCTTCCAGAGAGATATAAGGCCAAATTTCAACTAGGCTTGAACAGGGTTTCAGCTGAAATTGAGACTACAACAATCTTTCAAATTTATTTAAAGTTTTAGAGTTTAGGTGGTTAACATGTGAAGTTAATTCTTGATGATGTACTTTTTCATCATCAATATTTGTATCTGTTCCATCACTAAATTCAACACAATTTTATGTACACTGCACATTTACATTTTACTGTATGGGGCAGGATCAATATGGGGAAGTAACTAATCGGGGGGAAGCGGAGGGAAGCAAAATTTTGTTTTTTTTTTTTTTTTTCGTTTTTTTTGAATTTTTTTTTTTCCGGCATCAAGATCACACGAAAATATGAACATTTAGAAGAGACACTTCGTGATGAATGTTATTATTTAGGCGGGAAAACGATCGACAAAAATAATATTCAAGATAATATTGTTCGTGAAGAATAAGAACATTTTTTTTCCATGTTTTGTGAAGTAAAATTTAGCCCGATTTAGAGTTTAGGGTTTAGGGTTTAGGGTTTGGTGTTTTGGGTTTATATAAACCCAAAACACCAAACCCTAAACCCTAAACCCTAAACTCTAAACCGTTCGTGTTAAAAACTCGATCTAAATCCTAAATTTAAACCCTAAATCTAAACCCTAAACCCTAAATTTCTAAACCCTAATATCTAAACCCTATAAACCCTAATATCTAAATCCTAATATCTAAACCCCAATAGCTAAAACCTCAAAATACGCTCGAAAAACACGATAATTGTTATATATTACTTCTTCGAGCGTTTTCCCACCAAAATAAAAACATTTATCACAAAGTGTCTCTACTAAATGTTCATATTTTCATCTCATCTATAATGTTCGTGAACGAAGTTTTTTCAAAAAACGAAGAAAAAAAAAACTTTTTGCTTCCCCCCGATTGGTTACTTCCCTCTTGATCCTACCCTTTACTGTATAATATAAGAAAACTAAGGGACTAAAGTTACAATTGTGGAAAAAATGACAGCTAAATGACAGTTTAGAGTAAGAGTTCACACAAAATTGTGTGATCAGCTGCAATTTAAAGATAGAACTTTAGTTTACTTTTACTAACAATAAATCGGACAGAAACGAGAACCTCTTTCATCCAGATTGAAATCGGGCCAAGTAAAGAATATGGAATGTAAGTAGACACTAGATGCTACACACACAAGTACATATGTGTCGTAAGAAGTTCAATAAGCCTACGCACAGGTGTATGCACAAGCAGATTATCGACGTCATGAAATCAGACACTATTATTTATCCTTTTTATTGATTTTTACCTGATAGCTTAGAATACTCAAAAGGAGATTTCTTTATAACAGAACAAATAATAGTCATTACTACGAAGGTGAGTCTATATTATTGAGTTTGTAACTCGGTAATTTTTTCACTTAACGGTATAAGGTTTCAAAGAAGATGTAAGCGATAACATAACGCCTCAATGCATAACACACCATTTCATCATTACTGGAACAAACAACGAAACCCTATTTCCAAATTACCTACAGCATCAATTAAGTATTACAATAAACAAATTGAATCTAGTAACAACACATTTTACATACACAAACTAACATCTTAATCACTGATACAATAATATTTTGAATAATATGGCAAAAAAGCACTTAGTTAAGCCATTTACCTCAAATCAAATCCATAAAACAACCACTTCAAATATCATTTCCAGATGTACAAAATTCAAACTCATTAGAACCTAAACTGAACATGATATTATTAACAAGTAACTACATAATCAGCTCAATGATTGAAGTAGCAAAAACTAGCTAAACACACCAGTTCAAATCAGTAACTAACAGTTTTATTTCACAATTAAAATTCATCAAAAAAAAAAAAAAAAAAAAAAAATTCATTAAGATTAAAAGCTAATCTTAAACTAGTTCCCTAGGTATTAAATTAGGTCACACATAAATTAAGTAACTTCAGCTAATTAACCGAAATTCATAACTAAAAGCTAAATTAAACATAAATTGATAAAACAATCAAATTCAATATACCTTAGAAGGATCAACTTTCGGAAAACTTTTAACGATATCGAGGATTCTATCAATAACTTGAGTTTTTTCGAGATGATCGTCGTGAGATGACATTGAACGCACGGCGGTGGTACGGTGGATCCATGATGGTGTTAGAAGCTTAGATCCGTTAGCCACCACCGGGATCCGTACGTGCCCTAGAATTGCTCTTCTCAAAGCAGACGCCATTTTTTTTTAATTTTTCTTCACACCTTCTTTGATTCTTTGATAGTAATAAATTCAGTGTATGAAGTGAAAAATAAATTGGATTTAAAGTGATGTGAAATATTCCATTTCAAAAAAAAAAAAAAAAAAAAAAAAAAAAAACCATCCAACAATTTACTTAAAATTAAAGTAAAAGACCAATTAAAACGCGACAATCATTTATTCTCACAATTAATCAAAACTACAAAATGTGGTTCACATGTAATTTAATTGCTTACCCCTTAATCCTAAACCATATATGCAAGGTTTAGGGTCTACTTTAGAAATTAGGGTTTAGTAATTAGGGTTTAGGATTTACCGAGTTTAGAAATTAGGGTATAGAAATTGGTGTTTGGAAATTAGGGTTTAAATTTAGGGTTTAGATTGAGCTTTTAACACGAACGATTTTGAATTTTGGGTTTAATTCAAAACACAAAACTCTAAATCGAGCTAAATTTAAAAAAAAAAAAATTGAAAAAAAAATTATCTTTTGAGAAAAAAGAAAAAGGAGTCAATTACTTATGATTGTCGCGCTTTAATTGTTCCATTGAATTTCAAGTAAATTATTGAACTCACATGAGTGTAACAGGCCTATTACTAACAGAGTAACAGGCCTATTGTGCTAAAAAAAATTAACTTGAAGCCCAGCCCAGACCAATAACATAGTAGCATGGAGTTTTGAAAGGGAAATTTATAGATACATTAACAAAATACACTTTATTATTATTTATATTTATATATTTATATTTATATTTATATTTATATTATATTTATTTTTATTTATTTTATTAAAATACACCGCTAGTTCAAACGAGTTTACCGTATTCATAAATCCATATCTTAAAAACTATAAAAATATGAAATGGATGACTCCGATATTATTCAGGTTTTGAGTGAAAACCATGTTTTACTTTTAATCCAAAACTAGTCCACAAATCTATCTATCTATCTTATCTTATCTTATCTTATCTTACTATCTTATATCTTATCTTACTATACATTAAAAGAAAGTGTTAATTCAGATATCATTATTTATAACTTCTAATCTCCACCATTAGATCAAATAAATTACCACAACCTACCCCTAACCTACACCATTGATTTAATTATAACAGTCCTCTCTAAACACTCCTATTCCCATACTACCCCTTAATTAACACGGGAAGAAACAAAGAAAAGGGGGGTTTTATACAATTTCATTTTCATTCATTCGGAAAAAAAACCCTAAAGGTTTCTTCTCCTTCGTCGAGTTACATCAAAATCTCTCGACTTACATCAAAATCAACTCTAAAAAAATTGGGTTCAATTTCGTCAACAAATCGAGCTTCAATTTGGTGTTCTTCATCGTTCAACAAAAATCAACAACCTCTGGATCGATGTAAGCTTGAATTGAAGAAAGTAAAAGTGCAAATACATCATAAACATCATCTTTTAGCTTCGTTTGTGGTCAGTTTTCTAACCCTAACATCTTATGATTTGAGTTCCGTGATTTAAGTTTTTAGGTCATAATAGTGAAACTAAATTGAAACGATTCTGGTAAATTTCAATCTCAGTTACTGATTCTATAGTGTTAAGTTAACGATTTAGAACAAAGGCAAGAATTCAGTAACTAAGAAAGTTTACGGGTTAGTATTTCTGATATTTTTGGTTCAATTATCATGTTCTACGAATCTCATGTCTGATGTATTTTTTATTAATTTAGGTATTGTATTGCAGGTCATCTTCGATTAGAAATCAGGCTAATGTTGAATTATGCTATCGTGTGTTTGGGTATTAATCACACATGTTGAATCCATGAGTTTAGTCGATTGAATCGGTTCACACTCAGCTCCAGATATCGATTGAAGATATGTAACGATGTATCCATATTTGAATCAAATTTAGAAGGTACCATATACATGATTTAAAATCTTAATTTTTGTTTCTGTTCGTTACTTTATCAGATTCAAAATCAGAAACCTAATGAAAGGACCCGTTCATATACATTATAAAAGATTCACAATAGTTGATTACATCGCGAGGTATTTGACCTCTATATGATAAATTTTACAAACATTGCATTCGTTTTTAAAAGACAAACTTTCTTTACAACGAAAATTGACGGTATGCACACCATTTCATAATATATCCAACTATAATTGACTTAATAATAATCTTGATGAACTCAGCGACTCGAATGCAACGTCTTTCAAAATATGCCATGAATGACTCCAAGTAATATCCTTAAAATGAGCTAATGCACAGCGGAAGATTTCTTTAATACCTGAGAATAAACATGCTTTAAAGTGTCAACCAAAAGGTTGGTGAGTTCATAGGTTTATCATAACAATCATTTCAATATATTAATAGACCACAAGATTTCCGTTTATAAATATATGTACACTCGCAAGTGTATAAAAGTATTCTATAAGTTGTAGGTACCCGGTAACAAGCCTTAACTTTTATGTTTTACCCTCTGAAGTACACCAGATCAGGTGTGTTTAAAATAACCTCGAAGTACTAAAGCATCCCATAGTCAGGATGGGGTTTGTCAGGCCCAATAGATCTATCTTTAGGATTCGCGCCTACCGTACATAGACAAGTAGTTTAATGTTACCAAGCTAAGGGTATATTTCTGGTTTAAACCCACGTAGAATTAGTTTTAGTACTTGTGCCTATTTCGTAAAACATTTTATAAAAACAGCGCATGTATTCTCAGTCCCAAAAATATATATAAAAGGGAGCAAATGAAACTCACTTTTGCCTTGAAGGTATTTAATTCGACTTGGTCTCTGATAGATATCACGAACCTAACCATATATATAATATATCAACATATTTTTTTTTTAAGTAATCGTCACATATATATATACTTTTAATACTTTTAATATTTTCTTAGTCCGTAGTTAGCAGTCCGATGTTAGTGGTCCACAATTAGTTGCTTAAATAAAATAAATAAAGACCCCATCGTATTCGTATTGATCAGAATTAATCTCGACCCATGGTACCATGTTGTCAAATGACGTGTTGCGTACATAAAGTATCGTGTTGTCAAATGACGTGTTGCGTACAATCATGAGGTCTTATGATTAATCTTCTCGTGTTGTTTATGGGTGGTCCTGAAATATATAAAACCAAATCATAAGTAATTATATATAAAATATCATATTAATTAGAAAAGATATGATTAATTTACTTTTTCTCCAAATATTTTCGTAGCTAAACTAGCTTCAGATACCCAATCTTGTTTTAGTCGTAGTTTCTTCATTACAACTCCGTTTTTGTTGGTTCAACTTGCCACTTCTTTGGATCGAGTCAAATTTTAAGAATATGAATTGAAAATACCTTAGTTTGTATTCGAAATCATAGGTTATAGGTCAAACTTTGGTGAAACTTATGAAAGTGATCATTTTCCATCATAAAAACAACATTTAATGATCATTTTTCTAAAAATACTTACACTTTGAGTTAAACCATGAAATTTTTATGTGTTAACATATTCATAATAAATATCATTTTTCCAGAACATAAACTTCCAATTCAAAGTTCAAGATAGTTTTTAATTATCCAACCCAAAACAGCCCCCGGTTGCACTCCGATGACGTAGATTCAGTTTTTAAGATATTTTTTATAAAACCAAGTTATATCTTGTTAGGTTAGCATATCATTATGATATATTACAGGTCTTGAAGTGTTTTAAAAGTCAATTTAGAAGGATCTATTTAGTTTGCGAACAAGTTTGAAATCATTCAAACTATGTTCTTGTTGTTAAAATTTTATACCACAAAATAAGATAGCTATATGAATATGAATTGAATAAGATTATGAACAAGGTTACTACCTTAAGTTACTTGGAAAAAGTTACTGCAAAAGATAATAAATAATCTTGGAATCAAAGAGTGGTGGAGTTAGATCAAAAGGTTGGAAGTAAACTTCTTCAAATGGGTGGTTATTTTGATATGTTCTTGAAAGAGTTTTATTACGGTGTTTAAGGCTTGTAATTGAAGCTAAATGATGGGGAAAATGCTTGGAGATGATCAAGTATGAAGTTAGGAGTATTTTGAGAGAGAAATGAGGGTGTAGGTATGAGAAAATGGAGTGAAGAAATGGTGTTCATTTATAAAAACGTTTTTAGTTTATAAAGAAAGAAAAGGATTCCTAATTTTGTTTTCTTATTAATAATTCATACTACTTGACAAATCTTAGTTACCTCATATCTAGGGCAGTAATAATGTTGATTAGGATGTTGATTTGATGTATATATACCAATAGTAAATACGTATAGAAGCTGGGTATGATACAGGTACATATACCCTAGATATACGTATAGAAATCTTGAGGAAACGGAACGAGAATTCAAATATAGCTATCTTTTGTGAATATACTTATATTGTTTTATGTACTTAAGTCCTTAAAAAGTGATTAAATACATTATATATACGATACGTGTATAAGCATTATATATTATAAGTATATATATCAAAGAATGTTACGTATAGTTATCGTTTTGAAAACTTAAGTTAGTAGTTTCAAAATATACTTATAACTCATTGTCATTAGTACACAATGAGATGTTAAACTATCCTTAGATCATGTTAAATATATATAAATGCATATATATACACAAACGTATAATTATCGTATGTTATATAGTTCGTGATATCATCGGTCATATTGGACGGTCAAACGTTGTGTAAAACTCTTTTCAAAAACACAAGTCTCAATAATTTGGATTGCTTATCATGTTGGTATGGTTTAATTTATGTAAATATTAATCTCATAAGTATAATTTGGTCGAAAAATTCCGGGTCATTACAGTACCTACCCGTTAAAGAAATTTCGTCCCCGAAATTTGATAGAGGTTGTTATGGATAACAATAAGAAGGTTTTCATGACAAATATAAGGTGATAATGGAGTTTTATTATCATTGAGTAATGTAGATAAAACGATTCGATTATGCGAAGAATATAAATGATACTATCGTAAAAGAGTGAGATGAGTCAAATATATTCGTCTTAACCGATGACGTAGTTATGATTGATTTCCGGGATTTAAGGGATTTAAAGAGAATCTTACGTAACAAGATTTGGTTCTTTGGTGATTAAGAAAATTAGGATCTTCTTTGATTATATGCAATAATCTGTTTCGATTGCTCTGTCGGATATTTCACTATAAATTCACCCCTTCGTTTCCTTATTTTCCACGACTCACACCTTCTATTCTTTCTCTCTTGATTCTTACTTTAAAGCATTCATCAATATGCTCCATCCAGTCCTGATTCTTGATATACTCCTAACTTTTATATCTGTCATTCTTCTTTTTCATCTACCACCAGAAGAATCTATTTACTTCTACTATACTCTTGTGTTTATAGTGTTTCTAATTCTCCCGTGTCTCTATATTGCTATCTGCATCGATATACACGGTTTGTAATTTCGGGGTTATTATCGGAGTTTATATTCTTCATTATTTTTCGGAGCTTCATGCTTTCGTTTTCCCTTCCCGAATTCGAGTCAAGCGAGTAATGGTCCGGAATTCGTAGATATGAAATTCAGAATGAACATAGCTAATGCTCTAAGAAGAAAATGGTAATAGAACGATTTTGATTTGTTAAATTACCAGAATACCCTGGAGAAGACCGAGTCATCCAGAAAAATATTCTCTTGATATGTTTAGAGATTAGATAGAATGTAAGAGTCGTGTAAATGGCACATGATGACGGTACTGTGAATCATCATGCTTCATTAGAAACTCAGCATGACTTACTGTAATATAATGACGTTAATCAAGTGTCATTATATTATATTAATCCATGCTTCAGTTCCCAACACTACTTCAAAACATTCATATTTTAAACTCGAAGGTTTCAGAATTTAGAAACTAACACAGTTTCTTTTATGTTGCAGATATTACGGAGAGATAAATGATCTCAGATAAGAATAGTTGTGAAAATATCGCCAGAAATATGGAGGATATTTATAATAGAACATACGAGAATATCTTAGAATTTCTAATATCAATGGATGATGAAGAAGATTTGTATGTGAAGGTTTAGAATGTGAAATAAGATGTTTGCTAACGATTTCAGCAGGCACAGAATCATTTGGATTCTTTGAAGGCAAACTTATTCTTTGTGATTTGTCCACGGCTTTCTTCATAGTTTCGCATAATCCGATTTTCGGTACTAAATTTTCTATCGAGCGTTCCTAACACTCCTTTCTTTATCATCAAACTTTTGGCCATTAAGATCATCTACAACATGCTGCTTCGTCAGCATTTTCAAAGTTAACTGATATGGGTCATCGGTTATCAAACCGAGGTAGTTTCAGGAGAATTGTGTTTTTAGAATGATTAATCGCTGATGGTAATATTGTGGAATATAAAAGGTTCCCCAGTAACAATAAAGAGTACGCATATATATCGCGGTTATAATAAAGTTGTTTCGGATGAAAAGTCGGAGTTGACTTGCTGGAGCTGTGACAAAATTAGCTACTTTGGAAAGGGGTTGCAAAATGATCTTTGGTAATAACAATGTCAAAGGAACTAGAACAGATACGTGTCAAACGTTTACTCAGTTTCCGAGGGTTTTTTCAGGTGCATAACTATATGTATCAATCTTTTCTTCCGTAGATGAAGTGCGGTTGGTTTATCCTCTCGATTGAGGTGTTTTTAAGAATCATGATAGATTTGAACGCTGATTGTAATCGTTGAGATACAATGTGGTTTAAGATGAAATCAAGTGGCAATCTTGAAGAAATGTTTAGTTTCATATGTTATAATCAATATTTTAATTCATTTTAATTATCCAATGTCATTAGTCCACAGTAACAGTCCAATAATTCATATATAGTTTAATATATAATATACAAATTAATTAATACGTGTCGTGACCCGTATACGTCTCAGACTCGATCACAACTCAAACTATATATATTATTGTAGAATCAACCTCAACCCTCTATAGAGAACTCGATCATTACTGCATATAGAGTGTCTATGGTGATTCCAAATAATATATATAGATGCGTCGATATGATATGTCAAAACATTGTATACGTGTCCCGATATTTAAAGTGCGTAAAATAATTACAGAAATTAAATGACGATAAATAAAAGTGCGATAATTAAATTGCGATAAATAAACTGCGATAAATAAAATGTAATCAGTTAGCTAGGAACAGTTAGCTAGAACAGTTAGCGTGGATTCTTAACAAAATTTTTCATAGTTAATTTGTTTGTTTCTAACAGATTTTATTTTGTCATATGTTTTCTTCATATGCCACTTGTTGGATTCTGGGAAGTCAAAATCCAAATATGAAATTGAATGAAAATGGTTATTCTGCGGTGAACGGATACGTATATCGGTGGTTGTAAGTAGGATAGTAAATGACTGTTGAATCAACTTCGACGAATGTACAATGTAACTTATTAAGATGAAATCTATTTATTCCTCGGGTATTACCTACCCGTTAAAAAAAAATTTCACCATTAATATTTTGTACAAAAGAACTTTTAATTACAATCTGTATGAAAACATATATACATATATATTTTCTTCAGATGAAATCATGAATTTAATGAGTTAATATGATATTAATCTCATTTGCTTTTCGGTTTGAGCTAGAATAAGAAATCTCTAAAACTTTTTGAAACCACATATTCTTCGCAGAATATCAATGAAGTTATGAATCAATACTTCATCATTCATTATTGTTGGTACTCCTTGGTATCTATGGTGCGTATGATGTTGATGTTTGTGGGACAAATTATGATGTCGAGACGTGTGATGCGGATGTTGTTTGTTAGTGGTGATGATGGTATTGTTGATGTTATTGATGGTGGTGCTGATCATTATGCTGCTGGTGCTACTGCTGGTGTTTGCAACCTTCGCACCATGTTCTCCAAAGCCGTCACGCGAGCGCGAAGTTCGTTAGCTTCTGCTAGTACACCGGGATGATTGGCGATTGGAGCGAGCGAATGAACAAGATTTGTAATATGGGATAGTATATAATCGTGACGAGATACTCTAGAAATAAGAGAGAAAATGGTGTTTCGAACAGGTTCGCCGGTAAGTGCTTCAGGTTCATCGCCAAGAGCCCAATTTGGTGGATGGAATGGATCACCTTCTTCTTGTCTCCAGTGATTTAGTATATTACGAACCCATCCCCAATTCATCCAGAATAGATGATGGGAAATTGGTTGATCCATTCCGGTGACGATGCTTTCGGAGCCCGAATGGAAATCCATATCGGCATAACTGTCGGAATCTGAAGAATTCGAACTAGATGCGGAATCCATCTTGTATAATGGGAAAAATGAATTTTTGGTATGGAATAGATTATAGGAGTTAGATTTGGTACTCTTCAATACATAATTTACATATGTATATATAATACCAAAATCTTATAAATTACGGAGAATCTTTGAAAAGATATCAGTCAAAGTTCGCAATAACAGATATGCTAAGATAAGAATTCGTCTATACACTATCAATGCAGTAAATGCAGTAAATCGTGTCTAGACTTATGAATGATAAGCAGGTAATTTCCTAAGGATGATAAGCAGATGATTTCCGACTAGAAATGATAAGCAAAACTTTTGACATGTAGACACGGTCGAAGTCCAGACTCATTAATGCATCCTAACAACTACTAGTTAGACACACTAATGCAAGACCTGGTTCGGTACGACCACCGCTCTGATACCAACTGAAAGGACCCGTTCATATACATTATAAACGATTCACAATAGTTGATTACATCGCGAGGTATTTGACCTCTATATGATAAATTTTACAAACATTGCATTCGTTTTTAAAAGACAAACTTTCTTTACAACGAAAATTGACGGTATGCACACCATTTCATAATATATCCAACTATAATTGACTTAATAATAATCTTGATGAACTCAATGACTCGAATGCAACGTCTTTCAAAATATGCCATGAATGACTCCAAGTAATATCCTTAAAGTAACACCCCATGTAAAACGTTCCCCGTAGCATGATATTGTCCGCTTTGCATAGACAGGGACGTACCCTTGTCTCCCCCGTAGGTTGCTCACGGATTTTTCTTGGCGAACAAACACGACGAGCACTTTCCCAGTAGGTCACCCATCCTGGTAGTGCTCTCACCTGAGCACGCTTAACTGCAGAGTTCTCATGGGATCTACTGTGCTTATGGTCCCAAAACGCGTCATGCTAGGAAAGGTCTCCACACCCTTATAAGGCATGCTTCGTTCCCCCTCCAACCGATGTGGGACGGATGTAACACGGATGTTACAATCCTCCCCCCTAATGGGACACAGCGTCCTCGCTGTGCACGTTTGGTCCGGGGCCTGGCTCTGATACCATTCAGTAACACCCCAGGTAAAACGTTCCCCGTAGCATGATATTGTCCGCTTTGTAGAGATAGGGACGTACCCTTGTCTCCCCCGTAGGTTGCTCACGGATTTTTCTTGGCGAACAAACACGACGAGCACTTTCCCAGTAGGTCACCCATCCTGGTAGTGCTCTCACCTGAGCACGCTTAACTGCAGAGTTCTCATGGGATCTGCTGTGCTTATGGTCCCAAAACGCGTCATGCTAGGAAAGGTCTCCACACCCTTATAAGGCATGCTTCGTTCCCCTCTCCAACTGATGTGGGACGGATGTAACACGGATGTTACACTTAAAATGAGCTAATGCACAGCGGAAGATTTCTTTAATACCTGAGAATAAACATGCTTTAAAGTGTCAACCAAAAGGTTGGTGAGTTCATAGGTTTATCATAACAATCATTTTAATATATTAATAGACCACAAGATTTCCGTTTATAAATATATGTACACTCGCAAGTGTATAAAAGTATTCTATAAGTTGTAGGCACCCGGTAACAAGCCTTAACGTTCATGTTTTACCCTCTGAAGTACACCAGATCAGGTGTGTTTAAAATAACCTCGAAGTACTAAAGCATCCCATAGTCAGGATGGGGTTTGTCAGGCCCAATAGATCTATCTTTAGTATTCGCGCCTACCGTACATAGACAAGTAGTTTAATGTTACCAAGCTAAGGGTATATTTATGGTTTAAACCCATGTAGAATTAGTTTTAGTACTTGTGCCTATTTCGTAAAACATTTATAAAAACAGCGCATGTATTCTCAGTCCCAAAAATATATATAAAAGGGAGCAAATGAAACTCACTTTTGCCTTGAAGGTATTTAATTCGACTTGGTCTCCGATAGATATCACGAACCTAACCATATATATAATATATCAACATATTTTCTTTTTTAAGTAATCGTTACATATATATATATACTTTTAATACTTTTAATATTTTCTTAGTCCGTAGTTAGCAGTCCGATGTTAGTGGTCCACAATTAGTTGCTTAAATAAAATAAATAAAGACCCCATCATATTCGTATTGATCAGAATTAATCTCGACCCATGGTACCATGTTGTCAAATGACGTGTTGCGTACATAAAGTACCGTGTTGTCAAATGACGTGTTGCGTACAATCATGAGGTCTTATGATTAATCTTCTCTTGTTGTTTATGGGTGGTCCTGAAATATATAAAATCAAATCATAAGTAATTATATATAAAATATCATATTAATTAGAAAAGATATGATTAATTTACTTTTTCTCCAAATATTTTCGTAGCTAAACTAGCTTCAGATACACAATCTTGTTTTAGTCGTAGTTTCTTCATTACAACTCCGTTTTTGTTGGTTCAACTTGCCACTTCCTTGGATCGAGTCAAATTTTAAGAATACGAACTGAAAATACCTTAGTTTGTATTCTAAATCATAGGTTATAGGTCAAACTTTGGTAAAACTTATGAAAGTATCATTTTCCATCATAAAAACAACATTTAATGATCATTTTTCTAAAAATACTTACACTTTGAGTTAAACCATGAAATTTTTATGTGTTAACATATTCATAAGAAATATCATTTTTCCAGAACATAAACTTCCAATTCAAAGTTCAAGATGGTTTTAATTATCCAACCCAAAACAGCCCCCGGTTGCACTCCGATGACGTAGATTCAGTTTTTAAGATGTTCTTTGTAAAACCAAGTTATATCTTGTTAGGTTAGCATATCATTATGATATATTACAGGTCTTTAAGTGTTTTAAAAGTCAAGTTAGAAGGATCTATTTAGTTTGCGAACAAGTTTGAAATCATTCAAACTATGTTTTTGTTGTTAAAATTTTATACCACAAAATAAGATATCTATATGAATATGAATTGAATAAGATTATGAACAAAGTTACTACCTTAAGTTACTTGGAAAAAGTTACTGCAAAAGATAAGAAATAATCTTGGAATCAAAGAGTGGTGGAGTTAGATCAAAAGGTTGGAAGTAAACTTCTTCAAATGGGTGGTTATTTTGATATGTTCTTGAAAGAGTTTTCTTATGGTGTTTAAGGCTTGTAATTGAAGCTAAATTATGGGAAAAATGCTTGGAGATGATCAAGTATGAAGTTAGGAGTATTTTGAGAGAGAAATGAGGGTGTAGGTATGAGAAAATGGAGTGAAGAAATAGTGTTCATTTATAAAAACGTTTTTAGTTTATAAAGAAAGAAAATGATTCCTAATTTTGTTTTCTTACTAATAATTCATACTACTTGACAAATCTTAGTTACCTCATATCTAGGGCAGTTATAATGTTGATTAGGATGTTGATTTGATGTGTATATACCAATAGTAAATACGTATAGAAGCTGGGTATGATACGGGTACATATACCCTAGATATACGTATAGAAATCTTGAGGAAACGGAACGAGAATTCAAATATAGCTATCTTTTGTGAATATACTTATATTGTTTTATGTATTTAAGTCCTTAAAAAGTGATTAAATACATTATATATACGATACGTGTATAAGCATTATATATTATAAGTATATATATCAAAGAATGTTACGTATAGTTATCGTTTTGAAAACTTAAGTTAGTAGTTTCAAAATATACTTATAACTCATTGTCATTAGTACACAATGAGATGTTAAACCATCCTTAGATCATGTTAAATATATATAAATACATATATATACACAAACATATAATTATCGTATGTTATATAGTTCGTGATATCATCGGTCATATTGGACGGTCAAACGTTGTGTAAAACTCTTTTCAAAAACACAAGTCTCAATAATTTGGATTGCTTATCATGTTGGTATGGTTTAATTTATGTAAATATTAATCTCATAAGTATAATTTGGTCGAAAAATTCCGGGTCATTACACCTAATTGTTATATTTAAAAGCGATTCATTTCTATTTTTTAATTTAATGTTGGGTCTATATATTTTGGGTCTATTAATGTTCTGTCTTTATATCAACTTTCAATATTACTATGTGATGATGAATTTACAGGAAAACACAGAACCATTTAACCGACATCTTACATTAGGCCTTTGGCTTTATCATTTGGTGGTTTTTTCGTTGCTGATATATTGACCTCCACCTTGAAGGTAAATTTCTATTTTATTTAGTCTTTGGCTTAAATACATATATTTATCGCCTGCGTTCAGTAAAAGTGATTGAAGGTTGGCATGTCTGCTATTACCTTTGGTTGAATATATCTTTTCCGAATTTGAACATTCCGTTTCAGAATTTTCAAAAGTTGCAAACTAATCAGGTAATCAATTCATATTTTATATGCTATTTAAACGATCATTAGTTTACTATTAAATCATGTAATCAAATATGAGAGTCTGCCAACTGAAACAAATCACGATTATGGTAATCCATATTCTGACTCACTTTGTTGTATCATATTTATTTATAGATAAATTTACAATAAAAATGATAACTTTCAAACTTAAAAGAGTAGGTAACTGAATATAGTTATATATTACTCCAACAGTTAGTTAAAGTGAGTTTGAATATTGTTGAAAGTCGATAATTGTAATTTGTAATTGTAACAGTAATTGAGATTGTAATTGGTATATATGGTTACATCAGCATGGACTAGACAAGAGTCATAAGTTTTAATTTATTTATTTACAGTGTTAATATGTTTGAGAATCAACATAAAAGTTGTTAAAAAAATCACAGAACTTTGTTGTGTAATGTGTAGAATATTTGGTGCTGTATTTGTAGGTTGATACCACATGGGCAACATTTTAAGCGTAAAAGGTGTAGCCCATCAAACTACATTATCTGTTTGACTAATCTTACAAAAGTTTCAACATATATTATTGAGGTGACAACATGGGCGGGTTGGCTATTTGTTTGACTAATTGTCGTCAGGCCTACATACGGTATTACTTCTGTAATAATTTTCTATTATTGCATCTTTGATTATTTGTTTAAGAAATCACAAAGATATAGGAAATTATATGTGAGTAGTGTCAATTAGGGTTTAAACATGTATACAAAGGGTTATTGGGGTTCGGTTGTTCAACGTTGTATGTGTAACCATTGCAACAGTTGTAGTGTTCAAATGAATTTTTTATTTAAAGTTCAAAGCATAAATTGGATGAAAAAAGACATTAGTCACTGTCTTCAGTAAAAATATAAGGGTGAGATGGGCAATCCTTTCTTGTTTGTAGGTTGGAATTGCCACCTCGGGACTCATTGAGATGCTATTATGTAGTGTGTAATAAATATTAATGGCATACTTATCTTTGATAAATTTTATTTAGGGAATCAGCTGAAGGTCCATATGTTCCTAATGCTGGCTTTCTGGATGAGGTAGTATTTTGGAGATCCCTCTTTGTCAAATAATGAATTATTATTGTTAACTGAAAAGTGTTGTTGACTGAGAAACTGCTGCATCACTATTGTTAACTAATGATGATGCACAATGTATGCAAGAGAACGTATGTTCAACGAGGTTTTCGAAACCATTTAACGAAAAGATCTATTTCGACAACGATGATTTTATACATTAGCGAAGGCGGAGCACTGGTATCTTGGCACACTCGATAATGGATATGTGGTGCCCTATAACCGATACCTTTGTTTTCGCTTTCATACACAGCGAGAAAGTGAAATCAGTAAGTCTTGATTTTTAGATGAAAACTGTTCTTCGTTTTTGACAAATAATATTGTAGAGGTGGAAGTGATGACAAGATAATGAGAGTCGAAGAAGAAGGAAATGTAACTCATGTACTCGAGTATATATCTGTTCATCCATATCTTATAGTTTGTACATTATTTGTTGATTTTTAGTAGGTTCAAGTGGGTAGTTCTCCTATGTATAAGACAGAAAAAAAGTTGGGCAAAATGGCAGTGGTAGAACATGTCCTCATGTAGTTGAGGTATGATGAGGCAATATATTTATTAATGGGTCATGATATGTTACCGTATCTAACTATTGTTTAGTGGTGGCAGTGTGCATGCTTGAAATGAGCTAAATGCTCGAAACAGTTGCATATTTAGAGACACTGAGGTTCACATGGGTAATATGGTTTTGTCCTTTGCTTTGCTAAATCCTTTTTGATAAATTTGGTTAAATTTTCTAGACACTGATATTTTATAAATAAATGTAGTCGGTCATAAATAGACTGCAAAATCCAAATAGTTTGTTGTTATAAGGGGTATTGATAATGCTAAAAACGAACATATATTTCATAGCATTATTCCTCAAGAAAGACAAGCTTTTAGTTGCAAATGTTCTATTTAAAAGTGATATTCGTTTAAATAATAAAAGGTGAAGACAAAAGACAGATTCGATGAATTGAAGACGCAAAGGTCCAAAAAGCTCAAAAGTACAAAATACAATCAAAGTGGTTCCAATTATTGATAAGAAACGTCTCGAAATTACAAGATTACAAGATTCAAAACGCAAAGTACAAGATATTAAATTGTACGCAAGGACGTTCGAAAATCCGGAACCGGGACATGAGTAAACTCTCAACGCTCGACGCAACGGACTAAAAATTACGAGTCAACTATGCACATAAATATAATATAATATTTAAATAATTCTTAAAATTATTTATATATTATATTTATATTAAAAATCAGTCGGCAAACAAAGAGCCAAAGCTGAGTGAGCTGTAATTTCAAACTCCGCGAGTTGCGGAGTTTGAAGGCAAAAAATTACGCGACTCGCGGAGTTCACCTGGACTCAAATTTCTATAAAAGCCAACGCAGTTCGACTAGTTTTAATATCATATAATCTATCTCTCTCTCAATATATACGTAATATATATATATTTATATTTTAATTTTAATTTTAATTCTAATAATAAGGGTATGTTAGCGAATGTTGTAAGGGTGTAAGTCAAAATTCTGTCCGTGTAACGCTACGCTATTTTTAATCATTGTAAGTTATGTTCAACCTTTTTACATTAATGTCTCGTAGCTAAGTTATTATTATGCTTATTTAATCCGAAGTAATCATGATGTTGGGCTAAAAATATTAAAATTGGGTAATTGGGCTTTGTACCATAATTGGGGTTTGGACAAAAGAACGACATTTGTGGAAATTAGACTATGGGCTATTAATGGGCTTTATATTTGTTTAACTAAATGATAGTTTGTTAATTTTAATATAAAGATTTACAATTGGACGTCCCTATAAATAACCATATACACTCAATCGTACACGATGGGCGGGGTATTTATATGTACGAATAATCGTTCATTTAACCGGACACGAGAATGGATTAATAGCCACTAGAATTATTAAAACAGGGGTGAAATTATGTACAAGGACACTTGGCATAATTGTTAACAAAGTATTAAAACCTTGGGTTACACTCAGTCGACATCCTGGTGTAATTATTAAACAAAGTATTAAAATCTTGTTACAGTTTAAGTCCCCAATTAGTTGGAATATTTGACTTCGGGTATAAGGATAATTTGACGAGGACACTCGCACTTTATATTTATGACTGATGGACTGTTATGGACAAAAACCAGACGGACATATTAAATAATCCAGGACAAAGGACAATTAACCCATGGGCATAAAACTAAAATCAACACGTCAAACATCATGATTACGGAAGTTTAAATAAGCATAATTCTTTTATTTCATATTTAATTTCCTTTATTTTATATTTAATTGCACTTCTAATTATCGCATTTTTATTTATTGTTATTGTATTTAATTGCACTTTTAATTATCGTACTTTTTAATTATCGCAAGTTTATTTTATCGCACTTTTATTATTCGCAATTTCATTATCGTTATTTACTTTACGCTTTAAATTAAGTCTTTTATTTATTTAATATTTTACATTTGGTTTTAACTGCGACTAAAGTTTTAAAATCGACAAACCGGTCATTAAACGGTAAAAACCCCCCTTTATAATAAAAATATTACTTATATATATATATTTGTATTTTTATAAATTAAACTAATATAGCGTTAAGCTTTGATTAAAAGATTTTCCCTGTGGAACGAACCGGACTTACTAAAAACTACACTACTGTACGATTAGGTACACTGCCTATAAGTGTTGTAGCAAGGTTTAAGTATATCCATTCTCTAAATAAATAAATATCTTGTGTAAAATTGTATCGTATTTAATAGTATTTCCTTGTAAAATTTAAGCTATTTTATATACACCTCGCAGAACATCAAGTATTTTTGGCGCCGCTGCCGGGGAACTTAAACGCCGAAAGCGCAACGCTAAATATAAAAAAAAAAATATTTTTAGTTTACTTTTATAAAAAGACGCTTTTATAAAAATACGTTTTAAATATTCGAAAACATAAAAAGAAAAACAAAAATATAATATTTTTAAGAGTTTGTTAAATATTTATGTTTTATAAAGTTTCTTTATTTTTATTTTATAAAAATATAAGTTTTATTTAAATATTTTGTTTTTATTTAAAACATAAAATCAAAAACCGAAAAAATTTTTTTTTATATAAATCTAGTTTTAAGATTTTTATTTATAAAATTGTAACATATTTTTATTTCTATTCTAGTTTTTAAAATATAAGTTTTATTTAAATTATATAAATATTTTAATTAAATTAAAAACAGAAAAATAAAAAAATATATATAAATAAAATTACGTTGAACCTGTCAAACGAAGCAACCTGATCTGAAATTTAAAACCCCGCGACTAGCGGAGTTTTCCAGCCTCGGGCACCGCAAGTCGCGGAGCAGCCCTGACACGGGTACCCAGGAACCCTAACAGCATTAATTACGGGATAATTATTATTATTATTAATTCTAAACCCTAATTAGGGTATTTTTATTATAATATTTAGTTTTAATTAGTTTATTTAGTTTTATTTAATTTTATTTAGTTTAATTAAATTATAAAATTAATAATTTTATAAAATAAATAATATAAAAATAATATTTTTATAAAAATTGTACTTTTTACAACTTTTAGTATATTTTTATATTTTATCCCTTTTTAATTGTTTTAGCGTAATATTTGTGTTTTTCGCTAGTTTTTAGCTTTAAACTTAATTTTTGCCATAGTTATTTTTATTTATAGATTTTTAGGCTTTGTCGTAAAATCCCTTAAGTGTTTTTTTCTTTAGACTAAGATCTAGGTGCTTTAGAATTTTGCGACGCCTTTTTAAATTTTAGTGTTTTTTTTTAAGTTATTGCCATTTGGGATATAGTTTTACTTGTAAGCTTTAATATTTTTAGACACATTTTACCTATGTATCAATTATCATTCCAATTAGTAATCTCAATTTGCGATTATAATTTTAAGTTAGTGATAGTAATAAGGTTGGGTTAGTCGAATGTTTTTAAGTTCTATAAGTCATTTCTTTTTATTTCTTATTTTCCGACGCCTTTTATTTTTCAACCCTTTTCTTTTTCTTTTTCGACGCACTCTTTTTCTTTCTTATTTCTCGCTATTCTAGTTTTAGGACATAGATTTTTTTTCTACTTCTTATCTAAATTTCTTAAAATTACGAAAATTTATTTTAAGTGGTTAAATTGATAGACATCAAAATTTTCTGGTTCGTAGTAATAGTTGGATTTGTACGTGGACCGGGTTATTGGAGCCAAACAGTCCTCAATTATATTGAGACCAAACGAATCCTGCCCCTCTGCTGCATCTTTTGGCTATTCGAAACGTGGGCAAAATCAGAAAAGTCTATTAATTGGATAACTTATATAATTTTTCTTTCCTTTTCAAAAACTAATAGGATATTCAGTGAATGCACCGAGCAAGACGTTCACCACCTTTTGTACGTTCACCACCTGTAACTAGATCAAGACATTTAGCAAATATTACCGCCGTTGATTTTTCTTTAGAATCGTCATCCAGTCGACCAAGTACTCCAATTCAAATTTTCGATCATCCATTTTTTGAACCCGACCTCACAATTGAGAATCCGGAGAATATTCAGGGACGATTCATAGATCCTGAACCATTGAATTTTCCTCCGGAACCACCAATCATTCAAACAGAGATTGTTGAGGAACGAACCATTAAATCAGAATCCTCTAGTGATTCCGATTCAACAAATTCAATTATGGAGAATCTAGAACCTTTAAGTATGGAAGACCGAATGAGAGCTAAACGTATTGGCCAAGGTCACGCAATTACTCATCCAGACATTAATGCGCCAGATTATGAAATCAAAGGACAAATTCTACACATGGTGACTAATCAATGCCAATTTAGTGGTGCGCCGAAGGAAGATCCAAATGAACATCTTCGTACCTTTAATAGGATCTGCACTCTATTTAAAATAAGAGAAGTTGAGGATGAACAGATATATCTCATGTTATTTCCCTGGACTTTAAAGGGAGAAGCCAAAGATTGGCTGGAATCGTTACCTGAAGGGGCGATTGATACATGTGACGTTTTAATTGAAAATTTTCTTAAACAATTCTTTCCGGCATCTAAAGCCGTAAGACTTCAAGGAGAAGTTGTTATGTTCACACAGAAACCGAATGAAACTCTATATGAGGCGTGGACAAGATTTGGAAAGTTATTAAGAGGATGTCCGCAACATGGTTTAGACACCTGTCAAATAGTACAAATATTCTACCAAGGATGCGACATCACTACAAGAAAAGACATCGATATAGCAGCTGGTGGTTCCATTATGAAGAAAACCGAAACTGATGCTTATAAAATTATTGATAACACTGCTTCCCACTCACATGAGTGGCACCAAGAAAAAGATATCGTTAGATCATCTAAAGCAGCTCGAGCCGATTCTAGCCATGACTTAGATTCCATTTCCGCAAAGATAGATACTGTCGAGAGACGAATGGAGAAGATGACTAAGGATATTCACTCAATACGAATTAGTTGTGAGCAGTGTGGAGGACCACATTTGACAAAAGATTGTCTTAGTATTGAATTAACAATGGAACAAAGAGAGAATATTTCATACATAAACCAAAGGCCTGGAAATAATTATCAGAATAATTATCAACCGCCAAGACCGATTTACAATCAAAATCAGAATTATAACCGAAATATTCCATACAACAACCAACAAGGTCCTAGCAATCAACAAGTATCCAATAATACTTACAACCAGCAAAGACCTAATTTTCAAAACAAACCACCACAAACCGATGACAAAAAGCCGAATTTAGAAGATATGATGACGAAGCTAGTTGAAACTCAAACGCAGTTTTTCACATCTCAGAAACAAACTAAAGAACAAAATGCTCAAGCATTTAGAAATCAACAAGCTTCTATTCAAAATTTGGAACAAGAAGTAAGTAACCTAGCAAGGTTAATAGGTGAAAGAAAACCGGGAAGTTTACCTAGTGATACAAATGCAAACCCCCGGAATGAAACAGCTAAAGCCATTACCACAAGAAGTGGTACAACACTTAAACCACCTGAAATACCTGTAACTTCTGATGAAGCTATTTCTACTCCACAAGAACCACAACCTGATCAAGATAAGGAAAAAGAACCGGTAGTTGAAAAGGTTAATGAAGATAACACAGTTAAGGCTAAACCTTATGTTAAACCATACCAACCACCACTTCCTTACCCGAGTAAAATGAAGAAAGAGAAACTTGAAGCTGAGCAATCCAAATTCTTGGATATGTTTAAACAGATAAATGTAAATTTTCCTTTCATTGATGTGATTTCAGGAATGCCTAGATATGCTAAATTCTTGAAAGATCTGATCACGAATAGAAAGAAAATGGAAGAACTCTCGGCTGTTACTATGAACGCTAATTGTTCAGCAGTGCTGTTGAATAAGATACCAGAAAAATTATCTGATCCAGGAAGTTTCACAATTCCATATTTTCTGGGTAGTCTTAGTTCAATAGAAGTATTGGCAGACTTAGGTGCTAGTATAAATTTAATGTCGTATTCACTATACGCTAAACTAGACCTTGGAGAATTGAAACCAACAAGAATAAGCATACAACTAGCCGATCGATCAATAAAATATCATAGAGGGATAATGGAGAACATGCTAGTTAAAGTTGGTACTTTAGTATTTTCAGTAGATTTTGTTGTTCTGGACATGGAAGAAGATTCTCAAGTTCCTCTCATATTAGGAAGACCATTCTTAAACATGGCTAAAGCAATGATAGACGTGTTTGGTAAGAAATTGACCCTAAGTATAGAGGACGAGAGTGTTACCTTTTCAGTTGATAGAGCAATGCAACAACCGCAATCTGCAGATGATACATGTTATTATATTCAAACTATAGATTCACATGCAGAATTGTTAGAAGAATTTCCAGAATTACAAGGAACAGGAGAATGTTCTTTAGGAGAAGGAACTGAACCAATTGATGAAGTTGAAATGTTAGCTACACTTATAGCTAATGGATATGAACCAACAACAGAAGAAATTCAAATGCTAAAAGAAGAAGACAGATATTGATATAAATCATCAATAGAAGAACCACCGAAATTAGAGTTAAAGCCACTTCCAAACCATTTGGAATACGCTTATTTACATGGTGAATCTGAATTACCTGTAATAATATCGTCTTCTCTTACTGAAAATGAGAAATCATAACTCATTTCTGTGTTGAAAGCTCATAAACCAGCCATTGCATGGAAGATTCATGATATTAAAGGAATAAGTCCTTCGTATTGCACACATAAAATCCTTATGGAAGAAGGTCATAAAACGTATGTGCAACGCCAATGAAGACTAAATCCGAATATGCAAGATGTTGTTAAAAAAGAAATAATTAAACTGCTAGATGCAGGTTTAATTTATCCAATTTCTGATAGCCCATGGGTAAGCCCAGTTCAATGCGTGCCTAAGAAGGGTGGCATGACTGTCATTACAAATGAAAAAAATGAGCTTATTCCTACTAGGACTGTAACAGGATGGCGTGTATGTATTGATTATAGAAAATTAAATGACGCCACCAGAAAAGATCACTTTCCCTTACCTTTCATTGATCAAATGTTGGAAAGGCTAGCCGAAAATAGTTACTATTGTTTTCTTGATGGATTTTTCGAATATTTTCAAATTCCAATAGCACCCGAAGATCAAGAGAAAACCACGTTCACGTGCCCTTATGGTACTTTTGCTTACAAACGCATGCCATTTGGACTTTGCAACGCCCCTGCAACCTTTCAAAGGTGTATGATGGCGATTTTTCACGACATGATAGAAGAATGCATGGAAGTTTTCATGGATGACTTTTCAGTCTTCGATGATACATTTGAATCATGTCTAGCTAATCTTGAATGAATGCTGATTAGATGCGAACAATCAAATCTAGTACTTAATTGGGAGAAATGTCATTTCATGGTTAAAGAAGGCATCGTTCTTGGACATAAAATTTCAAAAGAAGGAATCGAAGTGGATAGAGCTAAAGTAGATGTAATTGCTAAACTTCCACATCCCACCAATGTTAGAGGAGTTAGGAGTTTTCTAGGGCATGCCGGTTTTTACCGACGTTTCATAAAAGATTTTTCTAAAATTGCCACTCCTATGAATAAACTCCTAGAAAAGGATGCTCCATTCATCTTTTCAGATGAATGTATCAAATCTTTTAATATTCTTAAAGAGAAACTTACTAATGCGCCGATCATGATAACACCAAATTGGAATCTACCGTTTGAACTAATGTGCGATGCAAGTGATTTTGCAATGGGAGCCGTTTTAGGACAAATGATTGAAAAACGATTTCAACCTATATATTATGCTAGTAAGACGTTACAAGGAGCACAAACGAACTATACAACTACTGAAAAAGAACTCCTTGCTATTGTCTTTGCTTTTGACAAATTTCGTTCATATCTCGTTCTAGCAAAAACGGTGGTCTATACCGACCATTCTGCTCTTAGATACCTATTTTCGAAACAAGATGCCAAACCAAGATTAATCCATTGGATCTTACTCTTACAAGAGTTTGATATTGAAATCCGAGATAAAAGAGGAGCAGAAAATCTCGCCGCTGATCATCTTTCTCGTCTTGAAAATCCCGAATTAGAAGTTCTAAATGAATCGGCCATACAAGACAACTTTCTTGATGAATATCTATTGAAGATAGATTATAATGAAATTCCATGGTTTGCAGACTATGCAAACTATTTAGTATGTGGATTTCTTGAAAAAGGATTATCGTACCAAAAACGAAAGAAATTCTTCAGTGTTATAAAACACTATTTCTGGGAAGATCCACATCTATTTAAAAGTTGTCCAGATGGAATAATACGCCGATGTGTATTCGAAGATGAAGCTAGTAATATTTTAAACCATTGTCACACAGAACCAACAGGAGGGCATTATGGGCCTCAACTAACAGCAAGAAAAGTTTATGATGCTGGATTCTATTGGCCTACAATTTACAAAGATGCACACCTTCTTTGCAAATCCTGTGATGCTTGTCAAAGGGCCGGAAAAATAAGTCAACGTGATGAAATGCCACAAAATGTCATTCAAGTATGCGAAGTATTTGACATTTGGGGTATTGACTTTATGGGTCCATTTCCAAAATCTCATAATAATCTCTATATTCTCGTAGCCATTGATTATGTATCTAAATGGGCGGAAGCACAAGCTCTCCCAACTAACGATGCACGAGTTGTAGTCAACTTTTTAAAACATCTTTTTGCAAGGTTTGGAACACCGAAAGCTTTAATAAGTGATCGGGGTACTCATTTCTGTAATAATCAACTTGAGAAAGTTCTCAAAAGATATGGAGTAACTCATAAAATCTCCACCGCATATCATCCACAAACAAGTGGACAAGTTGAAAATACCAACCGAGCTTTAAAACGTATTCTAGAAAAAACCGTAGGATCAAATCCAAAGGAATGGTCCATTAAATTGGAGGATGCACTCTGGGCTTTTAGAACAGCCTACAAAACTCTAATTGGAACCACACCTTTTAAACTCGTCTACGGAAAAGCATGTCATCTTTCAGTAGAAATTGAACACAAAGCATTTTGGGCTTTGAAGACATGTAATCTTGATTTACATGAAGCTGGACGTCTACGGTTAAGTCAATTAAACGAATTAGAAGAATTAAGACATGAAGCATACGAAAATTCGTTAATCTATAAGGAAAGAACGAAGAAATGACATGATAAAAGAATCAGAAGTTCAAAAGAATTTAAAGAAGAAGACAGAGTTCTTCTTTTCAATTCACGATTCAAGCTATTTTCTGGAAAATTGAAATCGAGATGGTCTGGACCATTCATAGTCAAAAGAGTTTTCCCATACGGAACGATAGAATTAATAAATTCAAATGGAATTGAATTTAAAGTTAATGGTCACAGAGTTAAACATTACATAGATAGTCCGATGGAAGTCGACAACGAAGTTAATCACAATTTCGATACCACAGCTAACTAAGTGTGGGGAGAATCAAGTCTTTAAAGGATAATATGTATTTCTGTTAGAGTTAGATTGTCTGTTTTCGTGTAGTTCTCGAAAATGGAACCCGAATGGTCTTTCCCTAGCAGACCCTAAAGAACTAGTCTTCTCCCCCCATTCTGAATTTTTATTTTTTTTAGGTTTTTACGAAATGAAGACTTCCTGCGAACTAAACCATGGTCTAATGCTACACGCTTTGATCACTAAACGTAATAATGACACACTTCCGAGTGAAATAGTATCAGTAATCAGAGAAAGATTGGACGGAGTAAGAAAAGAATCCAGATGCGAAGATAATAAGTTACAATTTGGTAAAGGAAAATCAAAATCCGCAGCGAAAAGAAGAGGACGACACCTAGAAAGATGTCACAAATGCGGAAAATGGTCACATGGAGGTAAATGTTCAAATAATCAAACCTATTCAAACACCGAATTTGTTACTTTATGCAGAGACGGACCGTTCATATGTTTAGAAGAAAAAACACCGAATGCTCGAGGTTACGCCTATGTAGCCATGGAAAACCAATTAAACCGACTATCTTATGAATGGGATAGATCATATAACTAAGAATACTATCTCACAGGTAATTCTGTACAGTTTTTATTTTTTTATTTTTAATTTTAACCTTTTGATAATAAACGCTAATTTGTTCGCTATAAAGTATTAAATTGGTATTGAATAAAATTAGGTTTGGCGACCGAAATTATTGATATCATTCAAAAATTTATTACATCACTGCGAAATTTAACGTTTATTCTTAAGGTATAAATATCTTTAATCAATCAACCCAAAATATTTCAAAAATTCGTCATGAGTTAAATTAGGTCATGGAACCGAAATTACTTTACCGAAAAGAGGGGCGTATATTTTTGATAATATTTGATTGATTAAAGTGGGATAAAAGCCAAAAAGATTTTTAATTTTACCATGTTTTAAAAAATTAATATATAAAAATTAAAATAATATTGTAAACTTTTTAAAATTAATATATTTAAAATTGTAAATATTTGAAAAATTAATCTTTTTAATATAAGTTTGTATGTTTAAAAATAAAAATATAATATAAGTTTGGTGTGAATTTTTAATTTTTATTATATGAATTCTTAATTTTATGCATTTTAAATTTAAGTTTGGTGTGAATTTAAAAACAAAAATTTACTTTATTTCGCTAAGTTAAAAATTTGATTTTTAAAATTCGTCGTGAGTTGAAGACTAGGTCTTTAAACCGAAATTGCTTTACCCGAGGGAGGGACGAGAACTTTTATTATCATTATTTTTAAACTTATTGAATTAAAGTATGCCAAAAACATTAAAAAAAAAAAAAAAAACCAAACACCGCGACTCGCGGTATTTGAAACTGCCAAACGCCGCGACTCGCGGAGAGACCAAAATACAGAAAAAAATAAAATCGCTGGAACTGATCAGTCCACACACCACACACAAAAACTGCGAACAAAACACCCGAAAAACACACACTAAAACCTCCAAAAATCGAAATTTTTCACCGTTTTTCATCAAATATTTTACTAAAATCATGTTGAGAAGGATGCTATCAAGGAATTACTCAAGAAAAACGGTAAATTTCTACACCTAAACACCATTTAATCCGAAAATTGGTGTTCTTGAGCAATTTTTTTTCCCCAATTCGATTTTGATACTTTTTAGTGTAATTATGCTTAAATTGCTTATGTATTATGCTTGTATAACCTAGATTGATGCTATTTAACATGATTAGATGCCTTAAACTTCAAATTTTGAGTAATCTAGGGTTTGTGTTCTTGAGCAAATTTGGGACTTTTTGATATAAACAGGTTATGGCCGATTTTTGTCATGAATTGTTGCTAAATTAAGTAGTGTAACATGTTTAGGTAGTTAAATGATCCAAACTTTGAGCCTAAGCATGATTTTGAGAATTAAAGTGGACTTTTTCAAGTCTAAAATTCATGAACTTGATTTTTGAGAGATAATGCCATTTGAAACTTGTTTAATTGCTAGTAATGATTATTTTGACATGTTATTTGAGTTGAATGCTTATGAACTTGGTGAACATTTTCGTATATGCTTATTTGAAAAAGTGTAGATTTGATAAAAATATGAAAATGAGCTTATGTTTGATATAAATTGAACATGTCATTGTAATTATTTTGATTGATGATTTTGCTGACACTAATGCATATTTGGATGCACAAAAATTGTGTTTGATGTGTTTTGCAGACTGAAAGGGGTGAATCTTCATCCCAAGCTCGCAATGCTCCTGCTGAGAATACGGAACAACAGGAGGTGGATAACTTCTACAAACAAGATATACCTCATCCAGTCATGACATTTTCAGATATGCACTTGGAAGATTTGCACCCGAACTTGAGATTTGACAGACGTTGGATAGATTATCCAAAATACCAAAGGGGTTTGCATACTCTTCATTCTAAAGCTGTTGAAGTACCTAGGGTAATAGAATGGGCACCGTTAGAAGCTGTAGAATTAGCCTGGCCAATTAGGGAATTACTTACACAGAGGTATGGTAATTCTACTTTTAACGATTGGGTAAGTTTATTCAACATGCGTAGACCTGTATATAAAGTATGGTGTGAAGAATTATTGTGTAGTATAGAAATAAATGATCAGGTAGTTAGTTTAACCGATCGATCTTTTATTAGATTTTTGTTAGGAGGTTCGATGTGCCACATGTCTTTACTAGACATGGCTCAGGCTTTACGTATATATACGCCTGAGGAGTTAGCATCTGCCGATTGTAGAGGGTTGATACTAAATGGTAGAAAGATAGACGAAAATTTTGATACGCATGGTGTATGGAGTCAAATGACTAGCCATCACCGATTTAAAGGGGGAAATTACTCTTATTTGGATATAGATAGAGCAGAGTTAAGAGTAATTCATAGGTTTTTAGCCAATTCGATTACACAACGAGGTAAGAACAAGGAAAAGGTAAATGAACAGGATTTGTTTTACCACATGTGTATTCGAGACCCACAAAGCGCTGTAAGTATACCTTATTGTGTGGGTTATTATTTATCAGCTATGGTTAGGGGGATGAGACCGCATAGCATAATAGGAGGTGGTATATTTATTACTTTGATTGCTGAATATCTCGGTGTGGATATAAGTCGGGGGGGATTATTAGTCGAAGAACCAGAACCCCGCGATACAATAGGTTTAAATGTATACCATGTTGCGAAGGTTTTGAAGAGGCGAAATAACGCCGCAGTACAATACCATGGTAGACATCCACAGGTTGAGAGAAACCAACAGCCAGGTAATGTGGGAGGAGGAAATGAAATGACAGAAATGCAAAGGTTTATAGCTTCACAAGAGTATGAAAATGCTAGACATCGAGCATTTGAAGATTGGCAAGTTCATCAAAACCAAATCATAGCTCATTGCCAACATGTAGGTAGAAACTATATTCCTACTCCATCGCCCGTATTTCCTCCCTGGTCTATAGAGATCCAACCACCGTATCCTACGTATAACCTAGCCGAAGCATTTTATAACACATATGGTTATGCATGGAACCCCTACTGGTATCAGTATCATCCCTAGTCGACTTAGTTTTATTTATTTTATAATTTGTAATGTTGATACATTTAATACTTATGTTGGAATTGTATTAGTTTTTATAATTTACAAATTTTTATTTTTAGATTTTAATAATGTTTGAATGTGGGGTAATATACCAAACTTCAAAAATATGTATATATGTTTGCAGTTTATCTTATGTACACAACAGGGTAAAACAACACATTTTCAAAGACTGGCATTAAGTTCAGCAAAAGCAAATAATTTTGACGACAAGATGCAAAATAAATGTGATATAACAACAAGACGGAATGAACAAATGATATGCACCATTTATCATTCAGCAAACAAACGCCAATATGTTTGGAAACTTTGGTAAAATTTAATCATTTTCACACAAATCACCCTCAATAATTTAAATTGTTACTGATTTCTTGCAAATGAGGGCATTGCAAGATCTTAAGTGTGGGAAGGGGTTAAATTCTTTCGGATTTTAAAATTTTTACTTTATACACTTGGTTACCATTAGAAACACTAGTAAAGTAGTAGTTGTATTAGAATCTAGTGCTCTGTGATAATAAAGAACAGCCCTAGTCTTATATACTGACTACCCAATTCTAGTAAAATTTTTCAAAATTTTCAATTAAATGAACTCAAAATCATGTTTATACATATTTATGAACGATAAAACTAGGTTTTAACACCGAAATTATTGTTACCTCGGAAAGGACATAAATTGAGAAACAAATCAAAATGTTAAAATTCATTTAAAATGGAATAGAGGACAATAAAAAGGAAAATAAAAGCCAAGTGTGGAAAAATTTACCAAGATATTTTAAACATATGTCACATATTTCTGTAACAAATAACTGAAAATACTTTTGCTTTGGACTAAACTAAACTGTTTTACCCGATGAAAGAAAAGAAGAGATGGATCTACACGATGAATCAATTCCATCATTAAAAGGAAGTAAAGTCTTCCGAAAAAGAAACGCGCTTCTTGATTTAGGTCAGGAAGTTGTCGTCCAGACCAACTGTAGGTTGACGAAAAATCTAGAAAAGTCATCACTAAAATCAGCAGGAAATCCACGGACCTCAGCATAAAACAAGGTCGCCAAGTGGTCAGATTTATCCTAACCATGAGAAGGATTTATCTCGTAAAATGGGGGGCACCGTGCAAATTAGCTAGAGAAGACTAATGAATCAGATCCCCAGAAAGGATAATCTCCTTAAAGATTAAAAATCAGCTTTTAAGACTGATATTACTCAATCCTAGAGATTGACCTTAAAGATTGAGAATTACAAACTCATGGAATTCAATGATATCTAAACTCGAGCTTGAACGAGAAAATATTTTGATCAAAATTACAAACCGATTTGTTTTCTGAAAACCCATTTTCAATGCGTTCATTACCATTGAACGTAAAATCCTAGGAATTCACCTGGAATTCATTAGGTCACCTGAACCAAATCGGGTGTCAACCGTAAGAACGGTGGTTGCATAGCATAGTCAAAGACAGGACCTTGTGCCAGACCGAAAAATCATAAGGGTGAGCTTTACTATTGCTCCTACCAAGGATAGTAATTGCGTCCGACACGTTATAGACCATAATTAAAAGTATGTCAGGGGACATTGCCTTAACAGTTGCTTGTTCAACGCTTTCCTTTACAACCGGACGGTAGTTTACCGAAAGGTAATATACGGAGTAAGTATACTGGACGTGTTGCTTTCCTAATACAAGGTTAGCAAGTGGGTGACACAATACCGCAAGTTTTGAGCTAAAATTTTCAAATCTGAAACCCACCAAACCCACAAAAATATTTTGCAAACACCGGTGAAGGGTTATTCCGGAAAACTTATCTAGGGTAAAAGCTAGATTAAAATTTTCAAAAGATCAAATGTTTTCATAAAGATCCAATTTCCTTAATGGATCTAAATTTTATAGTCATGTGGGACTGTAAACCATATCGTTACTACCATTGTTTATACCGCCGTATAGAAATCACCGATGTACAAAGTGTGAAGAATAAAGAAGTGATTCTAGTATTTCAAGACTATATTGCTTGGGGACAAGCAACGCTCAAGTGTGAGAATATTTGATAATGCTAAAAACGAACATATATTTCATAGCATTATTCCTCAAGAAAGACAAGCTTTTAGTTGCAATTGTTCTATTTAAAAGTGATATTCGTTTAAATAATAAAAGGTGAAGACAAAAGACAGATTCGACGAATTGAAGATGCAAAGGTCCAAAAAGCTCAAAAGTACAAAATACAATCAAAGTGGTTCCAATTATTGATAAGAAACGTCTCGAAATTACAAGAGTACAAGATTCAAAACGCAAAGTACAAGATATTAAATTGCACGCAAGGACGTTCGAAAATCCGGAACCGGGACATGAGTAAACTCTCAACGCTCGACGCAACAGACTAAAAATTACGAGTCAACTATGCACATAAATATAATATAATATTTAAATAATTCTTAAAATTATTTATATATTATATTTATATTAAAAATCCGTCGGCAAACAAAGAGCCAAAGCTGGGTGAGCTGTAATTTCAAACTCCGCGAGTTGCGGAGTTTGAAGGCAAAAAATTACGCGACTCGCGGAGTTCACCTGGACTCAAATTCCTATAAAAGCCAACGCAGTTTGACTAGTTTTAATATCATATAATCTATCTCTCTCTCAATATATACGTAATATATATATATATATATATATATATATATATATATATATATATATATATATATATATATTTATATTTTAATTTTAATTTTAATTCTAATAATAAGGGTATGTTAGCGAATGTTGTAAGGGTGTAAGTCAAAATTCTGTCCGTGTAACGCTACGCTATTTTTAATCATTGTAAGTTATGTTCAACCTTTTTACATTAATGTCTCGTAGCTAAGTTATTATTATGCTTATTTAATCCGAAGTAATCATGATGTTGGGCTAAAAATATTAAAATTGGGTAATTGGGCTTTGTACCATAATTGGGGTTTGGACAAAAGAACGACACTTGTGGAAATTAGACTATGGGCTATTAATGGGCTTTATATTTGTTTAACTAAATGATAGTTTGTTAATTTTAATATAAAGATTTACAATTGGACGTCCCTATAAATAACCATGTACACTCAATCGGACACGATGGGCGGGGTATTTATATGTACGAATAATCGTTCATTTAACCGGACACGGGAATGGATTAATAGCCACTAGAATTATTAAAACAGGGGTGAAATTATGTACAAGGACACTTGGCATAATTGTTAACAAAGTATTAAAACCTTGGGTTACACTCAGTCGACATCCTGGTGTAATTATTAAACAAAGTATTAAAATCTTGTTACAGTTTAAGTCCCCAATTAGTTGGAATATTTGACTTCGGGTATAAGAATAATTTGACGAGGACACTCGCACTTTATATTTGTGACTGATGGACTGTTATGGACAAAAACCAGACGGACATATTAAATAATCCAGGACAAAGGACAATTAACCCATGGGCATAAAACTAAAATCAACACGTCAAACATCATGATTACGGAAGTTTAAATAAGCATAATTCTTTTATTTCATATTTAATTTCCTTTATTTTATATTTAATTGCACTTCTAATTATCGCATTTTTATTTATTGTTATTGTATTTAATTGCACTTTTAATTATCGTACTTTTTAATTATCGCAAGTTTATTTTATCGCACTTTTATTATTCGCAATTTCATTATCGTTATTTACTTTACGCTTTAAATTAAGTCTTTTATTTATTTAATATTTTACATTTGGTTTTAACTGCGACTAAAATTTTAAAATCGACAAACCGGTCATTAAACGGTAAAAACCCCCATTTATAATAAAAATATTACTTATATATATATATATATTTGTATTTTTATAAATTAAACTAATATAGCGTTAATGTTTGATTAAAAGATTTTCCCTGTGGAACGAACCGGACTTACTAAAAACTACACTACTGTACGATTAGGTACACTGCCTATAAGTGTTGTAGCAAAGTTTAAGTATATCCATTCTCTAAATAAATAAATATCTTGTGTAAAATTGTATCGTATTTAATAGTATTTCCTTGTAAAATTTAAGCTATTTTATATACACCTCGCAGAACATCAGGTATACGGGTAGAGTGGATTGATATAAAAAGGTTTTGTTGTGTCAAAAAGGTACGTGATAGTATATCTGTCTTTATTTTGGTGTCAAAATGTTTTTTGATAGGGCTGCAAGAAAGTCCAACAAAAGTGTTAATTTGATGTGTTAATGATCAATCCTATAAGTTGGGCGATTTTGACTGGATGTAGGGAAATGACATCACCAAAATGTTATTTTGATGTCTTAAAGGCCAATCTTATAAGTTGGGTGAGCTTATTGGATGCAGGGTTATGTCACAATTGTACACTAAGGCTATAAGAAGATGCTAGCAAAAGTGTCATAAAATCTATGTTTCCTTATCTTCAAAGTCTTCAGTACTTGGCTTTTATTTGAATATTGACATGTCAATCTCATTGATTCATTGAATGGGTCAGGCTACTATGGTCGGTTTGATCTCATTTTAAGTTACCGTGATATTTGAGCTTTCATATTTGTGTTATTTGTTTGTTTTTTTTTTCATGTTATAACTTTTTTACTTTATTTATTAGTAATTCATGTTTAATACTGAAATTATTTTGGTTTCTTAACAACCTAACAAATACTATCTAAAATGTAATTATTATGACAATTCAATGTTTGATTTGTCCGTTAAAAAATTCCGCGAATTCGCGGGTCTTAAGCTAGTACATCTATATAAATCATGAAGATTAATCCAATGTGGCACTCTCTAATTACATCTTAACGAAGATTGCTTACTTGTAAATTACTTGGTTAATCACAATTAACCCTAATTAATTATCACAAAATCCACGTGGGCATCTAAATTCCTGAATGGAAATGCAGGCAGAGTATTTTTCACCACTTTCATCTCCTACGCCTCAACCATTCCATCTGCTACAAACCCTAATACATCAATTAATTCAAAATGAAACGTGGCCATCTAAATTCATGAAGGGAAAATCACGCAGACAGGCTCTCCTCTCATATACACCGCATCCATAATTCATCGCTATCTCTGTTTTTCCAATCGGTTTATGGTATGCGTTCTGTAACTGACAATCAATCTGATGATTGTTCTTTATTAATAATTGAACCATCATTACGAAGTTTTTTTTTGTTATAACTGCTGATTTTGTTATCGTTTGTATCGGTTAGTCAAGATCATCATTCATTTTATTGATTTGGAGAGCGAAACTGTAAATTAATTTGTGTGTTTTGGTGTTAGGGTTTTGAATTAGGGATTTTTGGTGTAATATATATGCAGAAGAGAGTATATAACTGATTGTGTGTATGCAATGTGTACTTTGTTTTCTATTTGAAACTTTTTCTATTACTTATTTGCATATCATAATGGGTATGGTATATCTGTTGTGTTTAAAACTTTTTCATTGATAGACAGTTACCATATTGTTTATAATTTCAGCTGTAAATATAGCAGTCTTCGTTTATATCAATTTCAATGCTTAATAGTATGCCATCTAAAATGTGTAACATGTTTATGGATTTCAAGACTGTTTATAGAGAAAATACATAATACTGTTAATATAAAATATTAAGAATGATGAAGAAGTTTATTTACATGAATATCATGCTTTTGCAAGGCTTCAAAATAAATGAAGACGTTCATACAACATCTCCGACAACAACAAAAGGTATAGTTCAACCGATTTCTCCGTTTTAGGTACGTTTCTTCTGATTTCATGAGCAATAAGTCTGATGCTTAACCTGACCCTTTTGTTTTTCAATTGTAATTACGATTTCTGAAAATCACATTATCTCATCTTCTACATCCTTTTATACGCTTCTCTCCAACCTGAAAATCTATTCAACTTCCTCCATCAATCAAGACTTCAAATCAACCGAAACTTAAATCAAGTATGGAAAAATTGATGTTTTATGTAAATTTTTATTAGTGTTTGATATTTCTTTCTGTGTCGAGTTGTAGAATGAATCTGATTAGGGTTTCTTGTGACGAGATGTACACCGCACAACGCACTGACTTGAGTTTTCAGGTTTCAATGACTAATCTCTTAAAAATCATTCAGGATATAAATCCCTCTAGAGTTACCTTTGGGATCAGAGTAAAGGTAATTCACTAATGGGTTCAGGATGGGTATGGCTATGAAAAATAGTACGAGATAATGGAATTGATACTCATGGATGAGCAAGTATGTACATAAGTTAACTACATTTCTGTACGTAAGTTAAAACACTGCAATTCTTTTTATTTTGGTTGAACTTTTTTATGATAAACTTATTATGATAAACTTTTTGGGCTGCATTTTTGCTAAACAAATAGATATGTTGTGAACTACACTAACAATCAGTCTCTTCCAAACTTATAGTTTGATGTGCTTAAACTAATATTCAGTTGTATTTGTATATAGTAATATAATTCAATATTTACTAGCAACTTACAATTGTAGTTGTGGTTATTGTTTTTTATTATTGTCTCTAATGTTTGTAACTTACATGGAATATAGTTTGGAAGATAATGTCATGGATAGTGGTTAATCTGTATTTTATCACCCGTACCTTGGTTGTACAATGATATTTATGTTTATACAGTGTCTGTTTGGTTAATTATACTTTCAGGGTGATAAGTTTGTGGTTTTCTGATTGCATGCACATAAGACTCGACGAGCTATCTCCGAAACCGTTAAGTCTATTATTGAGCTGTAATTTTTATGTTGAACCAATACTAATTTAGCCTACTATAAGCTGCTTGATTATCTAAGCAGCTTGGAACATTTGTGTTTATCACCACCATAGATTGAATTCTTAGTGGTGATGATGATGATGGGAACTATATGGCTTGCAAGAAATGTAATAAAACACCTACTGTTGTAACTGAGAATTATGACCTGGCTGCTAATATAGATTCATATTCTGTACACAGTAAAGGAAGCCCGTGACGACCATGAGTATATATACTTATTCAATGAAATGTATGTTCTTGAAGAAGTTGACCTATTAGCCGTAAAAATTTCGGATTTGATAAACTTATAAATTTGTTGTAATTGAAACTAAAATCAGTTAGTTGCAGGAAAATCAATAAGCAACAATGGAAATCAAGGGTCTGGATCATCTCTAAACCACTCTGATGTTTAGGTGTATATCAGCAAGTTTTAATTGCCTATACCTTATTCAATTCAATATTTTTCTTGCCTAATGTTAAGTTATTAGTATGCTAATAAAGTATAAATGAATAAAAAGGCTCAACTTTTCATTATTTTCAAATTTTGATATATGTGAACTTAACAATTAAAATTAACTAGGAATATGTTAAATTTTGTTTAAAGGGTGAAGTTGTTGCTGGGATTGATTTCAGGCATCTCTATTTGGATGTTACCGATGCCAAGAAAAGAAAGGTGGGGAGACTCTATACCCTCAATTAGAGGTATGCAAGGTTGTAAAACTCGCGACTCGGGGAGTACTCGGCCGGAGGTTTTTGAGGAGTAATCGGCGACTCGGGGAGAACTCGGAGGAGTACTCGGATGTTAACTTTTGTTGACTTTTCTAATATAAATAAATATTTTAATATATTATAGATATATAATAGATATATATAATATATATTAGCTATAACCAAGTATTTTATAAATATATATGTTAAATATATAAAGTTTAGTTACATCTAAATATTTGTTTTAATTGAAAGGTTAGAGTTGTATTTTTTTGATAATGAAATTGAAAGAAAAACTGAACTTCAACTCTTGAAGTGTTGAAATTTATAACAACTAAAGTTTAGGGGGTTTAAATGTAAATTAAAAATAATAATATACTCCTTCTGGATGTGAAGAGAGATAGATACACGCTCCATTTCTCTTTTCTGAAAGTTTCTGGATTTAAAAGCAAGTCTATCTCTCTCTCCTCCCTTAAAAAGAAAGAAGATAAACAAGTTTCATTTGGTTTTTAAATCGTTCAGATCTACAAGGGTCTGGTTTCAAATCATTCAGATCGACACGAGCTACTGGAATCGTTCAGATCGACGTTAACAACACAAATCCGGAGTTCGAAGATTCCGATGGGAAACAACGATTCGCCGGTTTTGAAACCATACAAATCCGCAGTCGCCTCCTGTTTTCCTTCCTCATCTTTTCACGTTTCAGGCAAGATCTTAGTTTTCCGACGCCGTTAACCACCGTTTGACCGGCGTTGACCGAGTAATTGGACGAGTTAGACACCGATTACTCGTTTTGTTCTTCCAACTGAGTAATCGCCGATTACTCGGCCGAGTTGGCCGAGTTTTACAACCATGGAGGTATGTTTTATTTGAACGATATTATAGGTGGATATTATGACTTCTGTAGATACTTATGAGTTTATTTAAGGGATTTTTTCTACCTAATTGATCTGAGGGTTAAATTAATAGTAATTGTGGGATGTGGGATTGGATAAAAAGGTTGAAACTCATGAAAATATTCATACACTAAATTGTTTAAATTAATACATCATAATCATGTAACCCTTTTTGAAGCGAACCGTCCTAATTCATCCGGACGAAGTCCATATCGATTATAAATGATTCACAACAGTTGATTACATCGCGAGGTACTTGACCTCTATATGATACATTTTACAAACATTGCATTCATTTTTGAAAAGACAATCTTTCATTACATCAAAAGTTAACGGCATGCATACCATTTTATAATATGTCTAACTATAATTGACTTAATAATAATCTTGATGAACTCAACGACTCGAATGCAACGTCTTTTGAAATTGAATGACTCCAAGTAATATCTTTAAAATGAGCAATTGCACAACAAAAGACTTCTTTCATACCTGAGAATAAACATGCTTTAAAGTGTCAACCAAAAGGTTGGTGAGTTTATTAGTTTATCATAAACATTCAATTCCATCATTTTAATAGACCACAAGATTTCATATTTCTATTTCTCATAAACATACGTCCCATGCATAGAGACAAAAATATCATTCATATGGATTGAACACCTGGTAACCGACATTCACAATATGCATATAAGAATATCCCCATCATTCCGGGATCCTCCTTCGGACATGATATAATTTTCGAAGTACTAAAACATCCGGTACTTTGGATGGGGCTTGTTGAGCCCGATAGATCTATCTTTAGAGTTCGCGTCAATTAGGGTGTCTGTTCCCTAATTCTTAGATTACCAGACTTAATAAAAAGGGGCATATTCGATTTCGATCATTCAACCATATAATGTAGTTTCAATTACTTGTGTCTATTTCGTAAAACAGTTATAAAAAACAGCGCATGTATTCTCAGTCCCAAAAATATATATTGCAAAAGCATTTAAAAAGGGATTAATGAAACTCACGCATATAAATATTGTAAAACAGTTAATAAAGCATTTGCATGTATTCTCAGCCCCAAAAATGTAAATAGTAAAAGGGATTCAAATGAAACTCATGCATATAAATATTGTAAAATAGTTATTAAAATATTGCATGTATTCTCAGCCCAAAAATATATATAAAAAGGGAATAATGAAACTCACCTAATGTATTTTGTAGTAAAAATACATACGACTATATTGAACAACAGAACAATGCAGGATTGGCCTCGGATTCACGAACCTATATCATTTGTATATATATTAAAATGTGTAATCGTAATCGAATCAGTTTATTTATTATTTCTTAAATTATATATTATACTTCTTTAGTTTGTGTATATATTTAAAATGTTTAACATCGATCTCCTTAGTTATATTAATATATCTATATATATATGTGGTTAGTATTATATAAAAATATCATTAGTTTGTTATATATATATATATATATATATATATATATATATATATATATATATATATATATATATATATATATATATATATATATTGTTATTATGTTTGATATGTAGGTATATAAACTATTAATATAATTATGCTACATGTAATAAGTATATTTTTAGGTACAACATATTTATCTGTAACAAAAATGGTAGTTTTGATTATAATGATTTACTAATAATTATAACTTTCTTAATATCGATAATACTAATAATAATAACGATATTTGTTAAAATCGACACTTATGTTAATAATAATACTAGTAAAACTAGTAGTTATAAAAATGATATTAATATTAATATTAGTGAAAAATAATAATAACTTGTATGGTTTTTATAATAACAATAATAATAATAATAGCTACCTCAAAATAACAAGTTCCAAAAAGAATGCCACTGCTCGGACTCGAACTCGTGACCTCTCGTTCACACAACAAACACTCAAACCATACCTCCAATTATCCTTTTCTGTAATTGATATCATCCCACGATATATAACCCGTTTAATATCTATCTCGTGTTTATAGTCTGCTAACAGCCCAACCAGAATTCGACCCAACAGCACTTAAATCGTGGCCCAATCAAATCCAGACAGCCCAATAGCTGCTTTTGTAAAAAAAAAAAAAATGCAGGCGCCATGATTCGAACTCAGGACCTCCTGTTTAGCAAACCCAATACTAAACCAAAGAACCATTATTCAGTTTCTGGCTTAAACTCATTCACTTTAGTAATTAATATGTAAAACGCGATTTTATCAACTTCCATCATCACAGCTCATTCTAATTCATCACTTCCCACTACTTTTTCTTTACAGCTTGCATCAATCATTCATAACTACAAGTGGGGAACTTTTTGGTTTATAATTGTCGATTAAACAGATAAACAAATGGCATCATCCATATTCGATTGTCCTTCATAATTCTTTTTATCATTTTTTCACTCATCATATTCTTATCGTCATATCTATCTTCACGACATCAATTTTTCATGACCTTCCTCGTAGTACTAGTCATCATCACTCTTCGTGATTTCGTTTGCACAGTAAACAGATGTCTCACGTAGTAGCAGCAGTGGCACTTCATAGGTGTATGGGTGTGATTCTTTGCGATGGTTTCCAATCAGAAACGAAGAGAGAGAAAAAAAAAGAGAGAGAAGATGTCGGTTGCTTATGGTAATGGTGATCGTAGGGGTGGTTCATGATGATGTTATGGTGAGGGTGGATGGTGTTTATTCGGCCACAACAACGGCGAAAGAAAAGAAAAAAAAATGATGGAGTGACGGGTTTAAATGGTGGTGTTTGGTGGCGTTCGAAGCAGAAAACGGAAACACACCACAGCAGTTAAAATAGTGATGAGATGGGTTGTTTTCGTACGTGCCAGAAACAGAAATAACACGCAGGAGTAATTAAAATTTAATGGTGACGGGTTTATGTGTTTTTGGGTTGATCGTTGCACAGAAATTGAAAGGTTTGAACAGCAGCAATCGTGGGTTACATAAGTGGTGATGATCTTGGGGTTTTGTGGTGATTGTTTGGTGTTTGACAACATAAACTACAAGCAACAACTATAAGTCGTTCGAGTAGGTACGTACCAGGTTTGGCTTCGGCTCTTGTTATTGATCGATGGTAATGTTAACAACAACAAATCAAATGGGTTTGTGTTGTGGTGTTTGGATCCTTGAGTTTATGTGTTTTGAACAAGAAGAAACAAGTGACCGTACACAATCGAATGTTGCAAGTTTATATAGAATACAAGTGGTTGATTATTGCTTGTAATACTCGAATAGTTGAAGAGACAAGCCAGAAATTATCACGGTTGTTTTATATCAAAAATGGAATCGATCGTACAGAAGGAAGAAAAAAATAAATAAAGTTGAAAGGGATCTCTAACAGATTTTGTAATTCACTGTGATAAGATTCGATTTTATTTGAAATAGAATTAGAGACAGGATCAAAAGTACGATTGTGTGGTGCCACTAAATTTAATTTATTCAGATATTCAGATTTATATAGATTACATATTTAATTAATTGATTTTAATAATTAATATTAATATTAATATTATTAATAATAATACATGGAAATATTAATAATAATCAAATTTATGATAATAATAAGTTATAATACTAAAAATAATACTAATAATAATGATATTTAAAAATGATAATAATTGATGATTAATGATAACATTCATAATATTATAATAACTATTTATATTATTAATGATAATAATATTATTAGTAATAATAAAAATATATCAATTTATATATATCAAGTTTCATATTAGTATTTATATTATAATATGATTAGTAATGGTATTAATACTTATTTTCTGTAATATCCTATTTGAATATTTAACATATATATAATATTAATTACGTATAGAAGTCATATAGGTATATATCTAGATTCATTTTAATAATAGTTTAATCATTTTGTATTTTACTTTACATTTTCAATTCAAAGGATTATATTGTAATTTATTAATTCAAGATATCATATATACTTATTTTTATTTATATATACATATCTATATATTCATACTTATTTACAACAGTTGTTCGTGAATCGTCGGGAATAGTCAAAGGTCAAATGATTATATTAAACACAGTTCCAAGTTTTTAAGATTTCAACATTACAGACTTTGCTTATCGTGTCGAATTCATATCAAGATTAAGTTTAAATTTAGTCAGAAATTCCCGGGTCATCACAGTACCTACCCGTTAAAGAAATTTCGTCCCGAAATTTGAGTAAGGTGGTCATGGCTAACAATAGAATTGTTTTCATGACGAACATGAGTTGATAAATAGAGTTTTATTACCATTGAGTAATAAAGATTAAATAATTCGATTATTCGAAGAGTACGAATAAAGTTATCACAAAAATGAAATGAGAACATAAAGATTCGCTTTAGCTTTTGACGTAGTCACGTTTGAATTCCGGAATTCAAGGAATTTAAAAGAAAAATCTTCGAAATCTATAAGATCTGATTCTTCGGTAAATGAGGAAATTAGGATCTCTTTAATTAAATGTGATGATCTGCCTCGATTGCTATGTCTGATATTTCCATTATAAATTAAAATCTTCCGTTCCATTATTCTCACCATTCCTATACTTTCTTACTTAGTTTCGTATATTCACAATATTGTGAAAATGCTTAATCCAGTTCTAATCCTTGTTCTTATCCTCACTATCGCAACAATCATTCTCCTTTTCCAATTACCACCGGAGAAATGTGTTTTCTTCTACTTCGCCCTTGGGGTTATAATGTTTTTAATTCTCCCGTGTCTTTATGTTGCAATAAACATTGATATACACGGTTTGTAATTTCTGTGGTTGTGATCGGCTTTATATTTTCCTTTATTTTTCGGAGCTCCATGCTCTTGTTTTCTCTTCCCGACTCCAAGTCAAGCGAATAATGGTCCAGAATTCGTAGATATAGAGTTTCGAATGATTATAATGTCCTAAGCAGGGTGGAACGTGATAGCACGATTTGATTTTCAAATTTATCAAAATTACAGAAGATAGAACTATCAAGAATACATTTTCTTGATATGTTCAGAAGTTAAGTAGAATGAAAGAGTTATGTAACATGGCACATGATGACGTTATGATCTGTGAATCATCATGTTCCAATAGAAACTCAGCATGACTTACTGTAATATAATCACGTTGGCCAAGCGTCATTATATTATACTAACCCATGCTTCAATTCCCAACACTTCTCCACAATTCATTCATAATTTATACTTAGATTTTACAGAAGTTTCCAATATAATGGAATACAGATAGCACAAAGAGATAGATAATTTCGGACAAGAATTTTTATGAAAATATCCTCAGAAATATCGAAGATATTTATGATGATATTTTGGAATTTCTAAGTTCGAAGGTTGATGAAGAAAAATTTTCCGCAAGATTTTAACATGACTTCGGAGCAAGATAATCTCTAAAGATTTCATCGGATCCAGAATTACCTGGATTCTTTGAATTTAGGGTATGTTACTTGTATTTCTCCTTGGTTTCCTTTATGGTTAGCTCAATCCATTTTTCAGTTCCAACTTTTCTGAGCTTTTCCAACATACCATTCTTTATTTTTATACCTTCGACGGTTAAGGTCGTGTACAGTTTTTGCTGCTGTATTCAGCTTGTACAGTTTCTGCTGCTGTATTCAGCTTGTACAGCTTTTGCTGTTGTATTCAGCTTTTTCAGAATTTGGAGTATTGATTTGTAGACTGGGTGTTTTTCATAATTTCAGAGTGGAAGATCATAATTCTAAGAGATAAGGATTATATGTATACTTATAACTGTCGATGTAGACATGCTGCGAGATTTCAAAATACTGATTGCTAATACCCAGTAGTTGGTATAGTAATTCTCGTTATAGGATGTAAATGAGTAAATGATAGGGTTTCACTGAATATAGTGATTTTTCGGAAAGTCAAAGATCAACGGAGTTGTTTGTAAATTTACTGCTAAGGTGGTGAGATATAAACGGTTTTCCGGTATCGATGACGAAAGGCAACTTATATATCAAGATTATAATAGTTTATTCGAATGAAAAATCGAAGTTGATTTGCTGGAGCTGTGACAAAATTGGCTAATTTGAAAGGGATCACCAAGTTATTTTGGGTAATAATAACGCTAAGGAATTAGCACATCTACGTGTTAAACATTTATACAGGCTCCGAGAATTTTTTTAGGTGCATAACTATATGCATCAATCTTTTCTTCCGTCGATGAAGTTCGGTTGTTTCATCCTCTGATTGAGGTGTTTCCAAGATTCGTGAAAAGTTTGAGCGCAAATTTGAATCGTCAAGATACAAATGAGGTTTAAGATGAAAATCAAGTGGCAAACTTGAAGTATTGTTTAGTTTCATATGTTATAATCAATATTTTAATTCATTTTAATTGTTCACTGTTGGTAGTCCTCAGTTGATTAGTCCACAGTTAGCTAGGAACAGTTAGCTAGGATTTTGTTAGCGTGGATTCTTAACAAAATTTCTCATAGTTAATTTGTTTGTTTCTAATAAATTTTATTCTGTCAAATGTTTTCTTCATTATGCCACTTGTTGGATTCTGATAGGTCAAAATTCAAATATGAAATTTGAATGAAAATTGTTATTCTGTGGTGAACGGATTCATTTATCTGTGGATGTAAGTAGGATAGGAAATGACTATTGAATCAGATTCAAAGAATGTACAGTGTAACTTGTTAATGTGAAATCTGAATATTCCTCGGATATTACCTACCCGTTAAAATATTTTCACCATTAACAGTTGGTACAAAAGAATTTTTAATTACAATCATTATGGAAATATACTTACATATATATTTTCTTCAGATGTAATATAGATTTAATGAGTTAATATTAAACTCATTTGATTTACGGTTGCATCTAGAATTGCATAATCTCTAAAAAAATTTAGAAATTACATCACTTTTACGGAGTATTTCTTCAACAATATTATGAATTTATACTTTGCGTGATGTTGGTGTTCGTGGAATTCTTGTGAACTTCACCAGATACGAATGATGTTATTTGAAAAGTTTCGAGTACATCGATGATGAAAGTATAAAATCAAACATATATTTGAATAATACGCTTGATTATTATGAAATGGAATTCATTAAATTGAAACAGAGATTGTAGTTAACAATGGTTAAGTCGTTGTCGAATGATGTACATTGTAGCATATTAGTAGTATGAATTAACCTAGTAGTTAAGATTCACACATAATAGCTTAGTACGGAAAGAGTTATTATGGTTTAAAAATTTATATATATAAGATATACATATAAATTCTTCAGTGGCAATGAGTTAATACTTCATAACTCGTTGATACAAGATTTGTGCTATTGATTCGTAATGGTGTCCACGGTGATTCTTGAACTGGTGGAGCTTTTGATGTTATAGGTGTTGCTGATTCTGACGATGCTGATGGCACTGAATGTGCTGGTGATGTTAACGGTACTGTTGACGCTGCTAGTAAAACAAGTCTAGCTTGCGAATCACGCATCATTCTTGTCAGGGTTTCTACTCTTCCTTCTATCATTTTGGTTCACTCATCTGATTTCTGGTTAGGGTTAGAATAGATAATCTCTAAGACTTTAGAGATTACATAATCGCTGCAGAAGGTTTCTTTAATGACGTTATGAATTAATACTTCATCGTTTGTTGTTATGGGTATTCCTTGATATCTACAGAGCTTATGACATGGATGTTCGCGTGACAGATTGTGAAGTTGAGATTTGTGATGCGGTTGTTTTTGGTGGTGGTAATGGTACTGTTGGCGTTGGTGGTGGTACTGGTTATGCTGCTGGTGCTGCTGCTGGTGTTTGTAACCTTCGCACCATATTCTCTAAAGCCACTACCCGAGCGCGAAGCTCGTTGACTTCTTCTATTACACCGGGGTGATTTTCGGTTCGGACTAGCGGATAAATATAATCTAGAATTTGGTATAGTATATAATCATGGCGAGATACTCTGGAAATAAGAGAAAAGATGGTGTTTCGAACAGGTTCACCGGTAAGTGTTTCAGGTCCTTTGCCAATAGGGCAATGTGGTGGATGGAAAGGATCACCTTCTTCTTGTCTCCAATGATTGAGGAGGCTACGAACCCATCCCCAATTCATCCAGAATAGATGATGACTGATTGGTTGATCCATTCCGGTCACACTGCTTTCGGAGCTTGAGTGGGATTCCATTTCGAAATCCGAGTGACTTGAACTAATGACGAATTCCATTTCGTACGATTGAATAAAGAATTTCTAGATATGAAATGATTTTCTGGCTAACGGATGGTATTCTAATTACATAGAATATCCATATATATAGAACAAAAGGTTTCGTAGATTACGGAGGAATTTACGGGATACGCCAGGTAAGGTTTACAGTAACAGATACGCTAAGATATGAATTTTGTCTATACACTATTTATGCAATCAATGCAGCAAGACGTGTCTAGACTAAGAATGATAAGCAGATGATTTTTGACACAAAATGATAAGCAAAACCTTTGGACATGCAGACCAGGTCGAAGTCCAGACTCACTAATGTATCCTAACGACTACTAGTTAGACACACTAATGCAAGACCTGGTTAGCTACGACCACCGCTCTGATACCAACTGAAGCGAACCGTCCTAATCCATCCGGACGAAGTCCATATCGATTATAAATGATTCACAACAGTTGATTACATCGCGAGGTACTTGACCTCTATATGATACATTTTACAAACATTGCATTCATTTTTGAAAAGACAATCTTTCATTACATCGAAAGTTAACGGCATGCATACCATTTTATAATATGCCTAACTATAATTGACTTAATAATAATCTTGATGAACTCAACGACTCGAATGCAACATCTTTTGAAATATGTCATGAATGACTCCAAGTAATATCTTTAAAATGAGCAATTGCACAACGGAAGACTTCTTTCATACCTGAGAATAAACATGCTTTAAAGTGTCAACCAAAAGGTTGGTGAGTTTATTAGTTTATCAAAAACATTCATTTCTATCATTTTAATAGACCACAAGATTTCATATTTCTATTTCTCATAAACATACGTCCCATGCATAGAGACAAAAATATCATTCATATGGATTGAACACCTGGTAACCGACATTCACAATATGCATATAAGAATATCCCCATCATTCCGGGATTCTCCTTCGGACATGATATAATTTTCGAAGTACTAAAACATCCGGTACTTTGGATGGGACTTGTTGGGCCCGATAGATCTATCTTTAGAGTTCGCGTCAATTAGGGTGTCTGTTCCCTAATTCTTAGATTACCAGACTTAATAAAAAGGGGCATATTCGATTTCGATCATTCAACCATATAATGTAGTTTCAATTACTTGTGTCTATTTCGTAAAACAGTTATAAAAAACAGCGCATGTATTCTCAGTCCCAAAAATATATATTGCAAAAGCATTTAAAAAGGGATTAATGAAACTCACGCATATAAATATTGTAAAACAGTTAATAAAGCATTTGCATGTATTCTCAGCCCCAAAAATGTAAATAGTAAAAGGGATTCAAATGAAACTCACGCATATAAATATTGTAAAATAGTTATTAAAACATTGCATGTATTCTCAGCCCAAAAATATATATAAAAAGGGAATAATGAAACTCACCTAATGTATTTTGTAGTTAAAATACATACGACTATATTGAACAACAGAACAATGCAGGGTTGGCCTCGGATTCACGAACCTATATCATTTGTATATATATATTAAAATGTGTAATCGTAATCGAATCAGTTTATTTATTATTTCTTAAATTATATATTATACTTCTTTAGTTTGTGTATATATTTAAAATGTTTAACATCGATCTCCTTAGTTATATTAATATATCTATATATATATGTGGTTAGTATTATATAAAAATATCATTAGTTTGTTATATATATATATATATATATATATATATATATATATATATATATATATATATATATATATATATATATATATATATATATATATATTTAAATATTGTTATTATGTTTGATATGTAGGTATATAAACTATTAATATAATTATGCTACATGTAATAAGTATATTTTTAGGTACAACATATTTATCTGTAACAAAAATGGTAGTTTTGATTATAATGATTTACTAATAATTATAACTTTCTTAATATCGATAATACTAATAATAATAACGATATTTGTTAAAATCGACACTTATGTTAATAATAATACTAGTAAAACTAGTAGTTATAAAAATGATATTAATATTAATATTAGTGAAAAATAATAATAACTTGTATGGTTTTTATAATAACAATAATAATAATAATAGCTACCTCAAAATAACAAGTTCCAAAAAGAATGCCACTGCTCGGACTCGAACTCGTGACCTCTCGTTCACACAACAAACACTCAAACCATACCTCCAATTATCCTTTTCTGTAATTGATATCATCCCACGATATATAACCCGTTTAATATCTATCTCGTGTTTATAGTCTGCTAACAGCCCAACCAGAATTCGGCCCAACAGCACTTAAATCGTGGCCCAATCAAATCCAGACAGCCCAACAACTGCTTTTGTAAAAAAAAAATGCAGGCGCCATGATTCGAACTCAGGACCTCCTGTTTAGCAAACCCAATACTAAACCAAAGAACCATTATTCAGTTTCTGGCTTAAACTCATTCACTTTAGTAATTAATATGTAAAACGCGATTTTATCAACTTCCATCATCACAGCTCATTCTAATTCATCACTTCCCACTACTTTTTCTTTACAGCTTGCATCAATCATTCATAACTACAAGTGGGGAACTTTTTGGTTTATAATTGTCGATTAAACAGATAAACAAATGGCATCATCCATATTCGATTGTCCTTCATAATTCTTTTTATCATTTTTTCACTCATCATATTCTTATCGTCATATCTATCTTCACGACATCAATTTTTCATGACCTTCCTCGTAGTACTAGTCATCATCACTCTTCGTGATTTCGTTTGCACAGTAAACAGATGTCTCACGTAGTAGCAGCAGTGGCACTTCATAGGTGTATGGGTGTGATTCTTTGCGATGGTTTCCAATCAGAAACGAAGAGAGAGAAAAAAAAAGAGAGAGAAGATGTCGGTTGCTTATGGTAATGGTGATCGTAGGGGTGGTTCATGATGATGTTATGGTGAGGGTGGATGGTGTTTATTCGGCCACAACAACGGCGAAAGAAAAGAAAAAAAAATGATGGAGTGACGGGTTTAAATGGTGGTGTTTGGTGGCGTTCGAAGCAGAAAACGGAAACACACCACAGCAGTTAAAATAGTGATGAGATGGGTTGTTTTCGTACGTGCCAGAAACAGAAATAACACGCAGGAGTAATTAAAATTTAATGGTGACGGGTTTATGTGTTTTTGGGTTGATCGTTGCACAGAAATTGAAAGGTTTGAACAGCAGCAATCGTGGGTTACATAAGTGGTGATGATCTTGGGGTTTTGTGGTGATTGTTTGGTGTTTGACAACATAAACTACAAGCAACAACTATAAGTCGTTCGAGTAGGTACGTACCAGGTTTGGCTTCGGCTCTTGTTATTGATCGATGGTAATGTTAACAACAACAAATCAAATGGGTTTGTGTTGTGGTGTTTGGATCCTTGAGTTTATGTGTTTTGAACAAGAAGAAACAAGTGACCGTACACAATCGAATGTTGCAAGTTTATATAGAATACAAGTGGTTGATTATTGCTTGTAATACTCGAATAGTTGAAGAGACAAGCCAGAAATTATCACGGTTGTTTTATATCAAAAATGGAATCGATCGTACAGAAGGAAGAAAAAAATAAATAAAGTTGAAAGGGATCTCTAACAGATTTTGTAATTCATTGTGATAAGATTCGATTTTATTTGAAATAGAATTAGAGACAGGATCAAAAGTACGATTGTGTGGTGCCACTAAATTTAATTTATTCAGATATTCAGATTTATATAGATTACATATTTAATTAATTGATTTTAATAATTAATATTAATATTAATATTATTAATAATAATACATGGAAATATTAATAATAATCAAATTTATGATAATAATAAGTTATAATACTAAAAATAATACTAATAATAATGATATTTAAAAATGATAATAATTGATGATTAATGATAACATTCATAATATTATAATAACTATTTATATTATTAATGATAATAATATTATTAGTAATAATAAAAATATATCAATTTATATATATCAAGTTTCATATTAGTATTTATATTATAATATGATTAGTAATGGTATTAATACTTATTTTCTGTAATATCCTATTTGAATATTTAACATATATATAATATTAATTACGTATAGAAGTCATATAGGTATATATCTAGATTCATTTTAATAATAGTTTAATCATTTTGTATTTTACTTTACATTTTCAATTCAAATGATTATATTGTAATTTATTAATTCAAGATATCATATATACTTATTTTTATTTCTATATACATATCTATATATTCATACTTATTTACAACAGTTGTTCGTGAATCGTCGGGAATAGTCAAAGGTCAAATGATTATATTAAACACAGTTCCAAGTTTTTAAGATTTCAACATTACAGACTTTGCTTATCGTGTCGAATTCATATTAAGATTAAGTTTAAATTTAGTCCGAAATTCCCGGGTCATCACACCTTTCAGTTGTTTGATGTGTTTAAATGACAATTCAGTTATATAACCATCACATTTATTGACACATTTTCTCGTGACGATATTTCGTTATAGCCGCAAGTTTCATTGATGGATATATGATGTAAATGTATGTACCTTTTCATTTGGTTGCAACGACCGTGATTAAGTAAGCATGAGTTTGTTTAATTTGGGTTTGTACTTTTTAAGTTGGTTGCAACCCACTGGGAATTCCATCTTTTTTTACGCTTTATCTTTTATATTATTCTTTTGTTTGAATTTAGAGTTTTTTTTTAGGAATTATAGATTGGAAAAGCGAAGGCAAGATTTGGAATTTGAAAAAGGCAAAAGCAAGGTCAACAGGGTGAAAGTCAAAGTATCAGGTCGACTCGTCACATTTATTTACTCAAATTTTACCTGGTGGCAATATAGGTATGATATGGACCAAACAATTTTAATTAATAATTAAGAAAATAAATAAAAAGGTCACAATCCAGGTTTGAATGTTGTATTTTAAATTGTGAAGTTCTTGTGGGATTGCTATATATGGCTGATTCGGTTAATTTTTGTCAAACTGGTCAAATGAGTAATTTAACTGATAGAAGTTTTCTAATGATCATTGCAATTAAAAACGTCAAAAATGGTCTGTAATGTTGTCATAATTTGAAATTTTCCATGTTAATGAGATATTTGTAGCTTGAGTATATAAAAGATTTACAAGTGTTATTGCAAGTGTAACTCTAATAGGTCAACTTGTATAGTTTGCTGATTTTTAAAAGTCACTCATTTTGCTAATCCTATTCTTTTGTGTAACAACCCAACCCGTTAACCATCCGAAAATGTGCCATAAATTTTTTTTCTTCTGGAACTGCTCATCTGGACGGCGTCCAGATTTCTGGACGGCGTCCAGTACTGAAGGACTGGACGGCGTCCAAGCCCTTTGGACGGCGTCCAAATGATGTGCCAGATTCTGTTTTGGTAAACGTTTACACGCGAGCGGAAAACCCGCTTCACGACACTTTTAATTGAAAACACTTTCACAATATATTACGATAAGTTATACTAAGAGTTTTTCATAATAAAAACCGAGTTTTACGACACCGGGCCCACATCGACCCAATTTACTACCATTGACCATTTCGACCCAATTAGTTTACAAAACATAGACCGAACATGGGATTGGGGATACGCTACCCAATCTTAATCAAATCCAAAAGCAAGTCTCTAAAGCCAACTATGAAAGTCCTCTAGTCCCCGCTCTTACCCGAGCCACCGTCTTCATGCAATCTATAAAAAAATCAACAACGAGAGGGTAAGCTAACGCTTAGTGAGTGATAACATACTACATACATATATATGTATAAAATGGACACGCCACACAAATATCAAATACCGCATACCGAAGCATCCAAGTATAAGGCAAGCTAAGCTAAGCATACCGTAGTCACTAAGCAACAAGCTATAGATGCATCAACAAATATAAGTTCACCAACGACGATGTGAACAACGCCAAGAAGCTACACCCGGAGGGTTAGCTACATCACGACAATACAACAATATAAATATATACAACAATATAAACGACCAAGGTTAACCCCTTAACCCAAAACCGAGGACCAAATACAACAATGAAGATTGGCCGAACTACACGAGCCTTAGTAATCCGAAACCACACGAGATTACTATCTTCACAACATCGAGGTTGGCCGAACTACACGAGCCTTAGTAATCCGAAACCACACGAGATTACTACCTCAATAAGATGACCGAACTACACGAGTCACCATGAATCCGAACTACACGAGATTCACTTCGATAAGATGACCGAACTACACGCGTCATCGTAAATTCGAACTACACGCGATTCACTTCTCTAACTCAACCCACGGTCACGGGATTATAAAATCCACCACGTCGGGGTTATCCACATCACGACAATATCAACCCTTCGCCATTGGGGTTATAACATCCAAATCACAACCACGTGTGATAACGTACACACAAACGTGTACTTCGCCAAAGGTGGTCAACCAAAACGCACAATCGTGCCAATTGGACTCATACAAAAGTCCATCAAATCCACCTGAATGTGAAGTGAGCTCTATAGCCGAGAATCACTTCACCCGACCCGCACCCATCCTACACATACATATGCACATATGATATTAACACTCACCTTGTCGTCTTGATGAATGCCTCCGAATAATCCGCAACCCGTCAATGGAAAGTACCTATTCCATTATCACATTACAAACAACACAATTAGGGTTGACTTACAAACCAACCCAATTTACACTTAATGCAAATTTCGACCCAAATGCACCTCCAAGCACAAACCGTGCCCAAACTAACCAAATAATCACTAACACGAGTGAAAATGGTCCTAACACACCGATTAAACCCGAACACAAGTGTTAAACACGTGTCTTACCCAATTTGACACCAAAACCCTAATTTTGACCCATTTCAAAATTTGTTAACCAAACTCACCCAAAAGGGTTCCAACACTTCCATAATCACTAATCCTAGTGATTAAACTCCAAATCAAACCCTAATAAAGGCCAAATCGTCAACCGACCCAAAACCCTCCAAGTGACAAGAATAAATAGTCACCATAAACCCATTTCATCATCTAAAAGGGTTTCTCAACAAACTAGCTCAAAACCCTAACTTGAATATCAAATCTAAACAAATGAAATTCGGAGTTTGAGCTTACCAATGCTACCACAATGTAGCTAGGAGCGAGATGAACAACTTTAGAACCCGAGCTTTAGCGAGAATCCAACTCCTTCTTCTCCAATCAACCTCTCTCTCTCTAAAACTCTTACTCTCTTACTAGAACAAGATGAAAGTGTTTGTGTGGGTGTTAGTGGAGCAAATGAGGCTCCTAGAACTGATCTTGTGGCCTTAACTCGTTCCATAAGTGAAAATACCAATTTGCCCCTTATTAAAATCTAAAATATCACAGCTGGCCCGACAGACCAACTGGACGGCGTCCAAGCTTTCACAACTGGACGGCGTCCCTGTCGTAACCCGTCCTAATCCATTCGGACGAAGTCCGTATCGATTATAAATGATTCACAATAGTTGATTTCATCGCGAGGTACTTGACCTCTATATGATACATTTTACAAACATTGCATTCATTTTTGAAAAGACAATATTTCATTACATCGAAAGTTGACGGCATGCATACCATTTCATAATATATCTAACTATAATTGACTTAATATTAATCTTGATGAACTCAACGACTCGAATGCAACGTCTTTTGAAATATGTCATGAATGACTCCAAATAATATCCCTAAAATGAGCAAATGCACAGCGGGAGATTTCTTTCGTACCTGAGAATAAACATGCTTTCAAGTGTCAACCAAAAGGTTGGTGAGTTCATTAGTTTAACATAAATAATCATTTCCATCATTTTAATAGACCACAAGATTTTCATTTCTCATAAATAAACGTCCCATGCATAGAGACTTAACCGCACGGACCACACTCAAGGGTCCTCAACATAAGTCCCAATCCGACCTTCCTAAGCAATTCTTCCCAATGAATCACCTCTAATAATTAAAATCGTCACACGCGATTTATCAAATCACAATTCGAGCACTAAACCATGCTCAATCCCTCATATCGGGAAAAACTCAACCAATCTCGAACCGAGATATCAACCCTCTAGCGTATCATTACCAAATACAATGCTAAAAGCAACCAATTCTCAATCCTAAAGTCAACAATCCGAACGATGAGGACCGATCCAAACAAATCCTTACGGATAACATCAATCACTAACATCCCTTGTAGTGCGCAATACAACCAATACGCAACTACCGTAACATCATAACAAACGGTTAAAACCGATAGCGCCCAAACGATCATGGCAACGCTAGATCCCAAGGTGTACAAAATCGACGATCGTCACACCCGTAACAACATGTGAGCGAAACACGGCTATCGCATCACTAATCATACCACAACATGGTCCTCACGACCCCATCATCGGTGTATCAAACAACCGATAGATCAAACATCATGGTCCTTACGACCCCACCATCGGTGTATAAAACAACCGATAGATCACACAACATCCGTTAGTGTACAACGACATATAACACTAACTCATGGACAACGCCTATCCAATCGCACACGGAGATGGTACTCGAATTTCCCATCGGTGCTCACACATCCAACAATACGAAGGCTGGCCGAAAACACACGCGCCTTAGTGAATTCGAACTACACGCGACTCACTACCTTCACCACAACAACAATCGGGAATGGCCGAATTACACGCGCCATAGTGAATCCGAACTACACGAGAGTCACTATCCCAGAGGAATGACCGAACTACACGAGTCATTTGTGAATCCGAACTACACGAGATTCACTTCCACAATAAGATGACCGAAATCACACGCGTCATCGTGAATCCGAAACCACACGCGATCCACTACCATGATGAAGTCAGCGGACCCGAAGATCATGCTTCACCAATCAACAACCATGATGAAGTCAGCGGACCCGAAAGGTCATGCTTCACCAATCTCAATACCGAATGAAGTCAGCGGACTCTGAAAGTCATGCTTCACCGATATAACACCTCGCTCATGATGAAGTCAGCGGACCCCGAAGGTCATGCTCCACCAATCGCATACTCCCATGATGAAGTCAGCGGACTCCGAAGGTCATGCTTCACCAATCAACAATACCATGATGAAGTCAGCGGACTCCGAAGGTCATGCTTCATCAATCAACCCCCTTTTGGCCTCGAACGACGAGTAGCGTAACATCGCACTCTTCTACGCCATAGTGAATCCTAACGGATACCACTAACCATTCACACACTCGAGCAAAACCACCTATATCAAACATAGGCACAAAACAATAATTCTCTAGAAGAGAATCCGACACACACCTCCTTTACCCAAAGGATTTCACCTTGCTCGCCAAACACGTCCATTATCTCTCAACGAGATTTACCACAATACCACCTCGGTGATAATTCAAATCCAAACCATAAGTACAATTTATCCGAAATTGTACTCTACCACAAATCGACCAAAACCAGGTCTCGACAACATTTTTTTCGGATCTACCAAAAGCATCATCCGAAATCTCACACTAAGACTTCCTCGTGCGGGAGTGTAACTCCCCCACTTGGAACCACGTTCCAATATCACAACTCGTACAACCGTACAATGCTACCAAAGGTAGACTTTACCAACAATTGGGCTCACACAACCCATCACCACATCTTGCCCCAACCTTGAGCACACAAAAGATTTCAATCACTCCCTAAACACTTCGAACGAAAAGTGTACCACAATTACACAAACTTTAATCCCGCAATCATCCAATTGCTATAGTTTCTCAAATTCCCACCTAGTCACTCATGTACCTACGGGTTTCTCCGGTACCCTAAGTACAATGTAACCTCAACACCATCGGAGTCGAACACCACGCTAGTAGGTATAAAAGAGGCACCTAATGTCGCGTCACGTAGACTCCTTTACCAACATACATCGAGATCCAAAACACTCGATCTCAAGGGTTTATATCCTCCCGACGAACCTCATGGTTCATCACTTCAACACGAGAGCGAACACGCTCTAACATCCGAACACCAAAACCCATACCCATGGCTTGGTATAAACACTCTACAAATATCAAGGAATGCTTGGTTGCACCAAGTCTTACGCCCTTCGCCCGACAATCAAAACGTCACCCTATGGTACTTCCATTAGGAACGTCACCCATAACCATAACATGCACAACACAATGCATTTAACAAACTCAAATTCAACGGCACTTAATAAATAATCAAAGGACATATTTATTAAAACGAAACGAACCTTAACGTCTCCTTGCCGCACCCGTCCCCGCTAACTTGAGACATTCCGACTTACGATGTCCTTCTTCTTGGCAATTGAAACACACCATACCATCACCCTTTGGTACCGAACATTCCCAAGACTTGTGACTCCTCATGCCACAATTGTAACATCGAGACGTACTAGAATCCGGTATACCCGTCCGCGTACCACCCGTGCTCACACTCAGACCTTTAGTCCTCTTACTCGGAGCACCATACGAAACAACCCTTCTCTCACTTGAAGGTTCACCAATCTTTGATCGCGTATACGACTCGAAACCTCTAGCCACAGTGAATAATTCCGCAAACGATTTCGCGTAACCCCGGCTAATCTTACTCTTCAAGTCATCATTCAAAGTCCGATAGAAATCCTCCATCAACAAACGATCATTCCCCAAATACTTCGGGCAAAAATGAGCCTTCGCCATAAAGGTCGTCTTGAGAGTATTCGAATCCATAGAACCCTGTTGCAAATTTCGCAACTCATTACGCAATTCCGACAAGTCGGCCGAAGTTCGGAACTCCTTGAAGAATTCCTTCCTAAACTCGTCCCACGATAACGCCATAAACGCTTCACCGCCGACAAGATCAATCTTACCATCCAACCAATCCTTCGCCCTACCCCGCAACAAACTAGTAGCAAGTCTCATCTTTTTCTCGGGAGGGCATTCAATAGTACGAAAACACCCTTCAACATCTGAAATCCATGTGGTGCTAACCAAAGGATCCGGTTTCCCGTCATACATCGGAGGTTTAGTTCTCATGAAGCTCTTAAGACAATGCTCTATTTCACCACTATTTCGAAATTCGGAATACCTCCTATCAATTTCTTCTCGAAATGCACTCATTTGCTCCGCAACGGCGGCCGCAACTCTAGAGTTAAACTCCTCTTCATTCGTCTCGATCTCGTTTCGTGTCATCATTCTAAAGAATGCAAAACGATTATTCTACGAACGTATAAAACCATACGCACAACACCGCCCCATCTTGCTCGACACTCGTGGTACATCATTTGTTAAACACGATTTGCACCCGTAATAAGGTTTGCAAGTTCTTATTACGCACACACATCGTATCCCCTCGTTAGTACAACGACCATCTTACTCGATGATATTCGCAACGCAACATAAACACAAACATAACACAATCGTATATTAATAATATCCACGTATTAATATACACGTTAGTCCACCTATCAATTAAGGCACTAACCAAATTCCCATTCCGACCCGTAATCCTACAAGTCCCGCAACAAATAAGCACACACAAAAGTCTAAGTCTAGGCACCTATCTCAAGTCACCTAAATCCCTTAGACCATGCTCTGATACCACTTGTAACAACCCAACGCGTTAACCATCCGAAAATGTGCCATAATTTTTTTTTCTGGAACTGCTCATCTGGACGGCGTCCAGATTTCTGGACGGCGTCCAGTACTGAAGGACTGGACGGCGTCCAAGCCCTTTGGACGGCGTCCAAATGATGTGCCAGATTCTGTTTTGGTTAACGTTTACACGCGAGCGGAAAACTCGCTTCCCGACACTTTTAATTGAAAACACTTTCATAATATATTACGATAAGTTAAACTAAGAGTTTTTCATAATAAAAACCGAGTTTTACGACACCGGGCCCACATCGACCCAATTTACTACCATTGACCATTTCGACCCAATTAGTTTACAAAACATAGACCGAGCATGGGATTGGGGATACGCTACCCAATCTTAATCAAATCCAAAAGCAAGTCTCTAAAGCCAACTATGCAAGTCCTCTAGTCCCCGCTCTTACTCGAGCCACCGTCTTCATGCAATCTATAAAAAGGTCAACAACGAGAGGGTAAACTAACGCTTAGTGAGTGATAACATACTACATACATATATATGTATAAAATAGACACGCCACACAAATATCAAATACCGCATACCGAAGCATCCAAGTATAAGGCAAGCTAAGCTAAGCATACCGTAGTCACTAAGCAATAAGCTATAGATACATCAACAAATATAAGTTCACCAACGACGATGTGAACAACGCCAAGAAGCTACACCCGGAGGGTTAGCTACATCACGACAATACAACAATATAAATATATACAACAATATAAACGACCAAGGTTAACCCTTAACCCAAAACCGAGGACCAAATACAACAATGAAGATTGGCCGAACTACACGAGCCTTAGTAATCCGAAACCTCACGAGATTACTATCTTCACAACATCGAGGTTGGCCGAACTACACGAGCCTTAGTAATCCGAAACCACACGAGATTACTACCTCAATAAGATGACCGAACTACACGAGTCACCATGAATCCGAACTACACGAGATTCACTTCGATAAGATGACCGAACTACACGCGTCATCGTGAATCCAAACTACACGCGATTCACTTCTCTAACTCAACCCACGGTCACGGGATTATAAAATCCACCACGTCGGGGTTATCCACATCACGGCAATATCAACCCTTCGCCATTGGGGTTATAACATCCAAATCACAACCACGTGTGATAACATACACACAAACGTGTACTTCGCCAAAGGTGGTCAACCAAAACGCACAACCGTGCCAATTGGACTCATACAAAAGTCCATCAAATCCGCCTATATGTGAAGTGAGCTCTATAGCCGAGAATCACTTCACCCGACCCGCACCCATCCTACACATACATATGCACATAGGATATTAACACTCACCTTGTCGTCTTGATGAATGCCTCCAAATAATCCGCAACCCGTCAATGGAAAGTACCTATTCCATTATCACATTACAAACAACACAATTAGGGTTGACTTACAAACCAACCCAATTTACACTTAATGCAAATTTCGACCCAAATGCACCTCCAAGCACAAACCGTGCCCAAACTAACCAAATAATCACTAACACGAGTGAAAATGGTCCTAACACGCCGATTAAACCCGAACACAAGTGTTAAACACGTGTCTTACCCAATTTGACACCAAAACCCTAATTTTGACCCATTTCAAAATTAGTTAACCAAACTCACCCAAAAGGGTTCCAACACTTCCATAATCACTAATCCTAGTGATTAAACTCCAAATCAAACCCTAATCAAGGCCAAATCGTCAACCGACCCAAAACCCGCCAAGTGACAAGAATAAATAGTCACCATAAACCCATTTCATCATCTAAAAGGGTTTCTCAACAAACTAGCTCAAAACCCTAACTTGAATATCAAATCTAAATAAATGAAATTCGGAGTTTGAGCTTACCAATGCTACCACAACATAGCTAGGAGCGAGATGAACAACTTTAGAACCTGAGCTTTAGCGAGAATCCAACTCCTTCTTCTCCAATCAACCTCTCTCTCTCTAAAACTCTTACTCTCTCACTAGAACAAGATGAGAGTGTTTGTGTGGGTGTTAGTGGAGCAAATGAGGCTCCTAGAACTGATCTTGTGGCCTTAACTCGTTCCATAAGTGAAAATACCAATTTGCCCCTTATTAAAATCTAAAATATCACAGCTGGCCCGACAGACCAACTGGACGGCGTCCCATATTCTGGACGGCGTCCAAGCTTTCACAACTGGATGGCGTCCCAGTCGTAACCCGTCCTAATCCATCCGGACGAAGTCCGTATCGATTATAAATGATTCACAATAGTTGATTTCATCATGAGGTACTTGACCTCTATATGATACATTTTACAAACATTGCATTCGTTTTTGAAAAGACAATATTTCATTACATCGAAAGTTGACGGCATGCATACCATTTCATAATAATTTTAACTATAATTGACTTAATATTAATCTTGATGAACTCAACGACTCGAATGCAACGTCTTTTGAAATATGTCATGAATGACTCCAAATAATATCCCTAAAATGAGCAAATGCACAGCGGAAGATTTCTTTCGTACCTGAGAATAAACATGCTTTCAAGTGTCAACCAAAAGGTTGGTGAGTTCATTAGTTTAACATAAATAATTATTTCCATCATTTTAATAGACCACAAGATTTTCATTTCTCATAAATAAACGTCCCATGCATAGAGACAAAAATATCATTCATATGGATTGAACACCTGGTAACCGACATTCACAATATGCATATAAGAATATCCTCATCATTCCGGGATCCTCCTTCGGACATGATATAAAATTTCGAAGTACTAAAGCATCCGGTACTTTGGATGGGGCTTGTTGGGCCCGATAGATCTATCTTTAGGATTCGCGTCAATTAGGGTGTCTGTTCCCTAATTCTTAGATTACCAGACTTAATAAAAAGGGGCATATTCGATTTCGATAATTCAACCATAGAATGTAGTTTCACGTACTTGTGTCTATTTTGTAAATCATTTATAAAACCTGCATGTATTCTCATCCCAAAAATATTAGATTTTAAAAGTGGGACTATAACTCACGCATATAAATATTGTAAAACATTTAATAAAGCATTTGCATGTATTCTCAGCCCAAAAACGTAAAGAATAAAAGGGATCAAATGAAACTCACCTAATGTATTTTGTAGTAAAAATATATATGACGATATTAAACAACTGAACAACGCAGGGTTGGCCTCGGATTCACGAATCTATATCATTTGTATATAAATTAAAATGTATAATCGTAATCGAACACGTTTATATATTATATCTTAAGTTATATCTTATACTTATTTAGTTTGTGTATATCTTTAAAATGCTTAATATTTATATAATTAGTTATATTAATATATATATATATATATATATATATATATATATATATATATATATATATATATATATATAGTTAGTATTATATTTAAAATCATTAGTTGATTATATGTAAGTATTTATATAATTACTATTAATATGTTTGATATATTGTATATAAAATATTAATGTACTTTTAGTATATATAAAGAGTATATTTTATGTACAAAATATTTATATGTTAAAATGATAGTTTTGATAACAATGATTTACTCATAATAATATTAATAATCTTATTGATAATAATAATACTAATAATAGTAATGTTATGGTTTAAAATGATACTTAGGTTAATAATAACAACAATACTAATAATTACAAAAAAATGATTAGTCAGTAATTCTAATAATAATAATATTATTCATATTGGTGACTATAATCGTAATTCGTAATACTAACAATAAAGATAACTAATACTTTTATTAGTAATAATAATAATAATAACTATCATGTTAGTCCTAATAACAATTTCTAATAATAGTATTGATAATTCTATAATTTTAATCATAATACTTTTAAATGGTATTGATAAGGATAATAATAATAATAATGACAATGATAATTATAATACATTAATAATACAATAAAATTAATCATAGTAATATTGGTAATACTTATAATACTAATTATAATGGCAATTCTAATAATTATAATGATAATACAAATAGTACTAGTAATACTTTTAATTCTTGCAACTATGATATTAATAATAAATACTATATCACTAATAATAACAATCATAATAAAAATCATAATAATATCAATAACAATAATCCTAATAATGAAAATAATAACAATAATAAAAATAATGATAATAATAATAATTATAAATAAAAGGAAAAACTACCTTTAAAGCCCTTTAAAAAAAATACGCCCATAGCCGGGCTCGAACCCACGACCTCTCGAACACCCGAACACACGGATAACCATTCAGGCTGTTGCCTGTTTCCTTATTTATACCCTTTTTATAATTATATAACCCTTATTTTTATATCCCCTTCATCTCATCCATTTCAATGATCGATCAGAGAATCTTCAAACCCAACGGAAAATTAAGGATTGGGATTTTATTAATAAACCGAAACAGAAACGTTTGATATACAACAATTTAATTTAACAGACTCCATAAAATAAAATAAAAATTTAAAACAGCTTGCTGTTGCTGTGCTGTAGCGACGGTATATGTATAAAAAAACAAATTGTTGATTTTGAAAACGATTACGTTATAGACCAAGGTTACATATACGAAATAAGTTTCAAATCACTTATAAAAACTTTCTATGTCGTTAATTTTACTTAAAACATCCAGATGAATTCGAATTTTAAAGAAAGACAATCGGTTTGACTTTTATAAATATACCTTGACTTGCAAAATTCGACTTCGATAGGATGATTTGGAAATTGATATTTTACAGAAAGATTGTATGAACAATTCCTAATGACTTAGCATTTATAGATTTTGAAATGGTTTGAAAATTCGAGGTTTTGCCAAAAAGGTTCAAGAACAGATGCAACATCGGTGTTCTTAAATTTTCTGATTTAATTCGAGCAGTTCAGAGAGTTGTTAGTTATTAATAGAAGTAGTAATAGATTAAGTGAATCACAATTCAACCGAATTGATCGTTCATACAGGAGATGGTTCACGAATTTTTTTTTCAATCAGACACAAGGAGACAGTAGGTTTTAATAAAGTAGAATAAAATTGATTTACTTGGTCATCTGATTGATATAATGGAAAATGAACATGTACAGATATAAGTAGCAACAAACACGTAAAAACAACCTGATGGATCACAGAGATTTGGTCGTACAATATTTGATTTCTTTTCTTTTTTTTTTTAAAAAGAAGCAAATAATTAATAATTATGACATTAATTATATTAATAATAATAATATATAATATAGACAATAATGATAAAAAAATGATAATAATCATATTGTTAATGTTAAAAATAATTAGATATATTATTTTCTAGTAATTAGTAATATCGCTAATAATATTTATATAAATACTATTATTAATATACATAATAATAATATTTGATGTAATAATAACATAACAATTACATTGTAACTTGTAATTAAATTTAATACATTAATATCATATGTTAATAATGAAATTCTTAATAATAATAATAATATAATTATTAATTTTAATATTAATAGTAAAGTAAAAATAACAACTTTGTTTTACTTTGTAATTTAATATTTAGATATCACCTATTATTATTTATGTAATATGTATATATATTTATATGGATATTTATTTTAAAAGCAATTTAATTATTCGGTATACTATTTTACATAATTAACTCTAATGATTAATTTACATTTTAAATTCCAATTTGATACATTTTCCTACATTTATATACATATACATACTTAGTTACAAACAATAGTTCATGAATCGTCGGATATGGTCAAAGGTTAAATGCATTCATATATCTGTTCCAAAGTTTTCGAGACTCAACATAACAGACTTTGCTTATCGTTTCGAAATCATAATAAGATGAAGTTTAAATTTAGTCGAAAATTCCTGGGTCATCACAGTACCTACCCGTTAAGGAAATTTCGTCCCGAAATTTGAGTGAGGTGGTCATGGTTAACAATAAAAATGTTTTCATGACGAGTATGAGTTGATAAATAGAGTTTTATCATCATTGAGTAATATGGATAAAACAATTCGATTAATCGAAGAGTACGAGTGGAGCTATTCACAAAAGAATGAAATGAGAAACAAATATTTATTTTTAACTTTTGACGTAGTCAGGTTTGAATTCCGGAATTCAAGGGATTTAAAAAAAAATCTTTGAAATCTAAAAGATTTGATTCTTCGGGATTTATGAAGATTAAGATCTCTTTAATTAAATGCGATCATCTGTCTCGATTGCTTTATCTGGTATCTCCTCTATATAAATGAACTTCTTCCGTTCCATTACTTCCCACCATTCCCATTTTCTATACTTTAATTCATTCTTCCAAATTATCAATCAATATGCTTCATCCAGTTTTAATTTTGGATGCATTCCTAACTTTCATATTGATCATTCTCCTATTTCATCTATAACCGAAGGAATCTATTTACTTCTACTATGCTCTGGAGATTATAGTGTTTTTTTTAATCCCGTGTCTTTATATTGCTATTCATATTAATGTACACGATTTGTGATTTTTGTGTTGTTGTCGAGTCTTATATCTTCCCTTATATTTCGATGTCTCTGCTTCTGTCTTTCTGTAATCATTGTCATCCCTAGTTAATGCTCTCTTTTATTTACTGTGATTTATACCCCAATTTCTATTTCGGATCTTTGTCCCTTCGTTTCTTCTTCTTGCGATTAAACACCGCTTGTAATGGTTCAGAATTCGCAGATATAAACTTCGGAATGAACATTGTTAATGTTCTAAGAAGGAAATCGTAATGGCACGATTTGATTTGTCAAATTACCAGAATCACTGAGAATAGAACTATCAAGAATATATTTTCTTGATATGTTCGGAGGTGAAGTAGAATGAACGAGTCGTGTAACATGGCACATGATGACGTTATGATCTGTGAATCATCACGTTCTATTAGAAACTCAGCATGACTTACTGTAATATAATCACGTTGATCAAGTGTCATTATATTATACTAACTCATGCATCAGTTCCCAACATTACTTCAATAACATTCATATTTTAAGCTCGAAAGTTTAAAGAATATAGAAACTAACAGTTTCTTTATGATGTAATACTAATAGCACGAAGAGATTAATGATTTCAGATAAGAATAGTTATAAAAATATCTCCAGAAATATGGAGGATATTTATAATGAAAGATACGATAATATCTCGGAATATCTAAGATTAGCGGATGATAGAAACTATTGTCTGCAAGGGTTTAGAGTAAGGAGCAAGATATTCACTAAAGACTTTAGCAGACATTGAATCATTTGGATTCTTTGAAGTCAAACTTATTCTTTGTGATTTATCCACGGCTTTCTTCATAGTTTCGCATAATCTGCTTTTTGGTGCTAAATTTTCTATTGAATGTTTCCAATATAATGATACACAGGAAGTACGAAGAGGTATATAATTTCGGACGAAAATATTTATGAAAATATCCTCAGAAATATCGAAGATATTGATGATGATATTTTGGAATTTCTAAGTTCGATGGTTGATGGAGAAAGATTTTCCATAAGATTTTAACATGACTTCGGAGCAAGATATTCTCTAAAGATTTCAACGGATCCAGAATTATCTGGATTCTTTGAATATAGGGTATGGTCCTTGTATTTGTCCTTGGTCTCCTTCATGGTTAACTCTATCCGTTTTCCAGTTCCAATGTTTCTGAGCTTTTCCAACATATTATTCTTTATCATCAAACTTCCGACGACTAAGGTCGTTTACGGTTGCCTACAGTTTCTGCTGCTTCATTCAGCTTTTTCAACATTCAGAGTATCGATTCGTAAATTGGGTGCCTTTTCAAAATTTTAGAATTGAAGATCGTAATTCTAGGAGATAATTGTTATATGTATACATATAACTATTGATGTAGAAATGCTACGAGATTCAAAATACTGATTGCTGATTCCCGGTAATTGGTATGGCAATTATTGTTACAGGGTATAAATGAATACAAGATGGGGTTTCAATGAATATAATGATTTTTCGGAAAGTCCAAATTCATTGAAGTTGCTGGTAATTTTACTGCTGATGTGGTGAAATATAAACGGTTCTCCGGTAATGATGACGACAGGCAAACTTATATATCGAGGTTATAATAAGGCTAATTCGAATGGAAGTTGAAGTTGATTTGCTGAAGCTGTGATAAAATTGGCTAATTTGAAAAAGAGTTACAATGTTATTTTCGGTAATAACAATGCCAAATGAGCTAACACAGACACGTGTTAAACTTTTACTTAGGGTCCGGGAGTTTTCAGGTGCATAACTATATGCGTCAATCTTTTCTTCCATAGATGAAGTGCGGTTGGTTCATCCTTTCAATTGAGGTGTTTTTAAGAATCATGAAAAGTTTGAACGCAGATTAGAATTGTCAAGATACAAATGAGGTTTAAGATGAAATCAAGTGGCAAACTTGAAGAATTATTTAGTTTCATATGTTATAATTAATATTTTAATTCATTTTAATTGTCCAATGTTGATAATCCACAGTTAACAGTGTACAAATAATAATTCATATATAAGTTACTATATAGTATTCGAATTAATTAATACGTATCGTGACCCGTGTACATGTCTCAGACTCGATCACAACTCAAACTTAAATATATTATTATAGAATCAACCTCAACCCTGTATAGAGAACTCGATCATTACTGCATATAGAGTGTCTATGGTGATTCCAAATAATATATATAGATGCGTCGATATGATATGTCAAAACCTTGTATACGTGTCCCTATATTTAAAGTGCATAAAATAATAACATAAATTAAATGACGATAAATAAGGTGCGTAAAGTAAATAACAGAAATTAAATGACGATAAATAAAATTGCGAGAATGTAAATTGCGATAATTAAAATGCGATAAATAAATAAATTGCGATAAATAAATTGCGATAAATAAATTGCGATAAATAAATGTAATCAGTTAGCTAGGAACAGTTAGCTGGAACAGTTAGCGTGGATTCTTAACAAAGTTTTTCGTAGTTAATTTGTTTGTTTCTATCATATTTTTATTTCGTCAAATGTTTTCTTCATTATGCCACTTGTTGGATTCTGATAGGTCAAAATCCAAATATGAAATTGAGTGAAAATGGTTATTCTGTGATGAACGGATAAGTATATCGGTGGTTGTAAGTAGGATAGTAAATGACTGTTGAATCAGATTCGAAGAATGTACAGTTTATCTTATTAATGTGAAATCTAAATATTTCTCGGGTATTACCTACCCGTTAAAATATTTTCACCATTAATTGTTTGTACAAAAGAATTTTTAATTACCATCTTTATGAAAATATACTTACATATATATTCTCTTCAGATGTAATCATAGATTTAAATGAGTTAATATGATATTAATCTCATTTTTTTTTCAGTTTGAGCTAGAATAAATAATCTCTAAGGCTTTAGAGATTACATAACTGCCATGAAGAACGAAGATAATTGATGTAGAACGATACGTAGAACGATGATTATACTCGAGGTACAGAATGAGATGTTGAGGCATGGATTTTTGATGGTACTGGTACTGTTACTGATGGTAATATTGGTGCCGGTGATGTTGCTGAAGCTGATACATTTTACACCATGTTCTCCAAATTGATTATTCGAGCGTGAAGTTCGTTGATTTCTTCTATTATTCTGGGATGATTGTCGGTTCGGACGAGCGGATGAATGAGGTTTAGAATCTGAGATAGTATATGATCGTGACGAGATACTCTGGAAATGAGAGAGAATATGGTGTCTCGAACAGGTTCGCCGGTAAACGCTTCAGGTTCATTGTCAAGAGGTGAATTCGGTTGGTGGAAGGGATCGCCTTTTTCGCGTCTCCATTGATTAAGTCGACTACGAACACATCAGAAGAATTGATGATGGCCGATTGGTTGATTCATTCTGGTGACACCGCTTTCGGAGCTTAGGTGAATATCCATGTCAGAATAGCTGTCGGAATAACTATCGGAATAGCTATCGAAATCTGAGGGACTCGAACTGGTTGAGGGATTCATCTCGTACAATCAGATGAAGGATTTTCTATAAGAAATAGATTATATGATGTAGATTAGTATCCTGCAATACATAAGTTACATATGTATATATAATACTAAAATCCCATAAGTTACGGAGGAATATACGGAGTATGTCAGGCAGAGATAACAGTAACAGATACGCTAAGATATGAATTAGCAGATATGCTAAGATATGAGTTTTTTTTTCTATACACTATCTAGGCAATAGAGGCAGTAAGATGTGTCTAGACTTTAAGGATGATAAGCAAATAACTTTCGACACTAATGATAAGCAAAACTTTTGACATGTAGACACGGCCGATGTAGTGACCCGAACTTTTCCGAACCTTTCTATGATTATATGTTTAATGAAAACTATATTTACATGATTAAATGTTTCCAACATGTTAAGCAATCAAACTTGTTAAGACTTGGTTAATTGAAACGGAAATTTTGTAAACTTCTGATTACCCAGTTTGACCAATGATTCACGAACGCTATAAGTTGTATATGACATGATGATACATAAATGAATAAATATATATGTTTAACATGATATAATGATCATCAATTATCTCATTAAAAATAGTAAAAATAAGTTATATACTTAAAAAGGAGACTATTGACGTATGAAACTCGAAACGATACATATAACGATTATCGTTATAACCACGTCTTACTAAATATATATGAAGCATATTAATGCATTGTTATATTATATATAACATGATAATATGATAATTAAATATATCATTAAGTGTATTAACAATGAACTACATAAGTAAAAACAAGACTACTAACTTAAGGATTTCGAAACGAGACATATATGTAACGATTATCGTTGTAACGACATTTAAATGTATATATCATATTAAGATATATTAATATATCATAATATCATGATAATATAATAATTTAAAATCTCATTTGATATTATAAACTTTGGGTTAACAACATTTAACAAGATCGTTAACCTAAAGGTCTCAAAACAACACTTACATGTAACGACTAACGATGACTTAACGACTCAGTTAAAATGTATATACATGTAGTGTTTTAATATGTATTCATACACTTTTTAAAGACTTCAAGACACTTATCAAAATACTTCTACTTAACAAAAATGCTTACAATTACATCCTCGTTCAGTTTCATCAACAATTCTACTCGTATGCACCCGTATTTGTACTCGTACAATACACGGCTTTTAGATGTATGTACTATTGGTATATACACTCCAATGATCAGCTCTTAGCAGCCCATGTGAGTCACCTAACACATGTGGGAACCATCATTTGGCAACTAGCATGAAATATCTCATAAAATTACAAAAATATGAGTAATCATTCATGACTTATTTACATGAAAACAAAATTACATATCCTTTATATCTAATCCATACACCAACGACCAAAAACACCTACAAACACTTTAATTCTTCAATTTTCTTCATCTAATTGATCTCTCTCAAGTTCTATCTTCAAGTTCTAAGTGTTCTTCATAAATTCCAAATGTTCTAGTTTCATAAAATCAATAATACTTCCAAGATTGCAAGTTTACTTCCAAGTTTTCTACATCCATTCCAAGTAATCATCCAAGATCAAGAAACCTTTGTTACTTACAGTAGGTTATCTTTTTAATACAAGGTAATAATCATATTCAAACTTTAATTCAATTTCTATAACTATAACAATCTTATTTCGAGTGGAAATCTTACTTGAAATTGTTTTCGTGTCATGATTCTGCTTCAAGAACTTTCAAGCCATCCAAGGATCATTTGAAGCTAGATCCATTTTTCTCATTTCCAGTAGGTTTATCCAAGGAACTTGAGGTAGTAATGATGTTCATAACATCATTCGATTCATACATAAAAAGCTGTCTTATTCAACGTTATAAACTTGTAATCACTAGAACATAGTTTAGTTAATTCTAAACTTGTTCGCAAATAAAGTTAATCCTTCTAACTAGACTTTTAAAATCAACTAAACACATGTTCTATATCTATATGATATGCTAACTTAATGATTTAAAACCCGGAAACACGATAAACACCATAAAACTGGATATACGCCGTCGTAGTAAAACCGGGGGCTGTTTTGGTTGGGATAATTAAAAGCTAAGAAGAACTTTGATTTAAAAGCTATACTTCTGGAAAAATGATTTTTCTTATGAACATGAAACTGTATCCAAAAATCATGGTTAAACTCAAAGTGAAAGTATGTTTTTCAAAATGGTCATCAAGATGTCGTTCTTTCGACGGAAATGACTACCTCTTTCAAAAATGACTTGTAACTTGTATTTCCAACTATAAACTTATACTTTTTCTGTTTAGATTCATAAAGTTAAGTTCAATACGAAACCGTGGCCACTGGAATCACTCAAAACGGATTAGAAACGAAGAAATGGTGAGTAAAACGAGATTGATAAAAACTACTCATTTTACCTACGTGAAAGTTAGTAATAAATCTATTCCAACCATAACCTAATCAACTTATATTGTATATTATGTAATCTTGAGATACCATAGACACGTATACAATGTTTCGACCTATCATGTCGACCCATCTATATATATATTGCGGAACAACCATAGACACTCTATATGTGAATATTGGAGTTAGCTATACAGGGTTGAGGTTGATTCCAAAATATATATATAGTTTGAGTTGTGATCAATACTGAGATACGTATACACTGGTTCGTGGATTGATTCAAGATAATATTTATCGATTTATTTCTGTACATCTAACTGTGGACAACTAGTTGTAGGTTACTAACGAGGACAGCTGACTTAATAAACTTAAAACATCAAAATGTATTAAAAGTTTTGTAAATATATTTTAAACATACTTTGATATATATGTATATATTTTATAGGTTTATAAATCAACCAGTGGCCAAGTCTTACTTCCCGACGAAGTAAAAATCTGTGAAAGTGAGTTATAGTCCCACTTTTAAAATCTAATATTTTTGGGATGAGAATACATGCAGGTTTTATAAATGATTTACAAAATAGACACAAGTACGTGAAACTACATTCTATGGTTGAATTATTGAAATCGAATATGCCCCTTTTTATTAAGTCTGGTAATCTAAGAATTAGGGAACAGACATCCTAATTGATGCGAATTCTAAAGATAGATCTATTGGGCCTAACAAACCCCATCCAAAGTACCAGATGCTTTAGTACTTCGAAATTTATATCATATCCGAAGGGTGTCCCGGAATGATGGGGATATTCTTAAATATGCATCTTGTTAATGTCGGTTACCAGGTGTTCACCATATGAATGATTTTTATCTCTATGTATGGGATGTGTATTGAAATATGAAATCTTGTGGTCTATTATTATGATTTGATAATATATAGGTTAAACCTATAACTCACCAACATTTTTTGTTGACGTTTTAAGCATGTGTATTCTCAGGTGATTATTAAGAGCTTCCGCTGTCGCATATTTAAATAAGGACGAGATTTGGAGTCCATGCTTGTATGATATTGTGTAAAAACTGTATTCAAAAAACTTATTTCGTTGTAACATATTTGTATTGTAAACCATTATGTAATGGTCGCGTGTAAACAGGATATTTTAGATTATCATTATTTGATAATCTACGTAAAGCTTTTTAAACCTTTATTGATGAAATAAAGGTTATGGTTTGTTTTAAAATGAATGCAGTCTTTGAAAAACGTCTCATATAGAGGTCAAAACCTCACAACGAAATCAATTAATATGGAACGTTTTTAATCAATAAGAACGGGACATTTCAGCCGAAGTCCAGACTCACTAATATACCCTAACGACTTATCAGTTAGACACACTAATGCAGACCTGGTTCGCTAAGACCACCGCTCTGATACCAACTGTCGTAACCCGTCCTAATCTATCCGGACGAAGTCCGTATCGATTATAAATGATTTACAATAGTTGATTTCATTGCGAGGTACTTGACCTCTATATGATACATTTTACAAACATTGTATTCGTTTTTGAAAAGACAATATTTCATTACATCGAAAGTTGACGGCATGCATACCATTTCATAATATATCTAACTATAATTGACTTAATATTAATCTTGATAAACTCAACGACTCGAATGCAACGTCTTTTGAAATATGTCATGAATGACTCCAAATAATATCCCTAAAATGAGCAAATGCACGGCGGAAGATTTCTTTCGTACCTGAGAATAAACATGCTTTCAAGTGTCAACCAAAAGGTTGGTGAGTTCATTAGTTTAACATAAATAATCATTTCCATCATTTTGATAGACCACAAGATTTTCATTTCTCATAAATAAACGTCCCATGCATAGAGACAAAAATATCATTCATATGGATTGAACACCTGGTAACCGACATTCACAATATGCATATAAGAATATCCCCATCATTCCGGGATCCTCCTTCGGACATGATATAAAATTTCGAAGTACTAAAGCATCCGGTACTTTGGATGGGGCTTGTTGGGCCCGATAGATCTATCTTTAGGATTCGCGTCAATTAGGGGTGTGTTCCCTAATTCTTAGATTACCATACTTAATAAAAAGGGGCATATTCGATTTCGATAATTCAACCATAGAATGTAGTTTCACGTACTTGTGTCTATTTTGTAAATCATTTATAAAACCTGCATGTATTCTCATCCCAAAAATATTAGATTTTAAAAGTGGGACTATAACTCACGCATATAAATATTGTAAAACATTTAATAAAGCATTTGCATGTATTCTCAGCCTAAAAACGTAAAGAATAAAAGGGATCAATTGAAACTCACCTAATGTATTTTGTAGTAAAAATACATATGACGATATTAAACAACTGAACAACGCAGGGTTGGCCTCGGATTCACGAACCTATATCATTTGTATATAAATTAAAATGTATAATCGTAATCGAACAAGTTTATATATTATATCTTAAGTTATATCTTATACTTATTTAGTTTGTGTATATCTTTAAAATGCTTAATATTTATATAATTAGTTATATTAATATATATATATATATATATATATATATATATATATATATATATATATATATATATATATATATATATATATATATATATATTTATATTTATATTTATATGTATATATTTATATGTTAAAATGATAGTTTTGATAACAATGATTTACTCATAATAATATTAATAATCTTATTAATAATAATAATACTAATAATAGTAATGTTATGGTTTAAAATGATACTTAGGTTAATAATAACAACAATACTAATAATTACAAAAAAATGATTAGTCAGTAATTCTAATAATAATAATATTATTCATATTGGTGACTATAATCGTAATTCGTAATACTAACAATAAAGATAACTAATACTTTTATTAGTAATGATAATAATAATAACTATCATGTTAGTCCTAATAACAATTTCTAATAATAACATTGATAATTCTATAATTTTAATCATAATACTTTTAAATGGTATTGATAAGGATAATAATAATAATAATGACAATGATAATTATAATACATTAATAATACAATAAAATTAATCATAGTAATATTGGTAATACTTATAATACTAATTATAATGGCAATTCTAATAATTATAATGATAATACAAATAGTACTAGTAATACTTTTAATTCTTGCAACTATGATATTAATAATAAATACTATATCACTAATAATAACAATCATAATAAAAATCATAATAATATCAATAACAATAATCATAATAATGAAAATAATAACAATAATAAAAATAATGATAATAATAATAATTATAAATAAAAGGAAAAACTACCTTTAAAGCCCTTTAAAAAAAATACGCCCATAGCCGGGCTCGAACCCACGACCTCTCGAACACCCGAACACACGCATAACCATTCAGGATGTTGCATGTTTCCTAATTTATACCCTTTTTATAAATATATAACCCGTATTTTTATATCCCCTTCATCTCATCCCTTTCAATGATCGATCAGAGAATCTTCAAACCCAACGGAAAATTAAGGATTGGGATTTTATTAATAAACCGAAACAAAAATGTTTGATATACAACAATTTAATTTAACAGACTCCATAAAATAAAATAAAAATTTAAAACAGCTTGCTATTGCTGTGCTGTAGCGACGGTATATGTATAAAAAAACAAATTGTTGATTTTGAAAACGATTACGTTATAGACCAAGGTTACAATACGAAATAAGTTTCAAATCACTTATAAAAACTTTCTGTGTCGTTAATTTTACTTAAAACATCCAGATGAATTCGAATTTTAAAGAAAGACAATCGGTTTGACTTTTATAAATATACCTTGACTTGCAAAATTCGACTTCGATAGGATGATTTGGAAATTGATATTTTACAGAAAGATTGTATGAACAATTCCTAATGACTTAGCATTTATAGATTTTGAAATGGTTTGAAAATTCGAGGTTTTGCCAAAAAGGTTCAAGAACAGATGTAACATCGGTGTTCTTGAATTTTCTGGTTTAATTCGAGCAGTTCAGAGGTTTTTAGTGATTAATAGAAGTAGTAATAGATTAAGTGAATTACAATTCAACGGAATTGATCGTTCATAAAGGAGATGGTTCACGGATTTTTTTTTTCAATCAGACACAAGGAGACAGAAGGTTTTAATAAAGTAGAATAAAATTGATTTACTTGGTCATCTGATTGATATAATGGAAAATGAATATGTACAGATATAAGTAGCAACAAACACGTAAAAACAACCTGATAGATCACAGAGATTTGGTCGTACAATATTTGATTTCTTTTCTTTTTTTTTTAAAAAAAGAAACAAATAATTAATAATTATGACATTAATTATATTAATAATAATAATATATAATATAGACAATAATGATAAAAAAATGATAATAATCATATTGTTAATGTTAATAATAATTAGATGTATTATTTTCTAGTAATTAGTAATATCGCTAATAATATTTATATAAATGCTATTATTAATATACATAATAATAATATTTGATGTAATAATAACATAACAATTACATTGTAACTTGTAATTAAATTTAATACATTAATATCATATGTTAATAATGAAATTCTTAATAATAATAATAATACAATTATTAATTTTAATATTAATAGTAAAGTAAAAATAACAACTTTGTTTTACTTTGTAATTTAATATTTAGATATCACCTATTATTATTTATGTAATATGTATATATATTTATATGGATATTTATTTTAAAAGCAATTTAATTATTCGGTATACTATTTTACATAATTAACTCTAATGATTAATTTACATTTTAAATTCCAATTTGATACATTTTCCTACATTTATATACATATACATACTTAGTTACAAACAATAGTTCGTGAATTGTCGAATATGGTTAAAGGTTAAATGCATTCATATATCTGTTCCAAAGTTTTCGAGACTCAACATAACAGACTTTGCTTATCGTATCGAAATCATAATAAGATGAAGTTTAAATTTAGTCGAAAATTCCTGGGTCATCACAGTCCCATCCTTCTGGACGGCGTCCCGATTAACTAAAAAGTCAGAAACAGGAATAGGGTGTTACATTTTGTTACTTATTTAGGGTGAGTTACAAGAGAAGATAATTACCAATCCATGATGATGTGACTTATTTGATTTCAAGATTTATTGAGATGTAGTGTTTCAACATCAAGGCATATGAGAACTTGCAACTTTGTATTTACGAGTTAATATTCACCAACTACGTTATTGAGCTCAAAATATGTTTGACTAGAAAAATATTCAATTTCTTAGAAGCTATGTTGTTGCACGGTAAATGGGGCATTCTGGCTTTTGGTGTTGTTCTGATCAAAACATGGATTAAAAGCTTTGATGGGTTTGTTACTAGGACGAATATGGGCTGCAATGATCAACCATAACATCTGTGAGTTGACATTACGTATATTAGTTTTGATAATTGTTAACTTACTTCCTTGAATGAACTTATTATATCTATTTTTTATTGATTAATAAAGTTGTTATAGTTGCTTTCGAAATGCACATTCAATGGCATGCCCTCTCGGTAGATTTTACGTGTGTTATATTAAACTACGTATGTCTAGCATTACTATTCTCTTTAATTTCAATAGAGTATACCCTGAGAATTACCTCGTAGATGATACTATCATGTCAAGTATTAGCAGTATATTAACTTGGACAGCAATATGGGTGGCTGAACGGGCGGGTCAGTTTTTTTGTGTAAGGACTCAACATGCTACATATAAATAATCTTTATTGTGGAGTTTAGAGTTAAAACTATTTGTGATTGTTTGTACATGTTAGTGGTTGTAAAATTAATAGGTTGAAATCGTATTGTTGTTTTGTTCAATGGTACATTGTAAATGAAGATGTTATTATTAATTATATTATTTTTTACATATTTTCAACGAATGTTATTTGTAAATGCAGATGGAGAATGAATTTGATTTTTTATTTATTTTTTTTTTTTGGTAAACTTAGCGCGTAGCAACTTGGAGATGATATAATTGACTATGAACTATCGAAAGCTACATTATAATTGTATTCCTTATTAACATATAAAATACTAATCATTTCAATACGTTTATTTTCATTACAAATGTTATCAATACTTAAGAGTTTCTTAATTATAATTGTATACTACAACCACTACGAGTCTCAAAATAATGTCTTCGAGTGCTATTTTTATAGCTACCGTGCAACGCACGGGCTCTTAAATCTAGTCACTTTATAAATTGGATATCACTGAAAAGCCGAACTAAATCCGAATTAGCCAGCTAATTCATCCAAAAGCGTGCATTTGATCGGTCGGTTTTTTTGGGTGTAACCTTTTAATGAACATCCCTAGATCTATTTATATATTAGGTGGAATCCAAATAAATGAGTAAACTTTATTTAATAACCTTTACTTGATGCCAGTTTCAAATAACTGGAATTAAAAAAATAGGAAAAAAATATCTGAACATGCGTGTGAGACTTCAAGTAATAGGCTAGTGTTGTACTTATATTTCTTCCTAAAAATATATACCAGTAAGAATGTTGAAGGTATCTCTATTTGGGCAATCTAAAAGTGAGTAATCTGACTTTATACTCTGATATACGCAGCTCAGTAGTATTACTTTATGTCTTTTCGCCATTGGGTTATCTTGTGATAGTTTAGTGTATCTTGATTAGTTGGTTTAAAGTGTTTCGAAAATATTTCTGGGCTTAAAGTTAACCTTAAAAAAGTAACTTATACGGTATCGGGGTTACAAAAAATGAGGTCGATGAAATGGCCAATTACATTGATTGTTCGGCCGGCTCTACCCATTCACTTACCTCGGACTACCAATTGGTGTCCCCACCACAAAAGCCTCCTCATGGCAACTGATCAATCCTAGATTAATCAATTACATTAATCCAGGATTGAGTGCAATAAAGGGGTGGAATGGGTGGCTGATAACGTCTATGAGACCTAATGATCATTTTTCATTTAGAAAATCAATGATCAATCACCTTGTCTCGGTCTTGAAGAAATTACCTTAACACAATGTGAATTTGCACTCGGGCGTAATCACAAGTCAGTCACAAAGGCTAGAGCAATTCCTTGAATCAACAACCTAAAATGAGAGGCCAAACTCCCTATTTATAGGTTTGGAAATCTTAGCGAATTCCCCTTTGCGTCCGCAGTTCGCCATCCGCCATAACTTTGCGGATGTCCTCCGCAACCTTGAAGGTTCGCGAATCTTCACATCGCTCTAGTTTGCTTTTGCGCGACCTTCACGGTCTTTCTATTTCTTTGAGCGACTCCTGCTTTTAGGCCTTTTACGCTTAAAATATACATACGCAAGGCTATGTATATAATCAAGTTCCCCCCAGTTTATTATGTTGCATTTATGCATAAGAAATGTAACATGATAAACTCTAAAGATAATTGTTTCTAATATCACCTTGGCAAATTCAAAAAATTCGCCTTGTTCAATTAATTCTGCCCTTAATTTAACAGTTCCGCCATGCTTTAGAAAATTCGTTGTGTTTAAACATGAAATTGACCAATGCGATATCCACGTCCCATCAATAGCCTCAGAATGGTTTAATTAATAACCGTTAGATTGCTCATCATAACAAGTGAGAATATACAATCTCTTTTCCCCTATAAATATAAATTAACGCGAACTTAATCCGGTCACTCTTGTTTCTCAATTACTATTCCACATTTCATAAAATGCATTCGCTTTCTTCTAACAAAGCACTTAACACATTTCCATCTTTACTTATTCATCTTTATCCAACAAACATTATGTCTACCAAACCATCATCGTCATCATCAGATGTAGCAAGTCCAAATGACTTTGTATCCTACATGTCCGATGAAAAGATTAGCCAACTAAAGGCTTACTACCCCTCTATCGCACCATACTCGCCAACCACACCGTCAGCGACGGACAGAGCACACAATCCCCCGAAAGGGATGGTGGCGGTGTATGAAGCTGCGATGTTCCATGGGAACTTACGATTTCCCGCGCCAGATTTCTTTCTTCAAATTTGCAGCTTTTACCAAATTGGTCTTTCTCAACTTCATCCTAATGCAGTAAACAAGATCAATTTATTTGAAATGTATTGTATCGCAATCAACGAAATCCTAACAGTCAACGCATTCCGTCACTTTAATACTTTTTGTTTCTGCGAAAGGGGTGGTATACATTCAAATCCCGCAGTAAAATCATGAAAACACCAAAGGATTCCATTGGGAATTGGCGCAATTCCTTTTTCTTCGTGAAGGACTCTGTGGTTGGCGAACACCCATAGCTATTACAGTGGTCTTTTGAAATCAATAAGGAAGCTACCACTCCTCCTACCCTTGATGATAATGACACAGCAGTGTTCAACAGCGTTAAGAATTCCAACTTGATAATGTATCCATACGAGATTGTGCCACTATAGGTTGGCAGAGTGTCAACGTACTAGCCGTGGAGCGTACGCAATGGCCTATTTTTGAATGGCCAAAATCAAGGTATGATACATTTCGCTTATAGATTATGACAATTAATTTCACAATTTATTTATTTGCGCAGAATTTCAATCTAGTAACATATCATCGTTTATTTTGCAGAAATTGGCCTGAATATCGTTATGAAGCTTGATGATGTTCGAGACATCAAAGCTATCTGCCGCTTGAAAGAAAGCGGTAGCGCCGAGGGCAGCGATGTGGTCGAGCCCGTTTTGAATACCCTTACCATTCTTGAAGGCAAGGAAAAGGGTAAACGAAAAATGGCGGCATCACAGATTGTGATGCCAACATCAAAGCGGACCCGCGCTACGTGAGACCCCGACTCTGCAGTTGACGATACCACAGAAGACGTAGAATGTAAGTAATTTCACAATCACATGCGCTTTTATTGCACTTGTGAAGTATAATGCTTTCTTACTAATTGCTTTCTTACTTGTTATTTTGCAGCGCCTACTGTGGATCTAACTCATGATGATGAGAACATCCAATTCAACATTCCAGGCGACATTCCACACAATATTGAACAATATTGACAACGCTTTTGAGAACAATGAAAACGTGCCCTATGACAACATTCTCAATCAAATCGCCTCTCCTCCCAACACTATCACCTCGATACAACTTGACCATTTTTTAGAACACCTTCATGTCAGCCATGAAAGCGCTTCTGATCAGTACCGCCTTCTTGCAGACGCGATACCTGAAGATGTTCTTGGCGAATATCATAATCTTGGCGATAGAGAGGTGGAGGGAGTTACTATCCAAAACTGCTTCAGCGTAGTTTGCTCTGTATTGGATGGGCTTGAGCGCAATGCTAGAGTATTCAAGGAACTCAAAGCGGAATGCACTAATGCTAAACGTCTCGAGCAAGAGAATTTGCAAATTAAGCGCCATCTTAGAGCTTCAGAGGAAAAGGCCGCTAATGCCTTAGACAAAGCAAAAACTGCGAAAGATCAATTCCGAAAACTCTTCAAATATTTGCCTGTGCTTGGGTATAAGTTAATGGACTTCGTACCTGTTACAAAATAGTTCGGGGACTACGCGGCTCTGAAGCTGCATACCCGCTGCAAATTTCTTGACTTTCTTAGCAGCGTTGTCAATCTTCCCACCCCGCTTCCTGATAGCGTCAACTCTCAGATATGCGAAACTGACGACGCAGCTTTAGATTTAGACGAGGCTACGCAAGCGGTTGTGAATATTGACATTCCTTCGCTCATTGAACTCAGCGAGAGGGACGATGCTACCGTAGAAGATGTAGTTAATTTGCGACTTTAGGTCCTTATCATTTTAGTTAATTTTGTAACTCTGCAATCCGCAATTATCATTGCGCATTTTGTGATTTTGCCGCACATATTTTGCGGGTACATAATGAAGTATTTTCTTTCTTTCAGTTGCAACTGTTATTTTATTTATATAGCGCTTTATTAATTTATTCATGATTTCTAGACTTGCCCTTTGCAACCTTCATGTTTGCTATTGTGCACATAACAAACATGTACTATTGCGAAACAATCTTTTATATATCATGAATCTTCTAAGTCCGCCATGGTGATCCTTAGGTATGTGTGCGTTTGCTACGCAAAAGTATGAAATTCCAAATATGCAATCTTGCATATTTCTGCGTTATAATTCTATCGCGAAATATTTTTTCAACAAGCTTTATTAATTTGAATGATAAAATGAAATGGATTACATCCCAGCTTCGCGACTTATACTATAGCGCGAATGTTATAATTCTAATTTGGCTATACTATCAGCCTACTGGTATTCTATTTTGCTTAACTATCAGCGCACATCCTTTAGAAATTGCTAAGACTTCTGTGTTTGTTCAAAATGTTTTCCCCTTGCTATTATCCGCTATCATGTGGCCTTCCACACCTACATTTTCCCTTTGCAGCTAGTATCGTACACACCTCTTCTATGATCACAGAGGTTAATGTTGTAACACCTCTGCACGTTGCAAATTTTACAATTCCATGAATTGTAGATGAAATGGCGCCCAACTGACGCAACGCTGCGCGCCCTAGCAACATATTATAGAGCGAAGCGCTACGCAAAACATACAAATTCAATTTCGCCTTCCACTTTAATGCAACATCAAGTTCATCCACCAATTCAACATCCAAATCCAACCACCCAATGGGCCATGCCGACTCAGTGGAAAAACCAGAGAGCGAAACCGCAGTAGGCTTCAAGCTCGCCTTGATTTCTCGCGGTAACTTTTGGAAACAACTTTCATAACACTGCTCCCCTTATCCACATGCACCTTTTTGATCATAATTCCCATGTCAGCTATGTTACAAGAAACCACAATGGGTTCTTCTGAGAATCTACCAATTTGCATTGGAGGAAAAGTTATCGGTACATTTCGCCAATCTTCTACATTAGCGACATAAACAGCCCGCTCAAAAACCTCATGATTTATTTCTACCATGTTTATAACCATAACCTCTTGCGGATTTTACTTCTTACCCACAAACTTTACACCCAAATTTTTCAGGCCTTTCGCTCTTGCTGAGCGGTGGCGCTAACAATTGGAGTCTTAGGAGTATTTGCCCCATTTTCCACAATTAGTGCATTTTTTGTGCTACTCGCCTTATCATTTACCAAATGTTTTAGCCTTCGCTGAGTAACCGCTTCCGCAATTAATTCAACCAGGTCGCGACACCTATTGGTATCATGGCCATAATCATCATGAAAAATGCAAAACTTCGATTTATCCCGCCTATCGTTGTCTGATAATGGCATAGGATCCGCAAAAGCTCGAGCAATTCGCTCTTGAAGTAATATCTCCTTTGGTGTTTTTGACAACGTGGCAACGATGTTAAACGAATCACTACTCCATTTGCTCGAAGAGTTCCTGTCGCGATTATTGTAATTTTGATTATCATTATTATGGTGCCTATCATTTCACCCATATCCGCCACCATTATATCTGCGCTGATAATTACCTCCACGGTTACTATCGCGATAACCATCACTGTTACCATCATGGTACGAATCGTTATCATCACTCCAATTTTATCTTTTCCCAGCCACGAGTTTACACGATGCTATTATCCTCCCCACAGCGAATATAATCGTGTGTTTCCTTCATAACTATTGCAAAGGTTGGCGGAACATCCCTTCACAATCTTCGCACTAAAGTTGGGTGTTTCTATGGATTAATAGCGTGCACAAAGCCCAAAATCTTTTGAACCTCTTGTAAATTCGGGATTTTTTGGCATTCATATACGTAGTGAGTTAATAGCGTAGCTAACATTTATTTAAACCCTTGTTTGATATCGTGGCATTCGATATGTGTCTTCTTTTGCGGTAGCAAAATTTAAAATTCCAGCAGAAATTTTTCGCGCAAATCAATAAAGCCAGCAATGCTTCTCGCACTTAGGTTATTAAACCATTCTCGCGCTAACCTCTGTAGAACCATTGGAAACACTCTACACGCTACAGGCTCATCCCAATTGTAAGTGCTCACCACGCCTTCAAATCGCTGAAGAAAATCCAATGGATCAGTTAACCCCGAATATACGCCCAGAGTTGCGGGAACAATGGGAGGTGTTGTAATGGGGTAATTAGATATGTGCGGCACAAATTTGTCAGCGACAAAGGTGATTTCCGTCGCCTTTTTGGGACATGTGTCCTTAGCCTCTTCACAATATTTTTCCATCATTTGTTGGAGAAAATCTGGTTGCTCAAACTTGTATTGCATCTCTTTTGGTGCTATCTTGCGAAAGATATCTGTTAGGAAAGATTGCACATTATCCCTTTCCGAAGCCTGTAAATTTTCGCCTTCTTCCCTATATCGCGGAATCGGCGTAGAGTTCCGCTTTCGTTTGACTTATTTTAACTACCTCCAGATCACTTTCCGAAGTGTCTGCATGATCTGACTCTATAAAGTTTTTAGCATTCATTGGTGAACCGAAAGCACCACGTCCTCAGGTATGAACATCAACATCGCTAATTTGATTAACAGATTTCTTCGCCCTTGGCAAAACATCATTCAGCGGCCATTCATAGTTACAAGGTATCTATAGCTCGCGACCTTGCTCATGAAGCAATTGTCGCGCTTCTAAAGGTAAGATGACCACTTTCGCTTTTAATGTTGCCTCTTTTACTGCCTTTTTAGCGATATTAAGAGCGCCTTCAATTGGCAGATTGCAGATGTAGATTTTGAACGGAGTTCCTCCATAGTATATTCTTCGCGATTCTGCTGAGAATTTCTTCGCGCAACAGCCATTTTCTCAAGCACAATGCTTGATTGCGGGTCATCTCTAGGTACAGTGCCTTCAGATGTTTTAGCAAGCAATTCTTTTAATTGCTTGCTCGTTTCAGAGCTCATTTGAAAATCAAACGGAGTTGAAACTTGCGAATCAAGAACATTAGCAGAACTGCTATTTCTTTTTTGTCATCATTTCAATTTCGTTTTTACCTCAACAGCGCATTTACCTGTAGATCATCAAACAGTTTACACAACTTTAAAAATAAATTCGAAACTAATCAATTCGATATCACGACATTTAATATTTCAAATTTAATTTTATGCGTGTCCCACGAATGGTGCCAATTGATCAATCCTAGATTAATCAATTACATTAATCCAGGATTGAGTGCAAAAAAGGGGTGGAATGGGTGGTTGATGACGTCTATGAGACCTAATGATCGTTTTTCATTTAGAAAATCAATGATCAATCACCTTGTCCCGGTCTTGAAGAAATTACCTTAACACAATGTGAGTTTGCACTTGTGCGTAATCACAAGTCAGTCACAAAGGCTAGAGCAATTCCTTGGAATCAACAACCTAAAATGAGAAGCCAAGCTCCCTATTTATAGGTTTGGAATTCTTAGCGAATTCCCATTTGCGTCCGAAGTTCGCCATCCACCATAACTTTGCAGATGTCCTCCGCAACCTTAAAGGTTCTCGAATCTTCACATCGTTGTAGTTTGATTTTGTGCGACCTTCGCGGTCTTTCTGTTTCTTTGAGCGGCTCCTGCTTTTAGGCCTTTTACGCTTAAAATATACATACGCAAGTGATATCACTCAAATTATACATATTTTACATCGTGATATCGGTTCTTTATTTGAGGAAATGTGAAGACTTTGGTGATTAATTGAGATGAAATGATGAATATAGCTCCATAGGTCTTCAGGTTAATGTTTTGGTTATTTCTTGCTAAGTATTGGTGATATTTGAGCTTAAAGTATGTTTGGACGCGAGAAATTGAAGTTTTACTAAGTTTGGAGCTGATCCCGGCCGCAATAGATGGAGTCCCAGTCGTAATACATTGGCAGGGATTGACAGAATTTTAAAGAGGTGGATCACAACCACGATAGTATGATCGCGGTCGCGATGATTTTGGGGGATCACGGTCGTATGATCGCGATCGCGGTCGCGATGCGGGCCCGAACTGGTGACTTTTTGAGCAGCTATTTATAGTCGAGGTTTTTAACCCTAAATGGGTGTGCAGTTTTCCAGCTACAAATTGAAGGGTTCTTTGAAGACCTAAAACCTACTATTGAAGAATTGCTCATTCTTTACTTCTATTCAGTTAATCATAAAGTTCGGTACTAGTTTTTATTATCAGTTTATCATTGTAATCATGAATACTCTTAATTTTTATTGTTCATTTATTTCTTGCTACTTTAATATGCTAGGCTAAATCAGTTTAGTGTTTGCTTGAATGTGAAACTATGAATATTGGATTGTTCTATTTTATGGATTTATGTTTTGCGATTGAAATTGATTGTGTTTGATTAAAGATCCACTTATATGCATGTTCTATGTTTAAATTCAATTACATAGATTGTTAATCGTTTAATGTGAGTTAGATTTGAGATGCAATTTGTGCTTCAACACTTAGGTGAGCTAGACAATTAAAGAAGTGATTTTAAGTGATTGAGTCATTGATTTAATTGGTAATTGACAGGCTTGTGAACTGCATAAGAGTGTAATTATTACAAGTGATTGTTATAATTAGGATTTTACGTGAGTTTAGTCCAAATCAAGTCTCATTAGTTTCTATCAAATATAGTTTAATCTCTTGAAGTGAGTTTATGTGAGTTTACTAACTTTGATTGATTAGAACTTTGTGAGAAGTCATACAACTATATTAAAGACATAATAATCAGTAATAATCGCAAAAACAATCCATATTAATAGTGAATCATTCAAGTGGACACTGTTTATTCTTAATTGTTAATTCGTTTATTCACTTCACGTTAATTGCGTGAATTAAAATACAAACCAAATCTTTTATTAAATCTCTAGGATAATTACTAGTTTTAAGATCTCGATTAAACTGCTCTCTGTGGAACGAACTGGTCAATTACTTATAGATTACTGCATGATCAGGTTATAGTTGCATGTAAGTGTGTGATAATTGTTAAGTTTTTAGCTAGTTATTTTAAGGTACGATTTCACATATCAACTTTTTGGTGCCGCTGCCGGAGAGCGGTGTTACATTGGGATTTTAAAGTTTGCTTTTAATTATTCGATCCTTTTGTGAGAAGCAATTTTTGCAAAAGTTACTTTTCTGTCAATTTTTATTTGGTTTTACGCGCGGTTTTGTTGTGGTGTGATCGCAGGTTAAGTACAAATAACTCTGGAACCGTCTAAAGTCTACCATACACGCAACAAAGCTAAAGAAGAACATGAAATCGCCGAATGTTTCGCTGAGTTACCTTTTTATATTCTGGATTTTGTATTAAGAAAGAAGAAGTTATGATGATTGAAGGAGGAGAAGGTCAAACGATGAAAGCAATGATGAAAGCCACGAGGGTTGGTATTGGATATGACATCAGATAACCGGCAGTCAACACAGATTTTGAGGTTAAGGGGCAGATTTTGAATATGATAACACACCAATGCCAGTTCTGGGGTACACCGAAAGGGAATGCATTCGAGCATCTTCAGAACTTTAAAAGTATTTGCAACTTGTTCAAGATTGCAAATGTTACTGGCACGGTTATCTATTTTAGAGTGTTTCCTTGGTCCTTAAAAGACGATTCCAAGGATTGGTTGGAATCATTGCTCGAAGGTGAGATTGACAGTTGGCCTACAATGGAAGATAAGTTTTTGCAGCGTTTCTTTCCGACTTCTAAGGCTGCTTAATTACAGAGTGACATCAATCACTTTGTTCAGAAATCTAATGAGACACTTTATGATGCATGGACACGATACGGTAAAATGCAACGCAATTGTCCTCAACACGGGTTGAACAATTTTAATAAAGTCCAGATTTTCTACAAGGGTGTCAATGTGCCAACAAGGAAAGAAATTGATATTGCTGCAGGTGGTTCATTAATGAAAAAGACTCCGAATGAAGCTTATGACATCATCTCCGAAACCTGCTACGCATTCTTATGATTGGCATCAAGAGATGGATGTTTCTTGCTCTTCTCACGTTGCTAGTACCAAAACTAGTGACGAACTTGCTTCAGTTAAGGCTCAACTTGCAACTTTTAAAAGACAAATGGAATCTATGACCAAAGAGATACACGCGATAAAGGTTGGTTGTGAGTTATGTCAGGGACCACATTTTACGAAAGATTATGATCAAGCATCAATGGAGGAACATGCTAATTATCTGGGTTATGTGAAAAAGGGTGATTTTGTGCTTAGTGAATTTTCGGGTGGAAGGCAGTTTTTCAACCAAGTGGCTAATACGAGTGGTACTAATTATTAGAATGGTAATCAGGTTTATCAGGGTAATCAGAAGACATATCCGTACAGACCGCCTGGGTTTAATAACAGAAATCAGCAAGCACCACCTAGAAATTTTCAGCAACCTATGCAACTAGTTCAGCAACCAGAAAATAAGATGCCTCTATTGGAATAATTACTAAAGGGTTTTATCATGAAAATTGACGAGAGTATTACTGCTTTGAGGCAAGATGGTGAATCTACAAAACAGTAAGTCGGAAGTCAGCAGGCCTCGATTCAGAATTTGGAACGAGATGTGGGACGTATTGCTCAGTCTTTATCGGAGAGACCACTGGGTACTCTCCCATCTAACATGCAGTCCCATTAAAACAACAAAGGACCTGTTAGAAATGAGCACGTGAATTCCATAACCACCCAAAGTGATTTGGTTATTAACGAGGAGACACCAAAGTCTCCTCCTGTCGTTTCTCCTGTTGTTTCTCCTAATGTTTTGTAGGTACCTACTAATGAGGTGTCCATGAGGGATGAACCTAAGGATGACGAGCCAAAAGTTCCAGAGTAAAAGAAAGATGATCCACCGGAGATCATAGCTAAGTCGACATTGAGAGTGTACAAAGCAACAATCCCATATCCTAAAGCTCTGAATAAAGATAAGCTGGCAAATCAGTACAAGAAATTCTTGGATATGATCAATCAAATCAGCGTCAATATGCCATTTACAGAAGTGATAAAAGGAATGCCCAACTATGGGAAGTTTTTAAAGGACTTGATCTCTTCGAAAGGTAAGTACCAAGAGGTGTCGGCCACATTCCTCAGTGAGGCGTGTTTAGCCATTTTGCAAAAGCAAAAGATGCCTCCAAAATTAGGAGACCCAGGTAGCTTTATTATTCCTAGTTTATTGGGTGATTCGTTAGTGTATGATGTACTAGCCGACTTGGAGGCAAGCGTTAATTTAATGCCTTATTCATTGTATTTGAAACTTGGCCTAGGAGACATGAAATCGACTAGAATGGGAATCCGTTTGGCTAACCATTCTCTTGACACTCCCACAGGTATAGCTGAAGACTTAATAGTAAGAGTTAGCCACCCTTGTCCAAACAAGGAACCATTAGTCTTTTCGGCCGATTTTGTAGTGCTTGAAATGAAAGAGGACACTAAAGTACCAATCATTCTAGGTCGACCTTTTCTAAACACCGCTGATGCTATTATACATGTTCAACAAAACTAACTTAGCATAGGTGTAGGTGACGAAAGAGTGATTTGTCATGTAGATAAGGCCATGAAACAACTCAAGTCCACTGATGATGATACTTGTTTTTAACTTGATGTTATAGATTTGTGTGTTGAGCATGACTTGCAGGAATTGTTGGAGGTTGATACCACAGGTTTTGTTCCTACGGATGGAAGTAATGACTTTGATTTAGATGCTGAATTTGAATACTTGATGAGAGCATATACGGATGATGAGTTGAGTGATGAAGAAGATCCTAAAGAGGAAGAACTGGTTGAAGAAATCAGGGAGAAGGATAAGTTTCGAATCAAAACTTCTTTGGAAGAACCACCCGTGCTTGAACTTAAGAAACTCCCGGAACATTTGGAGTATGCCTATCTTCAAGGTACGTCAAAATTACCGGTAATTATCTCTTCTACCCTTACCGGTGATCAAAAGGGTAGGTTGATTAATATTCTAAAGGCTCACAAAAAGGCAATAGCTTGGAAAACGACCGACATACCAGGCATCAACCCCTCCTTTTGCACTCATAAAATCCTCTTAGAAGATGAGTATAAACCTGTTGTCCAAAGGCAAAGGTAGGGATGGCGCCCGCGGGTAACGGGCACGGGTTCTTTATACCCGCGACCCACCCGTCGGGTTGTTTTTTTACTCGATGAAACTCATCACCCGCACGTGGGTAAAAAAACTTCGCCCATGCCCGTGACCCACGGATACCCATGACCCGCGGGTAACCCACGGGTAATAATAATATAAAACTTTGTTAAATTTCTTTTCTCTAAAATTAGATAATTTTATTAATTATGAACTATATGTACAAGCTACATGTGTAAAATGGCGTGAAAATTAAGTTTTTTACTTATATTTAATATTATATTTTTAATCATTATTACATTAAATGTAAAGTCATTTTTAAATTTGATAACTGTATGTATAAACTCGCGGGTAAATTAAAAAAAGTCTCATAAATTAACGGATCGGGTTTTACCCGCGACGGGTAGTATGTACCCGCGACCCGCCCGCGACCCGTCGGCGGGTATAATTTTCTACCCATACCCGTGCCCGCGGGTAGGATTTAATGATTTTACCCGCCCATCACGGATCCGGTACCCGCGGGTCACGGGTTTTTTCTCGCCCATTGCCATCCTAGGCAAAGGAGGCTAAACCCGAATATGAAGGACGTGGTGAAAAAGGAGGTAGTCAAGTCACTTGACGTCGGGTTAATTTACCCAATCTCTGACAGCCCATGGGTGAGCCCTATCCAAGTTGTGCCGAAAAAGGGAGTACAACCGTTGTGCTCAACGAAAAGAATGAATTTGTTCCTACGCGCATAGTTACGGGTTGGAGAGTTTGTATAGACTATCGTCGTTTAAATGATGCCACTAGGAAGGATCACTTCCCGCTGCCAATTATCGACCAAATACTTGAACGATTAGCGGGAAAGGAGTTCTACTGCTTCCTAGATGGATTCTCTGGGTATTTCCAAATTCTCATAGACCCCCAAGATCAAGACAAGATAACTTTCACTTGTCCATTTGGTACTTTTGCTTATCACCACATGCCTTTCGGGTTATGCAATGCACCTGGAACCTTCCAAAGGTGTATGATGGCGATCTTTCACGATATGATCGAGGAGTGTATGGAAGTCTTTATGGACGACTTCTCCATCTTTGGAGACTCCTTCGATTCATGTCTTTCCAATCTTGAACGTATGTTAATTCGATGCGAGAAAGCCAATTTAGTCTTGAATTGGGAAAAATGCCACTTCATGGTGAAAGAAGGCATCATTCTAGGCCATAAAATATCTCGTGCGGGGATTGAAGTATACCAAGCCAAGCTGGAGGTCATATCTAAACTACCTGAACCGACGAGTGTTAAGGCCATTCGTAGCTTTCTTGGTCATGCTGGGTTTTATCAGCGATTCATAAAAGACTTTTCGAAAATCGCTCGCCCCATGACCAAGCTCCTTGAGAAGGATGTTCCTTTCGAGTTTAATGACGATTGTAAGAACGCCTACTCCATTCTGAAAACCAAGCTCACACAAGCTCCTATAATTGTATCACCCGATTTCAGTTTACCTTTTGAGCTTATGTGTATTGCTAGTGATTATGCATTGGGAGCCGTCTTAGGGCAACGCCATGATAATCATTTTCGTCCAATTTACTATGTGAGCAGGACACTAACGGGAGCTCATATTAATTATACCACAACTGAGAAAGAGCTCTTTGCGGTTGTCTTCGCGTTTGATAAATTCCGACCTTATTTGGTGTTGTCTAAGACCATTGTATATACTGACCACTCGGCCCTTAAGTACTGTGACAACCCGAAAATTTTTGACCAAATTTAAACTTTATCTTTAAATGATTTAACGTTTCCGACACGATAAGCAAAGTCTGTAAAACCGAATCTCAAAATTTTTGAACTATTCAAGTACCCTTCGGTTGTTCTCAATGATTCGCGAACCATTATATGTAAATAGATACATATATATACTATAACTTGAAAACGTAACAAAGTTTTAATTGCATGATACCGTACATTAAACTTATTGGTTTATATATCTATTTGAATATATATGATTTCAAGTTATTTAGTAAACGATAGTAACATTCGATTATTGATTCGATTGATATTTAGATAAGTTAACTAAAACGTTTAAGATGAACCAGTAAAACACTAATTTGCTACAGTATGTTCGAATTACTACAGTACCCGAAAAGCTACAGTGTTTTCGAAAATCACTATTTGCTACAGCAAAACACTATTTCAAAATGAAAATGTATATATGTATATGTATATACTACAAGACGATGATTTATTGAAGTAAATGACCAAAACACTCGAAAGTTTAAGATATACTTTGAGTGGTGTAGTTTATGGATAATTTAAGGCTATATTTTGACAAAGGTACGTGTCACGAAACGTAAAATGCAAGTTTTCTCAGCGTACGAAGGGACATTCGAAAAACCAGAACCGGGACATAAGTCGAGTGACGACGTACGACTTATCGGAATAAAAATTACAAGTCACCTATACACGAGAATATAATATAATATATAATTAATTAATTTAAATTATATATATTATATATAATATATTTAAATATGTCAACGAACTACAAAACAAATCAAATGTGAGCTGTCATTTAAGCTCATGCAATCGCATGAGCATACCAAAGAAACTCCATGCGATCGCATGGAGGCTGGATCCAGAAAACATCTATAAAGCAAGTCGATTTCTGGTTCATTTTGTCATCTATTTTCTCTCGCACTCTCTCACAGAAATATATATATATTTATATTTATTATATAATTATTATTATTATTATTATTAAGATTTATATTATTATTATTAATCGTATTATTATTATTATTTTTATTATTATTAGTTGTATTATTATTAGTATTATACATAAAATACTATGACGAGGTTATGAGCGTGTCACTTTCAAAAATGGGTTTTCGAGCGGGATAGAGCTAAGGAAACTATGGGTTATAACTATGAAGGTTATGGATAATGTTCATGGGTATTATTGGCAAGTCAAACCTTGTGTTTATCATCTCCGTTGCGTCTACGTAGTTTCCTGCAATATTGAATCACAATATTGAGACGTGAGCATTCATATCTTATCTTTTATATATTAATAGTGTATACATGTCTAGTGCTCGAGTATATATGTTTAGGCATGCTTGTATGCTAAATTTCGTCGTTAAACAATTTATAATGAATCACTAATTAAATACATATATTACTGGTAAAAGGTATATGATATACATGTTTTTGGAAAGCTGGCGAAAAATCAATAACTTTTCATTTAGATATCGAATAATTTCGATGAACGGATTAAAAGATATGATCAACTGAATTATGATTGACGTTAATTGAAATTGCTTTTGAATCTACAATTAAGATTTAAACAACTTGTTTACGAGATTGATAAATTGGATTTTTGAATATTACCAACCGAGTAAATGAATCCTTATATAAGGTACGTCTCGTTTTGTTAAACAACTGTCAAAATTGACTTTTTGAAACGACTTTGGATAACTTTTGTATGTCGATATCGAGCATTAGGATTGTGATACACTATGACCAGACCTAGCTTGATAGACATTTATTGACCAACATATGTTTTTTAGGTTGAGATCTACGGTGATTTGGTAATCCGAGTTTCGATCACATTTTGGTGAACGACTTTATATGCTGCTAAGGTGAGTTTCATTTGCTCCCTTTTTAATTGCTTTTGCAATCTATATTTTTGGGCTGAGAATACATGCACTTTATTTTGAATGCAATGGATACAAGTGCATACTAAATTCTACACTGAGTTTGAACCAAAAATCCCTTAGCTTTGGTAACTAGTAACTGCCAGTTATAAGAACTGGTAGGCGCGAGTAGTAGTATATGGATCCATAGGGCTTGACATCCCCGTCTGTTCCAGGTATAGAAACCCTAGCCTGAACTATAAAACAGACGTATGCTATTTGAGTTTAGTACACGTTGGTTTGCGTGTATTGTACATGTTGGTTGCATGTATGTTAAAACAGGGGTACTTATTATAACGTTAAAGCTTAGTTACCAGGGTGCTCAATCTTGTAGAATATTTTGATAAACGTTTCTGGATGAAACAACTGAAATCTTGTGATCCACCTTTATATACATATTATATGAAACAATAAAACTATGAACTCACCAACCATTGTGTTGACACTTGTTAGCATGTTTATTCTCAGGTTTCCTAGAAGTCTTCCGTTGTTTGCTTATGTGTTAGACAAGCTATGTGCATGGAGTCTTACATGACATATTTTTCAAGGAAACGTTGCATTCACCAAATCATCACCATGTATCTTATTTTGACTGCATTGTCAACGGAAGTATTATTGTAAACTATTATTTACGATGATTGTCTATATGTAGAAATCATCAGATGTCGAAAACCTTTGATTTAAATATTCATTTATGGTGTGCCTTTTTAAAAGAATGCAATGTTTACAAAACGTATCATATAGAGGTCAAATACCTCGCAATGAAATCGATGAATGACGTGTTCGTCCATATGTATTTGGAGCGATCATCACAAGTACCTTTTTGCTAAGCAATATGCCAAGCAACGCCTCATTCGTTGGGTTCTTCTCCTACAGGAATTTGATATTAAGATTCGCTATAAAAAGGGGGTCGAGAACCTGGTCGCTGACCATTTGTCTCGACTTGAGAATCCTAATTTGGAAAAGGTCAATGAGTCGGATATAAATGACACGTTTTTCGATGAATTTTTAATGATCGACAGTGACTCGGAAGTTCCTTGGCTTGCGGACTACGCAAATTATCTAGCCACATGCGTTCTTCAGAAGAGGTTTTCTTATCAGCAAAAGAAGATGTCATAACCCGACCTTAACCATAAGGATGAATACAATAACATATGATTTCATCGCGAGGTATTGACCTCTATATGCGACATTTTTCAAAAATTGCATTCGTTTTTACAATACAAACCATAGCTTTTATTACGAATACAAGGTTTAAACAACTTAATAATGATTATCGTTTAGCGATAATCTTAGACTTACAAACTTTACATGTGATAATAACAATACGACCTCCAACATATTTTACATTACAAATCCTCCGATGTGCAGTTTTATTTTTGACACAAATATGCATACTCAAGATCTTGCTTAAATTCAACATGTTGCAGCGGAAGCTTTTAGTTATCACCTGAGAATAAACATGCTTAAAACATCAACATAAAGTTGGTGAGATATAGGTTTAATGCCGGCAGCGTTATAAATATAGACCACAAGATTTCATATATAAACGTTTTAATAAAAATATTCTAAGTTGTTGAGCACTTGATAACCATACTTAACATTTAATCAACGTCGCATATTCCCTTTATTATGAAATCTTACTACACCGTACCAAGTGTAGTCACCGAAACGAAGTACTTGTAACATCCCGCCTTTTTCCGTTTACTTTTCCGTTAAACTATTTAAAACTCCGTTATATGTTTATAACATCTCCCGTTAATACGCGTTTTAAATTATCATGTTTAGGTAATTTAACGCACCCGCAACCGAACTCGAGGGACTAGTTTCGCCAAAACACTAAAGTGGTGACTAGCCTTTTGACTAAGTCAACCACCTCCCCACCATTTTCCATTTCATTTTCTCTTTTTCCTAATTACTTCCACTCTTTCTCTAAATTCATCAAAAAGCAAATCTTCATCCATATTCAATCGATCAAGCTTCGGGCCAAACAAATTACATATTTGAACTCCTCGTGATCTCCTCTTCGATTCCATACCGATTTCATCAAATTTGGGTAACTTTCTAAAATCACTAATTTTATGTGTTCTTGAGATTTTTGAGTTAAAAGGTTGTTAATTAGTGTCTATGGCTCAAGTCTAGTATGATTATGTGTTTTGTATGCTTGTTCTTGCTATTTTGGTGTAACTAGTTCATATTGAAAGAATGCTTGCTTAATCTTGAGTTTTAGGTGTTCATATGTTGTTTAATGATGAAAGTTCATGATTTAATTGTGTTCCTAACATCACTAGCTTCAAATTGGTATGTAGGTTGACATAGATTAGTTTCATATGCAAGATTGTTGAATTTGTGATTTTGAGTTAGGGTTTGATAGAAGTAAATTGAATTTTGATGCTTTAAATGCTTGATAATGTTAATTGTAAGTGTTAGGTTGTGTTGTATGCTTAATTACCTTCGAAACGGCGTATCGTTCATGTAATTTGGTTGCCAAATCATTAAATTGCATTTATGACTTGTATGCATTGAATGGGGAACATTAATTGCGGTTTTTGGTTGTTGCAAGTAGAAGTTTGATTAATGAGATGTGTTTAGTTGCATTCCTCGTCAAAATACCTTTCCAACGATGTATGATAGGCGTTATAAGTGTTTGCGGGTCAAGTGTTGTGTTAGAAAAGGTTTTGGTTCGTGCACACTTGGAAAAACTGACCAGAATTCTCTGCCCCAGGTAGTGGCGCGGCGCGCCACATTCCCGCGCGGCGCGCAGAATCACCTGGCCAGATTCTGACCTCTTGGACCCATTTCACGTGAAATGTTTGACTAGCTACCGACCTCCGATTCACATGAAACTTGTTTTAATATACTTGTATATGAATAATTAGCATAGAAAATTTGTCCGGGACCCGACCCGAACATGTTGACTTTTTCGTTGACTTTGACCCGACCAAGTTTGACTTTTTATCAAACTTAACCAATTAATTATGCAATCTTTCTAACATGATTCTATACTTGTATCTTGCATGAAACTTGACAATTTGCTTCACATGCTACATAATCGAGTCGTGTCGAGCCATAGGACTAATTGAACATCTTTGACCCTTCGTGACTATCGTTATTGATACAACCTATTTGTTTAGGTCGAGACTAGCATTGTTCTTTGCACGTTTACTTGTTGAAGTACTATTACACTCTTGTAATCAAAGGTGAGATCATAGTCCCACTTTTACTCTTTTTGAACTTACTTTTGGGATGAGAATACATAAACGTTCTTTTAAACTAAGTGAACACAAGTACAGGAAAACAAACATTCTACATACGAGTTTGAACACAAATCCTCAATTCGATTATCATTAGTTACACTTGACGGGTGTAAGCGAGAACTTATGTTATATGGCCATATGGGTTTGACAAACCCTCACTTCGGACGGTTCGCTACCGTCTACGGGTGAAATATATTTTCGAGAAACAGTGTATGTTCTAACACTATTATGATGGGGTTCAATGGAAGGAAACGTTAAGCCTTGATAATTGGGTGCTCGTGAATATTAACTTTTAGAATGTATTACTACTTTATCTATGTTGCAAATCTTGTGGTTCGACTTACCTTTATTAACTTACTTATTTAAACCTATGATTTCACCAACGTTTTCGTTGATAGATTCTCTATGTTTTTCTCAGGTCCTTGAACTTAGGTGATACATGCTTCCGCTCATTCTTTTTGATACTTGCATTGGATGTCGAGTATACTTGCTTACGTGGAGCGTCTTTTTGGCTACTTTAAACTATGTCGCACGTGTTTCATATGAATTATAACATTTGTTATGTACTTGTCTTGGGAATTACTTTTGTAAACATTGAAACATCCTTTTATGAAATGAATGCGACATATTTTCGGTCAAACTTTGTTATAAAGACCTATGACCATGTAATGGGACCATACGTAGATGACGCCGTCATTTGACGATTTTTCGGGGTCGCTACAAGTGGTATCAGAGCCTTGGTTGTAGGGATTTAGAGTTCATTGGTGTCGACCCCGAGTCATAGGGTACATTGGTGAGTCTAGACTACAACCGGCATATAGTCTTGACATAGGAATTACTTGGCAAATTGTGCATTTATACTCTAACTCTTCTACTCATATCTACTCTTATTCTATCTAAATCTTGCGTTGTATAATTTAATTGACACGCCACCTTGACTATATGATGTAATGTCGAATGCACATATGAATTAGGGTAATATAATTCCCGGAAATTATATTACGGTGACTCATATGAACATACCGACATTATGACATAAAGAATTTAAGGCGAGTCAAGGATAATTTTCTCTTTATCTTTATTCCATATCACGGTTAGTATTATTTAGAATACTAACCAACGGTATTCTTTTGTTTTGAAGGAACAATGCCTCCTCGCCATGTACGACGCAATGAAACTCCCGAACAAGCTTTGCAACGCATGATAGCCACCGCCGTGGATACGGCCATGGCCGGTCACTCGTCCAACAACAACAATAATAATAACAACAACAACAACAACAACCAAGGAGCCGGTAACTCTAGCGAAGGGTGCTCCTACAAAGCTTTCATGGGGTGCAAACCTCACACTTATGATGGAACCGGGGGACCGGTTGTGCTTACTCGTTGGTTTGAACAAACGGAGGCCGTCTTTAGCATAAGCGGTTGTCGGGATCAAGACAAGGTCAAATACTCCACCCACACTTTCTCCGGGGTTGCTCTAACATGGTGGAACACCTATGTTCAATCGGTGGGTACCGATGAAGCTCATGCCCTCTCTTGGGCCGATCTAAGGGAAAAGATGATTGTTGAATATTTTCCGCGCGAAGAAACCCGGAAGCTTGAGGAAGAACTAAGAGCTTTGAAAGCGGTCGGAAACGATCTTAAAGCTTATAATCAACGCTTCGCCGAACTATCCTTGATGTGTCCTAATCTTGTTAACCCCGAATCTTAAAGGATTGAGCTCTACATGCTCGGTCTTCCAAAAAGCATCAAACAAGGGGTGATGTCATCCAAACCCACTACTCATCAAGCCGCTATGAACATGGCTCGCCAACTAATTGAAACGGTTGACGAAATCGTAGTGCCGGCTCCTAAGGCCGAGGACAAGTCGGGTGGCAACAAAAGGAAATGGGAAGCCACTCCATCAACCAACTACAACAACAACACCTTCACCAAAAAGCCTTTCAACAACGACGGCAAGAAAGGTTATGTCGGGAACCTACCTTTTTGCAACAAATGCCACAAGCATCATCACGGCGAATGTAACAAGCTAATTTGTCACCGTTGCCAAGGAGTTGGTCATAGGGCCAACAATTGTACAAACGCCGCCCCCGTCGCTCGAAAGGGGCCCAATCCTCCAAGAACGGCCACTTGTTATGAATGTGGTCAACCGGGTCACTATAGGAACGAATGCCCGAAGAAGAAAGCCAACCCCAACAACCGAGGCCGAGCCTTCAACATCAACATCGAGGAAGCCCGAGACGATAAAGAATTAGTCACTGGTACGTTTCTTCTCAACAACACTTATGTTACATGCTTATTCGATTCGGGTGCCGATAAATGTTTTGTGTCTAAGACTTTGGCTCCTACTCTTTGCACTCCACCACACCCTTTAGATACTACTTACTCCATCGAAGTGGCCGATGGAAAACTCTTAAGTGCCGACACATATTACCGGGGGTGTACTCTAAACATTTTGGGTAATGAATTTGAAATTGACTTGATACCCATGGAACTAGGGAGTTTTGATGTAATAATCGGTATGAATTGGATGGTCAAAAATAAATCTCACATTCTTTGCAATCTTCACGCAATCCGAATTCCTATCGAGAACGGTGAACCCTTGATTGTCTATGGCGACAAAAATTGCACCGGACTCAATCTCGTTTCGTGCCTTAAAGTTAGAAAACTACTACGTAAGGGTTGTTTCGCAATTCTTGCTCACGTTAAGAAAGTCGAGGCCGATGAAAAGCGCATCGATGATGTGCCGATTGTTAGTGACTTTTCCGATGTATTTCCCGACGAATTACCGGGTCTTCCACCTCATCGACCGGTTGAATTTCAAATCGATCTTATTCCAGGAGCCGCACCCGTAGCGCGTGCACCATATAGACTCGCTCCATCCGAATTGCAAGAATTGCAAAGTCAAATCCAAGAGTTACTTGACCGTGGTTTCATTCAACCTAGCCATTCACCATGGGGTGCTTCGATTTTGTTCGTCAAGAAGAAAGACGGATCCCTACAAATGTGCATTGATTATCGTGAACTAAACAAATTGACGGTTAAGAACCGATATCCTCTTCCTCGCATCGATGATCTCTTTGATCAACTACAAGGTTCTCGTGTATATTCAAAAATCGATCTCCGTTCGGGTTATCATCAACTAAGGGTTAAGGGAGAAGATGTCTCCAAAACCGCCTTCCGGACTCGTTATGGTAGTTATGAATTCCTTGTCATGCCTTTTGGTCTCACAAATGCACCGGCGGTGTTCATGGATCTCATGAACCGCGTGTGCAAACCGTACCTCGACAAATTCGTTATCGTGTTCATCGACGATATTTTGGTCTATTCAAAAAGCGAAGAGGAACACAAAGAACATCTCCGACTCGTGCTTGAACTCTTGAGAAAAGAACAACTCTATGCCAAGTTCTCCAAGTGTGAATTTTGGTTGAAGGAAGTTCAATTCCTCGGTCACGTTGTAAGTGATCAAGGCATTAAAGTCGATCCCGCGAAAATCGAAGCCATTAGTAAATGGGAGACTCCTACTACTCCTACTCAAATTCGTCAATTCTTGGGTCTCGCCGGATACTATCGTAAATTCATCAAGGATTTCTCCCTAATCGCTCGTCCTTTAACCGCGTTAACTCACAAGGAATGAAAATTCGTTTGGACATCCGAACAAGAAACCGCTTTCCAAATCTTGAAAACTAAACCCGAAGGCAATGATGATTTTGTTGTATATTGTGATGCCTCGAAAAACGGTTATGGGTGTGTACTAATGCAATGAAAGAAAGTCATTACTTATGCCTCTCGACAACTCAAGGTTCGCGAACGAAGTGCCGTCATCTTTGCACTTAAGCTATGGAGACATCATCTTCTTGGTACTAAGAGTACTATCTTTACCGATCACAAAAGTCTCCAACATATCTTCGATCAAAAGCAACTAAACATGAGACAACGAAGGTGGATTGAGACCTTGAACGATTACAATTGTGAACTTCGTTACCACCCCGGAAAGGCTAATGTAGTGGCCGATGCCTTAAGTCGAAAGGAAAGAGCGGTGCCTCTTCGCGTCCGAGCATTAAACATCACCATCCACACCAACCTTAATAGCCAAATTCGGGTAGCCCAAGATGAAGCTCTTAAGGACAACAACATCGCACGCGAACTTTTAAACATTCTCGTCTCCCGATTCGAAGTTAAGGAGACCGGACTTCGATATTACGCCGAAAAAATTTGGGTGCCTAGATATGGCGATTTACGAAACCTCATCCTAGACGAAGCCCACAAATCACGATACTCGATTCATCCCGGCGCCAATAAGATGTACCATGACCTTAAAGAACAATATTGGTGGCCGAACATCAAAAAGGAAGTTGCTAGATACGTCGCCAAATGTTTGACTTGTGCTAAAGTCAAAGCCGAACACCAAAGACCGTCCGGGTTACTTCAACAACCCGAGATCCCGCAATGGAAGTGGGAAAGGATCACGATGGATTTTATCACCAAACTACCAAAAACGTCGGGCGGTTATGATACAATTTGGGTCATTGTTGACCGCCTCACCAAATCCGCGCACTTTCTCGCCATGAAAGAAACCGACAAAATGGAGAAACTTGCACGACTTTACATTAAAGAGATTGTAGCCCGACACGGAGTACCGTTATCGATTATCTCCGACCGAGATGGTCGTTTCGTTTCTAGATTTTGGCGTACGTTACAAGAAGCGTTGGGAACGCGTTTGGACATGAGCACCGCATATCATTCCCAAACCGATGGGCAAAGTGAACGTACAATACAAACCTTAGAGGATATGTTACGAGCCTGCGTTGTTGATTTTGGAAAAGCTTGGGACAAGCACTTACCTCTCGCCGAGTTCTCTTATAACAATAGTTATCACGCGAGTATTAAGGCCGCACCTTTTGAAGCGTTATATGGTCGAAAATGTCGCTCTCCTCTTTGTTGGGCCGAAGTGGGTGACGTGCAAATTTCCGGGCCCGAACTCATTCACGAAACCACCGAGAAGATTCTTCAAATCCGAGATAGGCTTCGGAGGGCCCGAAGTCACCAAAAATGCTATACCGACAAAAGACGCAAAGACCTCGAATTTCAAGTCGGTGACCGCGTCATGTTAAAAGTCGCACCTTGGAAAGGTGTCATCCGTTTTGGGAAACGTGGGAAACTAAATCCGCGGTACGTTGGTCCTTTCGAAATCTTAGAGCGTGTCGGAACCGTTGCGTATCGTTTGGATCTTCCGCCTCAACTAAGCTCCGTCCACCCTACATTTCATGTATCTAACTTGAAGAAATGTCTTGCCGAGCCCGATATCGTCATCCCTCTCGAGGAACTTACTATTAATGACAAACTCCATTTTGTGGAGGAACCGGTTGAAATTGTGGACTACGTCGAGAAGGAATTAAAACAAAGCCGGATCCCGATTGTTAAGGTCCGTTGGAATGCCAAAAGGGGACCCGAGTTTACTTGGGAAAGAGAAGATCAAATGCGAAAGAAACACCCTCATCTATTCCCGGTTCCGGAATCGTCGGATTCCGAGGAGGAAACAACGATTACTACGCCTGCTTAAATTTCGGGACGAAATTTCTTTTAAGGAGTAGGTAATGTAACATCCCGCCTTTTTCCGTTTACTTTTCCGTTAAACTATTTAAAACTCCGTTATATGTTTATAACATCTCCCGTTAATACGCGTTTTAAATTATCATGTTTAGGTAATTTAACGCACCCGCAACCGAACTCGAGGGACTAGTTTCGCCAAAACACTAAAGTGGTGACTAGCCTTTTGACTAAGTCAACCACCTCCCCACCATTTTCCATTTCATTTTCTCTTTTTCCTAATTACTTCCACTCTTTCTCTAAATTCATCAAAAAGCAAATCTTCATCCATATTCAATCGATCAAGCTTCGGGCCAAACAAATTACATATTTGAACTCCTCGTGATCTCCTCTTCGATTCCATACCGATTTCATCAAATTTGGGTAACTTTCTAAAATCACTAATTTTATGTGTTCTTGAGATTTTTGAGTTAAAAGGTTGTTAATTAGTGTCTATGGCTCAAGTCTAGTATGATTATGTGTTTTGTATGCTTGTTCTTGCTATTTTGGTGTAACTAGTTCATATTGAAAGAATGCTTGCTTAATCTTGAGTTTTAGGTGTTCATATGTTGTTTAATGATGAAAGTTCATGATTTAATTGTGTTCCTAACATCACTAGCTTCAAATTGGTATGTAGGTTGACATAGATTAGTTTCATATGCAAGATTGTTGAATTTGTGATTTTGAGTTAGGGTTTGATAGAAGTAAATTGAATTTTGATGCTTTAAATGCTTGATAATGTTAATTGTAAGTGTTAGGTTGTGTTGTATGCTTAATTACCTTCGAAATGGCGTATCGTTCATGTAATTTGGTTGCCAAATCATTAAATTGCATTTATGACTTGTATGCATTGAATGGGGAACATTAATTGCGGTTTTTGGTTGTTGCAAGTAGAAGTTTGATTGATGAGATGTGTTTAGTTGCATTCCTCGTCAAAATACCTTTCCAACGATGTATGATAGGCGTTATAAGTGTTTGCGGGTCAAGTGTTGTGTTAGAAAAGGTTTTGGTTCGTGCACATTTGGAAAAACTGACCAGAATTCTCTGCCCCAGGTAGTGGCGCGGCGCGCCACATCCCCGCGCGGCGCGCAGAATCACCTGGCCAGATTCTGACCTCTTGGACCCATTTCACGTGAAATGTTTGACTAGCTACCGACCTCCGATTCACATGAAACTTGTTTTAATATACTTGTATATGAATAATTAGCATAGAAAATTTGTCCGGGACCCGACCCGAACATGTTGACTTTTTCGTTGACTTTGACCCGACCAAGTTTGACTTTTTATCAAACTTAACCAATTAATTATGCAATCTTTCTAACATGATTCTATACTTGTATCTTGCATGAAACTTGACAATTTTCTTCACATGCTACATAATCGAGTCGTGTCGAGCCATAGGACTAATTGAACATCTTTGACCCTTCGTGACTATCGTTATTGATACAACCTATTTGTTTAGGTCGAGACTAGCATTGTTCTTTGCACGTTTACTTGTTGAAGTACTATTACACTCTTGCAATCAAAGGTGAGATCATAGTCCCACTTTTACTCTTTTTGAACTTACTTTTGGGATGAGAATACATAAACGTTCTTTTAAACTAAGTGAACACAAGTACAGGAAAACAAACATTCTACATACGAGTTTGAACACAAATCCTCAATTCGATTATCATTAGTTACACTTGACGGGTGTAAGCGAGAACTTATGTTATATGGCCATATGGGTTTGACAAACCCTCACTTCGGACGGTTCGCTACCGTCTACGGGTGAAATATATTTTCGAGAAACAGTGTATGTTCTAACACTATTATGATGAGGTTCAATGGAAGGAAACGTTAAGCCTTGATAATTGGGTGCTCGTGAATATTAACTTTTAGAATGTATTACTACTTTATCAATGTTGCAAATCTTGTGGTTCGACTTACCTTTATTAACTTACTTATTTAAACCTATGATTTCACCAACGTTTTCGTTGACAGATTCTCTATGTTTTTCTCAGGTCCTTGAACTTAGGTGATACATGCTTCCGCTCATTCTTTTTGATACTTGCATTGGATGTCGAGTATACTTGCTTACGTGGAGCGTCTTTTTGGCTACTTTAAACTATGTCGCACGTGTTTCATATGAATTATAACATTTGTTATGTACTTTTCTTGGGAATTACTTTTGTAAACATTGAAACATCCTTTTATGAAATGAATGCGACATATTTTCGGTCAAACTTTGTTATAAAGACCTATGACCATGTAATGGGACCATACGTAGATGACGCCGTCATTTGACGATTTGTCGGGGTCGCTACAGTACTGTACAACCGTTGAATACTGGTCGTCCAGTCCGGTTGGGGTTGTAAGGCCCGATAGATCTATCAACAGGATTCGCGTTTACAATACCTCATGTAAATAATAGTTACCAAGTTACAGGGAAGTATGGTACAACTCAACGTAGAATATATATTTTAATCACTTGTGTACATAACGTAAATCAAAAAAATGCATGTATTCTCATCCCGAAATATTTAGAGTTTAAAAGTGGGACTATATACTCACTTTTGCCTTGAAGGTAATAAACACGACTTGGTCTCCGATTGATATCACAAACCTAACCATATATATAATATATCAACATATTTTCTTTTCAAGTAATCGTTACATATATATATATATATATATATATATATATATATATATATATATATATATATATATATATATATATATATATACTTTTAATACTTTTAATATTTTCTTAGTCCGTAGTTAGCAGTCCGATGTTAGTGGTCCACAATTAGTTGCTTAAATAAAATAAATAAAGACCCCATCATATTCGTATTGATCAGAATTAATCTCGACCCATGGTACCATGTTGTCAAGTGACGTGTTGCGTACATAAAGTACCGTGTTGTCAAATGACGTGTTGCGTACAATCATGAGGTCTTATGATTAATCTTCTCGTGTTGTTTACGGGTGGTCCTGAAATATATAAAATCAAATCATAAGTAAATATATATTAAATATTATGTTAATTAGCCAAGATATAATTAATCCGATTTTGTCATAATATGATATATTATAGGTCTTGAAGTGTTTTTAAAAATCAAATTAGAAGGATCTATTAAGTTTGAGAACAAGTTTGAAATCACTCAAACTATGTTCTTGTTGTTAAAATTTTACAACACAAAATAAGATAGCTATATAAATATGAATCGAATAAGGTTATGAATAAGGTTACTACCTCAAGTTACTTGGACAAAGCTACTGGAAAAGGTAAGAAAAATCTTGGAATCAAAAGAGTGGTGGAGTGGGATTGAAAGATTGGAAGTAATCTCCTTGAAATAGGATGACTATATTGATACGTTCTTGAGTAGGTAAATGAAGAGAGATTAGGGAGTGAATTAACTTGAAAGAAAATTGGAAATGAAATTGTATGTGTGTGTGTGCAAAATAGCATGATTATGGGATGGATATATAGGAGATTTAGTTTGTTTTCTTGCACAAAAGTCACACATGAGGTTAAATGGCTGGTTCCCACATGTAACATCATGTCTAGTGGCTGATCATTGAAGTTTATTGTTGGTATATACCAATAGTAAATACGTATAGAAGCTGGGTATGATACGGTTACATATACCCTAGATATACGTGTAGAAATTTTGAGGAATCGAAACGAGAATTCAAATATGGACGGGTTTATAACTGTAAAAGAGGCTCAAAACTGGGCTTTTATTTTTGGGTCAAACCGGGCCAAAATAAAATTTTAAGACATTTTTAATAAAGCAATGTTAGCCCAGCCAGGGGCTCTGCCCCTTGGACCCCGCCAGGGGTTGCCACCCCTTGAACCCCGCTTATCGGGGGCGCTGCCCCCGAACCCCCGTCATAATCAAGATAAGTTCAAACAAGTGTGCACTCCACACTTCCCCAAACTTGTTCGATATTTATCAAGATTATTTTGGTTACAAATAAATCCCATTACACTTAAATCATAGATCACCAACACATTATAGATTGTAAGTATATATGTCAAAGAACGTTACATATAGTTATCGTTTTGAAAACTTAAGTTAGTGATCTCAAAGTATACTTATAACTCATTATTGTTAGTTCACAATGAAATGTTAAACCATCCTTAAATCATGTTAAATATGTATAGATATGTACATATACATAATCGTATAATTATCGTGTGTTATATAGTTCGTGATATCATCGATCAAATTGGACGGTCAAACGTTGTGTGGAACTCTTTTCAAAAACATAAGTCTCAACAGTTTGGATTGCTTATCATGTTGGTAAGGTTGATTTTATGTAAATATTAATCTCATAAGTATAAAACGATCGGAAAAATCCGGGTCGTTACAATTATGTATAAAATAACCTATGAAACGCGAATCCCTTTTTATATATTAAATCCGGGTCATTACTCCCTTTTTATATATTTTTGGGCTGAGAATACATGCGCTGTTTTATAAATGTTTTACGAAATAGGCACAAGTACTAAAACTAATTCTATGTGGGTTTAAACCAGAAATATACCCTTAGCTTGGTAACATTAAACTACTTGTCTATGTACAGTAGGCGCGAATCCTAAAGATAGATCTATTGGGCCTGACAAACCCCATCCTGACTATGGGATGCTTTAGTACTTCGAGGTTTATATAACACACCTGATTCGGTGTACTTTCAGAGGGTAAAACATGAACGTTAAGGCTTGTTACCGGGTGCCTACAACTTATAGAATACTTTTATACACTTGCGAGTGTACATATATTTATAAACGGAAATATTGTGGTCTATTAATATATTGAAATGATTGTTATGATAAACCTATGAACTCACCAACTTTTTGGTTGACACTTTAAAGCATGTTTATTCTCAGGTATTAAAGAAATCTTCCGCTGTGCATTAGCTCATTTTAAGGATATTACTTGGAGTCATTCATGGCATATTTTGAAAGACGTTGCATTCAAGTCATTGAGTTCATCAAGATTATTATTAAGTCAATTATAGTTGGATGTATTATGAAATGGTGTGCATACCATCAATTTTCGTTGTAAAGAAAGTTTGTCTTTTAAAAACGAATGCAATGTTTGTAAAATGTATCATATAGAGGTCAAATACCTACTGTGACGACCCAGAAATTTCTGACCAAATTTAAACTTAACCTTTATATGTTTCCGACACGATAAGCAGAATTTGTAATGTTGAATCTCAAATAGTTTGGAACTACATTCATGTAATCAATTACCCTTTGACCGTGTTCGACAATTCACGAACAATTATGAGTATATAGATATGTATATATATAATATATAATATTAACTAAAAACATTAACAAAGTATTAGATATATGATACTTTACATGAACGTAATTGTTTCGATATATTTATCGACAGAATTAAGAGATAATATCAAATGATTGAATTATCAGATACATTATGATATGATTACGGGCGTATGTTATGAGGTCCACTGTGATTTAAGAAATCTATTCTTTTTGACAACATTCGGAAAATGGTAAAGTGATTTATAAATAAGAACAAATGTGTCAATTAACGGGAACTAGACAAGGGTTAGTGAAAATTCCTGTTTAATTTCCAAGGCATGTTTTATAATATTTTCCTCGTGACCTTGATAAGATAACTATGTTAACTTTCATTTTATTTAATTTGAAAATAAGAACGTGGATTGTAAATGACTTAGATGTTGGATATCGACAAGTTAAGTAACTCGACATTTTTCATTAAGATGATTTCATACGTTCATTTAACCTTTGCACTTTATCCCATGCTTCACCAATAGACTGTAATTTAAAAACTTGAAACCTATTATGAATATATATAATTCTACTTTTCTAAAATGTTTTATGATATAACGATTTCCATTATTTTAACCTTTTAACAAAATGATTCTTAAATATATTTAGTTTTGGAAAACAAAATTATCATATTTATTTGATTTAGTTTCAAAAGTACAAAAAAAGTTTTCAGCTTAAAAAGAACTTTATTATTAAAACGTATATATCTTTTATAAATATCTAGAACCACTTTTGACAACTCATTACTTAACCAGTATGATAAAGATAACGATATTTATATTTTATTTTATTAAATATATATAACAATTTAAATTAATATTATATATATTTATACGCGTATTATACGTATATAGTTTTATACTTTTACTATACTTTAACTTTACCTTTACTTTACTTTAACTTTAATAATTCATATTTTAATAATTCACTTTAATAATTCATACTTTAATAATTCACTTTAATAATTCACTTTAATAATTCACTTTAATAATTCATACTTTAATAATTCACTTTAATAATTCACTTTAATAATTCATACTTTAATAATTCACTTTAATAATTCACTTTAATAATTCATACTTTAATAATTCACTTTAATAATTCACTTTAATAATTCATACTTTAATAATTCACTTTAATAATTCATACTTTAATAATTCACTTTAATAATTCAAAAATCTATTATAAATAGAATTCAATAGATTTCATTATTTCATAGAAACTTGAAAATATATTTCTCTAAGCTCTTTCAATCGAATTACATATATATATTTTCTTTGTATTATTTCAAGATATTATTAGTATACATAAAATACTACGACGGAGTTATATTCAGACGATTTTAAAATAAGTTTTCAAACGGGAAAGAGCTAAGGAAATTACGGGTTATAGCTATGGAGGTTATGGGTATTGATCGAGGGTATTGCTCGTGAGGTCAACCTAACGTTTATCATTTTCGTTGCGTCTACGTACTTTCCTGCAATATTGAATCACAATATTGATACGTTCGTGAATCCGAGACAAACCCTACACTTGTTCAGTGCCGTCATATACATAATTGCTACGAAATACAGTATTGTGAGTTTCATTACTCCCTTTTTATATATATTTTTGGGCTGAGAATACATGCGCTGTTTTATAAATGTTTTACGAAATAGGCACAAGTACTAAAACTAATTCTATGTGGGTTTAAACCAGAAATATACCCTTAGCTTGGTAACATTAAACTACTTGTCTATGTACGGTAGGCGCGAATCCTAAAGATAGATCTATTGGGCCTGACAAACCTCATCCTGACTATGGGATGCTTTAGTACTTCGAGGTTATTTTAAACACACCTGATCTGGTGTACTTCATAGGATAAAACATGAACGTTAAGGCTTGTTACCGAGTGCCTACAACTTATAGAATACTTTTAAACACTTGCGAGTGTACGAATATTTATGGAAACTGAATTCTTGTGGTCTATTACTATTATGGAAATGATTGATTATGATAAACTAATGAACTCACCAACCTTTTGGTTGACACTTTAAAGCATGTTTATTCTCAGGTATTAAAGAAATCTTCCACTGTGCATTAGCTCATTTTAAGGATATTACCTAGAGTCATTCATGACATACTTTGAAAGACGTTGCATTCGAGTCGTTGAGTTCATCAAGATTAATATTAAGTCAATTATAGTTGGATGTAATATGAAATGGTATGCATGCCGTCAATTTTTGATGTAAAGAAAGTTTGTCTTTTAAAAACGAATGCAATGTTTGTAAAACGTATCATATAGAGGTCAAATACCTCGCGATGTAATCAACTATTGTGAATCGTTTATAATGTATATGAATCGTTTATAATCGTTTATAATGTAATCAACTATTGCGGATTTGAAATATTACTTCTGGGATCACCCCCATCTTTTTCGAGTTTGTGCAGATCAAGTGATTCACCGGTCTATGTACGGTAAGGAAGCTCAGCAAATCCTTGAGCATTGTCATCATGGTCTCACCGATGGTCACTATGGCCCAAGCCATACCGCTAAGAAAGTTTTTTATTCGGGTTTTTATTGGCCCTCTATCTTTAAGGATGCTCATGCGTTTGTCCGCACTTGTGATTCATGCCAAAGAACGGGAACCATCACTAAACGTGATGAGATGCCTCAAAATGGCATCCAAGTGTGTGAAGTTTTTGATGTGTGGGGAATTGATTTTATGGGTCCCTTTCCGAGTTCCCACAACTACAAATATATCTTAGTAGCTGTCGATTATGTGTCTAAGTGGGCGGAGGCCAAAGCTCTTCCCACTAATGATGCACGGGTCATGGTGAATTTCTTGAAGAATCTCTTCTCGCGCTTTGGAATTCCAAAGGCGCTCATTTCCGATTGTGGCACCCACTTTGCTAACAACCTTCTCGAAAAGGTGTTAAAAAAGTATGGTGTTACTCATAGATTCTTCACCGCTTATCATCTGCAAATGAGCGGGTAAGTAAAGAATACTAAACGTGCTCTAAAACGTATTCTTGAAAAAACGGTTAATGATAATCCGAAGGTATGGGAACGCAAATTAGATGATGCGTTGTGGGCTTTCCAAACCGCATTTAAAACGCCAATTGAGACCACACCGTTTTGACTTGTCTATGGAAAAGTGTGCCATCTTCCAGCTGAATTGGAAAATAGAGTGTATTGGGCGTTGAAAAATTGTAATATGGATTTAGAAAAAGCGGGCGAAAGTAAAATGTTGCAATTGAATGAGTTGGATGAGTTGAGGTTGGATGCATATGAGAGTTCGGTCTCATATAAAGAGAAAATTAAATGGTGGCATGATGCCCATTTAAAAGATAGGAAGGAGTTTGTCCCGGGGGATAAGGTCCTTGTTTTCAATTCGCGTTTTAAATTTTCCCCCGGAAAGTTGAAGTCCCATTGGATAGGACCTTATGAGGTGAAGAAAGCATTTCCAACAGGTTATGTTGAGTTAATCGGGAATGGTAACACGTTTAAGGTGAATGGTCATCGCTTAAAACTCTATTTTGATGGAGTTGTGGTTGACAAGTATGATGGCATCACCCTGTACCCGAAAAGTTAATTAACGCGGGTATGATTCGTATGATAGACTCTTTAATAAATCGTCACACTTGTACTTTATGTTCATTTAGAATTGCATGCATTAATTTTTATTAGTTTGTCTTTTATTTTATTTCATACATTTTTAAAACAGAAAAACCATAAAAAGGATAAAACCATTGAAAAAAAAAGTTGGGCATAATATCGCGACCAGGATAACCCCTATCGCGACCGCGGTTAAGTGACAGAAAATTAGGTGCCAGAAAAAGGCCTAGATCGCGACCGCGATCTGGGTTTTCAGAAAAAACTGATACCAGGTACCCTTGTATCGCGACCGGGATATACCCCACCGTGACCGCGATGCGGCTTCAGCCCAACTTCGTTTTTTGCTTTTTATTTGCTGTTTTGTTTTCAAAAATACACACACACACACACACATACACCCGCCGAATTTTTGAGCTTCCACACACAAACCTTAATCGATTTTTACTTTAAATCAACATCAAATCCATCTTTAATCATGCCTCCTAAGACTAAGGTAATGATTTTAACACCTTTTCTATATGTGTTTTCATCTAATTTTGAATTTTAATTGGGTGTTCATGTGGGTTTGGTTGAAATCAAGTGTGGGGTGTTAATTGCTTTAATTTAGGAAGAATTTGTTATATATAATGATTCTATAACATGCTGGAATCTAGTTTCATATGATTATTGTTCTTTAATTGCTAGTTTTGATTCTAGGGTTCTTGAGTATGTGAGAATTTGGTCTTTAATTTTGATTTTGATGTTTATTTGCAACGAATTGATGTTATTCATGCTAGTAATTGATATCGGCCAAAAAGTCACATTTTTACCCCAATATTAAGCCCTAAGAACAATAAAGATTCAAACTTTGTCGGCAAAATTATCGTTTTTTTCGGTTGATTTTATAGATTAAGTAATTATGAAGGCGATGCAAAAAGAATCAAGTAAAACGAAACTAAAACGAAGATTCTAGAGCAAAAACGGTAAAAGAAAAGAAATCAAGTTACGATCCCGTAAATTTCAGCTGACCAGACAGCCAAACAGCATGCCAAACGGCATGCCAAACGGCATGCCAAATGACATGCCAAACGGCATGCCTGCCTCACAAATAGCCTGCCACACGCCCTGATAAAATAGCCCCTGCAAACGGCCTGATTTGACAAATGGCCCCTGCAAACGGCCTGCCAAACGACTTGCCAAACGGCCTGCCAGCCGTTTGCAGGCAAATTTCAAGTCTATTTAAAGGGCTCTCTCCATCCATTTCAACACACACTCAATTTGTAATTCACTTTATATTTTCAAGCTTCTAGTTAGTTTTTAGTAGTAGTTAGCTTAGCTTTTTTTTTCCGGAGGATATCCCGGCGAGTCCCTGCGATCTTGGGCAGATTTCTTCAGCCTTTTCAGGTTTTTATCCAAAACGCTTGTCTTTTTTTATTAAACATGTGTTCCTACTTTTTATGTTTAATAATGTGTTCCGATATTACCATGATAGCTTAATTAATCTGTATGTTGCTATGATAGAAGTTTGGGTTAGTATAATCATGTTAATCTAGTACGATTACTGTCGTAATACTGAACTAGAAAGTCTGATAGATTTGTATGCTAGCATCTTAAGGATTGAACAACCTAGGTTGTGATCAGGACTTGTCCACCTATATGAAATTAGCTACTTCATAGGATTAAGACCCCTGGTATGACAACCCGAAAAATTTCTGACTAAATTTAAACCTAACCTCAACAAATTCCACGATTCACGAACAATTATTTGTAAATAATTAAACAATTATTTGATATATTAATAATATCCTTTTAACAATATATCAATAATTAATATCAATATTATTAATTATAATTAAACTTATCATTTTTATTGTCATATTAATATTGTTATCATCAATATTATAATTAGTAATAATATTATGATTACTAATATTAACATTAATATTATTCATAAGTATTATTATAAAAAATCATTTATTATTAATGATATTATTATTATTAACATAATTATTAACAAATATCATTACTCTTGTTATTTATATTATTGTTGTATTAAAAGTATTATTATTATTATAATTATTATTATTAATACAATTATTATTATTAATATAATTATTATTATTATAATTATTATTATTAATATTAATTATTAATATCAATTAAAAAAAATAATAAAAGTCAAAATCAATGTACTAGAATTATATATCTGTTTTCTTAATTAACCACGATCTGTAATCCATTTCTTTTTATTATTTGTTTTTAGCCATCGTGCTATATATATTTTTTTAATTACCTGCTTCCTATTTTTTTATTTATCGTGATACCTGCTCGATTCCTTCTACTAGTTATGTTTTTGTTTCTGTCTACCACAATCATGTTATAACATTAGTTTTCTGCAATCACAATTGAAGAACACATAATTTTTTCCCTTCAAACAGCATCGATGCCTCTGTTTTCTTTTATTTTTCCAAAACTTTGAATTCGAAAATAATTTAAAAATGTAATAATGCAGGATTGTTAGAAATCTCCTATACAATATATCTGGAAAGTTTCATCCTTCAATTCATCGAATTGAATTCGAATTTAAGAGTCAAAGTAAATTTTTTAAAAAGTCAACCGTTGTGTTCATCATCAAATTCGATCTCTATTTGTTGTTTCTGGTTAAATTGATGATTGGAATAGTTTCTAGGATTGATTTTAAATATACTTCGTGTTTTAATCTTTATCTAAAACATTCTCAAAATCAAAAAGCAAGTTTTTTTTTTTTTTAAAAACAAACAGCGACAGCAGCAGCTGCTACTGCTATACCATTTTTTTTTATTACCCACTACAGAACATTTCTAATTCAAGTCCAAATCCAAATTAGTAAAAACTGTTATGATTTTGATTTGGTTCCTGGTCAATCGAATTGAAGAAGAAGATGGTATAAAGAGATAGTTAGATACGGGTTATATATATATTTGGGGAGAGGTATAAAATAGAAAAACTGAGGTAGTGTAATGGTTAAGGGGTGTTGCGGGTGAGCGAGAGGTCACGGGTTCGAGCCCGGGCATTGGCATTTTTTTTAGGAAAGCTCCTAAGGTAGTTCCTTAATATTTATTATTATTATTATTATTATTATTATTATTATTATTATTATTATTATTATTATTATTATTATTATTATTATTATTATTATTATTATTATTATTATTATTATCACCAATATTATGATTATTATTATTATCACCAATATTATGATTATTAATTATTATCATTATTATCACTAAGTATTAAAGTCATTATTATTATTATTATTATTATTATTATTATTATTATTATTATTATTATTATTATTATTATTATTATTATTATTATTATTATTATTATTATTATTATTATTATTATCACTAAGTATTAAAGTCATTATTATTATTATTATTATTATTATTATTATTATTATTATTATTATTATTATTATTATTATTATCACTAAGTATTAAAGTCATTATTATTATTATTATTACTAGTAAGTATTAGTTACCATTTTTATAATTACAATTATGATTATTATTATTTTTATTACTAAAAAGATTATTATTACTAATATTATCATTAATAGTATTATTATTATTGTATTACTAGTATTATTATCATTTTTAGTAAAATTATCATTTTTACTATCATTAAAACTATATCATTATTATTATTAACATTTAATTACCAGTATCATTATCATTATTTTTGTTATTACAAAACAATACAACACTTTATACATTATCAGTATTAAAGATCATTTTATCAAACAAATACTTATATATATAGAATATATATACAAATATATATACAGAAATATATAACAAGTGAAACAATATATATAAACTTATTCGATTACGAGTATATGTGTTAATATATATACTTGATATAGGTTCATGAATTCGAGGACAACTCTGCACTTGTTCAGTGCCATCATACACATATTTACTACAAACTATCGTATCGTATCGTGAGTTTATTTGATTCCCTTTTACTCTTTACATTTTTGGGCTGAGAATACATGCACAACTTTTATAACTGTTTTACACGCTAAACACAAGTACCAACTTTAAACTATGCTATACCCGGCTATGTCCGACTAAGTCCCTAACCGACAAGTATAAACACAACTTATCTTTGGGGCAAACTTTGAACAACCTTTGGATCTACGTGATCTACTAATTGGTCCATGTGAGACCAAGCTTATGAATAACTTTTGGATCTGCGTGTTCTACTAATTGGTCCCTGCGAGACCAAGCTTATGAACAACTTTTGGATCGACATGATCTACTAATTGGTCCATGTGAGACCAAGCTTATGAACAACTTTTGGATCTGCGTGATCTACTAATTGGTCCCTGCGAGACCAAGCTTATGAACAATTTTTGGATGTGCGTGATCTACTAATTGGTCCCTGCGAGACCAAGCGTATGAACAAAAATCTTTTGGTCTAACACTATTATTGAAATTATTATTTATGACTAACCTATGAACTCACTCAACCTAGTGTTGACTTTTTAAGCATGTTTATTCTCAGGTACTTAAATATTGCTTCCACTATATATCTGCTGTTTTGATGATGATTGCTTGCCATGCTTGGAGTCTTCATTACATATCATGCCAATTAAAGACATTTAATGCGTTGTTCATTAAATACAACGTAATCTATTTATCTTCCGCTGCAAAACTCAATAAAACATCTCATATAGAGTCGTTCTCGTTTATATAACTGTGATTTGATATATTTAGTGACGTTATTCTTCCAGGCCCTATCTGGAGGACGTCACAGATTGGTATCAGAGCAGTTTGTTGTAGTGAACCAGGAATGAATTTTATGTGTACCTTATACAATTAGGTACCTTAGCAATGTAGGACTACAACTTTCCTTGACTATAGTGCCTTTAATTGTTGCCTTTAATTGTTAAATGCTACACTATACTTTAGAAACTTTATGTATCTTAGAATGCCGAGCTAATCTAAGAATTCTGCTAACTGTCCTAAGTACTATCCAATTACGCCACCACATTTAAATGCGACACCAAGATTTCAGAAATTCTTGACATTCCTATGTCATTTATCATGGTTTGTGTATTACATATGTATTACATGAAACATTATCCATGATTTTTGAAACTCCTATAATTGTTACTATTCATACTCAAACGTATATAACTCCCTGTTATATCACGTACCTATGTGCCTTATGCCTATATGCATCGGTTTACGAACCGAAAAATATCATTGGGTTATCACAGTATACGAATTGAAAGTCTTTAATCGAAAGATTATCAGATTACATACTTATCATTTTATGATCTCGACACGTCATACTGCCATTATTGGAGTATAGACACATCATATCTTATTATATCTTATCATATCTATCTCAATAGGCTTTGTCTAACACTTTTCCTAAATTTCCTCCATAAATTACGGAAATCTTTTTGCTATATATACTATTCGAGGAGACGAAGATATCATTTAATATTCAACACCCATTTCATATCAAACCCTATTCAAAACACATAATATGGATTCCTCGAACTTCTCGAGCTCCAATAGTAGCGTAACCGGAATGAACCAGCCAATTAGCCATCATCTATTTTGGATGAATTGGGGGTGGGTTCGTAGCCGACTCAATCAACGGAGGCAAGAAGAAGGTGATTCCTTCCACCAACCGAATTCACCACTTGGCGAAGAACCAGAAGCACTTACCGGCGAACCAGTCCGAAACACCATTTTCACCCTCATTTCCAGAACAGCTCGCCACGATTATATAATATCTAGAATTTCATATCTTATTCATCCCCTTGTCTGAACCACCAATCATCCCGGAATAATAGAAGAAGTCAACGAGCTTCGCGCTAGAGTAGTGGCTCTGAAAAATATGGTGCAAAACCTACGAGCACCAGCAGCAGCACCAGCAGCATAACTAGCACCACCAGTACCATCAGCATCACCACTAACAACATCAGCTTCACCAATAACAACATCTGCATCCCACGCCTCAACATCACACTCGGTACCTCAGATATCAACATAATACGCCCCATAGATACCAAGGAATATTAGTAATAACGAGTTAAGATGTATTGACTCATTCTTCCTGAAGAATTATATATGTATACTTTATATATATATGGTTTGGAACAATAATAAATCTTTTCGTACTAAGCTATTACGTGTGAATCTTAACTAGTATGTACTACTTGGTTAATTCATATCACTAATATGCTATAATGTACATCCTTCGTTAATGACTTAACAATTGTTAATCACTGCTTCAACACAATAAACTCCATTTCATAATAAACCAAGTGTATTACTCAAATACATGATTGATTGTATACTTTCATTTTCGACATACTCGAAGCTTTCTAGAAAACATTATTAATGTCTTGTGAATTTCACAAGGATTTCACGAGCACCAACATCATATACCAAGGTATATCAATAACAATGAACAATGAAGCATTGATTCATAACTTCATTAGCGAAATATTTCGCGACAATTATGAAATCTCTAAGGTTTTGGAGATTATTTATTCTCATTTCAACCGCAAATCAAATGAGTTTAATATTATATTAACTCATTAAAATTATATCTGAAGAATACATATATGAACGTATATCTTCATAAAGATTGTAATTAAAAATTCTTTTGTACAAACTGTTAATTGTGAAATTATTTTAACGGGTAGGTAAAACCCGAGAAATATTTATATCTCACATTAATATGTTACATCGTACAAATTCTGATTCAATAGTCAGTAACTATACTACTTACATTCACAAGATATATGTATCCGTTCACTAAGGAACAACCATTTGCATACAAATTCAATTATATATCCTGATTTTGACATATCAGAATCCAAGTAAAGCTTTAGCAGGTGTTATCTTCTTAAAGATCACTACATTCATAAATTATATCCATTCGTATTCTATGATGAATTATCACATCAAACCACCGAAATTATCATTCATTACTTTTGAAATCAACAACGCCTATTCGTCAACCATTAGATCCGATGACGATCACAATCAGCGTTTAATCATCTAAAAATGAAATTTCTTGAAAACACCTCGGATTGATAATCAATGATTCAGATTCGTTAACCTTGAGAATGCTGACGAAGCAGCTAAAGTTATAGATGGTCTTAATGGCTAAAAGTTTGATGATAAAGAATGACGTATTGAAAAAGCTCAGATTTAGAATTGAAAAACGGATTGAGCTAACCATGGAGGAGACCAAAGACAAATACAAGGACCAAACCCTATATTCAAAGAATCCAGGTAATTCTGGATCCGATGAAATCTTTAGAGAATATCTTGCTCCGAAGTCATGTTAAAATCTTGCGGAAAACTTTTCTTCATCAACTTTCGAACTTAGAAATTCCAAAATATCATCATAAATATCTTCGATATTTCTGAAGATATTTTCATAAATATTCTCGTCCAAAATTATATTCCTCTTCGTGCTATCTGTATTACATTATATTGGAAACTTCTGTAAAACTTAAGTATAAATTATGAATGGATTCTGGAGAAGTGTTGGGAATTGAAGCATGAGTTAGTATAATATAATGACGTCAGGCCAACGTGATTATATTACAGTAAGTTATGCTAAATTTTTAATGGAAGATGATGATTCATAGACCTTATAATCATCATGTGCCATGTTACACGACTCTTACATTCTATTTAATCTCTAAACATATCAAGAACCTCTATTCTTGATAGTTCTATCCTCAGTAATTCTGGTAATTTACCAAATCAAATCGTGATATTAAGCTTAGAACAGTAGGTCCATTCGAAACTTCATACCTACAAATTCTGGACCATTACTCGCTTTACTTAGAGTCGAGAGGAGAATAGAAAGGCAAAGAGCTCCGACATATAAGGGAAAATACAAATCCCGATAACAACTCCGAAATTACAAACCGTGTATATCAATGCGTATAGCAACATAAAGACACGGGAGAATTAAAAACATGATAACCCCAAGGGAATAGTAGAAGAAAACAAATTCCTCTGGTGGTAAATGAAAAAGAAGAATGACTGTATATATGGTCAAAATAATAACAAGGATCAGAACTGAATTAAGCATTTCCTTAATCTTTTAGAAGTTTGAATTGAGAAAGAAAGTATAGAAGTGGTGAAGATAATGAAACGAAAGAAGCTAATTTATAGAAAAATTCCAAACACAGCAATCGAGGCAATTCACTGCATTTAATCAAAGAAAATCCTAAATTTCTTAATTATCGGAGAATCAAATCTTATAGATTATGAAGATTTCTTTAAATCCCTTAATTTCCGAAAATCAACTTTAACCATGTCAAAAGTTAAAGCAAACAGATATTTCATCATTTCACTATTTTGTGATAGCTTCGTTTATACTCTTCCTATAATCAAATCGTTTTATTCATATTACTCAACGTTGATAAAACTCTATTTTAACTCATATTCATCATTACAATATTCTTGTTGTAAACAAGGATGATCTCTATCAAATTTCATGACTGTAATTGTCACATACTCCTCTCTGTTTGTCTGCCCTAATATTGCGGCATAAACGCTCAAGGTTTTAAATGAGCTCAATACTACTCATAACACATTTCATGTATCTAATTTACTGAAATGACTTGTATAACATCATCATTTTAAATGATCTCTGCATTGATAATAAAATGCACTTCATCGAAGAACCTGTAGAAATTATGGTTAGTATGACTTAAACGCTTGAAACAAAATAATATTCTATCCGTTGGAATTCACGAAAGTCCCCGAGCATACCTAGAAATGTGAAGACCAAATAAAACGTAAATATCCTCGTCTATGTACGAACAACGCCGACTGATGGCAACAACTAAATTTCGGGACGAAATTTCTCTTAACGGGTAGGTATTATGACAACCCGGAAAATTTCCGACTAAATTTAAACCTAACCTCAACAAATTCCACGATTCACGAACAATTATTTGTAAATAATTACGCAATTATTTGATATATTAATAATATCCTTTTAACAATATATCAATAATTAATATCAATATTATTAATTATAATTAAACTTATCATTTTTATTGTCATATTAATATTCTTATCATCAATATTATAATTAGTAATAATATTATGATTACTAATATTAACATTAATATTATTCATTCATAAGTATTATTATAAAAATATCATTTATTATTAATGATATTATTATTATTAACATAATTATTAACAAATATCATTACTCTTGCTATTTATATTATTGTTGTATTAAAAGTAGTATTATTATTATAATTATTATTATTAATACAATTATTATTATTAATATAATTATTATTATTAGAATTATTATTATTAATATTAATTATTAATATCAATTAAAAAATAATAATAATAAAAGTCAAAATCAATGTACTAGAATTATATATCTGTTTTCTTAATTAACCACGATCTGCAATCCATTTCTTTTTATTATTTTTTAGCCATCATGTTATATATTTTTTTAATTACCTGCTTCCTATTTTTTTATTTATCGTGATACCTGCTCGATTCCTTCTACTGGTTATGTTTTTGTTTCTGTCTACCACAATCATGCTATAACATTAGTTTTCTACAATCACAATTGAAGAACACATAATTTTTTCCCTTCAAACAGCATCGATACCTCTGTTTTCTTTTATTTTTCCAAAACTTTGAATTCGAAAATAATTTAAAAATGTAATAATGCAGGATTGTTAGGAATCTCCTATACAATCTATCTGGAAAGTTTCATCTATTTGTTGTTTCGGGTTAAATTGATGATTGGAATAGTTTCTAGGATTGATTTTAAATATACTTCGTGTTTTAATCTTTATCTAAAACATTCTCAAAATCAAAATGCAAGTTTTTTTTAAAAAACAAACAGCGACAGCAGCAACTGCTACTGCTATACCATTTTTTTTTGATTACCCACTACAGAACGTTTCTAATTCAATTCCAAATCCAAATTAGTAAAAACTGTTATGATTTTGATTTGGTTCCTGGTCAATCGAATTGAAGAAGAAGATGGTATAAAGGGATAGTTAGATACGGGTTATATATATATTTGGGGAGAGGTATAAAACAGAAAAACTGAGGTAGTGTAATGGTTAAGGGGTGTTGCGGGTGAGCGAGAGGTCACGGGTTCGAGCCCGGGCATTGGCATTTTTTTTAGGAAAGCTCCTAAGGTAGTTCCTTAATATTTATTATTATTATTATTATTATTATTATTATTATTATTATTATTATTATTATTATTATTATTATTATTATTATTATTATTATTATTATTATTATTATTATTATTATTATTATTATCACCAATATTATGATTATTATTATTATCACCAATATTATGATTATTAATTATTATCATTATTATCACTAAGTATTAAAGTCATTATTATTATTATTATTATTATTATTATTATTATTATTATCACTAAGTATTAAAGTAATTATTATTATTATTATTATTATTAATATTAATATTATTATTATTATTATTATTATTATTATTATTATTATTATTATTATTATTATTATTATTATTATTATTATTATTATTATTATTATAACTAAGTATTAAAGTCATTATTATTATTATTATTATTACTAGTAAGTATTAGTTACCATTTTTATAATTACAATTATGATTATTATTATTTTTATTACTAAAAAGATTATTATTACTAATATTATCATTAATAGTATTATTATTATTATTATTGTATTACTAGTATTATTATCATTTTTAGTAAAATTATCATTTTTACTATCATTAAAACTATATCATTATTATTATTAACATTTAATTACCAGTATCATTATCATTATTATTGTTATTACAAAACAATACAACACTTTATACATTATCAGTATTAAAGATCATTTTATCAAACAAATACTTATATATATAGAATATATATACAAATATATATACATAAATATATAACAAGTGAAACAATATATATAAACTTATTCGATTACGAGTATATGTGTTAATATATATACTTGATATAGGTTCGTGAATCCGAGGACAACTCTGCACTTGTTCAGTGCCATCATACACATATTTACTACAAACTATCGTATCGTATAGTGAGTTTATTTGATTCCCTTTTACTCTTTACATTGGGCTGAGAATACATGCACAACTTTTATAACTGTTTTACACGCTAAACACAAGTACCAACTTTAAACTATGCTATACCCGGCTATGTACGACTAAGTCCCTAATCGACAAGTATAAACACAACTTGTCTTTGGGGCAAACTTTGAACAACTTTTGGATCTACGTAATCTACTAATTGGTCCATGTGAGACCAAGCTTTTGAATAACTTTTGGATCTGCGTGATCTACTAATTGGTCCCTGCGAGACCAAGCTTATGAACAACTTTTGGATCTACGTGATCTACTAATTGGTCCATGTGAGACCAAGCTTATGAACAACTTTTAGATCTGCGTGATCTACTAATTGGTCCCTGCGAGACCAAGCTTATGAACAACTTTTGGATCTACGTGATCTACTAATTGGTCCCTGCGAGACCCAGCGTATGAACAAAAATCTTGTGGTCTAACACTATTATTGAAATTATTATTTATGACAAACCTATGAACTCACTCAACCTAGTGTTGACTTTTTAAGCATGTTTATTCTCAGGTACTTAAATATTGCTTCCGCTGTATATCTACTGTTTTGATAATGATTGCTTACCATGCTTGGAGTCTTCATTACATATCATACCAATTAAAGACATTTAATGCATTGTTCATTAAACACAATGTAATCTATTTATCTTCCGCTGTAAAACTCAATAAAACATCCCATATAGAGTCGTTCTCATTTATACAACTGTGATTTGATATATTTAGTGACGTTATTCTTCAAGGCCCTATCTGGAGGACGTCACACCTGGTTATACTGTATCTGAAGATTCTATGAACTCGGTATGGCCAGAGTTCCCGAGAGGCATTTAATGCGCTTTTAGAACACGAAACTTAGAAATTGAGACATGAATGACCTAGTGAGAGGACCCGTCCTAATCCATAAGGATGAATACAATAACATATGATTACATCGCAAGGTATTTGACCTCTATATGATACATTTTATAAACATTGCATTCGTTTTTAAAAGATAAACTTTCATCACATCGAAAATTGACTGCATGCATACCATTTTATAATACATCCAACTATAATTGACTTAATAATAATCTTGATGAACTCAACGACTCAAATGCAACGTCTTTTGAAATATGCCATGAATCACTCCAAGTAATATCTCTAAGATGAGCAAATGCACAGCGGAAGATTTCTTTCATACCTGAGAATAAACATGCTTTCAAGTGTCAACCAAAAGGTTGGTGAGTTCATAAGTTTATCATAAAACAATAAAATTCATCATTTTAATAGACCACAAGATTTAAATATAGTACACCTATCTCGTGTACAAAACCATTTTTATAATGCTTAGCAGAGTATGTTCGTATCCTTTTCTCCCCCGTAGGTTGCCTCGCAATTTTTAATAACCGTACACATATCTCGTGCACAAAACTAATACACATAACCTGTGTATAAAAATCATTCTCTCGATACATAACATTCATTTCGATTTCATTGCTCAACATGGTAACCGACCTTAACATATGATGCGCATCAATAATATTCCCAAAATAGAACATCTCGTCTGTATAATATATAAACTTCGAAGTACTAAACACCACGCCCACTAGCTCTTCCGTCTAGTGAACATTCTGGGTAGGGGTGTTAAACCCGGTAGCTACCTTTAGGATTCGCGTGAATTAGGGCCATACCCATCTCTAATTCTTAGGTTACCAAGCAATAATAATCAGGGGAAAATATTCACAACAATTAGTGGCAATTATCACGTCCAACTAATTCAATAATAATCCACAGAACTTCTGTCTGCATAATAATTCATTCGAGGAATGTTTTGCTTGTGTCATATCGCGTCAAACATTTATAAAAGCATTTCATGTATTCTCAGTTCAAAATATATTTCAAAAGCATTTAATAAAGCAGTTGTAAAAACAGCGTATGTATTCTCAGTCCCAAAAATGTAAAGAGTAAAAAGGGAGCAAATGAACTCACTATACGATATTTTGTAGTAAAAATATGCATACGACGGAACTGAACAATGCAGGGTTGGCCTCGGATTCACAAACCTATATCATTTATATATACATTAACACATATACTCGTAATCGAACGAATTTATATATTATTAGTGATATACTTGTTATTTTAATAATATATATGTTATATGTATTAAATATAGTTTTATGTAACTAATAGTCATATGATAAAATAATATTGATAATAATAAATAAAAAGTTATTTCATCTTATAATAATAATAATAATAATAATAATAATAATAATAGTTATTATGATAATAATAATGATATTAGTATTAATAAAAATGATAATAATAATAATATTATTATTAAAATAATAATATTAATGTCAAAATAATAATAATAATAATAATGATAATAATAATAATTTTACTAAAAATGTTGTTTTTACTAACAATGATAAAATGATAGTTTTACTAATAATAATAATAACTATAATAATAATAATACTTAATGATAATACTAGTAATAATAATAATGATAATACTATTAATTATACTAATAATCATATTACTAATATTAGTGATAATAATAATTAATTTATTAACAACAACAAATAATAATAATAATAACAATAAAGATAATAATAGTAGAAACTACCTTTAAAAGCTTTTTCCTAAAAAGAATGCCTCAGACAGGGCTCGAACCCGAGACCTCTCGCTCACCAGCAACACTTCTAACCATTGAACCATTGGTTTGTTTTGGGTAAAACTCGCGTGATTATTTACTTAACATATATGAACCCGTTATTATTTTCCTCATCATCATCTATATCCTAACATCTAAGCTCGTCATCATCATCATTTAAACTTAAACGATCCTCATCTTCCTTCAATTATCAACATCTATCATAATCATCATCATCATTTATTATCAACTTATCATCGTAATTATCATTATACCATCATAAGTATCATCATCAATGTTATTCTATATCAACAAATCGTCATATATATATATATATATATCTATACCCTAGCCCAAGTTTCCAACAGAACTTCATAAGCCCAAATTGTCTAGTCCATGAAGAATTCATTCGGCCCAAATAAAGAAAAAGAAAACGGTGGCCCAAGATGATCTTTGTAACGATTGTTTCCATTTAAAAAAAAAATACAAGTAGGGTTATCTTATTTAAAGTTTGTCAGCCAACAAGGAAAAGAAACACAAAAAGCATCAACCTGGATCTCATACTTCAGTCCACAACTCATTCGATAATAGTTATTAATTTGATGAAGGTTTGCATAGGTTTTGGTCTTGGCAATCAAACAGAAACAGAAGTGCAGATGGCGTTTATGATGGTTACATATATTTGATATAGTAATAGATTTCATAGGTGGTCCTTGAACAGAAATAAGAAAAAGTAGCAATTAAGTCGTTGTAGGTGGGTTACGAAAAAGAAACTCAAGAGAGAAGAAGGAGATAGAGAAGTGATTGTGGGTGTTTGATGGTGGCCATGGTGACCGGTCGAAACAGAAATAGTGTTGTAGTGATAACAGCTATTCCTAACTAAACAGAAGTAGGAATGTCGATGTAGCAGCAGTAATGTTTTGGTCGTGGTGGTTGTTTAGGTGGTGAAGAGGGTGATTCTAGTTGAAAACAGTTTTGGTGACAACCGAACAAGAAAGCTTCTGCAACAGCTCTCATGGTGATGATGTTATCGAGTAATAGCAGCAAACAGGAGCATTACAAGTGGGTTTGTTGTAAATGGTGATCGAGTGGTTTCACAAGGGTGATAAAGTGGTGGTGATTTGATCTGCGAACAGTAGCAACAAGATAGTAGCAGTAGCTTTCGACGACAAGGTTGTGTTGCAGGTTTCAGTGATGTTTGATGATGGTAAACGGATGCAGCAGTGGAGACAGTTTATATAGTATTTGGTGATCAAAAAGGATGATTGTTTGTAGGTTTATAGGTGCTCAAGGTAGGTGATGGTTTGGTTCACGAAAAAGAAAAACAAATAAATAAAGAAAACAAGGTAGATGGTTAAGTGGTTTATTCCGGCTATTTTCAGCAACAAAAGAAATAGAAACAACGAGCAGCAGTAGCAGTTGCTTGTGGTGGTGGTTTCGTGATGGTTATCATCATGGTAGCGAAAGGTGGTGATTCTCGACTATCATCAACATTAAGCATCGTGTAAAATTTGTTATTGTTGGGTTTCAATAAATATGGTTGTGGTGTTTAAGAAATATATGAAGGTGAATATAAAGGAATTTGATAGTGAAGTTCTCGGATGTGCAGAGAAACTTAAATGGGTTCCTTCATATGAATTATATTATGGATATATATAATATAGTAGTAAACTAAAGTAATACTATAATAATAATTATAAAAACGTGTGAATTGAAAAGAAGATTAGTAAATCTAAATCACATATTTCGTTCATGAAAATTTGTTGGAAAATATCTTACCGACAGTTTTTCAGGGAATGCTATATCGTACTCCGTTGTAAATTAGTGGCGGATAAAAGTACTCAGAAAAATCCCATATTTTTAAATTAACTTTATTTATTTATTTTGGTCATTATGGTATAAAATTCGATCATTAACTATTAAATAAATATTACATTAATTATTCACTCCCAACCCCAAGTAAAATATAAGAAGTTTTAAAAAATTCAACAAATAGTTCCGAAATACATTTTTAATAAGTCTATAATTTATAGAACTCATTTTCGTATCACCGTTTATTTTAAAATTACATAAGTTTGAATTTTACTTGCTTAATATCAATTGAAACATCAAACGAGTATTACAATTATCTAATATTTTTTTTTAACAACAACATATAATACTTCAAATTATATTTCGAATTATTATTTATATATACATACACACATAACTATTTACAATTAATTGTTCGTGAATCGTCAGAACTGGTCGAAGGTCAGATGATTTCATAAACTAGCTCAAAAATTTTGAAATTCAATTTTTAAGACTTTGCTTATCATGTCGAAACCATATAAAGATTAAATTTAAATTTGGTCGGAAATTTTCGGGTCGTCACACCTAGTATGCCTATTGTATGTTCTGAAGAGACTTCTTAGGAGCTGTTAAGATCTAGTTAGTGCCTTCACTGTATGACCAAAGCCTATTGCATGTTCTTGTTTGATTGTTGCCTTAGGACTAAGTCATATAAACTGTTTAGGTATTCATTAGATTTCTATCTGCTTTACTTTCAGTATATCAACTGTAATGATGTATAATGTTTGAACTGATATGATCTCATTTGTATGATGGAATGGTTATTAGTTTTCATTTAAGGTTTTGCCAACTTAAACTGACGGACTCCCTCTGTTTGTGATCAGTGTTCAATTAACACGGCACGTTGTTATTCAGTTAACCAAACTTATAACGAGGGTTAGGATTAGAGTTCAACTCACTAATAAACCTATTACTTTACTGAGGGTAACCTCCGAGGTATAGCTACCTTTCAATTATACAACCAAGTGACATACTTCTCACTGCTCAAAGAGAACTCCGAGAGTTAAGAGATAAGTAGGTCTGTGTAATTGGCTCATCCAACCAGATCTACATCATTCCAATCATAGCCATAACATAAGCATAATTACCTTTCCCTAACCCAATACTAATATCTTGGTCAACATATCCTTGATCTGCATACTCCGGATATCCTTCCACTTATTTACCTTTCCGCATTTAGGACTTTTAGCTTAAACCAACTACTATCCTTTATCTAGGTAATATAAATAAAAGACAATTATCCACTTGATTTTCAATTCGTTAATCCATTCAAAAATATGACCCTAGGTTAACTTACACCTTCTACACCTTAGAAAATAAAAGTAAATTTAGGCCCCGCATAATATAAATAAACAAAACCACTATGCGCTATCTTGATCAACTGAATCTGACGTCCTGCGGTCTAACAACACCACATGAATAAAACCATCCATTTCAACCGTATCTTTATGGTGACATCAGTTATTGAGTCGTGTTAGTTGTTAATTGTCATGAATCATTCGATTGCTTGATTTTTAAATTTAGGGTTCATGTCAATTTGGGTAATTTGGGTTCGTTGACTGAGTTTGACTCAGCTTGACTTTTGATTTTAAAGTTGAATTGTGAGATTTCAAGATTCCTAATTTCATATGCTATGCGTTTATTTAATTATGTTTATGAATGCATGATTGATTGATAATGGCATTTTAGAAATATGAAGTTTACATGTTATGAGATGATGAATTTTCGTTGAGTTTTCAAGCATGAAGGATATTTGTCAACATGAAAGCGAATGTGGAAGTTGAACTATCATTTTGTTTCTAACTAACGCTAATATTTTCTTTTCCCAATTGTTCTCTTGTGTATGTTGGCTATTTTGTAGGGAACTAAACGACCAAGTGCTTCACAATTTGTGCCTATGGCACCCGTTCATCCAAGAGCTCATAAGCTTCCTAAGGATTTGCATCCTTATTTGGTTTGGGATCGTAATAATGAAAACTATACGGAATGGATATATGTTTTGACTGAGATTGAGGATAGTAAGTTTTTATCTACGCGTTACACTGATTGAGAACCTCTCGAGGAGGTTGGTTTAGCTGAGGAGGTTCGCGATATGTTGGTTCAATAATATATTATAGGTCCTGGGGAACGAATTGGGTTTAATGATTGGTATGAGTTCTTCCATCTTGATCGTCCGATTTACAAAGGGTGGTGTTTAGAGTTCTTTTCAACTGCTAAGTTCGTCTCAACAGCTTTACGTTATGATGATGTGTTGTTAAGTTTTCAGTTGGGGGGTCAAATGCGTTCCATGACTATCATGGACATGGGTAATGCACTTACAATTTATGAGGATGCAGAGGTGGATGAGGTTACTTTGGGTTATTATCTGACTAAGTGTAAGCGTTTCACTAATTCGTTTCAGCATGAGGTAGCTTGGTACAATATGACTCATAAGTACAGTTACAAACCGAGTAGCAGCTCCTATACTCTAATCAAAGACAATCGTGTTCGCATCATTCAGCGGTTTATTTCAAACACCATTAATCAGAGATGGCAAAATACCGAGAAAGTCAGCGTTGTTGATTTGTTTTATCTTAGTTGTGTAAGACCCAAATATTTATTGTACATAATGTTTTTATGATGTACGATGCGTGTATGAAGTGTACGTGTTGCTTGCTCGAACGTTGAAGGAAACTGGACGTTGTCTGAAGTGACAAGGGGTGTACGTATCTTTTCAACCCTAAATAAAGTTTGTGTTGATGTTTCAAAGCCTTACCATTGGAAAGGAAATCTTATTACGTTTCCAACGATATTTGATTCATCGTAAACGGAGCTACGGTCAAAAAGTTATGGCCAAAACAAGTTTCTGAAAAGTGACCTGTAGGTTGGAGCGGCGCTCCACCTTTCGGCGCGGCGCGCCGAACCCGTCTGATGCAATTTTCAGCCTTTTTTAAAGGTTTAAATGAAGGGTACTTTGGTCTTTTCATTTAGGGTCGGTTTGGGGTCATCAAAACTGATCCATTGATCATTTTGGAATACATTTCACTCATCAAACACTCTCATCAAACCCTAGAGTGAGAAACCCATTTTAAGTGAGAGAAAGCTCTATTTGGAGAAGAAGAAGTTTGATTCGGGTCAAGTCTCAAGTATTAAAGTTGTTCATCTCGTCAACGGCATCATTTTGGTGGTATTGGTAAGTTCAAACTCCGAATTACATTTGTTAGATTTGATATTCAAGTTAGGGTTTGAGTTTGATTTGTTGTGAAACCCTCTTAGATGATGAAATGGGTTTATGGTGACTAGTTATTCTTGTCACTTGGCGGGTTTTGGGTTGGTTGATGATTTGGCCTTGATTAGGCTTTAATCTTGAGTTTAATCACTAGGTTTAGTGATTATGGAAGTGTTGGAACCATTTTAGGTGAATTTGGGTTGACTAATTTTGACTAGAGTCAAAATTAGGGTTTGGTGATGATTATGACCCAATTGTCGATTTAATAAGGTTTATAAACTTAAAATGGATTAAGTTGAAGTATAAAACCAAGTTAAATATGTTTTGGTGTCAAAACTCGCTAATAGCGCGATGTTGACTCCTTTGGGTCAAAATTAGGGTTTAAGTGTCATTATGGGCAAGATAGGTGTTTAACACCTATGATTGGGTTTAATTGGCGTATTAGGACCATTCTCACTTGTGTTAGTGATAATTGGTTAGTTTGGGCACGGTTGTGCTTGGAAGTGCATTTGGGTCGAAATTGCACTAAGTGTTGTTTTGGGTTGGTTTGTAAATCCACTCTAAGTGTGTTGATGTATTTGTGAAAATGGAATAGGTACTTTCCATTGACGAGTTGCGGATTATTCGGTGGCATTCTTCAAGGCGACAAGGTGAGTGTTAATATCCTATATGCATATGTATGTGTAGGATGGGTGCGGGTCGGGTGAAGTGATTCTCGGTTATAGAGCTCACTTCACATATAGGTGGATTTGATGGACTTGTGTATAGGTCCAATTGGCACGGTTGTGCGTTTTGGTTGACCACCTTTGGCGAGGAGCACACTTTGTGTGTACTTTATCACATGGGCATGTGATGTGGATTATATAACCCCAATGGCGAAGGGTTAATATTGTGAGTGGAGTAATTATACATGTATGTATATGGTATATTTATTTGTAAGCTATGGTGTGACCCACGGAGCCGGGAATGCCATAGTGTGTGTGTGAATGTGCTATGATGTGAACCACGGTGCCGGTAGCATCATAGTGCATGTTTGAGATGTGAACCATGGAGCCGGTAGCATCGGAGTGTGAACCACGGAGCCGGTAGCACCAAAGTGTGAACCACGGAGCCGGTAGCACTATAAAAGTGTATGACTCAAATGCGTAGTGACGTGAACCACGGAGCCGGTAGCGTCATAGCATTGCGTATGGTGTGAACCACGGAGCCGGTAGCACCATGACGCGTTTATGGTTAACCATATAGTTGTTTATGTATATGTTGTGATGTATCGTATTATGTTGTTGGATATTGTTAGCATGTTAAATATTGAATACGTATAATGTTGTATTGTCATGATGTAGCTAACCCTCCGGGTGTAGCTTATTGGCATTGTTCACATCGTTGCTGGTGAACTTATATTTTGTTGATATATCTTTAGCCCGTTGCTTAGTGATCTTACGGTATGCTTAGACTAGCTTGCCTTTATGCTTGGATGCTCCGGTATGCGGTATTTGGTTTTGTGTGGCGTGTCCATTTTATGCATACATATGTATGTAGTATATTCTCACTCACTAAGCGTTAGCTTACCCTCTTGTTGTTTACCTTTTTATAGATTTGCATGGATTTCGGTGGCTCGGGTAAGCGTGGGACTAGTGGACTCGCGTAGTTGCTTTAGAAGGCTTTCTTTTGGATTGATTAGGATTGGGTAGCGTATCCCCAATCGCCATGCTCGGCTTTATTTTGTGTTAAAAGTCGTGTGGTCGAAAACTTGAAAATGGTACTTAAAGGGTAATTTGGGCCTATGTGGGCCCAGTGTCGTAAAACCCTTTTTATTAATGGAACGTGTTAGTTTTATCTATTACAATATGTTGTGAAAACCGTTTAGTCTAAATGTGTCGGGAAGTGGTCAAACATTTTCGCATTTGGGACTTTTTGGGACAGCAGCCTGTCCAGGCCCTTTTGCGCGCTGCGCGGGGTCATGGCGCGCCGCGCCATGTGCTGCACAAAGAAATTTTTTTTTTATTCCGCGTAATTGGTTGGTTAACGGGTTGGGTTGTTACAAGTTGTTTGAGGGATGATGAGATTGTCAATATTCCTTATGGTATTGCTAAGTCTCTTTGCGGGCAGGGTCACAATCTTAAGCCAAATAGTTTGTTAAGTGCGGGGGTTTATGTTACATTGATTGCTGAGTTTCTAGGTCTTTCGTTGATGCCTCTGCTTGTTAGGTGTATTCAGCCTGCTAAGATTGAGAATAAGGGTACAAGGGCGCTAGGTGCCCAGGTTTTTGAAGGCTGTAAAGTGTTGGTGAGAAAGAAGAAGATTTGTAAGTATACGGGTATACATGCTCAGTCTGAGGCAGATTTAACTAATCCGAATGAAGAGAAGGATGTGCCTCCGGCTGCTGATGTTGAGATGACCGAGGCTGGTAGTTATAGTGGTGCTGGTTTGACATGTGATTTTGTTACGAACCAGTTTAGTGGGATGAGACTTCATACTGAGGGGCAGTTTACGGATATGAGAGGATATGTTGATGATCGTAGTCGGGATGATCGAGCATACTATGATGAGCAGAACAGATTGCTTCGTCAGCACGTTGACCAGGGTTTTGAGCAGACTTGGTATAATCAAGCAGTTATCAGGGCAAATGTGCAATGGACTCAACATTCCTTCGATCTCTATCGCCGTAACCCGCAGAACCTCATTCAACTGATTTCTCCCGGTTGGACTGACTGGGGAGGCCCGGGGTCGCCTCGCCCTTCTTATGACTATGATGCAACTCTTGCCCAGGCTCAAGCTGCCCACCAACTTGCAATGCAGCAATAGCACCAGCAGTCTCAGCAGCAGCACCAAGATCAGCAAAACCCCGGACCAAGTGATGGGTCCTTTTGGGGGTTCTTTTGAGGATATTTTATGATGATGGCGAGTGCGCATGTGCTCGTGTGTGTTTGTTCGAACTATTTTTTTAATTTTTGTTTTTTTATTTTGGATGACTGTATTTTTATTTTTTTAAACTATGTACTTGGATAATTTGATGGGGCGTTTCGGTACCGCGGTGGTACCACCCCATCGTTTGCATGCGTGATTTTTATGTTATTTACAGGTTATGATGATTCACATGCTGTTAATTTACAAAGACTAGCATTCAGTTCAGCACTTATATTGCATTTGATGATGATTGTGTGATTGATGTTCGAGTGGATGCCGATGTTCTTATGCTGGCAGTAAGTTCAACGCCATCGTGCACCGTCTCTCCATGATCTTCGGATCTAAAAATTCGGGTTTCTTTTTCTTTTTCCCTTATCACTATTGTCCTCTCGAATTTATCTTTGATTATCTGTTTTATGTAAATGAGGGCATTACATGATCTTAAGTGTGTGGGGGGGGGGGATATAAATCCTCGCGGACATTTGTCGCCAATTTGAAAATTTTATGGACTTTTTGATTAAGTTTTTGTTGAAAAAAAAAGAGATAAAAAAGGAAGCAAAGTCTTCCATTCAAAAATAAGGGAGCAAAGTCTTCCAGGATTTTAAAAATCCAAGTTGTAGGATGATTCAAGTGAGCAAAGTCTTCTATGAAGGAAATCAAGTCTTCCGAATGCCTGTCTTACTTGGTGTAGGAGACTTCCTAATCTACATCATTTCATACTGACATTGGTTAATACTTCATTTCACGATGTATTACACCGATGTATTGTACTATGGGAAGAGGAGCCTCGAGCTTCAACATGTACTGTCTTCTTGATGAAGAGCAATGACTTCGTGCTAGTGTTGCTAGACAACAACACATGCCATGGTCAAAAGCCATGGTACCCTTTTAAAATACGGGAATGTAGTATCTGCTTCCTACATTTTCTTAAAACAAGCATAAAAGCTAGATGCGTGGGAAGTGAGGTCCAAGGACCTTAAATAAATCAAACAAGTGTTTAAACACTTCCGGGAGAATCGAGTCCTCCCTTGTTGTTTTAGGAAGTAAAGTCTTCCAAAACTTGTAAGTAAAGTGTGACGTCCTCCAAATAGGACCTGGAAGAATAACGTCACTAAATATATCAAATCACAGTTGTATAAACGAGAACGACTCTATATGAGACATTTTATTGAGTTTTGCAGTGGAAGATAAATAGATTACATTGTATTTAATGAACAATGTATTAAATGTCTTTAATTAGTATGATATGTAATGAAGACTCCAAGCATGGCAAGCAATCATCATCAAAATAGCAGATATACAGCGGAAGCAATATTTAAGTACCTGAGAATAAACATGCTTTAAAGTGTCAACACGAGGTTGAGTGAGTTCATAGGTTTGTCATAAATAATAATTTCAGTAATTGTGTTAGACCACAAGATTTTTGTTCATAAGCTTGGTCTCGCAGGGACCAATTAGTAGATCTCGCAGATCCAAAAGTTGTTCATAAAGTTGGTCTCGCAGGGACCAAAAAGTAGATCACGCAGATTCAAAAGTTATTCATAAGCTTGGTCTCGCATGGACCAATTAGTAGATCACGTAGATCCAAAAGTTGTTCATAAGCTTGGTCTCGCAGGGACTAATTAGTAGATCACGCAGATCCACAAGTTATTCAAAGTTTGCCCCAAAGACAAGTTGTGTTTATTGATAGTGCTCCAAATGAACATATATTTAGGCACAATATCCTTCCAATATGTAAAGCTTTTAGTTGCAATTGTTCTATTTTTATGTAATATTCGTTTAAATAAATAAGTGCGAAGACAAAAGAAGAAAACGACGATTTGAAGACGCAAATGACCAAAAAGCTCAAATGTACAAGATATAATTCAAGTGGTTCAATTTATTGATGAGAAACGTCTCAAAATTACAAAAGTACAAGTCGCAAAACGCAAAGTACAAGATATTAAATAGTACGCAAGGACGTTCGAAAATCCGGAACCGAGACATGAACCAACTATCAATGCGCGACGCAACGAACCTAAAATTACGAGTCAACTATGCACAAGAATATAATATAATATATATATAATTATATAAAATTATATATATTATATTATATATTATTAAATAAAACGTCAGCAAATAAGAAAACAAAAGTATGTGAGCTGTCCCAGGCGGCCATGCGATCGCATGGCCAGAAGGCACAAAACTCATGCACTCGCATGAGTTACTATAGCAGGCCAAGTTCTATAAAAAGTCAGTTTTTCGGACGAGTTATGTACAATAGAATTCAATCTCTTACTCTCTTCAATATATATATATATATATATATATATATATATATATATATATATATATATATATATATATATATATATATATATATATATATATATTTATATTTATAATTTTAATTTTAATTTAAGATTAATAATAATAAGGTTATGGTAGCAAATGTTTTAAGGTTGTAAGTCGAAATTATGTCTGTGTAACGATACGCGATTAATCACCACTGTAAGCTATGTTCTTCCTTTTTAAATTAATGTCTTGTAACTAAGTTATTATTATGCTTATTTGAGCCAAAGTAATCGTGATGTTAGACTAAATATTAAGACGGGGTTATTGGATTTTGTACCATAATTAAGGTTTGGACAAAAGACCGACACTTGTGGACATTGGACTATTGACTATTAATAGAGAGGGGGTATTGTCTAATCGAACGACAACTCATTAGAATCTGTCGAACCTATCTTCAAATTTGTTAATCTAATAATTATTAAAATGATTATGTATGTTTTATTTAGTGACGTTTATACGACATCTTTTACGATCATTTAATTAATTATTCGGGTTGGGTAATTGATTATTCATTCTGATCAAGTGGGTAAATTAATATTCATATCTCATTAAAACAGGGGTGGATTACATACAAGGATAATTGGTGTAATTGTTAACAAAGTATTAAAACCTTGTTACAGTTTGAATCCCTAATTAGTTGGAATATTTGACTTCGGGAATAAGGTTAATTTGACGAGCATTTTATAATTATGACCGATGGACTATTATGGACAAAAACCAGATAGGTATCAAATAAATCCAGGACAAAGGACAATTAACCCAGATAAATAAATTAAAATCAAAACGTCAAACATCATGATTACGGAAGTTTAAATAAGCATAATACTTTTATATTTCATCGTACTTTTATTTACTGTCATTTTAATTACTGCAATTTACTTTATCACAATTTAAATTCTGTCATTTATATTATCGTCATTTATCTTTACGCTTTATTTAAAATCGACAAACCGGTCATTAAACGGTAAAAACCCCCTTTTATAATAATATTACTATATATAATTATATATATTTCATATAAATATAGTTTTTAAAATATAGCGTTAAACTTAGCCAGCGCCCTGTGGAACGAACCGGACTTCCTAAAAACTACACTACTCTACGATTAGGCACACTGCCTATAAGTGTTGTAGCAAGGTTTACGTATATCGATTCTATAAATAAATAAATAACTTGTGTAAAATTGTATCGTATTTGTATCATATTTCGTAGTAAAAATATAGTATATTTCGTATACACCTCTGCGCACATCAAGTTTTTGGCGCCGCTGCCCATGACCCGAAAGCGAAACGCTATATAAAAAAAAGATTTTTATTAAGTTTTAATTTCTTTTTGTAAAAATACGTTTTTAAAAATTAAAAATACAAAAATATAAAAAGAAAAATGAAATATATATATTTTTAAGAGTTTGTTTAAAATATAAAGTTTTTCTATTTCTATTTTAGTTTTTAAAAATTAAGTTTTTATTTATTTTATATAAATAAATTAAAAACAGAAAAAAAAATATATATATATAAAAAGTAATCGGGCCACTACACTGTAGCAGCCCAATATTTGAACTGGATCCGCAGGTCATGCGACCGCATGACTTTATAACTAACACTCCATGCGATCGCATGGAGTGACTTGACAGGCCTGAAACATTGGATCCGTCGAATTAGGGTTGTAATTAATAATAATTATTATTATTAATTAAGATTAGGGTTTAATTATTTAATATTTAGTTTTAGTTTTTTAATTAATTTGTAATATTAAGTGTTAATTAGTTTTATTATTTAAAAAAAATTAATACTTTTATAAAATAATAATAAAAAAATATTTTTATAAAAATTGTACTTTTATAAACTTTAAGTTTTATTTTTATATTTCGTATCTTTTTAATCGTTTAATTTATAATTTGTATATTTATCGTTCGTAATTAGTTTTAAGATTAGTTTTTGCCGTAATTATTTTCATTTCTAGATTTTTAAGACTTTTCCGTAAAATCCCTTAAGTGCTTTTTCTTTAGACTAAGATTTAGGTACTTTAGAATTTTGCGACGCCGTTTTATAGATTTTAGTGCCTAATTAAGTTATTGCCGTTTTGGATATAGAATTCCTTTAAGTTTTTATACCTTTAGACGCAAGTTTTTAGATTTAGTTTTTAGACTTTTAAGTTTCGACATTTTTCTTTCTTATTTTTATTTTTTTTCGACCTTTTATTTTCGACGTTTTTCGACACGCTCTTTTTCTTTCTTATTTCTCGACGCTCTAGTTTTTAGGACATAGAATTTTCTATTTCTTCTCTAAAATTTTAAAACAAAAAATTATTTTAAGCGGTTAAATTGATAGACATCCAAAATTTTCTGGTTCGTAGTAATAGTTGGATTTGTTAGTGGCGAGTTGTGGGCTTTCGATTTAAAGGGTCCTGGCTACCTGCTACATCTATTGGCTATTCGAAACGTGGGCAAAATCAGAAAAGTCTATTAATTTAATAACTTATATAATTTTTATCTTTCATAACTAATAGGATATTCAGTGAATGCACCGAGCAAAACGTTCACCACCTTTCATACGTTCACCACCTGTAACTCGATCAAGACATCTAGCTAATATTGCGCTATTGATTTTTCTTTAGAATTATCATCTAGTCGATCAAATACTCCAATTCAAATTTTCGATAATCCATTTTTTGAACCCGACCTCACAATTGAGAATCCGGAGGATATTCAAGGACAATTCAGAGATCCTAAACCACTAATCATTCCTCCTGAATCACAAATTACTCATCCAGAGATTGTCGAGGAAGAAACCATTAAATCAGAATCCTCTAGTGATTCGTATTCAATAATTTCAATTATGGAAGTAACGGAACCTGTAAGTATGGAAGACCGAATGAGAGCTAAACACACTGGCCAAGGTCATGCCATTATTAAACCAGACGTTAATGCGCCAGATTATGAAATCAAAGGACAAATCCTACACATGGTAACTAATCAATGCCAATATAGTGGTACGCCGAAGGAAGATCCAAACGAACATCTTCGAACCTTTAATAGGATCTGTACTCTATTTAAAATTAGAGAAATTGAGGATGAACAGATCTATCTCATGTTGTTTCCCTGGACTTTATAGGGAGAAGCCAAAGATTGGTTAGAATCGTTACCTGAAGGGGCGATTGATACATGGGATGTTTTAGTTGAAAATTTTCTTAAACAATTTTTTCCCGGCATCTAAAGCCGTGAGACTTCATGAAGAAATTGTTACGTTTGCGTAAAAGCCAAATGAAACATTATATGAGGCGTGGACAAGATTTGGAAAGTTGTTGAGAGGATGTCCGCAACATGGTTTAGTCACTTATCAAATAGTACAAATATTCTACCAAGGTGTTGACGTTGCTACACGAAAAGACATCGACATAACAGCTGGTGGTTCCATTATGAAGAAAACTGCAACTGAAGCTTACAAAATCATTGATAACACAGCATCCCACTCGCATGAGTGGCACCAGGAAAAAGATATCTTTCGTTCATCTAAAGCGGCTAGAGCTGATTCTAGCCATGACTTTGATTCCGTTTCCGCAAAAATAGATGCTTTCGAGAGACGAATGGAAAAGATGAATAAAGATATTCACGCAATACGAATCAGTTGTGAGCAATGTGGTGGACCACACTTAACGAAAGATTTTCACATTGAGCAAACGATGGAACAACGTGAGAATGTTTCCTACATGAACCAAAGGCCGAGAAATAATTATCAAAATAATTATCAACCGCCAAGGCCAAACTTCAATCAAAATCAAAACATTCTTTACAATCCAAATGGATCCAACAATAACTCGTACAACCAACAAGGTCTGAATAACCAACCAACTCAAAACAACACTTTCAATCAACAAAAACCTAGCTTGTATAAACCACCACAACAAACCGAAGAGAAAAAGCCAAATCTGGAAGAAATGATGGCAAAGCTAATGGAATCTCAAACACAATTTATTACATCTCAAACCCAAACAAATGAGAGGTTTGATCAGTCATTAAGAACTCAACAAGCTTCCATTTTGAATCTAGAAAAACACGTAGGAACTCTTGCTAGCATGATGAATGAGAGGGAACAAGGAAAGCTACCGAGTAATACTGAAGTAAATCCTCGGAATGAAAATGTTAACATGGTGTCAACAAATTCGGAAAAATCAGCACCAGAAGATGGGAAGGTTTTAGATGTGAGTAACAATGAAGAAGTTACAACACCACCACCACCACCCGAGTATGTAAAGCCAGTGGTGGCACCATACAAACCACCCATCCCGTTTCCAAGAAAAGGAGTTGAGTATGAGCAAGTGATAGGTAATAAAGTTTGTGATACCTCTGGAAAGAAGAAGAAGAAGAAGAATAAGAAAGTGCAAGAAACAAAAACCGTAAAAGTAAACCCGGTAAAGACAGTTCCACCGAAACCTCCACCCAGGTTGGGTGATCCGGGTGAATTTATTGTTCCTTGTCTACTTAGTGATTGTGTCATGTATGATGCACTAGCAGATTTAGGTGCGAGTGTGAGTGTTATGCCTCTTTCATTATATAAGAGATTAGGAGTAGGTGATTTAAGTCCAACAGAGATGAGTGTTCGACTCTTTGATCAAACCATTAGGCACCCAGTTGGAATTGCTGACAACCTACCCGTTCAAGTAGGTAATTTAACCTTTTTAGTCGAATTTATTGTCATTGACATAGAAGAGGACCCAAACATTCCTCTAATTTTAGGTCGACCATTCTTAGCATCTACCGGGGCATTATTTGATGTAAGAGAGGGAAGAATAACACTTAGTAATGGTGACAAATCAGTCACCTTTGTGATTCGAAAGACTAAATCTCCACCAACCAAAATCGTTGAACCAACAAAAACGATTGGTAAGAACCATGATATTTTACCAACTCCAACGGTAGTGCTTAGCAATAATAAAACGCCTAAGTGTGAGGAAGATGAAGTAACACCTAATAATGACCTGATAACAAAGAACCCCGTTGTTGATACGAAATTAAATGACCCCGTTATTAATAGTTCAATGAAGAAACTTATTAAACGGATTCGCGATGCTAGAACCAAATGGAACTTTAAGTTATGTAACCTGTTAGTATCTAATCTATCACCTAAAGAAAAGGCGAAACTAGTTGAATTTGTGAATATCACAAGAATCCGACCAATGGCTTAAAGCAAAAGTCACAGATATGCAAGTTGATTATGGTCCAAAAGAAATTGACGATGAAGTTAATCACAATTTCGACACCACAGCTACCTAAGTGTAGGGAGATTCAAATGTTCTAAAAAGAAAAAAATGCTGTCTAGAGTTAGTTGTTCTGTTCTCGTGTAGTTCCGAGAATGGAATCCGATTGGTCTTTTCCACTAGCAGACACTAAAGAACTAGTTTTCTCCCCCCATTCTAAATTTTTTTGTTTTATAAGTTTTATATGAAATTTATATGCATTTTTTAAATTTAAGTTTTGTGTGAATTTAAAAACAAAATTTACTTTATTTCATTAAGTTTAAAAAAATGATTTCTAAAATTCATCGTAAGTTGAAGAATAGGTCATGGAACCGAAATTGCTTTACCCGAGGGCGGGGTGAAAAATTTTGTTATCATTATTTTTAATTTTATTGATCTAAAGTATACCAAAAAAATTAAAAAAAACCCAAAAAAATCTTTGCTTTTAAAACAATCGCTTTAAAAACGACAAATTTTAAATTTTGTCGAGGGACGGACTAGGTAAACATACCGAAACTACCTAAAGTAAAAGGAAACAAAATTTTAAAAAATTATTCATTTAAATTGTTTTAATAACTAAAGATTTTATGAAAAAAAAAATAATAATAAAAATATTATGTATGTTTATAGTTTATCTTATGTACAAAACACGGTAAAACATCGCACTTTTAAAGACTGACATTAAGTTCAGCAAAAGCTACTAATTTTGACGACAAGACGCAAAATATCAAATGTGATATAAAATAATATGTTTGCAAACTCGGTATTTTTAATCACTTTTCTACACTAATCACGCTCATAAATTTATAACTATAGTCGGATTTTATGCAAATGAGAGCATTGCATGATCTCAAGTGTGGGGAAGGGTTATAAATTCTCTCAGTTTTAAACTTAGTTTAATTGTCAAATTTTGTGAAAATTTGAAAAAATTTCAATTAAATGAATTCAAAATCATGTTTATACATATTTATGAACGATAAAACTAGGTTTTATTACCGAAATTATTGTTACCTCGGAAAGGACATAAATTGAGAAACAACCAAAAAAGTTAGAATTCATTTAAAATGGAATAGAGGAGAATAAAAAGGCAAAGAAAAAATAAATAAAAGCTAAGTGTGGGAAGAATTTATCAAGTTATTTAAAACACATATCACATATGTTTGTACAAGATTATTACAGGTACTTTTGTTTTGGACGATTTTAATCAGTTTTACCTAATTTACTGTAATATATTTGAAAGAAAGATGGATCTGCACGATGAATCAATTCCATCATTAAAAGGAAGTAAAGTCTTCCGAAAGAGACACGCACTTCTTGATTTAGGTCAGGAAGTTGTCGTCCAGACCAGCTGTAGGTTGACGAAAAATCTAGAAAAGTCATCTCGAAAATCAGCTGGAAATCCATGGACCTCAGCATCAAACAGGGTTGCCAAGTGGTCAGACTTATCCTAACCATGAGAGGATATGTCTCATAAAATAGGGAGGGCGCCGTGCAAATTAGCTTGATATGAAATGTCCCGTTCTTATTGATTAAAAACGTTCCATATTAATTGATTTCGTTGCGAGGTTTTGACCTCTATATGAGACGTTTTTCAAAGACTGCATTCATTTTTAAAACAAACCATAACCTTTATTTCATAAATAAAGGTTTAAAAAGCTTTACGTAGATTATCAAATAATGATAATCTAAAATATCCTGTTTACACACGACCATTACATAATGGTTTACAATACAAATATGTTACATCGAAATCAGTTTCTTGAATGCAGTTTTTACACAATATCATACAAACATGGACTCCAAATCTTGTCCTTATTTTAGTATGCAACCGCGGAAGCTCTTAGTATTCACCTGAGAATAAACATGCTTTAAACGTCAACAAAAATGTTGGTGAGTTATAGGTTTAACCTATATATATCAAATCGTAACAATAGACCACAAGATTTCATATTTCAATACACATCCCATACATAGAGATAAAAATCATTCATATGGTGAACACCTGGTAACCGACATTAACAAGATGCATATATATAAGAATATCCCCATCATTCCGGGACACCCTTCGGATATGATATAAATTTCGAAGTACTAAAGCATCCGGTACTTTGGATGGGGTTTGTTAGGCCCAATAGATCTATCTTTAGGATTCGCGTCAATTAGGGTGTCTGTTCCCTAATTCTTAGATTACCAGACTTAATAAAAAGGGGCATATTCGATTTCGATAATTCAACCATAGAATGTAGTTTCACGTACTTGTGTCTATTTTGTAAATCATTTATAAAACCTGCATGTATTCTCATCCCAAAAATATTAGATTTTAAAAGTGGGACTATAACTCACTTTCACAGATTTTTACTTCGTCGGGAAGTAAGACTTGGCCACTGGTTGATTCACGAACCTATAACAATATATACATATATATCAAAGTATGTTTAAAATATATTTACAACACTTTTAATATATTTTGATGTTTTAAGTTTATTAAGTCAGCTGTCCTCGTTAGTAACCTACAACTAGTTGTCCACAGTTAGATGTACAGAAATAAATCGATAAATATTATCTTGAATTAATCCACGACCCAGTGTATACGTATCTCAGTATTGATCACAACTCAAACTATATATATATTGGAATCAACCTCAACCCTGTATAGCTAACTCCAACATTCACATATAGAGTGTCTATGGTTGTTCCGAAATATATATAGATGTGTCGACATGATAGGTTGAAACATTGTATACGTGTCTATGGTATCTCAAGATTACATAATATACAATACAAGTTGATTAAGTTATGGTTGGAATAGATTTGTTACCAATTTTCACGTAGCTAAAATGAGAAAAATTATCCAATCTTGTTTTACCCATAACTTCTTCATTTTAAATCCGTTTTGAGTGAATCAAATTGCTATGGTTTCATATTGAACTCTATTTTATGAATCTAAACAGAAAAGTATAGGTTTATAGTCAGAAAAATAAGTTACAAGTCGTTTTTGTAAAGGTAGTCATTTCAGTCGAAAGAACGACGTCTAGATGACCATTTTAGAAAACATACTTCCACTTTGAGTTTAACCATAATTTTTGGATATAGTTTTATGTTCATAATAAAAATCATTTTCTCAGAATAACAACTTTTAAATCAAAGTTTATCATAGTTTTTAATTAACTAACCCAAAACCGCCCGCGGTGTTACTACGACGGCGTAAATCCGGTTTTACGGTGTTTTTCGTGTTTCCAGGTTTTAAATCATTAAGTTAGCATATCATATAGATATAGAACATGTGTGTAGTTAATTTTAAAAGTCAAGTTAGAAGGATTAACTTTTGTTTGCGAACAAGTTTAGAATTAACTAAATTATGTTCTAGTGATTACGAGTTTAAACCTTCGAATAAAATAGTTTTATATATATGAATCGAATGATGTTATGAACATCATTACTACCTCAAGTTTAGTAGGTAAACCTACTGGAAGTGACAAGAAATGATCTAGCTTCAAAGGATCTTGGATGGCTTGAAAGTTCTTGAAGTAGGATCATGACACAAAAACAAGTTCAAGTAAGATTTTTACTCGAATTAAGATAGTTTATAGTTATAGAAATTGAATCAAAGTTTGAATATGAATATTACCTTGAATAAGAAAGATAACCTACTGTATATAACAAAGGTTTCTTGATCTTAGATGATTACTTGGAATGGATTAGAAAGCTTGGAAGTAAATTAGTAAACTTGAAGGGATTTTTGAAGTGTTCTTGAAGTGTTCTTCCTATGATAATTATAGCTTGATTCTTGAAGTGATTTTTGATGAAGATGATGATTAACTACTGGAAAAATACATTCATAATAGTGTGTGTGTGTTGAGAGAGAATTAGAAAGAGAATTGGAAGTGAAATGGAGTGAATGATGAGTGGTAATTGGTGAGTGGTGAGTGGGGTTAAAAGGAGTTCTAGTTAGTTGACTAGCTCATGGTAGAAGTTAAAATTGATTAGTCATACATGACATAATCAAGAGTGGAATCCCATGCTAGTTCCTATTGGTATATACTCATAGTAAGTACGTTTTGAAGCTGTGTATAATACGGATAAGAATACGACTAGAATTCTTGATGAAAGAAAAGAATGGAAAAGTAACTGTAACCATTTTTGTTAAGTATGAGTGTTTTGATATATGTTTTGAAGTCTTCCAAAAGTATTTTAACACATCTAAATACACTACATGTATATATATTTTAACTGAGTCGTTAAGTCATCGTTAGTCGTTACATGTAAGTGTTGTTTTGAAACCTTTAAGTTAAGGATCTCAATTAATGTTGTTAACCCATTGTTTATTATATCTAATGAAATGTTAAATTATTATATTATCATGATATTATGATATATTAATATATCTTAATATGATATATATACATTTAAATGTCGTTACAACGATAATCGTTACATATATGTCTCGTTTCGAAATCCTTAAGTTAGTAGTCTTGTTTATATGTATATAACTCATTGTTAATATACTTATGGAGATACTTACTTATCATAATCTCATGTTAACCATATGTATATCCATATATATATCGTCATGTCGTTTTTACAAGTTTTAACGTTCGTGAATCGCCGGTCAACTTGGGTGGTCAATTGTCTATATGAAACATATTTCAATTAATCAAGTCTTAACAAGTTTGATTGCTTAACATGTTGGATACATTTAATCATGTAAATATCAATCTCAATTAATATATATATAAACATGGAAAAGTTCGGGTCACTACAGTACCTACCCGTTAAATAAATTTCGTCCCGAAATTTTAAGCTGTTGAAGGTGTTGACGAATCTTCTGGAAATAGATGCGGGTATTTCTTCTTCATCTGATCTTCATGCTCCCAGGTGAACTCGGGTCCTCTACGAGCATTCCATCGAACCTTAACAATTGGTATCTTGTTTTGCTTAAGTCTTTTAACCTCACGATCCATTATTTCGACGGGTTCTTCGATGAATTGGAGTTTTTCGTTGATTTGGATTTCATCTAACAGAATGGTGAGATCTTCTTTAGCAAAACATTTCTTCAAATTCGAGACGTGGAAAGTGTTATGTACAGCCACGAGTTGTTGAGGTAACTCAAGTCGGTAAGCTACTGGTCCGACACGATCAATAATCTTAAATGGTCCAATATACCTTGGATTTAATTTCCCTCGTTTACCAAATCGAACAACGCCTTTCCAAGGTGCAACTTTAAGCATGACCATCTCTCCAATTTCAAATTCTATATCTTTTCTTTTAATGTCAGCGTAGCTCTTTTGTCGACTTTGGGCGGTTTTCAACCGTTGTTGAATTTAGATGATCTTCTCGGTAGTTTCTTGTATAATCTCCGGACCCGTAATCTGTCTATCCCCCACTTCACTCCAACAAATCGGAGACCTGCACTTTCTACCATAAAGTGCTTCAAACGGCGCCATCTCAATGCTTGAATGGTAGCTGTTGTTGTAGGAAAATTCTGCTAATGGTAGATGTCGATCCCAACTGTTTCCAAAATCAATAACACATGCTCGTAGCATGTCTTCAATCGTTTGTATCGTCCTTTCGCTCTGCCCATCAGTTTGTGGATGATAGGCAGTACTCATGTCTAGACGAGTTCCTAATGCTTGCTGTAATGTCTGCCAGAATCTTGAAATAAATCTGCCATCCCTATCAGAGATAATAGAGATTGGTATTCCATGTCTGGAGAAGACTTCCTTCAAATACAGTCGTGCTAACTTCTCCATCTTGTTATCTTCTCTTATTGGCAGGAAATGTGCTGATTTGGTGAGACGATCAACTATTACCCAAATAGTATCAAAACCACTTGCAGTCCTTGGCAATTTAGTGATGAAATCCATGGTAATGTTTTCCCATTTCCATTCCGGGATTTCGGGTTGTTGAAGTAGACCTGATGGTTTCTGATGCTCAGCTTTGACCTTAGAACACGTCAAACATTCTCCTACGTATTTAGCAACATCGGCTTTCATACCCGGCCACCAAAAATGTTTCTTGAGATCCTTGTACATCTTCCCTGTTCCAGGATGTATTGAGTATCTGGTTTTATGAGCTTCTCTAAGTACCATTTCTCTCATATCTCCAAATTTTGGTACCCAAATCCTTTCAGCCCTATACCGGGTTCCGTCTTCCCGAATATTAAGATGCTTCTCCGATCCTTTGGGTATTTCATCCTTTAAATTTCCCTTTTTTAAAACTCCTTGTTGCGCCTCCTTTATTTGAGTAGTAAGGTTATTATGAATCATTATATTCATAGATTTTACTCGAATGGGTTCTCTGTCCTTCCTGCTCAAGGCATCGGCTACCACATTTGCCTTCCCCAGGTGGTAACGAATCTCAAAGTCGTAATCATTCAATAATTCAATCCACCTACGCTGCCTCATATTCAGTTGTTTCTGATTAAATATGTGTTGAAGACTTTTGTGGTCGGTATATATAATACTTTTGACCCCATATAAGTAGTGCCTCCAAGTCTTTAATGCAAAAACAACCGCGCCTAATTCCAAATCATGCGTCGTATAGTTTTGTTCCTGAATCTTCAATTGTCTAGACGCATAAGCAATCACCTTCGTTCGTTGCATTAATACACAACTGAGACCTTGCTTTGATGCGTCACAATAAATCACAAAATCATCATTCCCTTCAGGCAATGACAATATAGGTGCCGTAGTTAGCTTTTTCTTCAATAACTGAAACGCTTTCTCTTGTTCATCATTCCATTCAAATTTCTTCCCTTTATGCGTTAATGCAGTCAAGGGTTTTGCTATTCTGGAAAAGTCTTGGATGAACCTTCTGTAGTAACCAGCTAGTCCTAAAAACTGGCATATGTGTTTCGGAGTTTTCGGGGTTTCCCACTTTTCAACAGTTTCTATCTTTGCCGGATCCACCTTAATACCTTCTTTGTTCACTATGTGACCGAGGAATTGAACTTCTTCCAACCAAAATGCACACTTTGAAAACTTAGCGTACAATTCTTCCTTCCTCAATACTTCTAACACCTTTCTCAAATGTTCACCGTGTTCTTGGTCATTCTTTGAGTAAATAAGTATGTCATCAATGAAAACAATGACAAACTTGTCAAGGTATGGTCCACACACTCGGTTCATAAGGTCCATGAACACAGCTGGTGCATTAGTTAAACCAAACGGCATGACCATAAACTCGTAATGACCGTAACGTGTTCTGAAAGCAGTCTTTGGAATATCATCTTCTTTCACCCGCATTTGATGATACCCGGAACGTAAGTCAATCTTTGAATAAACAGACGAGCCTTGTAGTTGATCAAATAAGTCGTCGATTCTCGGTAGTGGGTAGCGGTTCTTGATGGTAAGTTTGTTCAACTCTCGGTAGTCGATACACAACCTGAATGTACCATCTTTCTTCTTGACAAACAAAACAGGAGCTCCCCACGGTGATGTGCTTGGTCGAATGAACTCTAAAAGTTCTTGTAATTGGCTTTGTAGTTCTTTCATCTCGCTGGGTGTGAGTCTGTAAGGAGCACGAGCTATTGGTGCAGCTCCTGGTACAAGATCTATTTGAAATTCAACGGATCGCTGTGGGGGTAATCCCGGTAATTCTTTCGGAAATACATCAGGAAATTCTTTTGCAATGGGAACATCATTGATGCTCTTTTCTTCAGTTTGTAGTTTCTCGACGTGTGCTAGAACAGCATAGCAACCTTTTCTTATTAGTTTTTGTGCCTTCAAATTACTAATAATATGTAGCTTCGTGTTGCCCTTTTCTCCGTACACCATTAAGGGTTTTCCTTTTTCTCGTATAATGCGAACTGCATTTTTGTAACAAACGATCTCTGCTTTCACTTCTTTCAACCAGTCCATACCGATTATCACATCAAAACTCCCTAACTCTACTGGTATCAAATCAATCTTAAATGTTTCGCTAACCAGTTTAATTTCTCGATTCCGACATATATTATCTGCTGAAATTAATTTACCATTTGCTAATTCGAGTAAAAATTTACTATCCAAAGGCGTCAATGGACAACTTAATTTAGCATAAAAATCTCTACTCATATAGCTTCTATCCGCACCCGAATCAAATAAAACGTAAGCAGATTTATTGTCAATAAGAAACGTACCCGTAACAAGCTCCGGGTCTTCCTGTGCCTCTGCCGCATTAATATTGAAAACTCTTCCGCGGCCTTGTCCATTCGTGTTCTCCTGGTTCGGGCAATTTCTAATAATGTGGCCCGGTTTTCCACATTTATAACAAACTACATTGGCATAACTTGCTCCGACACTACTTGCTCCGCCATTACTCGTTTCGACACCATTTGTTCCTTTCGTTCTATTAACCCCTGGTCCGTAGACCTCACACTTCACCGCGCTATGACCATTTCTTTTACACTTGTTGCAAAATTTGGTGCAGAACCCCGAGTGATACTTTTCACACCTTTGGCATAGCTGCTTCTGATTGTTGTTGTTGTTGCGGTTATTATTGTTGTTGGGATGATTGTTGTAGTTGCTGCTATTGTTGTTGTTGTTGTTGTTGTTGTTGTTGGGCCGTTTGTTGTAGTTGGGATTGATGTTGCGATTGTTGGGATAATTGTTGCGATTATTGTTGTAATTGCTGTTGTTGTTGTATTGGTGATTCTTATCACCGTTTTCCTCCCACTTTCTTTTGACTTGCTTCACATTGGCCTCTTCAGCAGTCTGTTCTTTAATTCTTTCTTCAATCTGGTTCACTAGTTTGTGAGCCATTCTACATGCCTGTTGTATGGAGGCAGGCTCGTGTGAACTTATATCTTCTTGGATTCTTTTCGGTAATCCTTTCACAAACGCGTCGATCTTCTCTTCCTCATCTTCGAATGCTCCCGGACACAATAGGCACAATTCTGTGAATCGTCTTTCATACGTGGTAATATCAAATCCTTGGGTTCGTAACCCTCTAAGTTCTGTCTTGAGCTTATTGACCTCGGTTCTGGGACGGTACTTCTCGTTCATCAAGTGCTTGATTGCTGACCACGGTAATGCATACGCATCGTCTTGTCCCACTTGCTCTAGATAGGTATTCCACCATGTTAACGCAGAACCTGTGAAGGTATGCGTAGCGTACTTCACTTTGTCCTCTTCAGTACACTTACTTATGGCAAACACCGATTCGACCTTCTCGGTCCACCGTTTCAATCCGATCGGTCCTTCGGTTCCATCAAATTCCAAAGGTTTGCAGGCAGTGAATTCTTTGTAGGTGCATCCTACACGATTTCCTGTACTGCCAGATCCAAGGTTATTGTTGGTATGTAGCGCAGCCTGTACTGCGGCTATGTTTGAAGCTAGAAAAGTACGGAATTCCTCTTCATTCATATTCACGGTGTGTCGAGTAGTCGGTGCCATTTCCTTCAAAATAGTCAAATGGAACAAGTTAATCATACAGAATATTAAGAGTAGTTAATAGTATTTCATAGCATAATATGAACTCATTTATAAAAGCTTTTTCTTCATATTAGCGTTTTATAAGTTTAAATTCGGGTAGTACCTACCCGTTAAGTTCATACTTAGTAGCTAATATACAATTCAACTACTACAATTCTATATGAAAAACTGATTGTAATAATATTTCGCGTTCAAACTTTTATACAATATTTTACAAACTTACAATACCGCTTATTTTACATAAAGCATGAAATATAGCACACAATAACTTTGATACAAGATAGTTGTGAAGATAATTCTAGCTAGTACACAAGTCGTTCAGCAAAGGCAATAAAGACACGTAATTCATACGTCCAGAAACAAGTCATGCATTCTGGTTTTACTAGGACTACTTCCCATCCTTGGTCTTGTGGAACATAACCGTTATGGCCGTTGATAAGACAGCGTGTTGTAACTTCGTCAAAGGGACGAGGGTTACGTAATGACCAACAGTCTCGTAATAACCTAAAAACCTCATTTCTTACCCCAATTACCGACTCCGTCACTTGTGGGAACGTTTTGTTTAATAGTTGTAGCCCGATGTTCTTGTTCTCACTTTGGTGAGAAGCGAACATTACTAACCCGTAAGCATAACATGCTTCTTTATGTTGCATGTTAGCCGCTTTTTCTAAATCACGAAGTCCTATATTCGGATATACTGAGTCAAAATAATTTCTTAACCCGTTGCGTAAAATAGCATTTGGGTTCCCCGCAATATATGCGTCAAAGTAAACACATCGTAACTTATGGATTTCCCAATGTGATATCCCCCATCTTTCGAACGAAAGCCTTTTATAAACCAAGGCATTCTTGGAACGTTCTTCGAATGTCTTACAAACTGATCTCGCCTTAAATAGTTGTGCCGAGGAATTCTGACCGACTCTAGACAAGATTTCATCAATCATGTCTCCGGGTAGGTCTCTTAAAATATTGGGTTGTCTATCCATTTTGTGTTTTTATACTGTAAAATAGACAAGAGTTAGATTCATAAAAAAAATACTTATTAATACAAGCAATTTTTACATATATCATAAAGCATAAGCACACTATATTACATATATTACACCACACGAATACAACTATCTTATTCCGACTCGCTCGTTTCTTCTTGTTCGGTTTTGGTTCGTTTTGCCAAGTTTCAAGGGATATATGATGTTCCCCTAATACGAGCCATCGCTGTCCACATTGGTTTAGAAAAACCTGGTGGTTTAGAGGTTCCCGGGTCATTGTTACAACTTAAGGACTTCGGGGGTTGACGATACATATAAAGTTCATCGGGGTTGGAATTAGATTTCTCTATTTTTATGCCCTTTCCCTTATTATTTTCTTTTGCCTTTTTAAATTCAGTTGGGGTAATTTCTATAACATCATCGGAATTCTCGTCGGAATTCGATTCATCGGAGAATTGGTAATCCTCCCAATATTTTACTTCCTTGGCGGAAACACCATTGACCATAATTAACCTTGGTCGGTTGGTTGAGGATTCTCTTTTACTTAACCGTTTTATTATTTCCCCCACCGGTTCTATTTCTTCTTCCGGTTCTGATTCTTCTTCCGATTTCGATTCTTCTTCCGGTTCCGACTCTTCTTCCTGTTCCTCTTCGGGAACTTGTGAATCAGTCCACGAATCATTCCAATTTACATTTGACTCTTCATTATTATTAGGTGAGTCAATGGGACTTATTCTAGAGGTAGACATCTATCACATAATATCAAACACGTTAAGAGATTAATATATCACATAATATTCATATGTTAAAAATATATAGTTTCCAACAAAAATGTTAAGCAATCATTTTTAAAGAAAACACGGTCGAAGTGCAGACTCACTAATGCATCCTAACAAACTCGATAAGACACACTAATGCAAATTTTCTGGTTCTCTAAGACCAACGCTCTGATACCAACTGAAATGTCCCGTTCTTATTGATTAAAAACGTTCCATATTAATTGATTTCGTTGCGAGGTTTTGACCTCTATATGAGACGTTTTTCAAAGACTGCATTCATTTTTAAAACAAACCATAACCTTTATTTTATAAATAAAGGTTTAAAAAGCTTTACGTAGATTATCAAATAATGATAATCTAAAATATCCTGTTTACACACGACCATTACATAATGGTTTACAATACAAATATGTTACATCGAAATCAGTTTCTTGAATGCAGTTTTTACACAATATCATACAAACATGGACTCCAAATCTTGTCCTTATTTTAGTATGCAACAGCGGAAGCTCTTAGTATTCACCTGAGAATAAACATGCTTTAAACGTCAACAAAAATGTTGGTGAGTTATAGGTTTAACCTATATATATCAAATCGTAACAATAGACCACAAGATTTCATATTTCAATACACATCCCATACATAGAGATAAAAATCATTCATATGGTGAACACCTGGTAACCGACATTAACAAGATGCATATATATAAGAATATCCCCATCATTCTGGGACACCCTTCGGATATGATATAAATTTCGAAGTACTAAAGCATCCGGTACTTTGGATGGGGTTTGTTAGGCCCAATAGATCTATCTTTAGGATTCGCGTCAATTAGGGTGTCTGTTCCCTAATTCTTAGATTACCAGACTTAATAAAAAGGGGCATATTCGATTTCGATAATTCAACCATAGAATGTAGTTTCACGTACTTGTGTCTATTTTGTAAATCATTTATAAAACCTGCATGTATTCTCATCCCAAAAATATTAGATTTTAAAAGTGGGACTATAACTCACTTTCACAGATTTTTACTTCGTCGGGAAGTAAGACTTGGCCACTGGTTGATTCACGAACCTATAACAATATATACATATATATCAAAGTATGTTTAAAATATATTTACAACACTTTTAATATATTTTGATGTTTTAAGTTTATTAAGTCAGCTGTCCTCGTTAGTAACCTACAACTAGTTGTCCACAGTTAGATGTACAGAAATAAATCGATAAATATTATCTTGAATCAATCCACGACCCAGTGTATACGTATCTCAGTATTGATCACAACTCAAACTATATATATTTTGGAATCAACCTCAACCCTGTATAGCTAACTCCAACATTCACATATAGAGTGTCTATGGTTGTTCCGAAATATATATAGATGTGTCGACATGATAGGTCGAAACATTGTATACGTGTCTATGGTATCTCAAGATTACATAATATACAATACAAGTTGATTAAGTTATGGTTGGAATAGATTTGTTACCAATTTTCACGTAGCTAAAATGAGAAAAATTATCCAATCTTGTTTTACCCATAACTACTTCATTTTAAATCCGTTTTGAGTGAATCAAATTGCTATGGTTTCATATTGAACTCTATTTTATGAATCTAAACAGAAAAGTATAGGTTTATAGTCGGAAAAATAAGTTACAAGTCATTTTTGTAAAGGTAGTCATTTCAGTCGAAAGAACGACGTCTAGATGACCATTTTAGAAAACATACTTCCACTTTGAGTTTAACCATAATTTTTGGATATAGTTTCATGTTCATAATAAAAATCATTTTCTCAGAATAACAACTTTTAAATCAAAGTTTATCATAGTTTTTAATTAACTAACCCAAAACAGCCCGCGGTGTTACTACGACGGCGTAAATCCGGTTTTACGGTGTTTTTCGTGTTTCCAGGTTTTAAATCATTAAGTTAGAATATCATATAGATATAGAACATGTGTGTAGTTAATTTTAAAAGTCAAGTTAGAAGGATTAACTTTTGTTTGCGAACAAGTTTAGAATTAACTAAACTATGTTCTAGTGATTACGAGTTTAAACCTTCGAATAAGATAGTTTTATATATATGAATCGAATGATGTTATGAGCATCATTACTACCTTAAGTTTAGTAGGTAAACCTACTGGAAGTGACAAGAAATGATCTAGCTTCAAAGGATCTTGGATGGCTTGAAAGTTCTTGAAGTAGGATCATGACACAAAAACAAGTTCAAGTAAGATTTTTACTCGAATTAAGATAGTTTATAGTTATAGAAATTGAATCAAAGTTTGAATATGAATATTACCTTGAATAAGAAAGATAACCTACTGTATATAACAAAGGTTTCTTGATCTTAGATGATTACTTGGAATGGATTAGAAAGCTTGGAAGTAAATTAGTAAACTTGAAGGGATTTTTGAAGTGTTCTTGAAGTGTTCTTCCTACGATGATTATAGCTTAATTCTTGAAGTGATTTTTGATGAAGATGATGATTAACTACTGGAAAAATACGTTCATAATAGTGTGTGTGTGTGTTGAGAGAGAATTAGAAAGAGAATTGGAAGTGAAATGGAGTGAATGATGAGTGGTAATTGGTGAGTGGTGAGTGGGGTTAAAAGGAGTTCTAGTTAGTTGACTAGCTCATGGTAGAAGTTAAAATTGATTAGTCATATATGACATAATCAAGAGTGGAATCCCATGCTAGTTCCTATTGGAATATACTCATAGTAAGTACGTTTTGAAGCTGTGTATAATACGGATAAGAATACGACTAGAATTCTTGATGAAAGAAAAGAATGGAAAAGTAACTGTAACCATTTTCGTTAAGTATGAGTGTTTTGATATATGTTTTGAAGTCTTCCAAAAGTATTTTAACACATCTAAATACACTACATGTATATATATTTTAACTGAGTCGTTAAGTCATCGTTAGTCGTTACATGTAAGTGTTGTTTTGAAACCTTTAAGTTAACGATCTCAATTAATGTTGTTAACCCATTGTTTATTATATCTAATGAAATGTTAAATTATTATATTATCATGATATTATGATATATTAATATATCTTAATATGATATATATACATTTAAATGTCGTTACAACGATAATCGTTACATATATGTCTCGTTTCGAAATCCTTAAGTTAAGTTAGTAGTCTTGTTTATATGTATATAACTCATTGTTAATATACTTATGGAGATACTTACTTATCATAATCTCATGTTAACCATATGTATATCCATATATATATATCGTCATGTCATTTTTACAAGTTTTAACGTTCGTGAATCGCCGGTCAACTTGGGTGGTCAATTGTCTATATGAAACATATTTCAATTAATCAAGTCTTAACAAGTTTGATTGCTTAACATGTTGGATACATTTAATCATGTAAATATCAATCTCAATTAATATATATAAACATGGAAAAGTTCGGGTCACTACATGATAAGACTAATAAATCAGACCCCCGGAAAGGATAATCTCCTTAAAGATTAAAAATCAGCTTTTAAGCCTGATATTACTCAATCCTTGAGATTGACCTTAAAGATTGAGAATTACAAACTCATGGAATTCAATGATATCTAAACTCGAGCTTGAACGAGAAAATATTTTGATCAAATTAAAACCGATTTGTTTTCTGAAAACCTATTTTCAATGCGTTCATTACCATTGAACGTAAAATCCTAGGAATTCACCTGGAATTCATTAGGTCACCTGAACCAAATCGGGTGTCAACCGTAAGAACGGTGGTTGCATAGCATGGTCAAAGATAGGACCTTGTGCCAGACTGAAAAACTATAGGGTGATCTTTGCTATTGCTCCTACAAAGGATAGTAATTGCATCCGACATGTTTTAGACCATAATCAAAAGCATGTCACGGGACATTGCCTTAACAGTTGCTTGTTCAATGCTTTCCTTTATAACCGGACGGTAGTTTACCGAAAGGTAATATACGGAGCAAGTATACTGGACGTGTTGCTTTCCCAATACAAGGTTAGCAAGTGGGTGACACAAAACCATAAGTTTTGAGCTAAAATTTTCAAATCTGAAACCCACCAAACCCACAAAAACATTTTGCAAACACCGGTGAAGGGTTATTCCAGAAAACTTATCTAGGGTAAAAGCTAGAATGAATTTTCAAAAGATCAAATGTTTTCATAAAGATTCAATTTCCTTAAGGATCTAAATTTTTATAGTCATATGGGACTGTAAACCATATCGTTACTATCATTGTTTATACCGCTGTATCAAAATCACTGATGTATAAAGTGTGAGAATAAAAAAAGTGATTCAAGTGAAGTGTGATTTTATTTTAAGTTCTGTATTGCTTGAGGACAAGCAACGCTCAAGTGTGGGGATATTTGATGGTGCTACAAATGAACATATATTTAGGCACAATATCCTTCCAATAAGTAAAGCTTTTAGTTGCAATTGTTCTATTTTTATGTAATATTCGTTTAAATAAATAAGTGCGAAGACAAAAGAAGAAAACAACGATTTGAAGACGCAAATGACCAAAAAGCTCAAATGTACAAGATATAATTCAAGTGGTTCAATTTATTGATGAGAAACGTCTCAAAATTACAAAAGTACAAGTCGCAAAATGCAAAGTACAAGATATTAAATAGTACGCAAGGACGTTCGAAAATCCGGAACCGAGACATGAACCAACTATCAACGCGCGACGCAACGGACCTAAATTACGAGTCAACTATGCACAAGAATATAATATAATATATATATATATATAATTATATAAAATTATATATATTATATTATATATTATTAAATAAAACGTCAGCAAATAAGAAAATAAAAGTATGTGAGCTGTCCCAGGCAGCCATGCGATCGCATGGCCAGAAGGCACAAAACTCATGCACTCGCATGAGTTACTGTCGCAGGCCAAGTTCTATAAAAAGTCAGTTTTTCGGACGAGTTATGTACAATAGAATTCAATCTCTTACTCTCTTCAATATATATATATATATATATATATATATATATATATATATATATATATATATATATATATATATATATATATATAATTTTAATTTTAATTTAAGATTAATAATAATAAGGTTATGGTAGCGAAAGTTTTAAGGTTGTAAGTCGAAATTCTGTCCGTGTAACGCTACGCGATTAATCACCACTGTAAGCTATGTTCTTCCTTTTTAAATTAATGTCTTGTAACTAAGTTATTATTATGCTTATTTGAGCCAAAGTAATCGTGATGTTAGACTAAATATTAAGACGGGGTTATTAGATTTTGTACCATAATTAAGGTTTGGACAAAAGACCGACACTTGTGGACATTGGACTATTGACTATTAATAGATAGGGGGTATTGTCTAATCGAACGACAACTCATTAGAATCTATCGAACCTATCTTCAAATTAGTTAATCTAATAATTATTAGAATGATTATGTATGTTCTATTTAGTGACGTTTATACGACATCTTTTACGATCATTTAATTAATTATTCGGGTTGGGTAATTGATTATTCATTCTGATCAAGTGGGTAAATTAATATTCATATCTCATTAAAACAGGGGTGGATTACATACAAGGATAATTGGTGTAATTGTTAACAAAGTATTAAAACCTTGTTACAATTCGAATCCCTAATTAGTTGGAATATTTGACTTCGGGAATAAGGTTAATTTGAAGAGCATTTTATAATTATGACCGATGGACTATTATGGACAAAAACCAGATAGGTATCAAATAAATCCAGGACAAAGGACAATTAACCCAGATAAATAAATTAAAATCAAAACGTCAAACATCATGATTACGGAAGTTTAAATAAGCATAATAATTTTATATTTCATCGTACTTTTATTTACTGTCATTTTAATTACTGCAATTTACTTTATCGCAATTTAAATTCTGTCATTTATATTATCGTCATTTATCTTTATGCTTTATTTAAAATCGACAAACCGGTCATTAAACGGTAAAAGCCCCCTTTTATAATAATATTACTATATATAATTATATATATTTCATACAAATATAGTTTTTAAAATATAGCGTTAAACTTAGCCAGCTCCCTGTGGAACGAACCGGACTTACTAAAAACTACACTACTCTACGATTAGGCACACTGCCTATAAGTGTTGTAGCAAGGTTTACATATATCCATTCTATAAATAAATAAATAACTTGTGTAAAATTGTATCGTATTTGTATCATATTTCGTAGTAAAAATATAGTATATTTCGTATACACCTCTGCGCACATCATTTATACTTGTCGGTTAGGAACTTAGTCGGACATAGCCGGGTATAGCATAGTTTAAAGTTGGTACTTATGTCTAGCGTGTAAAACAGTTATAAAAGTTGTGCATGTATTCTCAACCCAAAAATGTAAAGAGTAAAAGGGAATCAAATAAACTCACAATACGATATGATAGTTTGTAGTAATTATGCATAGGATGGAACTGAACAAGTGCAGAGTTATGTTGACCTCGGATTTACGAACCTATATCAAGTATATATATTAACACATATACTCGTAATCGAATAAGTTTATATATATATTTTAGTTGTTATATATTTCTATATATATACTTTTATATATATTCTATATATAAGTATTTATTTGATAAAATGATATTATAATAACTTTAATAAAAATGATAATTTTACTAAAATGATGTTTTCAATATAAATATTAAAATGAAAGTTTTGCTAATAATAATTCTTTTAATAATAATAACTTTATTAATAATGTTAATACAAAAAATTGATAATAATAATAATAATAATAGCTATATTAATAATGATAACAGTAATGATATTAATAGTAATACTTATAATAAAAGTGATTAATACCAGTAATGAAATGATAATTTTAATAGAAATATTACTTTTATTAATAATAGTAGTTTTTGATAAAATGGTAAGTTTAATAATAATAATAATAATAATGAAAATAATAATTTTGTTAATAATTATTAATAATTAATAATAATAACAATCTTATTACTAATGATAGTTTTTATATTAATACTACTTAAGGATAATACTAGTAATGATAATAATATTAGTAATAATACAATAATACTACTAATAATAATATTAGATAATACTAATAATTTTTAAATGATAATACTAGTAATGATAATATCATAAGTTATTTTGATGAAAATAATAATCTTATTGTTAATAATAACTAACATAATAACAATAATTAATAATGATAATGATAATGATAATAATAATAATAATAATAATAATAATAATAATAATAATAATAATAATAATAATAATAATAATAATAATAATAATAATAATAATAATAATAATAATAATAATAATAAGAAAAACTACCTTATAAGCTTTCCCAAAAAAAAGATGCCATGGCCAGGACTCGAACCTACGACCTCTCGCTCACCCAAACACCCCTTAAACCATTCTTCCATTTATGTTTTCCTGATTAAATACCCATTCTATATGTATATATCTAATATCTCTTTCTGTTTCTTATCTTTTTTCCTCTTCATCATAACAATCGACAGAAGAAATCCTAATATCTAATCTAAATTATGATTTGTAACTTGCACATGGAACAGGAACGATTTGGTAGTGTTTGTTATTGATTAACAACAAAAAATCTAAAATCTAAAATCTAAAAAATCAAAAAAACTGCAGCTGCCTGCTGTCGCTACTTTTTAAAAAAAAAAATTCTTGATTTCAATTTATCAATCATTTTAGATTATGATTCCTTCACGAAATATTTTCCAAATCATTCCTAGAAACTTTATCAATCATCAATTTGACTGAAAACATCAAAACAAGAGCGAATTTTGTGATGAACACAGAGTTGACTTTTTTTGAAATAAAGTTTGACTTTGAATTTAGAACTCGATACTAAAAATTGGACATTGAAACTTTCCAATTAGTTTGAGTAGAAGATTTCTAACATGATTGCATTGTTACATTTTGAAAATTGATTTAAATTCGAGTTTTGACTATAAAGTTCAAGAACAGAGAAAAAAAATTTCTGTTTTAAACTTTGAATTTATGTCGTATGTATCAATCAACTGGAATTGTTATATAGAATTATGGGTGTCGACACTTAGTCAAGAATAGGAGGAATATAAAAAAAATCACGATGGATTACTGAATATTGGAGCAGGTATATATAAAAATAAAACAGATTTAATAATGCAGAAAGAAAAAAAAATAAAAATTGGGAGCAGATAGTAAAAAGGCGGATCACGATTTTAATATAAAAAAATATATAAAAGCAGATTTAATAAAAAATATATAATATTGGTGTATTGTTTTTGACTTTTTAATTTTATATTTAATTGATATTATTATTAAATATATTAATAATAATAATACTAATAATAATAATTATGTTACTAATATGTATCATTAATAATAATGATAATAATAATTATATTAATGAAATATTAATAAATTTTTTTATAATGGTAATAATAATAATGATATTTCATTATATTAATATTAAGTATTTATAAAAATCTTAATGATTTTCGTAAAAGTGATAATACTATTAATGTTATTAATAATTATCAATAATAATAACACTAATAATATTTGTAGTAATAATACTTGTAAAAATGATATTAATAATAATATTAATATAATGAATTAATATTAATGAATAATGGTTCGTGAATCGTCAAAATTAGTCGAGGTCAGGTTTAAATTTAGTCGGAAATTTCCGGGTTGTTATAGTACCTACCCGTTAAAATAAATTTTATCCCGAAATTTAGTTGTTGCCATCAATCGGTGTTGTTCGTACATAGACGAGGATATTTACGTTTTATTTAGTCTTCACGTTCCCAGGTATGCTCGGACCCTTTCGTGAATTCCAACGGATAGAATATTGTCTTGTTTCAAGCGTTTAAGTCATACGAACCATAATTTCTACAGGTTCTTTTATGAAGTGCATTTCATCGTTAATGCGGAGATCATTCAAAATGATGATGTTTTACAAGTCATTTCAGTAATTAGATACATGAAATGTGTTATGAATAATATTGAGCTCATTTAAAACCTTGAGCGTTTTATGCCACCACACTAGGGTAGACAAGTAGAGAGGGGTTCGTTAAAATCACAGTCATGAAATTTGATAGAGATCGTCATCGTTTACAACATGGATATTGTAATGATGAATATGAGTTGAAAAATAGAGTTTTATCATCTTTGTATAGTATGGATAAAATAATTCCATTATAGGAGGAGTATAAGCGAAGCTATCACAAAAGAGTGAAATGTGGTAGTAAAGTTTTGTCTTAACTTTTGGCGTAGTCATAGTTGACTTTCAGAATTTAAGGGATTTAAAGAAATCTTCGTAAATCTTTATAAGATTTGATTCTCCGGTAATTAAGGAAATTGAGATTTTCTTTGATTAAATGCGGTAAATTATCTCGATTGTTGTGTCTGGAATTTCGCTATAAATTAGCTTCTTCCGTTTCATTATCTTCACCACTTCTATACTTTCTTTCTCGATTCATACTTCCAAAAGATTCGTCAATATGCTTCATCCAGTTCTAATTCTAGATATAGTTCTGACTTTTATATCTATCGTGCTTCTTTTTCATCTGTCGCCGAAAGAGTCGGTTTACTTCTACTATGCTCTTGGATTTATTGTGTTTTTAGTTCTCCCGTGTCTTTATATTGCTATACGCATTGATATACACGGTTTGTAATTTCGGTGTCGTTATCGGGCTTTATATTTTCTCTTATATGTCGGAGCTCTATGTTCTTGTTTTCTCTTCTCGACCTTGAGTAAAGCGAGTAATGGTCCAGAATTCGTATGTATGAAGTTTCAAATGAACCTACTGTTCTAAGCAGAAAGGAACGTAGTATCATGATTTGATTTGTTAAATTACCAGAATTACTGAGGATACAACTATCAAGAATATATTTTCTTGATATGTTCAGAGATTAAGTAGAATGTAAGAGTCGTGTAACATGGAAAATGATGATTATAAAGTCTATGAATCATCATCTTCCATTAAAAATTTAGCATGACTTACTGTAATATAATCACGTTGATCAAGTGTCATTATATTATACTAACTCATGCTTCAATTCCCAACACTACTTCAAAAACATTCATAATTTAAACTCGAAGGTTTACAGAATATAGAAACTAAACAGTTTCCTTTATGATGTAATAAAGATAACGCGAAGAGATAATTAATTGCAGACAAGAATCGTTATGAAGATATCTTCAGAAATATAGAGGATATTTATAATGAAATATACGATGATATCTTAGAATTTCTAAGATCAAATGATAATGAGGAAAATTCTTCTGTAAGGATTTAGAATGCGTAAGGAGATTATTTGTCTTCTGTAATTTCCATCAGAAATAGAAATAATCTGGATTCCTTGAGTATAGGTTTAGTCCTTGTGATTTGTCCACAGCCTCCTTCATAGTTTGCTCAATCCGTTTTCCAATTCCAAATCTGAGCTTATACCATTCTTTATCATCAAACTTTTGGCCATTAAGACCATCTATAGCTTTTGCTGCTTCGTCAGCATTCTCAAGGTTAACGAATCTGAATCATTGATTATCAATCCGAGCTGGTTTCAAGAAATTTTATTTTTAGATGATTAAACGCTGATTGTAATCGTCAACGGATCTAAGGGTTGATGAATAGGCGTTGTTGATTTCAAAAGTAATGAATGATAATTTCGGTGGTTTGATGTGATAATTCATCATAGAATACGAATGAATATATTTCATGAATGTAGTGATCTTTAGGAAGATAACACTTGCTAAAGCTTTACTTGGATTCTGATATGTTAAAATCAGAATATGTAATTGAAAATGATTGTTCTTTAGTGAACGGATATATATATATATATCTTGTGAATGTAGGTAGTATAGTTAATAATTGCTGAATCAGAATGGAAGAATGTACAATGTAATATATTACTGTGAGATATAAATATGTCTCGGGTATTACCTACCCGTTAAAATATTTTCACAATTAACAGTTTGTACAAAAGAATGTTACAATCTTTATGAAGATATACGTTCATATATGTATTCTTCAGATATAATATAAATTTAATGAGTTAATATAATATTAAACTCATTTGATTTGTGGTTGAAACGAGAATAAATAATCTTCAAAACTTTAGAGATTTCATAATTGTCGCGGATTAAATGAAGTTATGAATCAATATTTCATCGTTCATTGTTATTGATATACCTTGGTATATGATGTTGGTGCTCGTGGAATTCTTGTGAAATTCACAAGGCACGAATAATGTTTTCTAAAGAGTTTCGAGTACATCAAAATTGAAAGTATATAATCAAACATGTGTTTGAATAATGCACTTGGTTTATTATGAAAGGAAGTTTATTGTGTTGAAGCCGTGATTAACGATTGTTAAGTTATTAACGAAGGATGTACATTATAGCATATTAGTGATATGAATTAACCAAGTAGTACGTACTAGTTGAGATTCACACTTAATAGCTTAGTACGAAAAGATTTATTATTGTTTTAAAGCATATATATATATAAAGTATACATATATAATCTTCAGGAAGAATGAGTCAATACATATTAACTCATTATTACTAATATTCATTGGTATCTATGGGGCGTATGATGTTGATATCCGAGGTACTGAGTGTGATGTTGAGGCGTGGAATGCGGATGTTGTTGTTGAAGCTGATGTTGTTGGTGGTGATGCTGATGGTATTGGTGGTGCTGGTTATGCTGCTGGTGCTGCTGATGCTTGTAGATATTGCACCATATTCTCCAGAGCCACCACTAGAGCGCGAAGCTCGTTAACTACTTCTATTATTCTGGGATGATTGGCGGTTCGGACAATGGGACGAATAAGATCTAGAATTCTAGATATTATATAATCGTATCGAGCTGTTCAGGAAATGAGGCTGAAAATGGTGTTTCGGACTGGTTCGCCGGTAAGTGCTTCAGGTTCTTCGCCAAGTGGTGAATTCGGTTGGTGGAAGGGATCACCTTCTTCTTGCCTACTGATATTGCTTTAAACATACATATTATTCGATGCAATATCATTTATATTTCATAGGTTTTTACCGTTTACTAAGACATTCGAATGTATAAATCACAAGAAAAATGACAAAAGATAATACGAGCTCGAAGTTTGAAGAAACGACGATAAAACAACAATAAACGATGGATTTAAACAATTTACATATCAAGATTTCGTTACCCGAATACAAGTTCAAGTTGAGCAAAGAAAAAGAGTTCAAATGAAAAGGTCCAAATCAATAAACGTCAACGCGGGATCAAAAGAGAACAAACATAAAAATAAAAATAAAAGAATTCTGTTTACTCTTACGCGGATCGTGTACATCTACACGAAACGCGTAGTATTTTACTCCTACGCGGAACGTGTGGCCTCTACACGAAACGCGTAATGTTAGGCCGAATTTAATCATGAATCACAAATGGGACGGTGGCTTTTGTGTTAAAAATCAATACTTTTAGAAGTGGTACAACAAAAAGAAGGATATTACAGTGGATACTTTTGATCAACTCTTCAATAAAAAAATACGGAGCACTAGTCTAAAGGATACAAGAGTGAGTACATATACCACATACAGAGACACATAAAAAAAAAGACAAGAATTACTATACACATACAAAATTTATTACTCTAGTTACTTTGTATTTTGAAGTACTCTGTATAATTTAGTTCTGTACCAATTTAATTCTCAAGTCAAGATTAGGATAGTTTCAAATATTAAGGGTGTATTGTTCGTGATTAAGGGTGTTATTGTACGCGTGAAAGGGTGTTGTTATTGTAATTTTCTACCGTTTGAAGTTAATGAAAGTGAAGAATTTTTAGTAAGTATATCCTGTTAAAATTATCGTTATTATTATGTTTGCATATTTATGTTTTTATGTTTACCCTAGTATAATGAGTAGCTAAATACCCTTAGTGTTTGCTTAGATGTAGAGCCCCTAGTGAAATGGATTGTTATCATTTGTAAAAGTTAAAATGTAACTTAAGTATTTTTAACATTGAGCCTAGTTAAAAGAACCATTATTATATAATTAGGTATTTAACCCTTGTCACTTAATTTATTAGATTTAAATAACGAAAGTTATTTTTAGCTATATAAATTAAGCTTCAACACTAAAAAGTGATCTAGACGAATTTATGAATAAGTTATTAACACTAAGTTATAAATAAACTTCGGTGGTTTGGGTAATATCAATAATTATATGATAGTGAAATTGTAAAAAGGGAAACCGTTAAGATTTGGGTATTGGCGAAAGTCAAAACTAGATTAGGTCTCAATTTAAATACTTGGGGAATAGTAGCTATCTAAATAGAATCCAATAAAAATTAGATTTAATTTAGTTAGTCGTAACCTTATTTTTATTCGAGAGAAAAATATAAAGTTTATTACTAAAACATTTTAAATAGGGCTTAAACTTAAAAACAATCCATGGATCTAGAGGTGACACATTTAAGTAAACACTCCCATATATATATATATATATATATATATATTGTAAAATTATTATTACTATTATTATTTACGAAATACTACTATACATTAAAATATAAAAATTACCCTAAAATTTATTCGACTTTGTACCAGAACTGTTTGTCACATTTTTTATAACATACGCGGAACGCGTATGTATACACGAAACGCGTAAGTATAATTATATTACTGTTACAAATTAGTTTACATGATACGCGTACGTTTAAATATATACGCGATACGCATATAATTACGTGAAACGCGTAAGTAGAAATACGGCTACAGTAACATTTAGGTTAAAATTTAGGGTTTTAATTATTTTATTATTATACTTAAGTAATTAATATATAATTTGTATTAGTTATTATAAATTATTTAATACATGTTTTAATCCTACTAATCAGTGTTAAAAATAATACTTTATAATTAGTAATTAGTTTATAATTAGTTAATTATTATAATTCCTATTAAATTGTATTAATTTCATTAAAACATGCCATTTAGTTAATTTAAATAAATTTATATTATAATTGCTCAAAACAAAATTCTAATCATATAGTTTTATTAAAAGTTATTATTTTACTAATTACCATTCAGTAATAAAATTGTTACATCATAATTAGTATAATTTCATTTAATTCACTTTTTAGTTAATAATTGTAATCTTGTAATTTTATTTATGAAGTAAATTAGTTAAGTTATTTTCCATTATTGTTATATTATAAATTCCTAATCCAAAACCCCCTTTAAATAAGTTTGACTTCAAAGATTATTAAAAACCATTAAACACTCCATCTCCCTGTGGAACGAACCGGATTTACCGACAAACTAAACTACGCGGATAGGACTAGTTGCCTATATGTGTGAAATCAACCTAAAATCATTAAAATACCACATATACAATAAATCAATTCGTGTAACAAAATAACTTAAATCCGTTCAATAAATAAAGGTTGCATTTCGAACCATCAACTTTTTGGCGCCGCTGCCGGGGAGTTGGCAGTTAAATAAATAGATAATTTTTCTGATTCGTAGTAGTAGTTGGATTTGTACGTGGACCGGGTTGTTGGATCACCAATTTTATTGGTCAATAGAAGGATCCTGCCCCTCTGCTGCATCTTTTGGCTATTCGAAATGTGGGCAAAATCAGAAGGAAAATCTGTTTGTTTAAGGGTTTTTATCATTGTTTTTATGTTATTCGATCCTCTCGAGGAAATTCATTTTCAAGAAAGTTCAAAGTTTATGAATAAATCCTTTAGTTCTTTGTACAATTTCCCAATTGTATGATCCGTTCAGAAAATCCTAAACTCGTTAAACTTAATCCGGAACCGCAAAGAATTAATAAAGGACAAAAACAGCAAAAAGAAGCAGGAAGTACTAGTAATTTTAAAACACAGAAAAACACTAAAAAAAAAAACAAGTAAGTAACACTAGAAAAGCTTTTGGTGTTATGATCTCATAATAGAAATTAATGCATGAACTTACGTTCCTCCAACACTGAATTAACTCCTTCATATCCTGAACCCGAAAGGGAATTCCACGAACGCTTAAGAGCTCAAGAAGTAGAATCTCTTGCTGAGAATTTACAATCACTTTCCTTAGAATCTGACTCTGAACCAGTTATCCAACCAATCATAGAGCCATTTATTAAAGAAGAAGAAGAGATGGCGGCTACAAATCAAACGATGGAAGCATTAATGAAGGCAACAAGAACAGGTCAAGGCCACGCAATTATTCAACCCACTATGACTGACGGTTTTGAAATAAAGGGTCAATTTCTCCACATGGTGACTAATATATGTCAATTCGGTGGAGCCCCAAATGAGGATGCTAACGAGCATCTTCGTAAGTTTGTAAGCATTTGCAAGCTTTTCAAAATCAAAGATGTCACCGATGAAGTTGCATGTTTAAAAATCTTTCCATGGTCCTTAAAGGATGATGCAAGAGATTGGCTAGACTCATTACCAGAAGGTTATATTGAAGACTGGAATGATATGATGGATAAGTTTTTGTCAGAATTCTTTTCTGCTTTAAAAGCAGCAAAATTGCAAAGTGTTATAAACCACTTTATGCAAAAGCCTAATGAAACTCTTTATGAAGCTTGGACCCGATTCAACAAAATGCTTAGGGTATGTCCTCAACACGGGTTGAATACATTCCAAAAGGTCCAAATATTCTATAAAGGAGTCAATGTGGCAACTAGAAAAGATATAGATGTTGCAGCCGGAGGTTCAATCATGAAGAAAACACCTGAAGACGCTCACACAATCATTGCCGATATAGCAACCCATTCCCATAATTGGCATCAAGAGATGGAATTCTCTAGATCATCAAAGGTTGCTAGTATCGAAAGTAATGATGAAATTGCTTCTTTAAAAGTCCAAATAGCAAATCAAGCAAGGCAAATTGAGAAGGTAACCAAAGAAATGCACGCTATCAGAGTAGGGTGTGAACTGTGCCAAGGTCCCCATCTTACTAGAGATTGTGATCAAAGTACAATGGAAGAGCAAGCAAATTTCTTAGGTTACTTGCGAAAAGGTGAAATGAATTTCAATGATTTCCCAGCAATAGAAGCAAACAACCGAAAATATCCTCCTATAAACAGCTATCAAATAGGAGGACCTTCAGGTTCAAATAATAATAACTATCAAGGAGGAAATCCAGGTTACCGAAATAACCGAAATTTCCCAAATCAAAATCAAAGAAATGCACCACCAGGTTACAATCACTTAAATAACCGAAATCAACCTCAACGAATTTATCAAAATAATTTCCAACACAATCAACCACAACCACAAGCACTCATACAACTACAACCCGAGAAGAAATCCGGTTTAGAAGATCTCTTGAGAGATTTTATGGTTAAGCACGAGCAAAATGCAGAGCTCCAAACTCAGCAAATTCGAAATCAACAAGCCGCAATTCAGAATTTAGAAAGAGATGTTGGAAGGATTTCACAGTTACTATCAGAGAGACCACCAGGTACTCTCCCCTCAAATACTCAAGTGAATCCCAACAACAACTAAACAAGAAATGAGCATGTAAATGCTATAACTACTAGAAGTGGTTTAACTATTAACCCGGAGACTCTAAAGTCCCCGAAAGTTCCTTTATCTCCTTCTATTTTACAAGTACCGGTTGATAAAAATGAGCAAGTTGACAACGAACAAGAAAAAGATGATCCACCAGAGGTCATATCGAAGAAAAGTGAAGAACCACCAGTAAAGGTGTATAAGGAACCTATTCCATACCCAAAAGCATTGAAGAAAGATAGACTCGCGAGTCGATATCAGAAATTTGCGGACATGATCAAGCAAATTAGCATTAACATGCCACTCGCGGAGGTTCTTAGGGATATGCCCAATTACGGGAAGTTTTTGAAAGATCTCATATCTTCGAAGGGTAAATACCACGCCGTTTCTGCCACATTCCTCCATGAGGAGTGTTCAGCCATCTTGAAGAAACAAAATGTACCTCCAAAATTGGGAGACCCGGGTAGTTTTATCATTCCATGTATGATGGGTGATTCGGTAGTGTACGATGCACTAGCCGACCTAGGTGCAAGTGTTAACCTAATGCCTTACTCGTTATATTTAAAACTTGACTTAGGAGACTTAAAACTAACCCGGATGGGTATTCGATTAGCAAACCAATCATTTGATACTCTCATAGGTATAGCCGAGGATATTCTTGTAAAAGTTGGCTCACTTATCTTTCCCGTCGACTTTGTTATTCTAGAAATGCAAGAGGACACAAAAGTTCCTATCATTTTAGGACGTCCTTTCCTTAACACTGCAGATGCTTTCATTAATGTCCAAAAAAAAATTGAGTCTAGGTGTGGGAAACGAGAGAATAATTTGTCACATTAACAAAGCCATGAAAAGACCCACTTCTACCGATGACTCTTGTTTTCAAATTGATGTTATAGATCTTTGTGTCGAGAATGAATTGCAGGAGCTACTGGAAATTGATATCCCGGGGTTAGCCCCGGTAAGTGAGAATGAATACTTCAATATTGATAAAGATTTTGATGAGTTGATGAAGGTGGTCACGGATAACGAGACCATCAAAGAAGAAATTCCCAAGGAAGAGGAATCATTTGAGGAAATCAAGAATGAAGATAGATTCCGTATAAAGAATTCCTTGGAAGAACCACCCGTACTAGAACTTAAAGAGCTACCCAAACACTTGGAGTATGCTTATCTCGAAGGTACATCTCAATTACCGATAATTATTGCTTCACATCTTTCCGGTAACAAGAAGGATAGGTTAATCTCTGTTTTAAAAACCCATAAAAAGGCTATAGCCTGGAAAACAACCGACATTCCAGGGATAAACCCGTCTTATTGTACACATAAAATTCTCCTTGAGAATGACTTCAAACCAGTAGTACAAAGACAACGCAGCCTAAATCCCAACATGAAAAAGGTTGTTAAAAAGGAGGTAGTCAATCTTCTTGATGCCGGGTTAATCTATCCCATCTCCGATAGTCCTTGGGTTAGTCCAGTACAAGTAGTACCCAAAAAGGGGGGTACAACCGTTATTCTAAATGAAAAGGACGAACTCGTTCCAACTAGAACGGTTACCGGCTGGAGAGTCTGTATTGATTACAGACGTCTCAATGATGCCACAAGAAAGGATCATTTTCTGTTACCTTTTATTGATCAAATGATTGAACGATTAGCGGGGAAAGATTATTATTGCTTTCTAGATGGTTTCTCCGGTTACTTCCAAATTCCAATTGATCCCAACGACCAAGAAAAGACCACATTCACTTGTCCTTTTGGTACCTTTGCCTATCGCCGCATGCCATTTGGTTTATGCAATGCACCCGGAACCTTTCAAAGGTGCATGATGGCAATTTTCGATGATATGGTAGAGGATTGTATGGAAGTCTTCATGGATGACTTTTCCGTGTTTGGAGATTCTTTTGAATCGTGTCTTTTTAACCTTGAACGTATGCTTATCCGATGTGAGAAAGCAAATTTGGTCCTAAATTGGGAAAAATGCCACTTCATGGTAAAGGAGGGCATTGTACTTGGTCACAAAATATCTCGTGTGGGAATAGAGGTAGATAAAGCTAAAATTGAAGTTATATCTAAGCTACCTAAACCGTCGAATGTTAAGGTCATTAGAAGTTTTCTTGGTCACGCGGGATTCTGTAGGCGATTTATCAAAGATTTTTCTAAAATCGCCCGCCCATTGACCAGGCTTCTTGAAAAGGATGCTCCATTTGACTTTGATTCTAATTGCGAAAATGCATTCTCGATTCTAAAGTCAAAACTCACACAAGCTCCCATTATCGTATCTCCGGATTGGAGTATGCCATTTGATCTAATGTGTGACGCAAGCAACTATGCCTTAGGTGCTGTCTTAGGACAATGACCCGATAATCATTTTCTTCCAATTTATTATGCAAGCAAAACGCTAACGGGGGCTGAAATTAATTATACCACCACGGAAAAGGAGCTCCTAGCGGTTGTTTATGCGTTTGATAAATTTCGGTCATATTTGGTGTTGTCCAAGACCATTGTTTACACGGACCATTCGGCACTTAGGTACTTATTCTCGAAACTAGATGCAAAGCATCGTCTCATACGGTGGGTTCTTTTACTTCAAGAATTTGACATTGAGATACGTGACAAGAAAGGAGCCGAGAATATAGCTGCCGACCATTTATCCTAACTTGAAAACCCTGAATTAGATAAACTCGATGATACAATCATCAAGGACACATTTCCGGACGAATCTCTAATGAGGGTTGACAAGGAATCTGAAATCCCATGGTTTGCTCATTTTGCAAACTATCTTGCTTCAGGCATTCTTCAAAAAGGACTTTCTTACCAACAAAAGAAGAAATTCTTTGCGGATTTGAAATCCTATTTCTGGGAACACCCCGACCTATTTCGTGTTGGTGCAGATCAAATAATTTGCCGTTGTGTGTACGGACAAGAGGCTCAACAAATTCTTGAGCATTGCCATCAAGGGCCCACCGGCGGTCATTTCGGACCAAACCACACTGCAAGAAAAATCCTTGACTCGGGCTTTTATCGGCCCACGATCTTTAAAGATGCCCATAATTTCGTTCGGACTTGTAATGCATGCCAACGAACGGGTAACATCACAAAAAAGGATGAGATGCCTCAAACCGGCATCCAAGTTTGTGAAATCTTTGATATTTGGGGAATCGATTTCATGGGACCATTTCCAAGTTCCCATAAGTGTAAGTACATCCTAGTAGCCGTTGACTATGTATCGAAGTGGGCTGAAGCAAAAGCTTTGCCTACAAATGATGCTAGGGTGGTTGTGAACTTCTTGAAAAATCTCTTCTCACGCTTTGGAATCCCAAAGGCGCTCATATCCGACCGAGGAACACATTTTGCCAACAACCTTCTTGAAAAGGTGTTGAAGAAGTATGGCGTAACTCATCGTTTCTCTACTCCGTACCACCCGCAAACAAGTGGTCAAGTGGAGAACACTAATCGTTCATTGAAACGCATACTTGAGAAAACGATTAATAACAACCCTAAGATTTGGCAACGCAAGTTAGACGACGCGTTGTGGGCTTTTAGGACTGCGTATAAAACACCAATCGGTACCACACCCTTTAGACTTGTATGTGGTAAAGCATGTCATCTACCTGTAGAAGTTGAACACAAGGCATATTGGGCTCTAAGAGTGTGTAATACTGACCTTGTGCAAGCCGGAGAAAATCGTTTCTTACAACTTCATGAACTAGATGAATTAAGATTACAAGCATATGAAAATTCTAAAACATACAAAGATAAAACTAAAAAATGGCACGATGCACGATTAAAAAAGAAAGAATTTGAACAAGGGGATAAAGTATTAGTATTCCAATCACGTTTCAAGTTTTCACCTGGTAAACTTAGATCCCGATGGACTGGGCCATATATAATAAAACAGGTTTTTCCATCTGGATATGCAGAATTATATAGCAAAGACGGTGGAACTTTCAAAGTGAACGGTCATCGACTCAAATTATACTTTAAAGGAATCAATACAACGGAAAGAGACGAGATCACATTCTACCCTAAGGACAAGTAAATTCAGGGTAACTTTAAGGTTTTAAACTCCATTCTCGATTTTTATTTTTATCTTTAAGAGTGGGGTTAGATTGGTCTTTCCCTAGCAGACCCTAAAGAACTAGTCTTCTCCCTCCATTCTACCTTTTTATTTTCTTCTTTTCGTTTTTATTTATTGTTTATTTTCAAGATGCGCAATCAATATGTCTACAACCACTTCTTTTTAATGTGCGATAAAATTTTACCGAGAGATGTGGTGTTAGATATAAAGAGAAGATGCGATCAGACGAGTAAAGAAATAAGGCAAGAACTTAACGAGAAAAATTATGTCAAAGGAAAATCAAAATCAGCTAAGAAACGTCAAGCGCGTCATTTGGGCAAATGTGTAAAATGTGGAAAACCAGCTCATTATGGAAATTGTCCAAAGAACCAGACAGACTCTAATTTCGAGTACGTAACCTTATGCCGAGAAGGACCTTTTAAATGTTCAAAGGAAAACCTCTTAAACCAACGAGGTTACGCCTACGAAGCCATGGGGGGCGAAATGATGTGACTACACTACGAGGCGAGTCAACGCGGTTTCACAATCTAAGTCTTTTTCTCGCCAATTGTGTTTTTGTGCATTTTTTGTATTTTTGTGCATTTTTGTATTTTTGAATTTTTGTGTGTTTATGTTTTTGTGTGTTTTAGTTTGTATTTGTTTGCTGTGATGTTATTAAAAAGGGACTACCGTTTAAAATTGATAAACCTTGAGTTTAACCTGTTTTCATTGAAAACGATAATGCTAAATGTAATAACTGAATTGTCATTCTTCAAATTGCACGAAATTTATTGTTGGATTCATAATATATCTTTTATATGGTAAACCACCAAAAACAGAAGAAAAATTAAAACTACTAAAATTATACTTTTTTTATCAATAACTGTAAAAATATATAACTTATAAACCTTTGTCGTGGGTAATGATAGGTGTAACAACCGAGATTGTCTCTATCTAGTTGATAGGAAATAAAGTTTTAAGTTTGAAAATTAGTTGGTTTAAAAGTATATATAAAAAAAAATATAGTGTGTATTTTAAATTCATTTAATTTTTATTTTTCATGTACTTGTTTTTAATTCTAAATATTAATTTTCTTTTATAAAATTTTTTTTAAAAAATAAAATAAAAAAATTGGAGTGTTTTATTTTCAAGTTGTTTTTGAAAAATATTAAAACGTTAACTTTTGAAGTATTAAATTATAAATTGAAATTGAAAATTTATAAACGGATAAAAACTAGGTGTAACAACCGAAATTTTCGTTACATCAAATATGAATTTAAAATTGATATTTTGAAATTTTAAGTACTTATAAAGTTGAGAAAATATATATATATATATATATATATATATATATATATATATATATATATATATATATATAAAATAAAAAATTTAAATAAATAAATAAGAATGTTTTTGTTTTTATTTTTATTTTCATAAAATTTTAAAAAATTTAACTTTTAAATTATTAAATTTTATAGATTAATTTTTAAAATTTATAAACGGATTAAGACTAGGTATAACAACCGAAATTTCCGTAGCAACACATATTAATTTATAAAAGAAATTTTAAAGTTTTAAGTACTTATAAAGTTGAAAAAAAAAGGGACATAAAACTTACGCGAATCGTGGGGATATCCACACGAAACGCGTATAATCAAAAGCCAAGCGAAACGCGTAAGACTACGCGAAACGCGTAGGTTCAAAAATCAGTCCAGATAATCTGTCGAATTCTGCTTCTCCTTCCCATTATTATTATTGTTTTTGCTGCTGTGAAGACGAGAAGAACACCCGAATTCTACCAAAATCACACCCAAAACTAAATTAAACACTCTCAATCTCATCCAATTCATCTACCTTTCAACATGCCGAGATTGGTAAGGGTCCTCAACCCATTTTACCACTTGTTATTCAAATTTTTCATTAATTATTTATATAGCTTTAATCCGAATTTTATGCTTGTTATTGATAAATTTAGCTTAATTATTGATATGGCTATGTTGTAAGCATGAATATAAACCCGATTAGCATAAAAATTTGATGTTGAATTGACTATTGAAAAATTAGGGTTTATACAAATTGGGGAAAATTGAGGAGCTGCTATAAATTGTGTTATTTTGGTTACAATTAGATGTTTTTAGTTGTGTTGATAGTAGTTAGAACCCTTGAACATATGTTTGATTGTTTGATTTTGTGATTTTATTTTTAGTGTAAATTTGATACTTTTTTTGTAATTGTCATGAATCAAGTGTGTATTGTGATGATGATTAGAAGCTGGTTTATACACAATGCGATTGAATTGGATTATATATACTTAGCTCATTGCGTATTCCATTTGTGATTCACATTTTTGTTTTTGAAACTTGATTTTTGATAAGGAATTTTTGATTTATTTTTGTTTGTTTTTATTTGTTGTTAAGATATTGATTCATGTGGTGTTGAAACAAGCTTGTATGTCAAGAATAAATTCGTTGCTAACATTAACATACCCAATTGGGACGGTTCTCTTGTTTTAAAATGTTATGCAGGGATTATTCAGAATGAGAGCTGTTAACCAACAGCAAGGGGAAGAACAAGTAACCCCAGAAATGGAACAACAACTACAGAATCTACACCCAAACCTGAGATTTCCTGATGATGTACCTAACCGATTACAAAAGGTTAATGACTTACTTTCTCTGGTCACTAGAAACATCTCTCTAGTATACGTTGTGGACTGGGCCCCTTTAGGACCACCAGTCAATTTAGATTTGCAAATAAAGGGAATTTTAAACCAAAGTTTTACAAATGAATTTGGAATGACTTTGGTTTTTAATGATTTTGAGAGATTGTTTAGTTTAAATAGCCCTGTATACAGAGAATGGTGTTTAGAATTCTACTCTACCGTTAGATTAAGTTTACACCCAGAAAATATCGATGATATTAATTTTCTACAATTTAGGCTGGGTGGGGTAGATAGAGCAATGTCCCTAAGTGACGTGACTACCGCATTAGGGATTTACACCGTAGACGAGATGATAGCTCCCGGTTTTAGGGAATATATTTTTACAGGGGCTAGATATGCAGGTAACTATGATTCTGGTTTTGTTTGGCGATCTTTCACTAATAGAAATACATATGAGCCAGGCCAGGAATCTTATCTAAAGATCACTGATGTTCGCTTCAGAATAATTCATAAGTTTATAGCGAACACAATAAACCAAAGGTCATTTACTAATACAGATAAAATTAATTATATTGACCTTTGGTACTTGGATGCGATAAGAGATAGGGATACATTTATTAGTATACCCTATGGAGTTGCTTACTTTTTGGCCCATGTTGGTAAGGGTGCTCGAGGGACGAGTGACATGTTGGGGGGTCACTATATCACGTGTCTAGGAAGCTGGTTCGGACTCGACCCGAGTGAATCAGAACCTCCAATCCAACCGGTAAATCAAGCTGTTAGAACTTTAGGATTGGACGTGTATAGGACGGCTAAGGCCATACAAGTGAGGGGTGGGGTAATTAGTTTGAGACGGCAAGAAGTAGTCGCTCACGCTCCTATGGAGGAGGATGAGGAACCCGCTAGGGAAACTAGGAGGAGACGAAGACAGTCAGATGAGGCTAGTACGTCTAACGTAGGTGTTTCTAATTTCGATATGCTACAAAATTCGTTTAATTCATTGAGTTTAGATTTAAGGAACTCGTATGATAATTGGGGACGGAGATCAGAAGAACAGTACACTAGTTTGTCTAGGCAAATAGGGGATATTAGGCATACCCAACTGGCCCAGGATACTATGTTAGAAAACATCCGCTACGATCAGAGGGGCCAGGGAGCACAGTTAGAGTGGGCGCCTCATCAGGCTTATTTATACGCAGCTAACCCACAACAATACGCTCCCTCAGCTTTTCCATCATACCCCCAGTGGCAAGAACACGGTGACCCTCTACCTCTACCTTATGATCCCAACGCTGCCCTTGCCGCGAGTCAGGAAGCCTATAGGCGTTTTTACGAGGAACAACGCCTAAACGAACAACGGCAGCAACAGGAGCGAGAACAGGAAGATCAGGGAGGCCCTGCGTGGTCATTTTTCTAGTTTTTCTTTTTATTTTTAGAATTATTTATTTTGTATTTGTTTGTATAAAATGATTTTTATGGTGTGTTAATTTATTCTTATCTTTAATTATCTTTACAAAAACTCTAGTGTGGGGTAAAATTTTTGTACTACTAAAGTACAACCCCATCTCGTTTGTGATTGACATATTTGTTGACAGGTACTTATGATGATGAGATTCGACATAGCGAAACACGAAAGTATTATTGTGATAAAACGGATTGGATATGTTCATACGATAAGCATTTTACAATATCCAATTACTTAACAAAGGAAGTTCTATATACTGTACACTTTTTGTCCTCTCAAATTTATACATTTTAATCTGATTTTATGTAATGAGGGCATTACATAATATTATGTATGGGGTAGGGAATATATAAATTCTCGAGAACTTATAACTTGGTGGTTTTTATGAAAAATTTTACATTTTTTTAAACAAATATAACTAATCAATTTTTAAGGTAATTACGAGTAATTAAAGATTAGGTGTCAAAAATCGAAATTATTGTCTCCATACATTAAAAATACATAAGTTTATCTGATTGAAATATATAAAAGAAAACCAAGTATAACAGAATTTATAAACTCTATGTGTTTAGAACTATTTATCACATGTTTCTATAAAGTATTGCAGATATCATCGCTTTGGAATGTATAAACCTGAACATCTCGTAAAGGAAGTAAAGTCTTCCAAAATGACACACTTGCTAACTTATGTTAGAAGATGTAGTCCAGAACAGCTGTAGGTTGACGAAAAATCTTGAAAAGTCATCTCTATCATCGGCTGGAAATCCACCTCACCTCAGCATCAAACAGGGTTTTTGGTGGTCAGACTTATCCTAACCATGAGATGGATCTGTCTCGTACAATGGGGGGCACATTGCAAATTAGCTTTTAAGACTAATGAATCTAATCCCCAGATGGATGATCTCCGTAAAGATCAATCGCATCTATGTTTGACCGCGGTCAACATACATATGCCATAACAAATTGAGGTGTGCAAACTCATGGTTCACCGATGATATTTGGACACAATATAATTTTATTCTAAAACTTATGCTATTTTATGAATTATATTGTGTAAAACCATTTTTAGGACATTCGGTTTCAAGTTCCATGATACTTCAATTATGGGGGCGAGTAGCTTGCTAATCGCCGACTGAGACTACGGTTTTCAATCACCCTCAACCGGAATTTGAGATTAAAACTGGAAAACATGTCTAGTGTAAAAACTAGCATGACATTTTATAAAATCATAAAACGTTTTCACAAGGTCCAATTTTCCCTAAGGATCCAAATTTTTAAACCTTAATCACGAGTTTCAACTTTGTTTCTGTTGTCAGAATTTCGTTTCGTGTGGTGTACTTGTGATTCAATAAAAATTGTGTAGTGTTTCTAACTTTTTCCATATAGCGTGTGTTTCATTTCGTGTAGCGTGTGTTGTGTGATTTAATGTTCGATAAGGAAAAATATGTAATGTTCTGATTCTATTTACAAGATGTAATTGCTTGAGGACAAGCAACGTTCAAGTGTGGGGTATTTTGATATTGCTTTAAACATACATATTATTCGACGCAATATCATTTATATTTCATAGGTTTTTACCGTTTACTAAGACATTCGAATGTATAAATCACAAGAAAAACGACAAAAGATAATACGAGCTCGAAGTTTGAAGAAACGACGATAAAACAACAATAAACGATGGATTTAAACAATTTACATATCAAGATTTCGTTACCCGAATACAAGTTCAAGTTGAGCAAAGAAAAAGAGTTCAAATGAAAAGGTCCAAATCGATAAACGTCAACGCGGGATCAAAAGAGAACAAACATAAAAATAAAAATAAAAGAATTCTGTTTACTCTTACGCGGATCGTGTACATCTACACGAAACGCGTAGTATTTTACTCCTACGCGGAACGTGTGGCCTCTACACGAAACGCGTAATGTTAGGCCGAATTTAATCATGAATCACAAATGGGACGGTGGCTTTTGTGTTAAAAATCAATACTTTTAGAAGTGGTACAGCAAAAAGAAGAATATTACAGTGGATAATTTTGATCAACTCTTCAATAAAAAAATACGGAGCACTAGTCTAAAGGATACAAGAGTGAGTACATATACCACATACAGAAACACATAAAAAAAAGACAAGAATTTCTATACACATACAAAATTTATTACTCTAGTTACTTTGTATTTTGAAGTACTCTGTATAATTTAGTTCTGTACCAATTTAATTCTCAAGTCAAGATTAGGATAGTTTCAAATATTAAGGGTGTATTGTTCGTGATTAAGGGTGTTATTGTACGCGTGAAAGGGTGTTGTTATTGTAATTTTCTACCGTTTGAAGTTAATGAAAGTGAAGAATTTTTAGTAAGTATATCCTGTTAAAATTATCATTATTATTATGTTTGCATATTTATGTTTTTATGTTTACCCTAGTATAATGAGTAGCTAAATACCCTTAGTGTTTGCTTAGATGTAGAGCCCCTAGTGAAATGGATTGTTATCATTTGTAAAAGTTAAAATGTAACTTAAGTATTTTTAACATTGAGCCTAGTTAAAAGAACCATTATTATATAATTAGGTATTTAACCCTTGTCACTTAATTTATTAGATTTAAATAACGAAAGTTATTTTTAGCTATATAAATTAAGCTTCAATACTAAAAAGTGATCTAGACGAATTTATGAATAAGTTATTAACACTAAGTTATAAATAAACTTCGGTGGTTTGGGTAATATCAATAATTATATGATAGTGAAATTGTAAAAAGGGAAACCGTTAAGATTTGGGTATTGGCGAAAGTCAAAACTAGATTAGGTCTCAATTTAAATACTTGGAGAATAGTAGCTATCTAAATAGAATCCAATAAAAATTAGATTTAATTTAGTTAGTCGTAACCTTATATTTATTCGAGAGAAAAATATAAAGTTTATTACTAAAACATTTTAAATAGGGCTTAAACTTAAAAACAATCCATGGATCTAGAGGTGACACATTTAAGTAAACACTCCCATATATATATATATTGTAAAATTATTATTACTATTATTATTTACGAACTACTACTATACATTAAAATATAAAAATTACCCTAAAATTTATTCGACTTTGTACCAGAACTGTTTGTCACATTTTTTATAACATACGCGGAACGCGTATGTATACGCGAAATGCGTAAGTATAATTATATTACTGTTACGAATTAGTTTACATGATACGCGTACGTTTAAATATATACGCGATACGCGTATAATTACGCGAAACGCGTAAGTAGAAATACGGCTACAGTAACATTTAGGTTAAAATTTAGGGTTTTAATTATTTTATTATTATACTTAAGTAATTAATATATAATTTGTATTAGTTATTATAAATTATTTAATACATGTTTTAATCCTACTAATCAGTGTTAAAAATAATACTTTATAATTAGTAATTAGTTTATAATTAGTTAATTATTATAATTCCTATTAAATTGTATTAATTTCATTAAAACATGCCATTTAGTTAATTTAAATAAATTTATATTATAATTGCTCAAAACAAAATTCTAATCATATAGTTTTATTAAAAGTTATTATTTTACTAATTACCATTCAGTAATAAAATTGTTACATCATAATTAGTATAATTTCATTTAATTCACTTTTTAGTTAATAATTGTAATCTTGTAATCTTGTAATTTTATTTATGAAGTAAATTAGTTAAGTTATTTTCCATTATTGTTATATTATAAATTCCTAATCCAAAACCCCCTTTAAATAAGTTTGACTTCAAAGATTATTAAAAACCATTAAACACTCCATCTCCCTGTGGAACGAACCGGATTTACCGACAAACTAAACTACGCGGATATGACTAGTTGCCTATATGTGTGAAATCAACCTAAAATCATTAAAATACCACATATACAATAAATCAATTCGTGTAACAAAATAACTCAAATCCGTTCAATAAATAAAGGTTGCGTTTCGAACCATCAACTTTTTGGCGCCGCTGCCGGGGAGTTGGCAGTTAAATAAATAGATAATTTTTCTGATTCGTAGTAGTAGTTGGATTTGTACGTGGACCGGGTTGTTGGATCACCAATTTTATTGGTCAATAGAAGGATCCTGCCCCTCTGCTGCATCTTTTGGCTATTCGAAACGTGGGCAAAATCAGAAGGAAAATCTGTTTGTTTAAGGGTTTTTATCATTGTTTTTATGTTATTCGATCCTCTCGAGGAAATTCATTTTCAAGAAAGTTCAAAGTTTATGAATAAATCTGTGACGACCCGGAAATTTTCGACCAAATTTAAACTTAACCTTTATATGTTTCCGACACGATAAGCAGAATTTGTAATGTTGAATCTTAAAAAGTTTGGAACTACATTCATGTAATCAATTACCCTTTGACCGTGTTCGATGATTCACGAACAATTATGTGTATATAGATATGTATATATAATATATAATATTAACTGAAAACATTAACAAAGTATTAGATATATGATAATTTACATGAACATATTTGTTTCGATATATTTATCGACAGAATTAAGAGATAATATTAAATGATTAAATTATCAGATACATTATGATATGATTACGGGCCTATGTTATGAGGTCCACTGTGATTTAAGAAATCTATTCTTTTTGACAACTCATTACTTAACCAGTATGATAAAGATAACGATATTTATATTTTATTTTATTAAATATATATAACGATTTAAATTAATATTATATATTTTTATACGCGTATTATACGTACATAGTTTTATACTTTTACTATACTTTAACTTTACCTTTACTTTACTTTTACTTTACTTTAACTTTAATAATTCATACTTTAATAATTCACTTTAATAATTCACACTTTAATAATTCACTTTAATAATTCATACTTTAATAATTCACTTTAATAATTCATACTTTAATAATTCACTTTAATAATTCAAAAATCTATTATAAATAGAATTCAATAGGTTTCATTATTTCATAGAAACTTGAAAATATATTTCTCTAAACTCTCTCAATCGAATTACATATATATATATATTTACTTAGTACTATTTCAAGATATTATTAGTATACATAAAATACTACGACGGAGTTATATTCAGACGATTTCAAAATAAGTTTTCAAATGGGATATAGCTAAGGAAATTATGGGTTATAGCTATGAAGGTTATGGGTATTGATCGAGGGTATTGCTCGTAAGGTCAACCTAACGTTTATCATTTTCGTTGCGTCTACGTACTTTCCTGCAATATTGAATCACAATATTGATACGTGAGCATTCATATCTTATCTTTTATATATTAATAGTGTATCCCTGACTAGTGCTCGAGTATATATGATTATGCATGTTTGTATGCTTAGCTTCGTCGTTAAATAGTTTATGATAAATCACGAATTTGATACATATGCTACTGAGATAAGTTATATGATATGCATGTCATTGAAAAGCTGAAGAAAAAAATTAATAACTTTTCATTTAGAAATCGTGTGGTTTCGATGAACGGATTAAAAGATATGGTCAACTGAATTATCATTAATTTTAATATTATTATTAAAATGATTATTATAACTGTTATCAGTTGATGTTATTACTAAAATTATCTTTATTACTAAAAATTAATATTTTTATTGAAACTATCATTTTATTATTTTTATCATTATTATTATTATCAATATTATTTTATCAAATAAATATGCGTACAAAGATATTTTTACCACACGTAATGTAATTACATTAATAATACATACCACTATATTTTTATGATATTAAGTGAATTTTATAAATTTTATTACTTGAGATATATAAAAGTATATTTTTATCATATATGAATTTTAATATAAATTTTTATTTATTAATAAATGACTTGTATTATTTAGTATAATAAGATCTGATAAATATATTTAAATATATAAAAGTACTATATATAAGTTATATAATAAACATGTATAGATTTTGAAAGTCATTTTGGGTCAAGTTGACTTTTGTTGACTTTTGTATGTCGGTCTCGAGCATTAGGATTGTGATACACTACGACTTAACCTAAATTGTGAGACAGATATTGACCAACATATAAATATATATACTTAATATAAGTTCGTGAATCCGAGACAAACCATGCACTTGTTCAGTGCCGTCATATACATAATTGCTACAAAATACAGTATTGTGAGTTTCATTTGCTCCCTTTTTATATATATTTTTGGGCTGAGAATACATGCGCTGATTTATAAATGTTTTACGAAATAGGCACAAGTACTAAAACTAATTCTATGTGGGTTTAAACCAGAAATATACCCTTAACTTGGTAACATTAAACTACTTGTCTATGTACGGTAGGCGCGAATCCTAAAGATAGATCTATTGGGTCTGACAAACCCCATCCTGACTATGGGATGCTTTAGTACTTCGAGGTTATTTTAAACACACCTGATCTGGTGTACTTCAGAGGGTAAAACATGAATGTTAAGGCTTGTTACCGGGTGCCTACAACTTATAGAATACTTTTATACACTTGCGAGTGTACGGATATTTATAGAAACTGAAATCTTGTGGTCTATTACTATTACGGAAATGACGGATTATGATAAACTAATGAACTCACCAACCTTTTGGTTGACACTTTAAAGCATGTTTATTCTCAGGTATTAAAGAAATCTTCCACTGTGCATTAGCTCATTTTAAGGATATTACTTGGAGTCATTCAAGACATACTTTGAAAGACGTTGCATTCGAGTCGTTGAGTTCATCAAGATTAATATTAAGTCAATTATAGTTGGATGTAATATGAAATGGTATGCATGCCGTCAATTTTTGATGTAAAGAAAGTTTGTCTTTTAAAAACGAATGCAATGTTTGTAAAACGTATCATATAGAGGTCAAAGACCTCACGATGTAATCAACTATTGTGAATCGTTTATAATGTATATGAACGGGTCCTTTCAGTTGGTATCAGAGCGGTGGTCTTAGCGAACCAGGTCTTGCATTAGTGTGTCTAACTGATAGTTGTTAAGATGCATTAGTGAGTCTGGACTTCGACCGTGTCTGCATGTCAAAATTTTTGCTTATCATTTTTAGTCGAAAATCATCTACTTACCATCCTTAGGAAATTACCTGCTTATCATTCTTAAGTCTAGACGCGTTTTCCTACATTTATTGCATAATAGTGTATAGACGAATTCTTATCTTAGCATATCTGTTACTGTGAACTTTGACTGACATCTTTCAAAGATTCCTCCGTAATTTATGGGATTTTGGTATTATATATACATATGTAAATTATGTATTGAAGAATACCAAATCTAAATTCTACAATCTATTTCATACCAAAAAAATTCTTTCCCTGATCATACAAGATGGATCCCTCAACCAGTTTGAGTTCCTCGGATTTCGACAGCTATGCCGATATGGATTTCCACATGAGCTCCGAAAGCAGCGTGACCGGAATGAATCAACCAATTAGCCATCATCTATTCTGGATGAATTGGGGATGGGTTCGTAATCTACTTAACCATTGGAGACAAGAAGAAGGCGATCCCTTTCATCCACCACATTGCCCTCTTGGCAATGAACCTGAAGCACTTACCGGCGAACCTGTCCGAAACACCATTTTCTCTCTCATTTCCAGAGTATCTCATCATGATTGTATACTACACCAAATTCTAGATCTTATTTATCTGCTCGTCCGAACCGACAATTACCCCGGTGTAATAGAAGAAGTCAACGAGCTTCGCGCTCGGGTAGTGGCTTTGGAGAATATGGTGCAAAGGTTACAAACACCAGCAGCAACACCAACAGCATAACCAGTACCACCATCAACAACATCAACAGTACCATTACCACCACCAACAACAACCGCATCGCAAACCTCAACTTCACAATCTGTCCCACGAGCATCGACGTCATACGCCATGTAGATACCAAGGAATACCACAACGATGAAGTATTGATTCATAACTTCATTGGGGAAACATTCTACGGCGATTATGTAATTTCTAAAGTTTAGAAATTATCTATCCTCGCCTTAACCATAAATCAAATGAGTTTAATTTAATATTAACTCATTAAATCAATATTATATCTGAAGAAATATACACATATATATTTCCATAAAGACTGTAATAAAATTCTTTTGTACAAAATATTAATTGTGAATTTTTTTTTAACGGGTAGGTAATACCCGAGAGATATATAAATTCACAATTAATATGTTACATTCTTCGAATCTGATTCAGCAAATCATCCATTATACTCCATACTTTCACAACAATATACATTCTTTTATAGAAATCAAAACAACCATACTCATTCAAAATCTAATTACATATTCTGATTTTGAAATCTCATAATTCGATTCAAGATATAACCGAAATCATCACTCTTAGATTCTTACATCTTTCAAAACTATACTTTGACTTCAAAACTGTCCTAGAACCTCATTTCTATTCATGGAACTCACAAAAATATTTGTATCATTCAAAATCTTAGAACATCATATGTATATTAACAATTACAATATGTGTTCAAACACTTCAAAATTCCTAAAGACATGCGAGATGATGATCCAACCACATATTACCCACTGTCATGCATCTGAAAAGCTCTTGAAACCAAAGTTATAGTTTAACACGTATCCATGTCAGATCCTTTGATATTTATTACCAAATATAATTTTTCAATCTCTTTCCAAAATAGACAGTTTTGTCACAGCTCCAGCAAATCACCTTCATTTGTTTATACGAATAAACCTTATTATAACAATTACCCCTTTATCATTGTTACCGGGGAACCTTTCATATCTCGCCACATTAGCAGTAAACTTATCAACAACTTCATTAACCTTCGACTTAAGCCTCTCCGAAAAGCCACTATACTTATTCATTAAAACCCCATCATGTACTCACCTACATCCTGTAACAATAATTGTCACACCAACTACTGGGAATTAGCAATCAGTATTTTGAATTTCGCGATAATTTTACGTCAAAAGTTATACATATAACGTCTATCTCCTAGACTTACATACTTCGAATGTGAATTTTCTGAAAAACATCCCAAACCATGAACTAGTTCTCCGAAATTGGAAAAATGCTGATGAAGCAGCAAAAACTGTAAACGACTTTAAAAGTCAAAAGTTTGATGATAAAGAATAGTATGGTGGTAAAGCTGAGAAAAAGAGAAGGTTTGAAACTGGAAAACGGATTGAGCAGACCATGAAGGAGGCTGTGGACAAATCACAAAGACTAAACCTGCCTTCAAAGGATCCAAATAATTCAGTGTCTACTGAAATCGTTAGCAAACAACTTACTTCTTATTCTAAACCTTCACAGACAAATCTTCTTCATCATCCATATTATCGTATCTTTTATTATAATATCTTCGATATTCCTGAAGATATTTTCACAACTATTCTTATCTGAAATCTTTTATCTCTTCGCAATATCTGCGTTACAACATAAAAAGAAAATGTGATAGTTTCTAAATTCTAAAAAAAAAAAATTGAATTTAAAATAGGAATGTTTTTGAAGTAGTGTTGGGAACTGAAGCATGAGTTAGTATAATATAATGACACTTGATCAACGTGATTATATTACAGTAAGTCATGCTGAGTTTCTAATGGAACGTGATGATTCACAGAACATACTGTCATCATGTACTGTTTACACGACTCTTACATTCTACCCAATTTCCAAACATATTAAGAACATATCATCTTGATAGCTCTATATTTTCGGATATTCTGGTAATTTGCCAAATCAAGATCGTGCCATTACGATTTTCTTCTTGGAACATTAACTATGTTTATCCAAAAATTCATATCTACGAATTCTGGACCATTATCCGCTTGACTTAAGGTCGAAAAGAGAAAACGAAAGCATGAAGCTCCGAAATATAATGGAGAATATAAAGCCTGATAACAACCCCGAAATTACAAACCGTGTATATCAATGCGTATAGCAATATAAAGACACGGGAGAATGAAAAACACAATAACCCCAAGGTAATGGTAGAAGAAAATAACTTCCTCCGGTGGTAGATGAAAAAGAAGAATGACATATATGAAAGTTAAGAGTATATCAAGAATCAATACTGGATGAAGCATATTAACGAATGCTTTAAAGTATGAATTGGGGAGAAAGACTAGAAAGTGTGAGATGTGGAAATAAAGAAACGAAGGGGGTGGAATTATAGTAAAATATCAGACAGAAAAATCGAGACAGATTATCGCATTTAATCAAAGAAGATCCCGATTTCCTTAATCGTCGAAGAACCAAATCTTATTGCAAAGATTTTCTTTAAATCTAATGAATTCCGAAAATCAATCATAACTTCGTCATCGGTTAAAACGAATATACGTTTACTCATTTCACTCTCTTGCGATAGCTTCACTTATACTCTTCGCGTAATCAAATTATTTTATCTATATTACTTAATGATGATAAAACTCTATTTATCAACTCATATTCATCATGAAAACATTTTTATAGTTAGCCATGACGACCTCGATCAAATTTCGGGATGAAATTTCTTTAACGGGTAGGTACTGTGACGACCCGGAAATTTTCGACCAAATTTAAACTTAACCTTTATATGTTTCCGACACGATAAGCAGAATTTGTAATGTTGAATCTTAAAAAGTTTGGAACTACATTCATGTAATCAATTACCCTTTGACCGTGTTCGACGATTCACGAACAATTATGTGTATATAGATATGTATATATAATATATAATATTAACTGAAAACATTAACAAAGTATTAGATATATGATAATTTACATGAACATATTTGTTTCGATATATTTATCGACAGAATTAAGAGATAATATTAAATGATTGAATTATCAGATACATTATGATATGATTACGGGCCTATGTTATGAGGTCCACTGTGATTTAAGAAATCTATTCTTTTTGACAACTCATTACTTAACCAGTATGATAATGATAACGATATTTATATTTTATTTTATTAAATATATATAACGATTTAAATTAATATTATATATTTTTATACGCGTATTATACGTACATAGTTTTATACTTTTGCTATACTTTAACTTTACCTTTACTTTACTTTTACTTTACTTTAACTTTAATAATTCATACTTTAATAATTCACTTTAATAATTCATACTTTAATAATTCACTTTAATAATTCACACTTTAATAATTCACTTTAATAATTCATACTTTAATAATTCACTTTAATAATTCATACTTTAATAATTCACTTTAATAATTCAAAAATCTATTATAAATAGAATTCAATAGGTTTCATTATTTCATAGAAACTTGAAAATATATTTCTCTAAACTCTCTCAATCGAATTACATATATATATATATTTACTTAGTACTATTTCAAGATATTATTAGTATACATAAAATACTACGACGGAGTTATATTCAGACGATTTCAAAATAAGTTTTCAAATGGGATATAGCTAAGGAAATTATGGGTTATAGCTATGAAGGTTATGGGTATTGATCGAGGGTATTGCTCATAAGGTCAACCTAACGTTTATCATTTTCGTTGCGTCTACGTACTTTCCTGCAATATTGAATCACAATATTGATACGTGAGCATTCATATCTTATCTTTTATATATTAATAGTGTATCCCTGACTAGTGCTCGAGTATATATGATTATGCATGTTTGTATGCTTAGTTTCGTCGTTAAATAGTTTATGATAAATCACGAATTTGATACATATGCTACTGAGATAAGTTATATGATATGCATGTCATTAAAAAGCTGAAGAAAAAAATTAATAACTTTTCATTTAGAAATCGTGTGGTTTCGATGAACGGATTAAAAGATATGGTCAACTGAATTATCATTAATTTTAATATTATTATTAAAACGATTATTATAACTGTTATCAGTTGATGTTATTACTAAAATTATCTTTATTACTAAAAATTAATATTTTTATTGAAACTATCATTTTATTATTTTTATCATTATTATTATTATCAATATTATTTTATCAAATAAATATGCGTACAAAGATATTTTTACCACACATAATGTAATTACATTAATAATACATACCACTATATTTTTATGATATTAAGTGAATTTTATAAATTTTATTACTTGAGATATATAAAAGTATATTTTTATCATATATGAATTTTAATATAAATTTTTATTTATTAATAAATGGCTTGTATTATTTAGTATAATAAGATCTGATAAATATATTTAAATATATAAAAGTACTATATATAAGTTATATAATAAACATGTATAGATTTTGAAAGTCATTTTGGGTCAAGTTGACTTTTGTTGACTTTTGCATGTCGGTCTCGAGCATTAGGATTGTGATACACTACGACTTAACCTAAATTGTTAGACAGATATTGACCAACATATAAATATATATACTTAATATAGGTTCGTGAATCCGAGACAAACCATGCACTTGTTCAGTGCCGTCATATACATAATTGCTACAAAATACAGTATTGTGAGTTTCATTTGCTCCCTTTTTATATATATTTTTGGGCTGAGAATACATGCGCTGATTTATAAATGTTTTACGAAATAGGCACAAGTACTAAAACTAATTCTATGTGGGTTTAAACCAGAAATATACCCTTAACTTGGTAACATTAAACTACTTGTCTATGTACGTTAGGCGCGAATCCTAAAGATAGATCTATTGGGTCTGACAAACCCCATCCTGACTATGGGATGCTTTAGTACTTCGAGGTTATTTTAAACACACCTGATCTGGTGTACTTCAGAGGGTAAAACATGAACGTTAAGGCTTGTTACCGGGTGCCTACAACTTATAGAATACTTTTATACACTTGCGAGTGTACGGATATTTATAGAAACTGAAATCTTGTGGTCTATTACTATTACGGAAATGACGGATTATGATAAACTAATGAACTCACCAACCTTTTGGTTGACACTTTAAAGCATGTTTATTCTAAGGTATTAAAGAAATCTTCCACTGTGCATTAGCTCATTTTAAGGATATTACTTGGAGTCATTCAAGACATACTTTGAAAGACGTTGCATTCGAGTCGTTGAGTTCATCAAGATTAATATTAAGTCAATTATAGTTGGATGTAATATGAAATGGTATGCATGCCGTCAATTTTTGATGTAAAGAAAGTTTGTCTTTTAAAAACGAATGCAATGTTTGTAAAACGTATCATATAGAGGTCAAAGACCTCGCGATGTAATCAACTATTGTGAATCGTTTATAATGTATATGAACGGGTCCTTTCAAAATCCTTTAGTTCTTTGTACAATTTCCCAAATGTATGATCCGTTCAGAAAATCCTAAACTCGTTAAACTTAATCCGGAACCGCAAAGAATTAATAAAGGACAAAAACAGCAAAAAGAAGCAGGAAGTACTAGTAATTTTAAAACACAGAAAAACACTAAAAAAAACAAGTAAGTAACACTAGAAAAGCTTTTGGTGTTATGATCTCATAATAGAAATTAATGCATGAACATACGTTCCTCCAACACTGAATTAACTCCTTCATATCCTGAACCCGAAAGGGAATTCCACGAATTCTTAAGAGCTCAAGAAGTAGAATCTCTTGCTGAGAATTTACAATCACTTTCCTTAGAATCTGACTCTGAACCAGTTATCCAACCAATCATAGAGCCATTTATTAAAGAAGAAGAAGAGATGGCGGCTACAAATCAAACGATGGAAGCATTAATGAAGGCAACAAGAACAGGTCAAGGCCACGCAATTATTCAACCCACTATGACTGATGGTTTTGAAATAAAGGGTCAATTTCTCTACATGGTGACTAATACATGTCAATTTGGTGGAGCCCCAAATGAGGATGCTAACGAGCATCTTCGTAAGTTTGTAAGTATTTGCAAGCTTTTCAAAATCAAAGATGTCACCGATGAAGTTGCATGTTTAAAAATCTTTCCATGGTCCTTAAAGGATGATGCAAGAGATTGGCTAGACTCATTACCAGAAGGTTATATTGAAGACTGGAATGATATGATGGATAAGTTTTTGTCAGAATTCTTTTCTGCTTTAAAAGCAGCAAAATTGCAAAGTGATATAAACCACTTTATGCAAAAGCCTAATGAAACTCTTTATGAAGCTTGGACCCGATTCAACAAAATGCTTAGGGTATGTCCTCAACACGGGTTGAATACATTCCAAAAGGTCCAAATATTCTATAAAGGAGTCAATGTGGCAACTAGAAAAGATATAGATGTTGCAGCCGGAGGTTCAATCATGAAGAAAACACCTGAAGACGCTCACACAATCATTGCCGATATAGCAACCCATTCCCATAATTGGCATCAAGAGATGGAATTCTCTAGATCATCAAAGGTTGCTAGTATCGAAAGTAATGATGAAATTGCTTCTTTAAAAGTCCAAATAGCAAATCAAGCAAGGCAAATTGAGAAGGTAACCAAAGAAATGCACGCTATCAGAGTAGGGTGTGAACTGTGCCAAGGTCCCTATCTTACTAGAGATTGTGATCAAAGTACAATGGAAGAGCAAGCAAATTTCTTAGGTTACTTGCGAAAAGGTGAAATGAATTTCAATGATTTCCCAGTAATAGAAGCAAACAACCGAAAATATCCTCCTATAAACAGCTATCAAATAGGAGGACCTTCAGGTTTAAATAATAATAACTATCAAGGAGGAAATCCAGGTTACCAAAATAACCGGAATTTCCCAAATCAAAATCAAAGAAATGCACCACCAGGTTACAATCACTTAACTAACCGAAATCAACCTCAACGAATTTATCAAAATAATTTCCAACACAATCAACCACAACCACAAGCACTCATACAACCACAACCCGAGAAGAAATCCGGTTTAGAAGATCTCTTGAGAGATTTTATGGTTAAGCACGAGCAAAATGCAGAGCTCCAAACTCAGCAAATTCAAAATCAACAAGCCACAATTCAGAATTTAGAAAGAGATGTTGGAAGGATCTCACAGTTACTATCAGAGAGACCACCAGGTACTCTCCCCTCAAATACTCAAGTGAATCCCAACAACAACCAAACAAGAAATGAGCATGTAAATGCTATAACTACTAGAAGTGGTTTAACTATTAACCCGGAGACTCTAAAGTCCCCAGAAGTTCATTTATCTCCTTCTATTTTACAAGTACCGGTTGATAAAAATGAGCAAGTTGACAACGAACAAGAAAAAGATGATCCACCAGAGGTCATATCGAAGAAAAGTGAAGAACCACCAGTAAAGGTGTATAAGGAACCTATTCCATACCCAAAAGCATTGAAGAAAGATAGACTCGCGAGTTGATATCAGAAATTTGCGGACATGATCAAGCAAATTAGCATTAACATGCCACTCGCGGAGGTTCTTAGGGATATGCCCAATTACGGGAAGTTTTTGAAAGATCTCATATCTTCGAAGGGTAAATACCACGACGTTTCTGCCACATTCCTCCATGAGGAGTGTTCAGCCATCTTGAAGAAACAAAATGTACCTCCAAAATTGGGAGACCCGGGTAGTTTTATCATTCCATGTATGATGGGTGATTCAGTAGTGTACGATGCACTAGCCGACCTAGGTGCAAGTGTTAACCAAATGCCTTACTCGTTATATTTAAAACTTGACTTAGGAGACTTAAAACCAACCCGGATGGGTATTCAATTAGCAAACCAATCATTTGATACTCCCATAGGTATAGCCGAGGATATTCTTGTAAAAGTTGGCTCACTTATCTTTCCCGTCGACTTTGTTATTCTAGAAATGCAAGAGGACACAAAAGTTCCTATCATTTTAGGACGTCCTTTCCTTAACACTGCAGATGCTATCATTAATGTCCAAAAAGAACAATTGAGTCTAGGTGTGGGAAACGAGAGAATGATTTGTCACATTAACAAAGCCATGAAAAGACCCACTTCCACCGATGACTCTTGTTTTCAAATTGATGTTATAGATCTTTGTGTCGAGAATGAATTGCAGGAGCTACTGGAAATTGATATCCCGGGGTTAGCCCCGGTAAGTGAGAATGAATAATTCAATATTGATAAAGATTTTGATGAGTTGATGAAGGTGGTCACGGATGACGAGACCATCAAAGAAGAAATTCCTAAGGAAGAGGAATCGTTTGAGGAAATCAAGAATGAAGATAGATTCTGTATAAAGAATTCCTTAGAAGAACCACCCGTACTAGAACTTAAAGAGCTACCCAAACACTTGGAGTATGCTTATCTCGAAGGTACATCTCAATTACCGGTAATTATTGCTTCACATCTTTCCAGTAACAAGAAGGATAGGTTAATCTCTGTTTTAAAAACCCATAAAAAGGCTATAGCCTGGAAAACAACCGACATTCCAGGGATAAACCCGTCTTATTGTACACATAAAATTCTCCTTGAGAATGACTTCAAACCAGTAGTACAAAGACAACGTAGCCTAAATCCCAATATGAAAAAGGTTGTTAAAAAGGAGGTAGTCAATCTTCTTGACGCCGGGTTAATCTATCCCATCTCCGATAGTCCTTGGGTTAGTCCAGTACAAGTAGTACCCAAAAAGGGGGGTACAGCCGTTATTCTAAATGAAAATGACGAACTCGTTCCAACTAGAACGGTTACCGGCTGGAGAGTCTGTATTGATTACAGACGTCTCAATGATGCCACAAGAAAGGATCATTTTCCTTTACCTTTTATTGATCAAATGATTGAACGATTAGCGGGGAAAGATTATTATTGCTTTCTAGATGGTTTCTCCGGTTACTTCCAAATTCCAATTGATCCCAACGACCAAGAAAAGACCACATTCACTTGTCCTTTTGGTACCTTTGCCTATCGCTGCATGCCGTTTGGTTTATGCAATGCACCCGGAACCTTTCAAAGGTGCATGATGGCAATTTTCGATGATATGGTAGAGGATTGTATGGAAGTCTTCATGGATGACTTTTTCGTGTTTGGAGATTCCTTTGAATCGTGTCTTTTTAACCTTGAACGTATGCTTATCCGATGTGAGAAAGCAAATTTGGTCCTAAATTGGGAAAAATGCCACTTCATGGTAAAGGAGGGCATTGTACTTGGTCACAAAATATCTCGTGCGGGAATAGAGGTAGATAAAGCTAAAATTGAAGTTATATCTAAGCTACCTAAACCGTCGAATGTTAAGGCCATTAGAAGTTTTCTTGGTCACATGGGATTCTATAGGCGATTTATCAAAGATTTTTCTAAAATCGCCCGCCCATTGACCAAGCTTCTTGAAAAGGATGCTCCATTTGACTTTGATTCTAATTGCGAAAATGCATTCTCGATTCTAAAGTCAAAACTCACACAAGCTCCCATTATCGTATCTCCGGATTGGAGTATGCCATTTTATCTAATGTGTGACGCAAGCGACTATGCCTTAGGTGCTGTCTTAGGACAACAACCCGATAATCATTTTCTTCCAATTTATTATGCAACAAAACGCTAACGGGGGCTGAAATTAATTATACCACCACGGAAAAGGAGCTCCTAGCGGTTGTTTATGCGTTTGATAAATTTTGGTCATATTTGGTGTTGTCCAAGACCATTGTTTACACGGACCATTCGGCACTTAGGTACTTATTCTCGAAACTAGATGCAAAGCATCGTCTCATACGTTGGGTTCTTTTACTTCAAGAATTTGACATTGAGATACGTGACAAGAAAGGAGCCGAGAATCTAGCTGCCGACCATTTATCCCGACTTGAAAACCGTGAATTAGATAAACTCGATGATACAATCATCAAGGACACATTTCCGGACGAATCTCTAATGAGGGTTGACAAGGAATCTGAAATCCCATGGTTTGCTCATTTTGCAAACTATCTTGCTTCAGGCATTCTTCAAAAAGGACGTTCTTACCAACAAAAGAAGAAATTCTTTGCGGATTTGAAATCCTATTTCTGGGAACACCCCGACCTATTTCGTGTTGGTGCAGATCAAATAATTCGCCGTTGTGTGTACGGACAAGAGGCTCAACAAATTCTTGAGCATTGCCATCAAGGGCCCACCGGCGGTCATTTCGGATCAAACCACACTGCAAGAAAAATCCTTGATTCAGGCTTTTTTTGGCCCACGATCTTTAAAGATGCCCATAATTTTGTTCGAACTTGTAATGCATGCCAACGAATGGGTAACATCACAAAAAAGGATGAGATGCCTTAAACCGGCATCCAAGTTTGTGAAATCTTTGATATTTGGGGAATCGATTTCATGGGACCATTTCCAAGTTCCCATAAGTGCAAGTACATCCTAGTAGCCGTTGACTATGTATCCAAGTGGGCTGAAGCAAAAGCTTTGCCTACAAATGATGCTAGGGTGGTTGTGAACTTCTTGAAAAATCTCTTCTCACGCTTTGGAATCCCAAAGGCGCTCATATCCGACCGAGGAACACATTTTGCCAACAACCTTCTTGAAAAGGTGTTGAAAAAGTATGGCGTAACTCATCGTTTCTCTACTCCGTACCACCCGCAAACAAGTGGTCAAGTGGAGAACACGAATCGTGCCTTGAAACGCATACTTGAGAAAACGATTAATAACAACCCTAAGATTTGGCAACGCAAGTTAGACGACGCGTTGTGGGCTTTTAGGACTGCGTATAAAACACCAATCGGTACCACACCCTTTAGACTTGTATGTGGTAAAGCATGTCATCTACCTGTCGAAGTTGAACACAAGGCATATTGGGCTCTGAGAGTGTGTAATACTGACCTTATGCAAGCCGGAGAAAATCGTTTCTTACAACTTCACGAACTAGATGAATTAAGATTACAAGCATATGAAAATTCTAAAACATACAAAGATAAAACTAAAAAATGGCACGATGCACGATTAAAAAAGAAAGAATTTGAACAAGGGGATAAAGTATTAGTATTCCAATCACGTTTCAAGTTTTCACCTGGTAAACTTAGATCCCGATGGACTGGGCCATATATAATAAAACAGGTTTTTCCATCTGGATATGCAGAATTATATAGCAAAGACGGTGGAACTTTCAAAGTGAACGGTCAGCGACTCAAATTATACTTTGAAGGAATCAATACAACGGAAAGAGACGAGATCACATTCTACCCTAAGGACAAGTAAATTCAGGGTAACTTTAAGGTTTTAAACTCCATTCTCGATTTTTATTTTTATCTTTAAGAGTGGGGTTAGATTGGTCTTTCCCTAGCAGACCCTAAAGAACTAGTCTTCTCCCTCCATTCTACCTTTTTATTTTCTTCTTTTCGTTTTTATTTATTGTTTATTTTCAAGATGCGCAATCAATATGTCTACAACCACTTCTTTTTAATGTGCGATAAAATTTTACCGAGAGATGTGGTGTTAGATATAAAGAGAAGATGCGATCAGGCGAGTAAAGAAATAAGGCAAGAACTTAACGAGAAAAATTATGCCAAAGGAAAATCAAAATCAGCTAAGAAACGTCGAGCGCGTCATTTGGGCAAATGTGTAAAATGTGGAAAACCAGCTCATTATGGAAATTGTCCAAAGAACCAGACAGACTCTAATTTCGAGTACGTAACCTTATGCCGAGAAGGACCTTTTAAATGTTCAAAGGAAAACCTCTTAAACCAACGAGGTTACGCCTACGAAGCCATGGGGGGCGAAATGATGCGACTACACTACGAGGCGAGTCAACGCGGTTTCACAATCTAAGTCTTTTTCTCGCCAATTGTGTTTTTGTGCATTTTTTGTATTTTTGTGCATTTTTGTATTTTTTGAATTTTTGTGTGTTTATGTTTTGGTGTGTTTTAGTTTGTATTTGTTTGCTGTGATGTTATTAAAAAGGGACTATCGTTTAAAATTGATAAACCTTGAGTTTAACCTGTTTTCATTGAAAACGATAATGCTAAATGTAATAACTGAATTGTCATTCTTCAAATTGCACGAAATTTATTGTTGGATTCATAATATATCTTTTATATGGTAAACCACCAAAAATAGAAGAAAAATCAAAACTACTAAAATTATACTTTTTTTATCAATAACTGTAAAAATATATAACTTATAAACCTTTGTCGTGGTTAATGATAGGTGTAACAACCGAGATTGTCTCTACCTAGTTGATAGTAAATAAAGTTTTAAGTTTGAAAATTAGTTGGTTTAAAAGTATATATAAAAAAAAATGTGTATTTTAAATTCATTTAATTTTTATTTTTCATGTACTTGTTTTTAATTCTAAATATTAATTTTCTTTTATAAAATTTTTTTTTTAAAAAATAAAATAAAAAAATTGGAGTGTTTTATTTTCAAGTTGTTTTTGAAAAATATTAAAACGTTAACTTTTGAAGTATTAAATTATAAATTGAAATTGAAAATTTATAAACGGATAAAAACTAGGTGTAACAACCGAAATTTTCGTTACATCAAATATGAATTTAAAATTGATATTTTGAAATTTTAAGTACTTATAAAGTTGAGAAAAAAAAAATATATATATATATATATATATATATATACATATATATATATATATAATAAAAAATTTAAATAAATAAATAAGAATGTTTTTGTTTTTATTTTTATTTTCATAAAATTTTAAAAAATTTAACTTTTAAATTATTAAATTTTATAAATTAATTTTTAAAATTTATAAACGGATTAAGACTAGGTATAACAACCGAAATTTCCGTAGCAACACATATTAATTTATAAAAGAAATTTTAAAGTTTTAAGTACTTATAAAGTTGAAAAAAAATAAAAAAAAAGGGACATAAAACTTACGCGAATCGTGGGGATATCCACACGAAACGCGTATAATCAAAAGCCATACGAAACGCGTAGGTTCAAAAATCAGTCCAGATAATCTGTCGAATTCTGCTTCTCCTTCCCATTATTATTATTGTTTTTGCTGCTGTGAAGACGAGAAGAACACCCGAATTCTACCAAAATCACACCCAAAACTCAATTAAACACTCTTAATCTCATCCAATTCATCTACCTTTCAACATGCCGAGATTGGTAAGGGTCCTCAACCCATTTTACCACTTGTTCTTCAAATTTTTCATTAATTATTTATATAGCTTTAATCCGAATTTTATGCTTGTTATTGATAAATTTAGCTTAATTATTGATATGGCTATGTTGTAAGCATGAATATAAACCCGATTAGCATAAAAATTTGATGTTGAATTGACTATTGAAAAATTAGGGTTTATACAAATTGGGGAAAATTGAGGAGCTGCTATAAATTATGTTATTTTGGTTACAATTAGATGTTTTTAGTTGTGTTGATAGTAGTTAGAACCCTTGAACATATGTTTGATTGTTTGATTTTGTGATTTTATTTTTAGTGTAAATTTGATACTTTTTTTGTAATTGTCATGAATCAAGTGTATTGTGATGATGATTAGAAGCTGGTTTATACACAATGCGATTGAATTGGATTATATATACTTAGCTCATTGCGTATTTCCATTTGTGATTCACATTTTTATTTTTGAAACTTGATTTTTGATTAGGAATTTTTGATTTATTTTTGTTTGTTTTTATTTGTTGTTAAGATATTGATTCATGTGGTGTTGAAACAAGCTTGTATGTCAAGAATAAATTCGTTGCTAACATTAACATACCCAATTGGGACGGTTCTCTTGTTTTAAAATGTTATGCAGGGATTATTCAGAATGAGAGCTGTTAACCAACAGCAAGGGGAAGAACAAGTAACCCCAGAAATGGAACAACAACTACAGAATCTACACCCAAACCTGAGATTTTCTGATGATGTACCTAACCGATTACAAAAGGTTAAGGACTTACTTTCTCTGGTCACTAGAAACATCTCTCCAGTATACGTTGTGGACTGGGCTCCTTTAGGACCACCAGTCAATTTAGATTTGCAAATAAAGGGAATTTTAAACCAAAGTTTTACAAATGAATTTGGAATGACTTTGGTTTTTAATGATTTTGAGAGATTGTTTAGTTTAAATAGCCCTGTATACAGAGAATGGTGTTTAGAATTCTACTCTACCGTTAGAATAAGTTTACACCCAGAAAATATCGATGATATTAATTTTCTACAATTTAGGCTGGGTGGGGTAGATAGAGCAATGTCCCTAAGTGACGTGACTACCGCATTAGGGATTTACACCGTAGACGAGATGATAGCTCCCGGTTTTAGGGAATATATTTTTACAGGGGCTAGATATGCAGGTAACTATGATTCTGGTTTAGTCTGGCGATCTTTCACTAATAGAAATACATATGAGCCAGGCCAGGAATCTTATATAAAGATCACTGATGTTCGCTTCAGAATAATTCATAAGTTTATAGCGAACACAATAAACCAAAGGTCATTTACTAATACAGATAAAATTAATTATATTGACCTTTGGTACTTGCATGCGATCAGAGATAGGGATACATTTATTAGTATACCCTATGGAGTTGCTTACTTTTTGGCCCATGTTGGTAAGGGTGCTCGAGGGACGAGTGACATGTTGGGGGGTCACTATATCACGTGTCTAGGAAGCTGGTTCGGACTCGACCCGAGTGAATCAGAACCTCCAATCCAACCGGTAAATCAAGCTGTTAGAACTTTAGGATTGGACGTGTATAGGACGGCTAAGGCCATACAAGTGAGGGGTGGGGTAATTAGTTTGAGACGGCAAGAAGTAGTCGCTCACGCTCCTATGGAGGAGGATGAGGAACCGGCTAGGGAAACTGGGAGGAGACGAAGACAGTCAAATGAGGCTAGTAAGTCTAACGTAGGTGTTTCTAATTTCGATATGCTACAAAATTCGTTTAATTCATTGAGTTTAGATTTAAGGAACTCGTATGATAATTGGGGACGGAGATCAGAAGAACAGTACACTAGTTTGTCTAGGCAAATAGGGGATATTAGGCATACCCAACTGGCCCAGGATACTATGTTAGAAAACATCCGCTACGATCAGAGGGGCCAGGGAGCACAGTTAGAGTGGTGCATCATCAGGCTTATTTATACGCAGCTAACCCACAACAATACGCTCCCTCAGCTTTTCCATCATACCCCCAGTGGCAAGAACACGGTGACCCTCTACCTCTACCTTATGATCCCAACGCTGCCCTTGCCGCGAGTCAGGAAGCCTATAGGCGTTTTTACGAGGAGCAACGCCTAAACGAACAACGGAAGCAACAGGAGCGAGAACAGGAAGATCAGGGAGGCCCTGCGTGGTCATTTTTATAGTTTTTCTTTTTATTTTTAGAATTATTTATTTTGTATTTGTTTGTATAAAATGATTTTTATGGTTTGTTAATTTATTCTTATCTTTAATTATCTTTACAAAAACTCTAGTGTGGGGTAAAATTTTTGTACTACTAAAGTACAACCCCATCTCGTTTGTGATTGACATATTTGTTGACAGGTACTTATGATGATGAGATTCGACATAGCGAAACACGAAAGTATTATTGTGATAAAATGGATTGAATATGTTCATACGATAAGCATTTTACAATATCCAATTACTTAACAAAGGAAGTTCTATATACTGTACACTTTTTGTCCTCTCAAATTTATACATTTTAATCTGATTTTATGTAATGAGGGCATTACATAATCTTATGTATGGGGTAGGGAATATATAAATTCTCGAGAACTTATAACTTGGTGGTTTTTATGAAAAATTTTACATTTTTTTAAACAAATATAACTAATCAATTTTTAAGGTAATTACGAGCAATTAAAGATTAGGTGTCAAAAACTGAAATTATTGTCTCCATACATTAAAAATACATAAGTTTATCTGATTGAAATATATAAAAGAAAACCAAGTATAACAGAATTTATAAACTCTATATGTTTAGAACTATTTATCACATGTTTCTATGAAGTATTGCAGATATCATCGCTTTGGAATGTATAAACCTGAACATCTCGTAAAGGAAGTAAAGTCTTCCAAAATGACACACTTGCTAACTTATGTTAGAAGATGTAGTCCAGAACAGCTGTAGGTTGACGAAAAATCTTGAAAAATCATCTCTATCATCGGCTGGAAATCCTCCTCACCTCAGCATCAAACAGGGTTTTTGGTGGTCAGACTTATCCTAACCATGAGATGGATCTGTCTCGTACAATGGGGGGGCACATTGCAAATTAGCTTTTAAGACTAATGAATCTAATCCCCAGATGGATGATCTCCGTAAAGATCAATCGCATCTATGTTTGACCGCGGTCAACATACATATGCCATAACAAATTGAGGTGTGCAAACTCATGGTTCACCGAAGATATTTGGACACAATATAATTTTATTCTAAAACTTATGCTATTTTATGAATTATATTGTGTAAAACCATTTTTAGGACATTCGGTTTCAAGTTCCATGATACTTCAATTATGGGGGCGAGTAGCTTGCTAATCGCCGACTGAGACTACGGTTTTCAGTCACCCTCAACCGGAATTTGAGGTTAAAACCGGAAAACGTGTCTAGTGTAAAAACTAGCATGACCTTTTATAAAATCATAAAACGTTTTCACAAGGTCCAATTTTCCCTAAGGATCCAAATTTTTAAACCTTAATCACGAGTTTCAACTTTGTTTCTGTTGTCAGAATTTCGTTTCGTGTGGTGTACGTGTGATTCAATAAAAATTGTGTAGTGTTTCCAACTTTTTCCATATAGAATGTGTTTCATTTCGTGTAGCGTGTGTTGTGTGATTTAATGTTCGATAAGGAAAAATATGTAATGTTCCGATTCTATTTACAAGATGTAATTGCTTGAGGACAAGCAACGTTCAAGTGTGGGGTATTTTGATATTGCTTTAAACATACATATTATTCGACGCAATATCATTTATATTTCATAGGTTTTTACTGAAATGTCCCGTTCTTATTGATTAAAAACGTTCCATATTAATTGATTTCGTTGCGAGGTTTTGACCTCTATATGAGACGTTTTTCAAAGACCGCATTCATTTTAAAACAAACCATAACCTTTATTTCATCAATAAAGGTTTAAAAAGCTTTACGTAGATTATCAAATAATGATAATCAAAAATATCCCGTTTACACACGACCATTACATAATGGTTTACAATTCAAATATGTTACAACAAAATAAGTTTCTTGAATGCAGTTTTTACACAATATCATACAAGCATGGACTCCAAATCTCGTCCTTATTTAAGTATGCGACAGCGGAAGCTCTTAATAATCACCTGAGAATAAACATGCTTAAAACGTCAACAAAAATGTTGGTGAGTTATAGGTTTAACCTATATATATCAAATCATAATAATAGACCACAAGATTTCATATTTCAATACACATCCCATACATAGAGATAAAAATCATTCATATGGTGAACACCTGGTAACCGACAATAACAAGATGCATATATAAGAATATCCCCATCATTCCGGGACACCCTTCGGATATGATATAAATTTCGAAGTACTAAAGCATCCGGTACTTTGGATGGGGTTTGTTAGGCCCAATAGATCTATCTTTAGGATTCGCGTCAATTAGGGTGTCTGTTCCCTAATTCTTAGATTACCAGACTTAATAAAAAGGGGCATATTCGATTTCGATAATTCAACCATAGAATGTAGTTTCACGTACTTGTGTCTATTTTGTAAATCATTTATAAAACCTGCATGTATTCTCATCCCAAAAATATTAGATTTTAAAAGTGGGACTATAACTCACTTTCACATATTTTTACTTCGTCGGGAAGTAAGACTTGGCCTCTGGTTGATTCACGAACCTATAACAATATATACATATATATCAAAGTATGTTCAAAATATATTTACAACACTTTTAATATATTTTGATGTTTTAAGTTTATTAAGTCAGCTGTCCTCGTTAGTAACCTACAACTAGTTGTCCACAGTTAGATGTACAGAAATAAATCGATAAATATTATCTTGAATCAATCCACGACCCAGTGTATACGTATCTCAGTATTGATCACAACTCAAACTATATATATTTTGGAATCAACCTCAACCCTGTATAGCTAACTCCAACATTCACATATAGAGTGTCTATAGTTGTTCCGAAATATATATAGATGTGTCGACATGATAGGTCGAAACATTGTATACGTGTCTATGGTATCTCAAAATTACATAATATACAATATAAGTTGATTAAGTTATGGTTAGAATAGATTTGTTACCAATTTTCACGTAGCTAAAATGAGAAAAATTATCCAATCTTGTTTTACCCATAACTTCTTCATTTTAAATCCGTTTTGAGTGAATCAAATTGCTATGGTTTCATATTGAACTCTATTTTATGAATCTAAACAGGAAAAGTATAGGTTTATAGTCGGAAAAATAAGTTACAAGTCGTTTTTGTAAAGGTAGTCATTTCAGTCGAAAGAACGACGTCTAGATGACCATTTTAGAAAACATACTTCCACTTTGAGTTTAACCATAATTTTTGGATATAGTTTCATGTTCATAATAAAAATCATTTTCTCAGAATAACAACTTTTAAATCAAAGTTTATCATAGTTTTTAATTAACTAACCCAAAACAGCCCGCGGTGTTACTACGACGGCGTAAATCCGGTTTTACAGTGTTTTTCGTGTTTCCAGGTTTTAAATCATTAAGTTAGCATATCATATAGATATAGAACATGTGTTTAGTTGATTTTAAAATTCAAGTTAGAAGGATTAACTTTTGTTTGCGAACAAGTTTAGAATTAACTAAACTATGTTCTAGTGATTACAAGTTTAAACCTTCGAATAAGATTGCTTTATATGTATGAATCGAATGATGTTATGAATATCATTACTACCTTAAGTTCCTTGGATAAACCTACTGGAAAAGAGAAAAATGGATCTAGCTTCATGGGATCCTTGGATGGCTCGAAGTTCTTGAAGCAGAATCATGACACGAAAACAAGTTCAAGTAAGATCATCACTTGAAATAAGATTGTTATAGTTATAGAAATTGAACCAAAGTTTGAATATGATTATTACCTTGTATTAGAATGATAACCTACTGTAAGAAACAAAGATTTCTTGAGGTTGGATGATCACCTTACAAGATTGGAAGTGAGCTAGCAAACTTGAAAGTATTCTTGATTTTATGTAACTAGAACTTGTAGAATATATGAAGAACACTTAGAACTTGAAGATAGAACTTGAGAGAGATCAATTAGATGAAGAAAATTGAAGAATTAAAGTGTTTGTAGGTGTTTTTGGTCGTTGGTGTATGGATTAGATATAAAGGATATGTAATTTTGTTTTCATGTAAATAAGTCATGAATGATTACTCATATTTTTGTAATTTTATGAGATATTTCATGCTAGTTGCCAAATGATGGTTCCCACATGTGTTAGGTGACTCACATGGGCTGCTAAGAGCTGATCATTGGAGTGTATATACCAATAGTACATACATCTAAAAGTTGTGTATTGTACGAGTACGAATACGGGTGCATACGAGTAGAATTGTTGATGAAACTGAACGAGGATGTAATTGTAAGCATTTTTGTTAAGTAGAAGTATTTTGATAAGTGTATTGAAGTCTTTCAAAAGTGTATAAATACATATTAAAACACTACATGTATATACATTTTAACTGAGTCGTTAAGTCATCGTTAGTCGTTACATGTAAGTGTTGTTTTGAAACCTTTAGGTTAACGATCTTGTTAAATGTTGTTAACCCAATGTTTATAATATCAAATGAGATTTTAAATTATTATATTATCATGATATTATCATGTATGAATATCTCTTAATATGATATATATACATTAAATGTCTTTACAACGATAATCGTTACATATATGTCTCGTTTAAAAATCATTAAATTAGTAGTCTTGTTTTTACATATGTAGTTCATTGTTAATATACTTAATGATATGTTTACTTATTATAGTATCATGTTAACTATATATATATATATCCATATATATGTCATCATATAGTTTTTACAAGTTTTAACGTTCGTGAATCACCGGTCAACTTGGGTGGTCAATTGTCTATATGAAACATATTTCAATTAATCAAATCTTAACAAGTTTGATTGCTTAACATGTTGGAAATATTTAATCATGTAAATATCAATCTCAATTAATATATATAAACATGGAAAAGTTCGGGTCACTACAGTACCTACCCGTTAAATAAATTTTGTCCCGAAATTTTAAGCTGTTGAAGGTGTTGACGAATCTTCTGGAAATAGATGCGGGTATTTCTTCTTCATCTGATCTTCTCGCTCCGAGGTGAACTCGGGTCCTCTACGAGCATTCCATCGAACCTTAACAATTGGTATCTTGTTTTGCTTAAGTCTTTTAACCTCACGATCCATTATTTCGACGGGTTCTTCGATGAATTGAAGTTTTTCGTTGATTTGGATTTCATCTAACGGAATAGTGAGATCTTCTTTAGCAAAACATTTCTTCAAATTCGAGACGTGGAAAGTGTTATGTACAGCTGCGAGTTGTTGAGGTAACTCAAGTCGGTAAGCTACTGGTCCGACACGATCAATAATCTTGAATGGTCCAATAAACCTTGGATTTAATTTCCCTCGTTTACCAAATCAAACAACGCCTTTCCAAGGTGCAACTTTAAGCATGACCATCTCTCCAATTTCAAATTCTATATCTTTTCTTTTAATGTCAGCGTAGCTCTTTTGTCGACTTTGGGCGGTTTTCAACCGTTGTTGAATTTGGATGATCTTCTCGGTAGTTTCTTGTATAATCTCCGGACCCATAATCTGTCTATCCCCCACTTCACTCCAACAAATCGGAGACCTGCACTTTCTACCATAAAGTGCTTCAAACGGCGCCATCTCAATGCTTGAATGGTAGTTGTTGTTGTAGGAAAATTCTGCTAACGGTAGATGTCGATCCCAACTGTTTCCGAAATCAATAACACATGCTCGTAGCATGTCTTCAAGCGTTTGTATCGTCCTTTCGCTCTGCCCATCAGTTTGTGGATGATAGGCAGTACTCATGTCTAGACGAGTTCCTAATGCTTGCTGTAATGTCTGCCAGAATCTTGAAATAAATCTGCCATCCCTATCAGAGATAATAGAGATTGGTATTCCATGTCTGGAGACGACTTCCTTCAAATACAGTCGTGCTAACTTCTCCATCTTGTCATCTTCTCTTATTGGCAGGAAGTGTGCTGATTTGGTGAGACGATCAACTATTACCCAAATAGTATCAAAACCACTTGCAGTCCTTGGCAATTTAGTGATGAAATCCATGGTAATGTTTTCCCATTTCCATTCCGGGATTTCGGGTTGTTGAAGTAGACCTGATGGTTTCTGATGCTCAGCTTTGACCTTAGAATACGTCAAACATTCTCCTACGTATTTAGCAACATCAGCTTTCATACCCGGCCACCAAAAATGTTTCTTGAGATCCTTGTACATCTTCCCCGTTCCAGGATGTATTGAGTATCTGGTTTTATGAGCTTCTCTAAGTACCATTTCTCTCATATCTCCAAATTTTGGTACCCAAATCCTTTCAGCCCTATACCGGGTTCCGTCTTCCCGAATATTAAGATGCTTCTCCGATCCTTTGGGTATTTCATCCTTTAAATTTCCCTCTTTTAAAACTCCTTGTTGCGCCTCCTTTATTTGAGTAGTAAGGTTATTATGAATCATTATATTCATAGATTTTACTCGAATGGGTTCTCTGTCCTTCCTGCTCAAGGCATCGGCTACCACATTTGCCTTCCCCGGGTGGTAACGAATCTCAAAGTCGTAATCATTCAATAATTCAATCCACCTACGCTGCCTCATATTCAGTTGTTTCTGATTAAATATGTGTTGAAGACTTTTGTGGTCGGTATATATAATACTTTTGACCCCATATAAGTAGTGCCTCCAAGTCTTTAATGCAAAAACAACCGCGCCTAATTCCAAATCATGCGTCGTATAATTTTGTTCGTGAATCTTCAATTGTCTAGACGCATAAGCAATCACCTTTGTTCGTTGCATTAATACACAACCGAGACCTTGCTTTGATGCGTCACAATAAATCACAAAATCAGCATTCCCTTCAGGCAATGACAATATAGGTGCCGTAGTTAGCTTTTTCTTCAATAACTGAAACGCTTTCTCTTGTTCATCATTCCATTCAAATTTCTTCCCTTTATGCGTTAATGCAGTCAAGGGTTTTGCTATTCTGGAAAAGTCTTGGATGAACCTTCTGTAATAACCAGCTAGTCCTAAAAACTGGCGTATGTGTTTCGGAGTTTTCGGGGTTTCCCACTTTTCAACAGTTTCTATCTTTGCCGGATCCACCTTAATACCTTCTTTGTTCACTATGTGACCGAGGAATTGAACTTCTTCCAACCAAAATGCACACTTTGAAAACTTAGCGTACAATTCTTCCTTCCTCAATACTTCTAACACCTTTCTCAAATGTTCACCGTGTTCTTGGTCATTCTTTGAGTAAATAAGTATGTCATCAATGAAAACAATGACAAACTTGTCAAGGTATGGTCCACACACTCGGTTCATAAGGTCCATGAACACAGCTGGTGCATTAGTTAAACCAAACGGCATGACCATAAACTCGTAATGACCGTAACGTGTTCTGAAAGCAGTCTTTGGAATATCATCTTCTTTCACCCGCATTTGATGATACCCGGAACGTAAGTCAATCTTTGAATAAACAGACGAGCCTTGTAGTTGATCAAATAAGTCGTCGATTCTCGGTAGTGGGTAGCGGTTCTTGATGGTAAGTTTGTTCAACTCTCGGTAGTCGATACACAACCTGAATGTACCATCTTTCTTCTTGACAAACAAAACAGGAGCTCCCCACGGTGATGTGCTTGGTCGAATGAAACCACGCTCTAAAAGTTCTTGTAATTGGCTTTGCAGTTCTTTCATCTCGCTGGGTGCGAGTCTGTAAGGAGCACGAGCTATTGGTGCAGCTCCTGGTACAAGATCTATTTGAAATTCAACGGATCGATGTGGGGGTAATCCCGGTAATTCTTTCGGAAATACATCGGGAAATTCTTTTGCGACGGGAACATCATTGATGCTCTTTTCTTCAGTTTGTACTTTCTCGACGTGTGCTAGAACAGCATAGCAACCTTTTCTTATTAGTTTTTGTGCCTTCAAATTACTAATAAGATGTAGCTTCGTGTTGCCCTTTTCTCCGTACACCATTAAGGGTTTTCCTTTTTCTCGTATAATGCGAATTGTATTTTTGTAACAAACGATCTCTGCTTTCACTTCTTTCAACCAGTCCATACCGATTATCACATCAAAACTCCCTAACTCTACTGGTATCAAGTCAATCTTAAATGTTTCGCTAAGCAGTTTAATTTCTCGATTCCGACATATATTATCTGTTGAAATTAATTTACCATTTGCTAATTCGAGTAAAAATTTACTATCCAAAGGCGTCAATGGACAACTTAATTTAGCACAAAAATCTCTACTCATATAGCTTCTATCCGCACCCGAATCAAATAAAACGTAAGCAGATTTATTGTCAATAAGAAACGTACTCGTAACAAGCTCTGGGTCTTCCTGTGCCTCTGCCGCATTAATATTGAAAACTCTTCCGCGGCCTTGTCCATTTGTGTTCTCCTGGTTCGGGCAATTTCTAATAATGTGGCCCGGTTTTCCACATTTATAACAAACTACATTGGCATAACTTGCTCCGACACTACTTGCTCCGCCATTACTCGTTCCGACACCATTTGTTCCTTTTGTTCTATTAACCCCTGGTCCGTAGACCTCACACTTCGCCGCGCTATGACCATTTCTTTTACACTTGTTGCAAAATTTGGTGCAGAACCCCGAGTGATACTTTTCACACCTTTGGCATAGCTGCTTCTGATTGTTGTTGTTATTGCGGTTATTATTGTTGTTGGGATGATTGTTGTAGTTGTTGTTGTTGTTGTTGTTGTTGTTGTTGTTGGGCCGTTTGTTGTAGTTGCGATTGATGTTGCGATTGTTGGGATAATTGTTGCGATTATTGTTGTAATTGCTGTTGTTGTTGTATTGGTGATTCTTATCACCGTTTTCCTCCCACTTTCTTTTGACTTGCTTCACATTGGCCTCTTCAGGAGTCTGTTCTTTAATTCTTTCTTCAATCTGGTTCACTAGTTTGTGAGCCATTCTACATGCCTGTTGTATGGAGGCGGGCTCGTGTGAACTTATATCTTCTTGGATTCTTTCCGGTAATCCTTTCACAAACGCGTCGATCTTCTCTTCCTCATCTTCGAATGCTCCCGGACACAATAGGCACAATTCTGTGAATCGTCTTTCGTACGTGGTAATATCAAATCCTTGGGTTCATAACCCTCTAAGTTCTGTCTTGAGCTTATTGACCTCGGTTCTGGGACGGTATTTCTCGTTCATCAAGTGCTTGAATGCTGACCACGGTAGTGCGTACGCATCGTCTTGTCCCACTTGCTCTAGATAGGTATTCCACCATGTTAACGCAGAACCTGTGAAGGTATGCGTAGCATACTTCACTTTGTCCTCTTCAGTACACTTACTTATGGCAAACACCGATTCGACCTTCTCGGTCCACCGTTTCAATCCGATCGGTCCTTCGGTTCCATCAAATTCCAAAGGTTTGCAGGCAGTGAATTCTTTGTAGGTGCATCCTACACGATTTCCTGTACTGCTAGATCCAAGGTTATTGTTGGTATGTAGCGCAGCCTGTACTGCGGCTATGTTTGAAGCAAGAAAAGTACAAAATTCCTCTTCATTCATATTCACGGTGTGTCGAGTAGTCGGTGCCATTTCCTTCAAAATTATCAAATGGAACAAGTTAATCATACAGAATATTAAGAGTAGTTAATAGTATTTCGTAGCATAATATGAACTCATTTATAAAAGCTTTTTCTTCCTATTAGCGTTTTATAAGTTTAAATTCGGGTAGTACCTACCCCTTAAGTTCATACTTAGTAGCTAATATACAATTCAACTACTACAATTCTATATGAAAAACTGATTATAATAATATTTCGCGTTCAAACTTTTATACAATATTTTACAAACTTACAATACCGCTTATTTTACATAAAGCATGAAATATAGCACACAATAACTTTGATACAAGATAGTTGTGAAGATAATTCTAGCTAGTACACAAGTCGTTCAGCAAAGGCAATAAAGACACGTAATTCATACGTCCAAAAACAAGTCATGCATTATGGTTTTACTAGGACTACTTCCCATCCTTGGTCTTGTGGAACATAACCGTTATGGCCGTTGATAAGACAGCGTGTTGTAATGTCGTCAAAGGGATGAGGGTTACGTAATGTCCAACAGTCCCGTAACAATCTAAAAACCTCATTTCTTAGCCCAATTACCGACTCCGTCACTTGTGGGAACGTTTTGTTTAATAGTTGTAGCCCGATGTTCTTGTTCTCACTTTGGTGAGAAGCGAACATTACTAATCCATAAGCATAACATGCTTCTTTATGTTGCATGTTAGCCGCTTTTTCTAAATCACGAAGACCAATATTCGGATATATTGAGTCAAAATAATTTCTTAACCCATTGCGTAAAATAGCATTTGGGTTCCCCGCAATATATGCGTCAAAGTAAACACATCGTAACTTATGGATTTCCCAATGTGATATCCCCCATCTTTCGAACGAAAGCCTTTTATAAACCAAGGCATTCTTGGAACGTTCTTCGAATGTCTTACAAACCGATCTCGCCTTAAATAGTTGTGTCGAAGAATTCTGACCGACTCTAGACAAGATTTCATCAATCATGTCTCCGGGTAGGTCTCTTAAAATATTGGGTTGTCTATCCATTTTGTGTTTTTATACTGTAAAATAGACAAGAGTTAGATTCATAAAAAAAAAAAATACTTATTAATACAAGCAATTTTTACATATATCATAAAGCATAAGCACACTATATTACATATATTACACCACACGAATACAACTATCTTATTCCGACTCGCTTGTTTCTTCTTCTTCGGTTTTGGTTCGTTTTGCCAAGTTTCTAGGGATATATGATGTTCCCCTAATACTAGCTGTTATTTTCCACAACGGTTTAGAAAAACCTGGTGGTTTAGAGGTTCCTGGGTCATTGTTACAACTTAAGGACTTCGGGGGTTGACGATACATATAAAGTTCATCGAGGTTGGAATTAGATTTCTCTATTTTTATGCCCTTTCCCTTATTATTTTCTTTTGCCTTTTTAAATTCAGTTGGGGTAATTTCTATAACATCATCGGAATTCTCGTCGGAATCCGATTCATCGGAGAATTGGTAATCCTCCCAATATTTTGCTTCCTTGGCGGAAACACCATTGACCATAATTAACCTTGGTCGGTTGGTTGAGGATTTTCTTTTACTTAACCGTTTTATTATTTCCCCCACCGGTTCTATTTCTTCATCCGGTTCCGATTCTTCTTCCGGTTCCGATTCTTCTTCCGGTTCCGACTCTTCTTCCGGTTCCTCTTCGGGAACTTGTGAATCAGTCCACGAATCATTCCAATTTACATTTGACTCTTCATTATTATTAGGTGAGTCAATGGGACTTGTTCTAGAGGTAGACATCTATCACATAATATCAAACGCGTTAAGAGATTAATATATCACATAATATTCACATGTTAAAAATATATAGTTTCCAACAAAATTTGTTAAGCAATCATTTTTCAAGTAAACACGGTCGAAGTCCAGACTCACTAATGCATCCTAACAAACTCGATAAGACACACTAATGCAAAATTCTGGTTCTCTAAGACCAACGCTCGGATACCAACTGAAATGTCCCGTTCTTATTGATTAAAAACGTTCCATATTAATTGATTTCGTTGCGAGGTTTTGACCTCTATATGAGACGTTTTTCAAAGACCGCATTCATTTTAAAACAAACCATAACCTTTATTTCATCAATAAAGGTTTAAAAAGCTTTACGTAGATTATCAAATAATGATAATCTAAAATATCCCGTTTACACACGACCATTACATAATGGTTTACAATTCAAATATGTTACAACAAAATAAGTTTCTTGAATGCAGTTTTTACACAATATCATACAAGCATGGACTCCAAATCTCGTCCTTATTTAAGTATGCGACAGCGGAAGCTCTTAATAATCACCTGAGAATAAACATGCTTAAAACGTCAACAAAAATGTTGGTGAGTTATAGGTTTAACCTATATATATCAAATCATAATAATAGACCACAAGATTTCATATTTCAATACACATCCCATACATAGAGATAAAAATCATTCATATGGTGAACACCTGGTAACCGACAATAACAAGATGCATATATAAGAATATCCCCATCATTCCGGGACACCCTTCGGATATGATATAAATTTCGAAGTACTAAAGCATCCGGTACTTTGGATGGGGTTTGTTAGGCCCAATAGATCTATCTTTAGGATTCGCGTCAATTAGGGTGTCTGTTCCCTAATTCTTAGATTACCAGACTTAATAAAAAGGGGCATATTCGATTTCGATAATTCAACCATAGAATGTAGTTTCACGTACTTGTGTCTATTTTGTAAATCATTTATAAAACCTGCATGTATTCTCATCCCAAAAATATTAGATTTTAAAAGTGGGACTATAACTCACTTTCACAGATTTTTACTTCGTCGGGAAGTAAGACTTGGCCACTGGTTTATTCACAAACCTATAACAATATATACATATATATCAAAGTATGTTCAAAATATATTTACAACACTTTTAATATATTTTGATGTTTTAAGTTTATTAAGTCAGCTGTCCTCGTTAGTAACCTACAACTAGTTGTCCACAGTTAGATGTACAGAAATAAATCGATAAATATTATCTTGAATCAATCCACGACCCAGTGTATACGTATCTCAGTATTGATCACAACTCAAACTATATATATTTTGGAATCAACCTCAACCCTGTATAGCTAACTCCAACATTCACATATAGAGTGTCTATGGTTGTTCCGAAATATATATAGATGTGTCGACATGATAGGTCGAAACATTGTATACGTGTCTATGGTATCTCAAGATTACATAATATACAATATAAGTTGATTAAGTTATGGTTAGAATAGATTTGTTACCAATTTTCACGTAGCTAAAATGAGAAAAATTATCCAATCTTGTTTTACCCATAACTTCTTCATTTTAAATCCGTTTTGAGTGAATCAAATTGCTATGGTTTCATATTGAACTCTATTTTATGAATCTAAACAGGAAAAGTATAGGTTTATAGTCGGAAAAATAAGTTACAAGTCGTTTTTGTAAAGGTAGTCATTTCAGTCGAAAGAACGACGTCTAGATGACCATTTTAGAAAACATACTTCCACTTTGAGTTTAACCATAATTTTTGGATATAGTTTCATGTTCATAATAAAAATAATTTTCTCAGAATAACAACTTTTAAATCAAAGTTTATCATAGTTCTTAATTAACTAACCCAAAACAGCCCGCGGTGTTACTACGACGGCGTAAATCCGGTTTTACAGTGTTTTTCGTGTTTCCAGGTTTTAAATCATTAAGTTAGCATATCATATAGATATAGAACATGTGTTTAGTTGATTTTAAAAGTCAAGTTAGAAGGATTAACTTTTGTTTGCGAACAAGTTTAGAATTAACTAAACTATGTTCTAGTGATTACAAGTTTAAACCTTCGAATAAGATTGCTTTATATGTATGAATCGAATGATGTTATGAATATCATTACTACCTTAAGTTCCTTGGATAAACCTACTGGAAAAGAAAAAAATAGATCTAGCTTCAACGGATCCTTGGATGGCTCGAAGTTCTTGAAGCAGAATCATGACACGAAAACAAGTTCAAGTAAGATCATCACTTGAAATAAGATTGTTATAGTTATAGAAATTGAACCAAAGTTTGAATATGATTATTACCTTGTATTAGAATGATAACCTACTGTAAGAAACAAAGATTTCTTGAGGTTGGATGATCACCTTACAAGATTGGAAGTGAGCTAGCAAACTTGAAAGTATTCTTGATTTTATGTAACTAGAACTTGTAGAATATATGAAGAACACTTAGAACTTGAAGATAGAACTTGAGAGAGATCAATTAGATGAAGAAAATTGAAGAATTAAAGTGTTTGTAGGTGTTTTTGGTCGTTGGTGTATGGATTAGATATAAAGGATATGTAATTTTGTTTTCATGTAAATAAGTCATGAATGATTACTCATATTTTTGTAATTTTATGAGATATTTCATGCTAGTTGCCAAATGATGGTTCCCACATATGTTAGGTGACTCACATGGGCTGCTAAGAGCTGATCATTGGAGTGTATATACCAATAGTACATACATCTAAAAGTTGTGTATTGTACGAGTACGAATACGGGTGCATACGAGTAGAATTGTTGATGAAACTGAACGAGGATGTAATTGTAAGCATTTTTGTTAAGTAGAAGTATTTTGATAAGTGTATTGAAGTCTTTCAAAAGTGTATAAATACATATTAAAACACTACATGTATATACATTTTAACTGAGTCGTTAAGTCATCGTTAGTCGTTACATGTAAGTGTTGTTTTGAAACCTTTAGGTTAACGATCTTGTTAAATGTTGTTAACCCAATGTTTATAGTATCAAATGAGATTTTAAATTATTATATTATCATGATATTATCATGTATGAATATCTCTTAATATGATATATATACATTAAATGTCTTTACAACGATAATCGTTACATATATGTCTCGTTTAAAAATCATTAAATTAGTAGTCTTGTTTTTACATATGTAGTTCATTGTTAATATACTTAATGATATGTTTACTTATCATAGTATCATGTTAACTATATATATATATCCATATATATGTCATCATATAGTTTTTACAAGTTTTAACGTTCGTGAATCACCGGTCAACTTGGGTGGTCAATTGTCTATATGAAACATATTTCAATTAATCAAATCTTAACAAGTTTGATTGCTTAACATGTTGGAAACATTTAATCATGTAAATATCAATCTCAATTAATATATATAAACATGGAAAAGTTCGGGTCACTACATTTACCGTTTACTAAGACATTCGAATGTATAAATAACAAGAAAAATGACAAAAGATAATACGAGCTCGAAGTTTGAAGAAACGACGATAAAACAACAATAAACGATGGATTTAAACAATTTACATATCAAGATTTCGTTACCTGAATACAAGTTCAAGTTGAGCAAAGAAAAAGAGTTCAAATGAAAAGGTCCAAATCAATAAACGTCAACGCAGGATCAAAAGAGAACAAACATAAAAATAAAAATAAAAGAATTCTGTTTACTCTTACGCGGATCGTGTACATCTACACGAAACGCGTAGTATTTTACTCCTACGCAGAACGTGTGGCCTCTACACGAAACGCGTAATGTTAGGCCGAATTTAATCATGAATCACAAATGGGACGGTGGCTTTTGTGTTAAAAATCAATACTTTTAGAAGTGGTACAGCAAAAAGAAGGATATTACAGTGGATACTTTTGATCGACTCTTTAATAAAAAAATACGGAGCACTAGTCTAAAGGATACAAGAGTGAGTACATATACCACATACAGAGACACATAAAAAAAAAGACAAGAATTACTATACACATACAAATTTATTACTCTAGTTACTTTGTATTTTGAAGTACTCTGTATAATTTAGTTCTGTACCAATTTAATTCTCAAGTCAAGATTAGGATAGTTTCAAATATTAAGGGTGTATTGTTCGTGATTAAGGGTGTTATTGTACGCGTGAAAGGGTGTTGTTATTGTAATTTTCTACCGTTTAAAGTTAATGAAAGTGAAGAATTTTTAGTAAGTATATCCTGTTAAAATTATCGTTATTATTATGTTTGCATATTTATGTTTTTATGTTTACCCTAGTATAATGAGTAGCTAAATACCCTTAGTGTTTGCTTAGATGTAGAGCCCCTAGTGAAATGGATTGTTATCATTTGTAAAAGTTAAAATGTAACTTAAGTATTTTTAACATTGAGCCTAGTTAAAAGAACCATTATTATATAATTAGGTATTTAACCCTTGTCACTTAATTTATTAGATTTAAATAACGAAAGTTATTTTTAGCTATATAAATTAAGCTTCAATACTAAAAAGTGATCTAGACGAATTTATGAATAAGTTATTAACACTAAGTTATAAATAAACTTCGGTGGTTTGGGTAATATCAATAATTATATGATAGTGAAATTGTAAAAAGGGAAACCTTTAAGATTTGGGTATTGGCGAAAGTCAAAACTAGATTAGGTCTCAATTTAAATACTTGGAGAATAGTAGCTATCTAAATAGAATCCAATAAAAATTAGATTTAATTTAGTTAGTCGTAACCTTATATTTATTCGAGAGAAAAATATAAAGTTTATTACTAAAACATTTTAAATAGGGCTTAAACTTAAAAACAATCCATGGATCTAGAGGTGACACATTTAAGTAAACACTCCCATATATATATATTGTAAAATTATTATTACTATTATTATTTACGAACTACTACTATACATTAAAATATAAAAATTACCCTAAAATTTATTCGACTTTGTACCAGAACTGTTTGTCACATTTTTTATAACATACGCGGAACGCGTATGTTTACGCGAAACGCGTAAGTATAATTATATTACTGTTACGAATTAGTTTACATGATACGCGTACGATTAAATATATACGCGATACGCGTATAATTACGCGAAACGCGTAAGTAGAAATACGGCTACAGTAACATTTAGGTTAAAATTTAGGGTTTTAATTATTTTATTATTATACTTAAGTAATTAATATATAATTTGTATTAGTTATTATAAATTATTTAATACATGTTTTAATCCTACTAATCAGTGTTAAAAATAATACTTTATAATTAGTAACTAGTTTATAATTAGTTAATTATTATAATTCCTATTAAATTGTATTAATTTCATTAAAACATGCCATTTAGTTAATTTAAATAAATTTATATTATAATTGCTCAAAACAAAATTCTAATCATATAGTTTTATTAAAAGTTATTATTTTACTAATTACCATTCAGTAATAAAATTGTTACATCATAATTAGTATAATTTCATTTAATTCACTTTTTAGTTAATAATTGTAATCTTGTAATCTTGTAATTTTATTTATGAAGTAAATTAGTTAAGTTATTTTCCATTATTGTTATATTATAAATTCCTAATCCAAAACTCCCTTTAAATAAGTTTGACTTCAAAGATTATTAAAAACCATTAAACACTCCATCTCCCTGTGGAACGAACCGGATTTACCGACAAACTAAACTACACAGATAGGACTAGTTGCCTATATGTGTGAAATCAACCTAAAATCATTAAAATATCACATATACAATAAATCAATCCGTGTAACAAAATAACTCAAACCCGTTCAATAAATAAAGGTTGCGTTTCGAACCATCACCTACATTGATTGAGTCGGCTACGAACCCATCCCAAATTCATCCAGAATAGATGATGGCTGATTGGTTCGTTTGTTCCGGTTATGCTGCCATTGGAGCTCGAGGAGTTCGAGGAATCCATATTATGTGTTGGGAATAGGGTTTGATATGAAATGAGTGTTGGATACTGAATGATATATTCGTTTCCTTAAATACGTATATATAGCAAAAAGATTTTCGTAATTTACGGAGGAAATTTAGGAAAAGTGTTAGACAAAGTTTATTGGGATAGATATGATAAGATATGATAAGATATGATTTGTCTATACTCCAATAATGGCTGTATGACGTGTCAAGATCATAAAATGATAAGTATGTAATCTAATAATCTTTCGATTAAAGACTTTCAATTCGTATACTGTGATAACCCAATGACAATTTTTCAGTTCGCAAACTGATGCATAAAGATATAAGGCATTTAGGTACGTGATATAACAGGGAGTTATATACGTTTGAGTATGAATAGTAACAAATATAGGAGTTTCAAAAATCATGGATAATATTTAATGTCATACATATGTAATACACAAAACCAGGATAGATGACATAGGAATGTCGAGAATTTCAGTAATCTTGGTGTCGCATTTAAATGCGGTGGCGTAATTGGATAGTACTTAGGACAGTGAGCAGAGTTCTTAGATTGGCTTGACATTCTAAGATAAGTAAAGTTTCTAAAGTATAGTATAGCATTTAACAATTAAAGGCAACAATTAAAGGCACTATAGTTAACAAAAGTTGTAGTCCTACATTGCTAAGGTACCTAATTATATAAGGCATACATAAAATGCAATACTGGTTCTCTAAAACAACTCTGCTCTGATACCAATCTGTAACGTCCTCCAGATAGGGCCTGGAAGAATAACGTCACTAAATATATCAAATCACAGTTGTATAAACGAGAACGACTCTATATGAGACGTTTTATTGAGCTTTGCATCGGAAGATAAATAGATTACATTGTATTTAATGAACAATGTATTAAATGTCTTTAATTGGTATGATATGTAATGAAGACTCCAATCATGGCAAGCAGTCATCATCAAAACAGCAGATATACAGCGGAAGCAATATTTAAGTACCTGAGAATAAACATGCTTTAAAGTGTCAACACGAGGTTGAGTGAGTTCATAGGTTTGTCATAAATAATGATTTTAGTAATAGTGTTAGACCACAAGATTTTTGTTCATAAGCTTGGTCTCGCAGGGACCAATTAGTAGATCTCGCATATCCAAAAGTTGTTCATAAAGTTGGTCTCGCAGGGACCAAAAAGTAGATCACGCAGATCCAAAAGTTATTCATAAGCTTGGTCTTGCATGGACCAATTAGTAGATCATGTAGATCCAAAAGTTGTTCATTAGCTTGGTCTCGCAGGGACCAATTAGTAGATCACGCAGATCCAAAAGTTATTCAAAGTTTGCCCCAAAGACAAGTTGTGTTTATACTTGTCAGTTAGGGACTTAGTCGGACATAGCCGGGTATAGCATGGTCTAAAGTTGGTACTTGTGTCTAGCATGTAAAACAGTTATAAAAGTTGTGCATGTATTCTCAGCCCAAAAATGTAAAGAGTAAAAGGGAATCAAATAAACTCACAATACGATATGATAGTTTGTAGTAATTATGCATAGGATGGCACTGAACAAGTGCAGAGTTGTGTTGACCTTGGATTTACGAACCTATATCAAGTATATATATTAACACATATACTCGTAATCGAATAAGTTTATATATATTTTTTAGTTGTTATATATTTCTATATATATACTTTTATATATATTCTATATATAAGTATTTATTTGATAAAATGATATTATAATAACTTTAATAAAAATGATAATTTTATTAAAATGATGTTTTCAATATAAATGTTAAAATGATAGTTTTGCTAATAATAATTCTTTTAATAATAATAACTTTATTAATAATGTTAATACAAAAATTTGATAATAATAATAATAGTAATAGCTATATTAATAATGATAACAGTAATGATATTAATAGTAATACTTATAATAAAAGTGATTAATACCAGTAATGAAATGATAATTTTAATAGAAATATTACTTTTATTAATAATAGTAGTTTTTGATAAAAAATGGTAAGTTTAATAATAATAATAATGAAAATAATAATTTTGTTAATAATTATTAATAATTAATAATAATAACAATCTTATTACTAATGATAGTTTTTATATTAATACTACTTAAGGATAATACTAGTAATGATAATAATATTAGTAATAATACAATAATACTACTAATAATAATAATAATATTAGATAATACTAATAATTTTTAAATGATAATACTAGTAATGATAATATCATAAGTTATTTTGATGAAAATAATAATCTTATTGTTAATAATAACTAACATAATAACAATAATTAATAATGATAATAATAATAATAATAATAATAATAATAATAATAATAATAATAATAATAATAATAATAATAATAATAATAATAATAATAATAATAATAATAATAATAATAATAATAATAATAATAATAATAATAATAATAATAATAATAATAATAATAATAATAATAAGAAAAACTACCTTATAAGCTTTCCTTAAAAAAAGATGCCATGACCAAGACTCGAACCTACGACCTCTCGTTCACCCAAACACCCCTTAAACCATTCTTCCATTTATGTTTTCCTGATTAAATACCCATTCTATATGTATATATCTAATATCTCTTTCTGTTTCTTATCTTTTTTCCTCTTCATCATAACAGTCGACAGAAGAAATCCTAATATCTAATCTAAATTATGATTTATAACTTGCACATAGAACAGGAACGATTTGATAGTGTTTGTTATTGATTAACAACAAAAAATCAAAAATCAAAAAAAACTGCAGCTGCCTGCTGTCGCTACTTTTTTTAAAAAAAAATTCTTGATTTCAATTTATCAATCGTTTTAGATTATGATTCCTTCACGAAATATTTTCCAAATCATTCCTAGAAACTTTATCAATCGTCAATTTGACTGAAAACATCAAAACAAGAGCGCTTTCATGATGAACACAGAGTTGACTTTGTTTGAAATAAAGTTTGACTTCGAAATTAGAACTCGATACTAAAAATTGGACGTTGAAACTTTTCAGTTAGTTTGAGTAGAAGATTTCTAACATGATTGCATTGTTACATTTTGAAAATTGATTTAAATTCAAGTTTTGGCTATAAAGTTCAAGAACAGAGAAAAAAAAATTCTGTTTTAAACTTTGAATTTATGTCGTATGTATCAATCAACTGGAATTGTTATATAGAATTATGGGTGTCGACACTTAGTCAAGAACAGGAGGAATATAAAAAAAAATCACGATGGATTACTGAATATTAGAGTAGGTATATATAAAAATAAAACAGATTTAATAATGCAGAAAGAAAAAAATTGGGAGCAGATAGAAAAAAGGCGGATCACGATTTTAATATAAAACAAATATATAAAAGCAGATTTAATAAAAAATATATAAGATTGGTGTATTGTTTTTGACTTTTTAATTTTATATTTAATTGATATTATTATTAAATATATTAATAATAATAATAATACTAATAATAATAATTATGTTACTAATATGTATCATTAATAATAATGATAATAATAATTTTATTAATGAAATATTAATAAATTGTTTTATAATGGTAATAATAATAATGATATTTCATTATATTAATATTAAGTATTTATAAAAATCTTAATGATTTTAGTAAAAGTGATAATACTATTAATGTTATTAATAATTATCAATAATAATAACACTAATAATATTTGTAGTAATAATACTTGTAAAAATGATATTAATAATAATATTAATATAACGAATTAATATTAATGAATAATGGTTCGTGAATCGTCAAAATTAGTCGAGGTCAGGTTTAAATTTAGTCGAAAATTTCCGGGTTGTTATATAAAGTCTTGCAAGTTAGTTAGTTTCAAAAGACCATTGTTTGAAAGTAAAGTCTTTCAGGTTTCGTGCACTAGATCCCCCAAAAATTTACACCCAAGGTAGTTGCTTTCCTATCGCCTTCGAACCGGAAGGTAGTTCACTTCAGTGATATACCGGGTTGGAAACTACCCGTGCGGCTGTCCCACAACCGGGAAGACTTGTATGCACACCGCCTTTTTGAGCCAAGACAATTGTTATCTCATCGCTTTCGAACCAGAAAGTAGTTTATCCTAGATAATACCGGGGTAACAATTGTCCGTGCGGCTGTCTCAAAACCGAGATGGCTTTGAAAGCACATAACCTTAATACCCAAAATTTCCGAAAAACTGGTTTCGTGTAAAAACTTAGCTAGTTTTCACGTTCTTAAAATGCAAAAATGATTTTATAAAGGTCTTGTTTTCCCTAAGGCCAAATTTTTCTTGGTTCCGCATGTGGTGTTCTTGATTCGGGGTATTGAAGCTTTTGGGTAGTTACGAGTTTGATATTGGGAGACTGAGTTTGAATGAAGGCTTGAACCTTGCATTTACTTTTTAAAGACTACACGATATGGAATTATTGCTTTTGAAGAATGATATCGGTATGTCTTGATTTTTTAATTGTTGAAGACTTGTCCAAGTTTGTTTATTTCTACATTAGTTGATATTATTTGAAGATAGACTTGCTTGAGGACAAGCAAGGTTCAAGTGTGGGGGATTTGATATCGCTCAAATTATACATATTTTACATCACGATATTGGTTCTTTATTGTTGTTTATTTGAGGAAATGTGAAGACTTTGGTGATTAATTGAGATGAAATGATGAATATAGCTCCAGAGGTCATTGGGTTAATGTTTTAGTTATTTCTTGCTAAGTATTGGTGATATTTGAGCTTAAAGTATGTTTGGACGAGAGAAATTGAAGTTTTACTAAGTCTGAAGCTGATCCCGGTAGCAATAGATGGAGTCCCAGTCGTAATACATTGGCAGGGATTGACAGAATCGGAAAAAGGTGGATCACGGTCGCGATAGTATGATTATGATCGCGATGGTTTTGGGGGATCACGGTCGCGATGACCGTGTTGCAGTCGCGATGCAGGCCCGAACTGGTGACTTTTCGAGCAGCTATTTATAGTCAAGGTTTTTAACCCTAAAGGGGTGTGCAGTTTTCCAGCTACGAGTTGAAGGGTTCTTTGAAGACCTAAACCCTACCATTGAAGATTTGCTCATTCTTTACTTCTATTCAGTTAATCATAACGTTCGGTACTAGTTTTTATTATCAGTTTATCATTGTAATCATGAATACTCTTAGTTTTTATTGTTCATTTGTTTCTTGCTACTTTAATATGCTAGGCTAAATCAGTTTAGTGTTTGCTTGAATGTGAAACTATGAATATTGGATTGTTCTATCTTATGGATTTAATGTTTTGCGATTGAAATTGATTGTGTTTGATTAAAGATCCACTTATATGCATGTTCTATGTTTAAATTCAATTACATAGATTGTTAATCGTTTAATGTGAGTTAGATTTGAGATACAATTTGTGCTTCAACACTTAGGTGATTTAGACAATTAGAGAAGTGATTTCAAATGATTGAGTCATTGATTTAATTGGTAATTGAAAGACTTGCGAACTGCATAAGAGTGTAATTATTACAAATGATTATTATAATTAGGATTTTACGTGAGTTTTGTCCAAATCAAGTCTCATTAGTTTCTATCAAATATAGTTTAATCTCTTGAAGTGAGTTTATGTGAGTTTACTAACTTTGATTTATTAGAATTTTGTGAGAAGTCATACAACTATATTAAAGACATAATAATCGGTAATAATCGCAAGAACAATCCATATTAATAGTGAATCATTCAAGTGGACACTGTTTATTCTTAATTGTTAATTCGTTTATTCACTTCACGTTAATTGCGTGAATTAAAATACAAACCAAATCTTTTATTAAATCTCTAGGATAATTACTAGTTTTAAGATCTCGATTAAACTGCTCTCTGTGGAACGAACTAATCAAATTACTTATAGATTACTGCATGATCGGGTTATAGTTGACTGTAAGTGTGTGATAATTGTTAAGTTTTTAGCTAGTTATTTTAAGGTACGATTTTACATATCAGCAAGGCTATGTATATAATCAGCAACCGATCATCGAAAAATTTGACAAACGTCTCTCAGATTGGAAGGCTAAATCCATATCATATGGTGGAAGGCTTACCCTAATCAAATCCGTCCTCTCGAGCCTCCCATTATACTACTTCTCCTTATTTCATGCACCAATTAAAATAGTTAATACACTTGAAACAAAAAGAAGAAATTTTTTTTGGGGAGGATCAGAAAATGAAAATAAAATTAATTGGATTAAATTGGAACACATATTATTACCATATGATAAAGGTGGGTTAAATATCGGATCCTTACTTTGCAAAAATATATCCCTACTATGCAAATGGTGGTGGAGGTTTCATAATGAAAAAAAACACATTTTGGGTCAAAATCATATCGAGCATTTATGGGGCGGGGGGCGGGGTTTGCGCTAACGTTTTTTCTAGAAATGTTTCAGGTAACACAATATAGAACGAGATCATCAAGGCTGGAAAAATCGCGGACAACATCGGAACCAACTTCACAAAATCGATCACTAAATGCATCGGGAATGGAAACAGCACCAAATTTTGGCTCCATAACTGGTGCGGAACAGAAAAATTTTGCAATCAATTTCAAAGACTTTACATGCTCGAATCCAACAAAGATGCCTTATTCTCGGACCGTATCAAAACAATCAACTCATCAACGACTGGTTCATGGAACTGGTCTCGTACTCCCAACGGTCGTATTCTCAATGAGTTAGCAGAATTAACAATCTCCTACCCAACATTAATCTCTCAAATAACCCCGACACTTGGAAATGGAACCTAGATCAAACTGGTATCTTCACAACAAAATCGCTAGCATCCATCCCCGACAACCTAAAATTTGATAAACCGAACACCATTTTTGCAACACCTAGAAACAAACTCATCCCACAAAAAATCAACATTTTCATGTGGCGTGTAATCAACGGAAGAATCCCGACTCGTACCGAACTTGATAAACACAACATAGACCTCGACACACTACTTTGCCCACTATGCAATCAACACGTCAAGTCCATAGACCACATATTATTCCATTGTCCAACATCATCAGCGGTTTGGAATTCAATCTTACTTTGGTGTAACCTCCCCACAAACTCACTCACCAATCTAAGCGATGTAACATCAAATAACCAAACCTTCGCCTCCTCGCATGTTGGTGCTTCCATTTGACAAGCCATCAAATGGGCCACATCCTACATAGTTTGGAAATATCGAAACATTAAAGTCTTTAGCAAAAAAGAACGGAACATAGCCAATATCTTCTCCGAGATCCAAACTCAAACATTTGCATGGATTTCGAAAAGATCAAAAAATCAACAATTGAATGGCATCAATGACTCATTAATCCTTCGTACTACATCTCCTTGAACACGCCAAGAACGGGAATTGGCTAAATCGGAACAAAAACATCCTTGACCCATTCGGTCACATACGTGTATTACTCTATACCATTATGTCCCCGGGTTCCCATTAGACACTTGGTTAAATGGGTGGTAGTAACCAACTTTGTCATCGCATGAGCGGTACGGTATGGTTGCTTTCTCCCAGCTCATCTTTTTCAAGTGCCTCGGTGTCTAATGGTCTCTAGTTCATGATTTGGTATAGAAATCGTGTAAATTAAAATACTCTTATGATTCAACACATTGTATAGATTGTAGGGCTCTGTAATTGTTTTGTTATATCAATAAAGAAGTTTACTTGCTTTTTTTTTTTTTTTTTTTTTAAAAAAAAAAGTTATACCTATGTTTAACCACGAGTGGCCTACCGCTCTACCTATGTTTAGTTGATTAGTTGGTTTAGTTGAAAATGATAATTTTAAACTCATTTAATGATTAATTATAACTTTTTTAACAAAAGATGACTTAATAATATTCTTCTATTTTTATAGGATTATACTACGTATATATGGTATTTGAGTGAGTCATGTAACCCCATTTCTTTTTCATTAGTCGCCTCTCGGCATAGATAATTTAAAGTGTATTGTCTAATTGAGGATTATTGAGGGAATATATATATATATATATATATATATATATATATATATATATATATATATATATATATATATATATATTAGAGGGATCAAATGAGAACTTTTTGTGTGAGAACCCTGAGAACTCAAAAATACACTGAAATTCGAGCAAAAATGGAAAATTCGAGCAAAAAACTGCATATTCGAGCAAAAAATAGGACACGGACGAGCAAAAAACATGATAGTCGAGCAAAAATGGAGAAAGTCGAACAAAAAAAAAGAAGGATGAACAAAAATTTGATATTCGAACAAAAATTATGATATTCTAACAAAAATGTGATCTACATTTTTGAAATTCGAACGCAAAAATTTAGAAGATCCGCTGAAAGTTAAGTTAGCGGATCTGATTGAGCATTAATAAAGATTGCTGTAATGACCCAGAATTTTCCGACCAAATTATACTTATGAGATTAATATTTACATAAATTAAACCATACCAACATGATAAGCAATTCAAATTGTTGAGACTTGTGTTTTTGAAAAGAGTTTTACACAACGTTTGACCGTCCAATATGACCGATGATATCACGAACTATATAACATACGATAATTATACGTTTGTGTATATATATGTATTTATATATATTTAACATGATCTAAGGATGGTTTAACATCTCATTGTGTACTAATGACAATGAGTTATAAGTATATTTTGAAACTACTAACTTAAGTTTTCAAAACGATAACTATACGTAACATTCTTTGATATATATACTTATAATCTATAATGCTTATACATGTATCGTATATATAATGTATTTAATCACTTTTAAGGACTTAAATACATAAAACAATATAAGTATATTCACAAAAGATAGCTATATTTGAATTCTCGTTCCGTTTCCTCAAGATTTCTATACGTATATCTAGGCTATATGTACCCGTATCATACCCAGCTTCTATACGTATTTACTATTGGTATATACACATCATATCAACATCCTAATCAATATTATTACTGCCCTAGATATGAGGTAACTAGAATTTGTCAAGTAGTATGAATTATTAGTAAGAAAACAAAATTAGGTATAAACTAAAAATGTTTTTATAAATGAACACCATTTCTTCACTCCATTTTCTCATAACTACACCCTAATTTCTCTCTTAAAATACTCCTAACTTCATACTTGATCATCTCCAAGCATTTTCCCCATCATTTAGCTTCAATTATAAGCCTTAAACACCATAAGAAAACTCTTTTAAGAACATATCAAAATAACTACCCATTTGAAGAAGTTTACTTCCAACCTTTTGATCTAACTCCACCACTCTTTGATTCCAAGATTATTTCTTATCTTTTGCAGTAACTTTGTCCAAGTAACTTGAGGTAGTAACCTTGTTCATAATCTTATTCAATTCATATTCATATAGCTATCTTATTTTGTGGTATAAAATTTTAATAACAAGAACATAGTTTGAATGATTTCAAACTTGTTCGCAAACTAAATAGATCCTTCTAACTTGACTTTTAAAACACTTAAAGACCTATAATATATCATAATGATATGCTAACCTAACAAGATATAACTTGGTTTTACAAAGAACATCTTAAAAACTGAATCTACGTCGTCGGAGTGCAACCGGGGGTTGTTTTTGGTTGGATAATTAAAAACCATCTTGAACTTTGAATTGGAAGTTTATGTTCTGGAAAAATGATATTTCTTATGAATATGTTAACACATAAAAATTTCATGGTTTAACTCAAAGTGTAAGTATTTTTAGAAAAATGATCATTAAATGTTGTTTTTATGATGGAAAATGATCACTTTCATAAGTTTCACCAAAGTTTGACCTATAACCTATGATTTTGAATACAAATTAAGGTATTTTCAGTTCATATTCTTAAAATTTGACTCGATCCAAAGAAGTGGCAAGTTGAACCAACAAAAACGGAGTTGTAATGAAGAAACTACGACTAAAACAAGATTGGGTATCCGAAGCTAGTTTAGCTACGAAAATATTTGGAGAAAAAGTAAATTAATCATATCTTTTCTAATTAATATGATATTTTATATATAATTACTTATGATTTGATTTTATATATTTCAGGACCACCCGTAAACAACACGAGAAGATTAATCATAAGACCTCATGATTGTACGCAACACGTCATTTGACAACACGGTACTTTATGTACGCAACACGTCATTTGACAACATGGTACCATGGGTAGAGATTAATTCTGATCAATACGAATACGATGGGGTCTTTATTTATTTTATTTAAGCAACTAATTGTGGACCACTAACATCGGACTGCTAACTACGGACTAAGAAAATATTAAAAGTATATATATATATATATATATATGTAACGATTACTTAAAAAGAAAATATGTTGATATATTATATATATGGTTAGGTTCGTGATATCTATCGGAGACCAAGTCGAATTAAATACCTTCAAGGCAAAAGTGAGTTTCATTTGCTCCCTTTTTAATTGCTTTTGCAGTATATATTTTTGGGCTGAGAATACATGCGCTGCTTTTATAAATGTTTACAAAATAGACACAAGTACTTAAAAATATATTCTACGTTGAGTTGTACCACTGGCATATTTTCCTGTAGTTTGGTAACTACTATTTACATGGGTATTGTAAACGCGAATCCTGTTGATAGATCTATCGGGCCTGACAACCCCAACCGGACTGGACGACCAGTATTCAACGGTTGCACAGTACTTCGTTTTGGTGACTACACTTAGTACGGTGTAGTGAGATTTCATAATAAAGGGAATATGCGACGTTGATTAAATGTTAAGTATGGTTACCAAGTGCTCAACCACTTAGAATGCTTTACATACACTTGCGAGTGTATTATGTTTATGATTATGAAATCTTGTGGTCTATTAACATATTGAAATGATTGTTATGATAAACCTATGAACTCACCAACCTTTTGGTTGACACTTTAAAGCATGTTTATTCTCAGGTACGAATTAAGTCTTCCGCTGTGCATTTGCTCAATATAAGGACATTACTTGGAGCCGATCATCGCAATGAGACCAAATGTTGATGACTTCGTCCAGGTGGATTAGGACGGGTCCTTTCAATTGCGGATTCTTTCTGCTAAGTCAATGCGGATAATAAGATAATCCGCACACCACGAATATTTTGAAAACTATAAATAGGGAGCTTGGCCTCTCATTTATAGGTTGTTGATTCTCTGCCAATTGCTCTAGCCTTTGTAATTTTCACTTGTGACCTTGCCCAAAGAATTTTTACATTGTGTTAAGGTGAATTATGCTAATCAATAATCAAGACCGGGTCGGGGTGGTTGATCACTTGATTGATAAAGTGAAAGACGATCATCAGGGCTCAAAACAATCATTAAACATCCCATTCCACCACTTTAATCTCATTGCACTCAATCCTTAATTAAGTAACATCTAATATAGGATTGATCAGCATATATTTTATGTGATATATAATAATTATATGACATCGTGTATTTGATTATTGAGTTGTTATTAAGTCCGTTACTTTAATTTGAACTTTATTTTTTTACATTCAAAATTTTGAAATGTTATATTGTTTATTTGTGTTATTATGGTTAAAGATTGTCTTATAATATCATTATTTCATAAAACTCGCGAAACCGCGGGTCTCTAACTAGTATATATATATATATATATATATATATATATATATATATATATATATATATATATATATATAGGAGAGAGATTTAATCAAGAGGGAAACACTTTTTTGGGGGGAAATAATTTTTTTCATTTTTTTCGATTTTTTTTTCAGGCATCAAGTTTAGGGTGAAAATATGAAAATTTAAAAAGACACTTTGTGATGAATGTTATTATTTTGGCGGTAAAACTCTCGAAGAAAAAAATGAAAACATTCAATGCATTGAATGTAAAATTTTTTGAAAAAAATGAAAAAAAATTACTTCCCCCAACTTAGAAAAGCGCTTCACTCTTGATTAAATCTCTATATATATAAATATATATATATATATATATAGAGAGAGAGATTTAATCAAGAGTGAAGCGCTTTTCTAAGTTGGGGGAAGTAATTTTTTTCATTTTTTTCGAAAACAATTTTCGGGCATCAAGATCACATGAAAATATGAACATTTAAAAAAGACACTTTGTGATGAATGTTATTATTTTGGCGATAAAACGCTCGAAGAAAAAAATAAAAACATTCAATGCATTGAATATTTTGATTCTGAGTTTTTTTTAAGGGGTTAGAAATTAGGGTTTAGAAATTGGGGGTTAAAAATTAGGGTTTAGAAATTAGGGTTTTGGGTTTAGAAATTAGGGTTTAGGGTTTAGAAATTAGGGTTTAGATTGTATATTTTAACACGAACGGTTTAGAGTTAGGGTTTATGTAAGACCCGAATAATTATCTTGCTTGCTTGTGTATTAAGACATTCGAGAATGGGCTTCGTGGATTAATTATATGGAATTAAGATGCACAGGAATCTGGTTCAGCTATGTCGCGCGCCGCGCGGGGTTGGGGCGCGCCGCGCCGTTTGCTGCTGACAGACCCCTTTTCTTTTAAGTGTTTTAAATGAAGGGCAAATGGGTAATTTCACTTGAGGCCGGATTTGTGAGGCATATTAGCTACTTTGGATCAGTTTTGGATCTCATTCACATCCATTCATCATCCTCATCCATTTCTTAGAGAGAGAGGGAGGTTTAGAGAGAGATTGGAGGTTTTGGTGAAGAAGAAGCTCGAATCGTTCAAAGTCTCGGGTTTTAAAGTTGTTCCTTTCGTTCTCGGCTACGCGGTGATAGTATTGGTAAGCTCAAACTCCGAATTTCATCTATTTAATTCGATATTCAAGTTAGGGTTTTGAGTTAATTTGTTGTAATACCCTTTTAGGTGATGAAATGGGTTTAGTGATGCTAGTAATCGGGTTTATTGTTAATTGTTGGTGGATTTTGGGTTGGTGAACAAATTGGCCATGTTTAGAACTTGAAATTTAGTTTAATCACTTTAGTTAGCGATTATGGAAGTATTGGAACCCATTGGAGGTTGTTTGGTTGACTAACTTTGACTTTGGGTCAAATTAGGGTTTAGTGGTGACTATGACCCGATTGGCGATTTAATGAGGTTTATAAACTTAAAATGGATTAAGTTGAAGTATAGAACCGAGTTAAATGTGTTTTGGTGTCAAAACTTGTAAAGGATGAGATTTTGACCTTTATGGGTCAAAATTAGGGTTTAAGTGTCAAAATGGGTATGACACGTGTTTGGCACTTGTGTTCGGGTTTAATTGGTATATTAGGACCATTCTCACTTGTGTTAGTGATTATTGGTTAGTTTGGGTACGGTTTGTGCTTGGAAGTGCATTTGGGTCGAAATGGCACTAAGTGACGAATTGGGTTAATTTGTGAATCCAATCTAATTGTGTTGTGGTATTTGTGATAATGGAATAGGTATTTTCCATCAGCGAGTTGCGGTTTACTTGGAAGCTTTCTTCAAGACTTCAAGGTGAGTGGAATATCTATATATGTATGTATATGATTTATGTGCCCGTGGAAATGGTGTCACATAGCCGTTTGGTGACCATAGTTGTGAGATATAGACGTTTTGTCCACATTGATAGTTGCCCGTAGTAATGATGTCACATAGCCGTTTTTGTGACCGTAGTGGTGGGACATAGCCGTTCTTGTCCATAATGATTATTGTGAGTGGAATATGTATATATGTATGTATATGATTTATGTACCGTGTTGATGGTGTCACATAGCCGTTTTGTGACCAAGGTTGTGGGACTTAGCCGTATTAGTCCATGTTTTGTACTAAGGCACATAGCCGTGTTTGTGCATTTAGTGGCAAGTAATAGCCGTGTTTTACTTCCACGTTGTTATTTGAGTTACCCGTACACATAGCCGTGTTGGTGTACGAAAGCGTGAGTAATAGCCGTGTTCTACTCACATTGAGTAAGTGATGCCATAGCCGTTTTTGGAACACTTGAGGGGTGATGCCATAGCCGTTTTTGGAACACCTCGGGGGGTTAGCATGCCATAGCCGTTTTTGGAAGCTAACGAATGTTATGAACATCGATGACTTGATTCGCGAAGTCGTTCCCCTAGCGAAGAGATTGGTTAACCATGAATTGTAATTGTTGATGCTAGCATTTAATTTGATTTATTATTTATATTTATTTATGCTAATGATGTTGCTAGTTGTACGGTTTGACGTTACTAGCTATTGATTGCTTATGAGGTTGCTAGTTATACGATTTGATGATACTAGCGTTTGGTACGATGAGGTAAGTGATTTATGTGTATTTATGTGATGTCGTGGATGCGAGTAGGTAAGTTGTATATGCATGTATATATTTATTCTACTCACTAAGCATTAGCTTACCCTCTCGTTGTTGACTCTTTTTATAGATTGCATGCGGATTGGTGGCTCGGGTAAGCGCGAGGACTAGAAGACTTGCATAGTTTGCTTTAGAGACTTGCTTTTGGATTGTTTAGGATTGGGTAGCGTATCCCCAATCGCCATGCTCGGCTTCGTTTTGTATTAAAAGTCTTATGGTCAAATATTGCATTTTGGTACTCAAGGGGTAATTTGGGTCGATGTGGGACCCGCTTCGTAAATTTGATTTTATTAATTAAACGTGCTAGTTTTTCATATATGAAGTCATGGTTAAAAGCGTTTTAGCTAAATGTGTCGGGAACTAGTCAAACATTTTCATTAAATTGACTTCCGGGGACAGCGGGCTGTCCAGGTGGTTTGGCGCGCCGCGCGGCCACCTGGCGCGCCGCGCAGATGGCCTGCACCAGAAATTTTTTTTTTGTTTGAAATTTCGTCGTGTTTGGTCGGTTAAGGTTTGGGTTGTTACAAGTGGTATCAGAGCATGGTCTAAGGGATTTAGGTGACTTGAGATAGGTGCCTAGACTTAGACTTTTGTGTGTGCTTAATTTGTTGCGGGACTTGTAGGATTACGGGTCGGAATGGGTTTAGTTAGTGACTTGTTTATAGGTTGACTAACGTTTGTATTAGTAATGCGGATATTATTAATATGTTATTTGTGTTGTGAAAATAATTCTCGCGTATGTTTGTATCGCGTAGAATCTTGATGTGTTTGTTTATGTGATCGAGCGAGACGGTCGTTGTACTAACAAGTCGATGCGGCGTGCGTGCGTAATAAGAACTTGCAAACCTTATTACGGGTGCAAATCGCGTCTAACGAGTGATGTACGACGAGTGTTTAGCAAGATGGGACGGGTTGTGCGTGCGATTTTATACGTTCGTGATCTAATCGTTTTGCATTTTGAGATTGACGACGCGAAACGAGATCGAGGCGAATAACGTGGAGTTTAACGCTAGAGTTGCGGCCGCCGTTGCGGAGCAAATGAGAGCGTTTCGAGAAGAAATGGATAGGAAGTATTCCAAACTTCAAAGTAGTGGCGAAATGAAGCGTTATCTTAAGAGCTTCATGAGGACTAAACCACCGATGTACGACGGGAAACCGGATCCATTGGTAAGCACAACTTGGATTTCGGATGTCGAAGGGCGTTTTCGCACGATTGATTGCCCTCCCGAGAAGAAGACGAGGCTCGCAACTAGTTTGTTGCGGGGTAGGGCAAGGGATTGGTTGGATGGTAAGATTGATCTTGTTGGTGGTGAAACGTTTATGGTCTTATCGTGGGACGAGTTTAAGGAGGAATTCTTCGAGGAGTTCCGGACTTCGGCCGATTTGTGGGAATTGCGTAATGAGTTGCGAAACTTGCGACAAGGATCTATGGATTTGAGTACTCTCAAGACGACCTTTATGGCGAAGGCTCGTTTTTGTCCGGAGTATTTGGGAAGTGATCGTTTGTTAATGGGGGATTTCTATTGGACTTTGAATGACGACTTGAAAAGTAAAATTAGTCGTGGTCAAGCGAAATCGTTTTCGGAATTATTCGACTTGGCTAGGGGTTTCGAGTCGCATACACGATCGAAGAAGGGTGAACCTTCAAGGGAGATAAGGGTTGTTTCTTATGGTGCTCCGAGTAAGAGGACTAAGGGTCCGAGCGTGAGCACGGGTGGTACACGGACGGGTATATCGGATTCTAGTGCGCCTAGGTGTTACAATTGTGGCGTGAGGGGTCACAAATATTGGGAATGTTCGGTACCAAAGGGTGGTAGTATGGTGTGCTTTAATTGCCAAAAAGAAGGACATCGTAAGTCGGAACGTCCCAAGTTAGCGGGGACGGGTGCGGCGAGGAGACGTTAAGGCACGTTTCATTTTAATAAATATGTCTTTTGATTGTTTATCGAGTGCCGTTTGGAAGTGAGTTGTTAAATGCCTTGGTTTGTGCATATTGTTGTTATGGGTGACGTTCCTAATGGAAGTACCCTATGGTGACGTTTTAATTGATTGGTGAAGGGCGTAAGACTTGGTGCAACCAAGCATTCCTTATTGTTTGGGAAATGTTTCTACCAAGCCACGGAAATGGTTTTGGTGTCCGATTGTTAAGCGCGTGTTCGCTTTTATGTTGAAGTGATGAACCATGAGGTTCGCCGGGTGATTGGAACCCTTGAGATCGAGTGTTTGAAATCTCGATGTATGTTGGTAATGGAGTCATTATGACGCGACATTAGGTGCCTCTTTTATACCTACTAGCGTGGTGTTCGACTCCGACTAGGTTATGGTTGTGGTTGCATTGTACTTAGGGTACCGGAGTAAGACTCTTAGATACATGAGTGACTAGGTGGAATTTGACAAACTAATGAAATTGGATGATTGCGAGGGTATAGTTTGGGTATTTGTGGTACACTTTTCGTTCGAAGTGTTTAAGGATTGGTCAAGTCCTTCGTGTGCTCAAGGTTTGGAGCAAGGTATGGTAACGGGTCGTGTGAACCCAATTGTTTGTAAAGTCTACCTTTGGTAGCATTGTACGGTTGTACGAGTTGTGGATATGGAACGTAGTTCCAAGTGAGGGAGTGGCACTCCCGCACGAGGAGGTTTTAGTGTGAGATTTCGGATGATGCTTTTGTTAGATCCGGAAATTTGGTCGAGACCTAGTTTTGGTCAATTGGTGGTAGAGTACAATTTTTGGCTCATTGGTACTTATGATATTGGATTTGTAAATTACCACCGAGGTGGTAAGTTTGGTGAATCTCGTCGAGAGATAATGGACGTGTTTTGGCGAGCAAGGTGAAATCCCTCGGTTAAGGGATGTGCGTATCGGATTCTCTTCTAGAGAAATATTGTTTTGTGCCTATGTTTGATATAGGTGGTTCTTGCTCGATAGTGTGGACGGTTAGCGGTATCCGTTAGGGTTCACTATAGTGTAGCGGAGCGCGATGTTGCACTACTCGTTGTGTGAGGTATTGTTATAGTGGTGAAGCATGACTTTCGGGGTCCGCTGACTTCATCATGAGGTATTGTTATATCGGTGAAGCATGACTTTCGGGTCCGCTGACTTCATCCGGTGTTGAGTGATCTATCAGTTGTTTTATACTCCTATGGTGGGATCGTGAGGACCGTATTGTGTGATTACTGATGCGATAGCCGTATTTCGCTCACATGTCGTTACGGGCGTGACAATGGTCGATTTTGTACGCCTAGGGTTTTAAGTTGTTATAGTCGATTGGACGCTAGCGGTTCTATTCGTTCGCTTATGATGTTACGGTAGTTGCGTATTGGTTGTATTATGCGCTACAAGGGATGTTTAGTGATTGGCGTTATCCGTAAGGATTCGTTTGGTTCGGTCTTCATTGTTTCGGGTCGTTGACCTTGGGTTGAGACTTGGTTGCCTCTAGCGTTGTACTCGGTAATATTACACTAAGGAATTAATATCTCGGTATGAGATTGGTTGAGTTTTCCCGATGTTAGGGAAGGAGTATGGTGTTAGTGCTCGGATTGTGGTTTTGATAAATCGCGGGTGACGATTTAGTTGTTGAAGGCGATTCGTTGGGAAGAATTTCCTGGGAAAGTCGGATTGGAACTTATGTTGAGGACCGTAGAGTGGGGTCCATTTGGTCAAGTGACAGGGATCACGAGGACGTGATCGAGTTTAAGTGGGGGAGAGTTGTAAGACCCGAATAATTATCTTGCTTGCTTGTGTATTAAGACATTCGAGAATGGGCTTCGTGGATTAATTATATGGAATTAAGATGCACAGGAATCTGGTTCAGCTATGTCGCGCGCCGCGCGGGGTTGGGGCGCGCCGCGCCGTTTGCTGCTGACAGACCCCTTTTCTTTTAAGTGTTTTAAATGAAGGGCAAATGGGTAATTTCACTTGAGGCCGGATTTGTGAGGCATATTAGCTACTTTGGATCAGTTTTGGATCTCATTCACATCCATTCATCATCCTCATCCATTTCTTAGAGAGAGAGGGAGGTTTAGAGAGAGATTGGAGGTTTTGGTGAAGAAGAAGCTCGAATCGTTCAAAGTCTCGGGTTTTAAAGTTGTTCCTTTCGTTCTCGGCTACGCGGTGATAGTATTGGTAAGCTCAAACTCCGAATTTCATCTATTTAATTCGATATTCAAGTTAGGGTTTTGAGTTAATTTGTTGTAATACCCTTTTAGGTGATGAAATGGGTTTAGTGATGCTAGTAATCGGGTTTATTGTTAATTGTTGGTGGATTTTGGGTTGGTGAACAAATTGGCCATGTTTAGAACTTGAAATTTAGTTTAATCACTTTAGTTAGCGATTATGGAAGTATTGGAACCCATTGGAGGTTGTTTGGTTGACTAACTTTGACTTTGGGTCAAATTAGGGTTTGGTGGTGACTATGACCCGATTGGCGATTTAATGAGGTTTATAAACTTAAAATGGATTAAGTTGAAGTATAGAACCGAGTTAAATGTGTTTTGGTGTCAAAACTTGTAAAGGATGAGATTTTGACCTTTATGGGTCAAAATTAGGGTTTAAGTGTCAAAATGGGTATGACACGTGTTTGGCACTTGTGTTCGGGTTTAATTGGTATATTAGGACCATTCTCACTTGTGTTAGTGATTATTGGTTAGTTTGGGTACGGTTTGTGCTTGGAAGTGCATTTGGGTCGAAATGGCACTAAGTGACGAATTGGGTTAATTTGTGAATCCAATCTAATTGTGTTGTGGTATTTGTGATAATGGAATAGGTATTTTCCATCGGCGAGTTGCGGTTTACTTGGAAGCTTTCTTCAAGACTTCAAGGTGAGTGGAATATCTATATATGTATGTATATGATTTATGTGCCCGTGGAAATGGTGTCACATAGCCGTTTGGTGACCATAGTTGTGAGATATAGACGTTTTGTCCACATTGATAGTTGCCCGTAGTAATGATGTCACATAGCCGTTTTTGTGACCGTAGTGGTGGGACATAGCCGTTCTTGTCCATAATGATTATTGTGAGTGGAATATGTATATATGTATGTATATGATTTATGTACCGTGTTGATGGTGTCACATAGCCGTTTTGTGACCAAGGTTGTGGGACTTAGCCGTATTAGTCCATGTTTTGTACTAAGGCACATAGCCGTGTTTGTGCATTTAGTGGCAAGTAATAGCCGTGTTTTACTTCCACGTTGTTATTTGAGTTACCCGTACACATAGCCGTGTTGGTGTACGAAAGCGTGAGTAATAGCCGTGTTCTACTCACATTGAGCAAGTGATGCCATAGCCGTTTTTGGAACACTTGAGGGGTGATGCCATAGCCGTTTTTGGAACACCTCGGGGGGTTAGCATGCCATAGCCGTTTTTGGAAGCTAACGAATGTTATGAACATCGATGACTTGATTCGCGAAGTCGTTCCCCTAGCGAAGAGATTGGTTAACCATGAATTGTAATTGTTGATGCTAGCATTTAATTTGATTTATTATTTATATTTATTTATGCTAATGATGTTGCTAGTTGTACGGTTTGACGTTACTAGCTATTGATTGCTTATGAGGTTGCTAGTTATACGATTTGATGATACTAGCGTTTGGTACGATGAGGTAAGTGATTTATGTGTATTTATGTGATGTCGTGGATGCGAGTAGGTAAGTTGTATATGCATGTATATATTTATTCTACTCACTAAGCATTAGCTTACCCTCTCGTTGTTGACTCTTTTTATAGATTGCATGCGGATTGGTGGCTCGGGTAAGCGCGAGGACTAGAAGACTTGCATAGTTTGCTTTAGAGACTTGCTTTTGGATTGTTTAGGATTGGGTAGCGTATCCCCAATCGCCATGCTCGGCTTCGTTTTGTATTAAAAGTCTTATGGTCAAATATTGCATTTTGGTACTCAAGGGGTAATTTGGGTCGATGTGGGACCCGCTTCGTAAATTTGATTTTATTAATTAAACGTGCTAGTTTTTCATATATGAAGTCATGGTTAAAAGCGTTTTAGCTAAATGTGTCGGGAACTAGTCAAACATTTTCATTAAATTGACTTCCGGGGACAGCGGGCTGTCCAGGTGGTTTGGCGCGCCGCGCGGCCACCTGGCGCGCCGCGCAGATGGCCTGCACCAGAAATTTTTTTTTTGTTTGAAATTTCGTCGTGTTTGGTCGGTTAAGGTTTGGGTTGTTACAGTTTAGGGTTTTGGGTTTAGGGACTAAACCCTAAACCCTAAACTCTAAATCGGGCTAAATTTTAAAAAAAAACACTTCACACAAGATGAAAACAAAACGATGCAAATACACTCAGAATCAAAACATTCAATGCATTGAATGTTTTCATTTTTTTCTTCGAGAGTTTTACCGCCAAAATAATAACATTCATTACAAAGTGTCTTTTTTAAATGTTCATATTTTCACCCTAAACTTGATGCCTGAAAAAAAATCGAAAAAAACGAAAAAAAATTACTTCCCCCCAAAAAAGTGTTTCCCTCTTGATTAAATCTCTCTCCTATATATATATATATATATATATATATATATATATATATATATATATATATATATATATATATATATATATATATATATATAGGGGCAGGATCAATGGGGAAGTAACTAATCGGGGGGAAGCGAGGGGAAGCAAAACTATTTTTTTTTTCGTTTTTTTTGGAATTTTTTTTTTCCGGCATCAAGATCACACGAAAATATGAACATTTAGAAGAGACACTTCGTGATAAATGTTATTATTTTGGCGGGAAAACGATCATAAAAAATAACATTCAAGATAATATTGTTCGTGAAGAATATGAACTTTTTTTTTTTCATGTTTTGTGAAGTAAAATTTAGCCCGATTTAGAGTTTAGAGTTTAGGGTTTAGGGTTTAGGGTTTAGGGTTTGGTGTTTTGGGTTTATGGAACTAAACCGTTCGTGTTAAAAACTCAATCTAAATCCTAAATCTAAACCCTAAATCTAAACCCTAAACCCTAAATTTCTAAACCCTAATATCTAAACCCTATAAACCCTAATATCTAAACCCTAATATCTAAACCCCAATAGCTAAAACCTCAATATACGCTCGAAAAACACGATAATTGTTATATATTACTTCTTCGAATGTTTTCCCGTCAAAATAAAAACATTTATCAAAAAGTGTCTCTACTAAATGTTCATATTTTCATCTCATCTATAATGTTCGTGAACAAAGTTTTTTCAAAAAACGAAAAAAAAAAAGTTTTTGTTTCCCCCCGCTTCCCTCCGATTGGTTACTTCCCTCTTGATCCTACCACTATATATATATATATATATATATATATATATATATATATATATATATATATATATATATATATATATACTAGTTAAAGACCCGCGGTTTTGCGGGTTTTATGAAATAATGATATTATAAGACAATCTTTAACCATAATAACACAAATAAACAATATAACATTTCGAAATTTCGAATGTAAAAAAATGAAGTTCAAATTAAAGTAACGGACTTAATAACAACTCAATAATCAAATACACGATGTCATATAATTATTATATATCACATAAAATATATGCTGATCAATCCTATATTAGATGTTACTTAATTAAGGATTGAGTGCAATGAGATTAATGTGGTGGAATGGGATGTTTGATGATTGTTTTGGGCCCTGATGATCGTCTTTCACTTTATCAATCAAGTGATCAACCAACCCGACCCGGTCTTGATTATTGATTAGCATAATTCACCTTAACACAATGTAAAAATTCCTTGGGCAAGGTCACAAGTGAAAATTACAAAGGCTAGAGCAATTGGCAGAGAATCAACAACCTATAAATGAGAGGCCAAGCTCCCTATTTATAGTTTTCAAAATATTCGCGGTGTGCGGATTATCTTATTATCCGCATTGACTTAGCAGAAAGAATCCGCAATCTTTATTAATGCGCAATCAGATCCGCTAACTTAACTTTCAGCGGATCTTCTAAATCCTTTAAGCATACTTTGCGTAACATTTGTTTTTAGCCTTTAACACTTAAAATATGCATATACAATGCTATGTATATGATCACCTGCTTTAGAAAGTTCATTTTTTAGTTGTATTTCCTTGTTAAGTTGTGTCACTTTGTGTTCAATATAGATAATCATGTCTACAAATTAACATACATATCAGTATGTTTAATACCGGCGAATTCTCAGAATTAAGAAATTAAAATCCTAATAACGACGTATTTAAATCGAGTGGTGTAATAAAAGCATCTCACGAGTAGGTTTGGAATAATTTGTTTAAGAATATTTCAAGTAACACTTCATTATCACAAATAGTCCATGGTGACATTTCATGTGTGTTTTATAACTCCAGTGCAAATCAATTTATATTCCAAACCCATTTGGGTTACCAACAGTTTTAGAAACGTAAATAAGAAGCAACGTCTTTGTTTTGATTTACCTACAGAAACACGAACATATCCCTTTAAGTCTTTGTTGCTATAGTGATTAATTATCCCACCACTACTGGTCCTCCTATAAATATCCAAATCGTCATTCATTATATCAGGAATACAAAACAAAACATGAAGTATTTTTTAGAATATAATGAAATACTACAACTTATAATAATAGTAGCAGTAATATTAGTATTGGTAAAGCTATTAAATTGTTTGTTTTTAAAACTAAATCTAAACCCTAAGCTTAAACCCTAAGTCCTAAAATCTAAACCCTAACCTAAACCCTAACCCTAAATCTAAACTCAAAATCCCAAACCTAAACCCTAAAATCTAAACCCTATACCCCAAACCTAAACTCTAAACCCTGAATCTAAACTCTAACCCTAAGCCCTAAAATCTAAACCTTAAACCTAAACACTAAACCCTAAACCTAAACTCTAAACCCTAAAATCTAAACCCTAAATATAAATCCTAAATCTAAACCCTAAACTTTAAATCTAAATCCAAAACCATAAACCTAAACTCTAAACCCTACACCCTAAACTCCCACCTAACCCCTAAAAACTCTAATCCCTAACCCTAACCTAACCCTAAACCCTATAATCTAAACCCTAAACCTAAACCCTAAATCTAAACCCATAACCTTAGAATCTAAACCCTAAACCCTAACCCAAAACCCTAAACATAAACTCTAAGCCCTAAAATCTAAACCCAAAACTCTAAATCTAAACCCTAAACCCAAACCTAAACCCTAAATATTAAATCGAAACCCTAAACCTAACCTCTAAACCCTACACCCTAAAGCCTGAACCCTAACCTAAACTCTGAAAACTCTAAACTCTAACCATATACCCTAAGCCCTAAAATATAAATCCTAAACCCTATACCCTAAACCTAAACCCTAAATCTAAACCCTAAACTTAAACTCTAAACCCTACACCCTAAACCCTAACCTAACCCCTAAAAACTCTAAACCTAAACCCTAAGCCCTAAAATATAAACCATAAACCTTAGAATCTAAACCCTAAATCTAAACCTAAAACCCTACACCCTAGAATCTAAACCCTAAATCTAAACCCTAAACCTTAACTATAAACCCTAAAATCCAAGTCTAAAACCCTAAATCTAAACCCTAAACCCAAACCTAAAGGCTAAATCTAAACCCTAAACCTAATCTCTAAACTCTATACCCTAAATCTAAACCCTAAACCCTGAACCCTAACATAAACCCTAAAAACTCTAAACTCTAAGCCTAAACCCTAAGCCCTAAAATATAAAACCTGAACTCTAGAATCTAAACCTTAAGCCCTAAACCTAAACCTTAAAATATAATCGTCATACCCGATGTTATAGTCGATTCTATGAACCCTAAATTTATATGAAAAAAAGATAAATCAAATTCGACATACCTGAAATTCATGGTGAACAAATCGATTTCATAGAAGCAACAATTGAAAATAAACATAATTGAACTTTGATCGAATCTTTTAAACACTTAATCAGTAAATTAATTGAATGTTTGACATGTTTCGAAAGTGATTTTTCATATACCAATGGACTGTATAACCCTATCCAATTTGCTACTGTGATATGACTCGATCGACGATGTTGTTATGAATAAGGCTAGAGAATTAATTCTTCAGATAGCGAAATAGATTAATCGTTGAATTATGCTGCAAGTCTATGAAAAATAATTATCAGCCCAAGTGATTTGTGTCTTTTGTTGCACTTTGTCCAGCTGATTCTTCAGTCTCTATTTCACAGCTCGTTCCGAATCTGATGCAACCATAAAAATGAAAGTTGTAGCTCTATAAATTACGGACGCCTAGCCTTTTGAATCACCTTGCGAACCCAAACAAACTTTTTTTAAATTTTAACTTTCAAAACACATAGAAATCACCAAAAACATCTCAAGTAACCTCTCAACACTAAAACATTGATCTTCAACAAATATAGTCAATAATTCTTCAAAAAAGCGTGAAACTAAACGAAGTGAGACTGATATTGCGACTAAAAATATGTACGATTTGAGCAATATCACCCATAAATCAAAGTGAAGGGAAAATCTGACCTTATCCATAAAGTTTCATGGTTGAACACATTGGTTAAGGTCAACGTAGATTCAAGATATAAAAAAAATACAACTAATACCCAGCGACCAATTTTCAGCTAAATATATACATATTATATACTGACCGACACTATTCTATACTTTCGATAAATATATACTTTTCAGACATATAAAATTCGGAAAAGATATACACCATTTAAACATAGATTTGCTTATTTATTGTTAAAGTGTTTTAGATGATACTCTGTAATATACATTATAATCATGGTTTCTCACTAAGAGTAGCAAAAGTCACTGTAAAACACAGCAACCATTATTTGAAACAGAAAAGAACATGCAATCAATGCAAACAATATAAGGAATGAAATCAATATGAAAAAACAGTGATTCTACCCTTCAATTCTTTGAGCGATGGTGATAACCAACATCAACTGTGATTCCATGCAATGTGGAATTTTGTACTCGCACGTCGTTGGTGGTTCATTGTTACACTACCTCCTTAGTTGCATGTCTTACAAACAAATTCACAGTATCAACATCAGCAAGACCCTCAACCTTGCAAAATGGTACTATCAATTAGAATTAGTTTCTGTTAATTACCAAAGGTAACAATTTGGTATCGACAAACAAACACTAAAAGGAATATGTCGCCACAACTTTTAATATATAGGACCAAATGGCATACCCGGAGACAAGAGTCTTTGCAAGCACAGATTCTGAATTCTTTATCTGATGTCCTTCATCAACAATGATGTAGAACCAATGAATTGTTTTGAGAAATGCTTTGTCTCTCATTATAAGGTCATAGTGGGTGATCATCGCACTAAACTTTCTATCTGATAACTCTTCTCTCATTGCCTTTCTCTCCTCAAGATGTCCATTGTATAGATAAGCACCAATACTGGTTCAACAAAATATTAGTATTTCATTTACTTCATTCGAAAAAAAAGAAGTGTTATTTTGGTTGCACTCATATGTACCTATAAAAACATTTCACATTAAAGGCAATGATCCGTGATCTGTCAACGACCAATATTGAATGTACAACCAAGGACGAATTTAAACAATCAATATATGCATCATATTGTACTACCATTCAGCCTATATTATTCTCCAGACGCTTTGACCATATAATATAATATATTAATTAAATATTACATTTGTAGGTCGACAAATTAGAAAATCCATGGTCAATATTGGTCAATATTGGTCAATATAGGCTGCGACATTTTTATTTTCAAGTTCAACATCTTTGTTTGCAAATAATTACTATTGAGATGAGATTGTTTAAAAAAAAAAACATTCTGGCTGAATCAAGAATAGTGTCACAAGGCTAGAAAAAAGGGTAACCATGTATCAAATTAAATTGATACAAAAATATTGAAATAAGACCAAAACATTATATGCCGTTGCAATACCTCAAACAATTTCATTCAGTTTTGTAATCCATAATCCATATTAATGCAAAAGCAAAGTTTATAGAAAGAGCAATAACAAATTTGTAGATATTCAAGTCATCAAACACTTCCGATATCAACAACAGTTTTTATCTATGTATGGGTAGAGAACTCACATGTTCAATTTAATCTTTAAAATGTAAACGACCAACTCAGTAATGCTGCTATATAAGTTTGTTCCACCATCGGAAGCCGATATTGGTATAGAAGATCTTCTTGCCACTGCACCCACCGAAGGATCACTCCAAATATCAATCGTTACCTAATCCTTACCTTTACAAAGACAACATTTCAACAGCAGATCATGATTGCACATCAAAGTTAACTTTGGATCATATAAATATGGTGTATCAAAGTTCAGAAGACTTAAATCTTAGACTACCAACTGTATTTTAGGTTATAAGCCCAACCACAACTTTCGAGTCGTTCATCACTACTCATTTATCTGTTCATCACTACTCATTGATCTGACCCACCCATCTAAACCATCCATTACCTTTGTATATTATTCAGGCCAGGTTAAACAATATAATGTGTTGCAACCTTACCCATTTCACCCAGCCACCATTAATAGACATCAAGAATCGAGAAATAGAATTAAAAATAAAACTTTAAGTGATTAAAATAAAAAACATAAAGACAAAGTGTATTAGATTGAACAATTATTAAGTGAAATTCCATGGTAACAATGCGTTAAAATAGAAAATCTTAGGAAGCTGTTCCTAAGATTTTTATAAGTGAGACACCTTGCAAACTACTCAGATTGTCACCTTGCAAAGTAAATTAGTGGAGGTCATCACTGCCTTCTAATATTAATACAAATACAAACATAGCTGTATTGTGTAAATGATTATGAATACTAATGTTTCGATATTTTTATTAAATATTTTACCCAACCCATCCATTTTGCCACCCCTAATACTAATACGAACTCGATGCCTTCTCATCATCCAACCAGATGTCAGATAGTACAACAAACATTTCATTAACTGCCATTGATTCCATCTCTGCAAGTTGTTTCTGAAAAAAATCAAGGAATCTTCTAACACAACTTAGGATTTGCGAATAATGTTATTTAAATATTCCATTCATTACTATTCAAAAGGATCTCAAGTTATGGTCAAGTTTTCAAGTTATTCTTAAAAAAATTACTTTTAAAACTAAAACTACTTTTGAAAATAATATCTGACCAAGCTCAAACTGAACCTATAGTAATTAAGCAAACCCCGAGCACTATCAAGCTTTAAGCCAACAAGATGTTCATCGTCAAAATAGAGTTTTAAAGATCGTACACATATTGCATCAAAAGGAATATAGAAATTAAGGTCGTACCTTATCAACATCATTTAATTACGAAGGAATGTTTTCATACTTACTATACTGTTCCAGCCTTGTTAACTGACATATCTTCTTGCCTATATAACTGTTGTAAGGATTAAAGGTATAACACAGTGACAGAAAGTAATGAAATTAAACTTATATTGTGCTCAAAAGAAGAAACCAATTAATTGAAGCATCAATTCGATAAACCTGAAAAACCAAAAACCTAAATAAATAATGAAATGAGGATTAAATACAAACTGAGTTTTATGATCGATTTGTTTGTAACATAATAACCTGTTTATTGATAATCGAACCTTATCATCTTGCAGCTAAGTCCAATTGCAGTTTGTTTGATCATAAATTAAATCATACAAGCAATTAATAAGCAGATCCAATAGAAGAAATAACATGTAAAAAGCTTACTACTTCAAAAGCTAATACTCCGATTAAATCATATCATATAAACAATTAAATCACATAAACAATAAACAATATACTCTGATTAAATCATATATATCATATACTGAGTAAACAATTAATATGCATATCCAATTTAAGGAGTAACGTGTTTATTGATAACCGAACCTTATCATCTTGCAACTAACCCACCTTATAATCTGCATTCATGAACCTGTTTATTGATGATCGGTGGATGTAAAAGGATTTAGATGAGAAATGGGGGAAAAAATAAGAAGATTGAAAGGGATTAGGTTGGACGATGGGTGTTTAGAATTAAGGGTATTTTAGAGAGGTGTGTTTTTTTAAGTTGATTTATTAGCTAAATTAATTAGAGGATGAATAATGATCATTAGATTAAGGGGTAGTTTGAAGTAATTTTTTAATCTAATAGTGATTAAAGGAGTTTTACAAATGAATTATTAGCTAATAAAAAATCTCTTTTAAGGTATATATATATATATATATATATATATATATATATATATATATATATATATATATATATATATATATATATATATATATATATATATATAATATTATATTAAAGCTTTCCATAATGTTTTTTTTTTTTTTTTTTTTACGATGAACCCCACTATGGGCCAGAGCACATTGGCCCCCCCACCGCAGGTAAACCCCGGGTAAACGGCAAGCCAGCCCTCCACCGCTACCAGGTAAGGCATTCTCCAGTTTGGTCATTAAATGCGGGCACCCCTTAGGATTGAACCAGAGACCTCCCCTTCACTGAAAGTGCTGGTGGCCACCCAGGCTAGGCCTGGATGGTTAGCTTTCCATAATGTTCTTTTCAGGTAACATTAAGTTCTTTTCTTTTGTCAAATGTAACAAACTAGTCATGAATATTCAAGATGCTTAAAGATTGATTCTTGATTTTTCTTAAAAACAAGATGATAACAATTGTTGATGTTAATGGCTCTTGGTCGTCCATTTGAATACATGGTGTTATTTTTAAGTTTTTCCATCACATCTTCATCAAGCCTATTATTATGTTTATGATACAAATATGCATGTCTTAGGGGGTGTTTGGGTTTGCGTTTTCAAAATTGATTATGCGTTTTGAATAATTAGAATCATAAAATCAGCTACAACAAAACGTGTTATAAATTAATGGTGTTTGGATTTGATTATATTGTTTGATAACGCAATAAATTAATAATCAGCTCTTTGAGTATTTGGCAAATCATATTATTTGATAATTTGATAAATTAACAAGTAATCAGGAGAAAAAGTTGGCACAAAAGAAAATAATCAGATAATTAAATAATCACGTTTTGACAAGGAATCAGGAGAAAACGTTGGCACAAAAGAAAATAATCAGATAATTAAATAACGGTGATTAATATAATTAATCATTGTATTATGTACAAGTGTTCTCATTGTACACGAATTAGAGTTGATCAAGATGAAGGTAGCACCATTACCACATAAATGTCTTCAATAAAACTATGGCTGGCAAACTAAACCCAAAACATAAAAACTGGGTCTGTTGGGTTTAAAATTTCGGGTCCATTGGGCCTTAAAATATCATAAAATATAAATATAGGGGGTCCAAAAGAGATTATAAAATATGGCAAAAAATTTACGGGGGTCCAATAGGTTTTAAAAACAGGTCCAACCGGGTCTATACAATTACAAATTCAAATTTTCACAAATCCAGATCAAACACAAAGTCAGTCGTCGATTTCTATGTCGTGATTCCAGAAAACTCGTCATGAACCCTAAATAGCGTAAATCCCCACATCGCCAATATATTCTCTCATCATAAACCCTAAATCGCGTAATAAGATGTATAATTTCATCCCCAAATTGTCAAATTGAAAGTCGTGATTCCAGATCTGTATCTATCGCAGCTCGTCATAAACCCTAAATCAACTCATGGTTTGTATTTAAAGGAAAAAGGTGAAGTTTTTGTGATTACAGGTTTTTCTATTTTACATTCAGATGTGTAGCTTTAGTTAATTTATTAAAATTATCCATTTTAAATCAATGCTTGATGACTTAATTTTAACCATATCATTAGCTTCACGCTTCTATTTTACATTCAAATGGGTTGAATTGGTTTGAGAAACATGGACGCCATTGTTGATCATTTTGTGTTTAATTTGTTTCCCAAAAAGAAATTAATTTACTTTATGCTTAATTTGGACAGTCCGTCTTTATTTCATGCTGTGGTTTTTTTAATTTGGATTACATGTTATGATTTTGTTTTTATGCAAATAACTTCTTCTTCTTGAATAATAGTTGATTCTCTGAAAAAGTGAATTTAATTGAGCCATCACAATCTATGCAACGTGCTGGTCAGAGCCTTATAAAAGGTATGCGTTTTGACCCAACTGCAATCTCTTTCATACAATAATTAAATTAATAATTATAGTTAAAATATATTTAAATTGCATCTTCTTATGTGATTTAGATCTTAAGAATTTGCCACATATTCAGAGCTACAGTAGCATTCAGTCACTAAGTCGAAATATAAGCAAGTCTGAAAGAAAACACGACCTAGTCATCGCTTTAAGCAACTTTTAGTTCACCATATATAATTTTTGTGACGTGTGTAATGTTCTTGCATAAACCATTTTATTTAATTTATTACGTTTATTTCTAAATGTTCTTGAGTTCATAGTTGATTTTGTTTTTATGCTAATAACTTCTTGAATAATAGTATGCTTCATGTGGGTTTATGAGCTCTTATTTTATATTTTAATCTATTACAGATTATTGAAAAATAGGTGATTTGCAATGAGTATGTCAGAAGAGAATGTTCAACAAGAACCCGTGGATGTTTTAGAGAATGAAGAATGTGACGATCCGAAAATTTTTGACCAAATTTTAACTTAATTCTTATATAGTTTTGACATGATAAGCAAAGTCTGTAATGTTGAGTCTCAAAATTTTTGAACTATTTTAATGTATTCATTTAAACTGTAACTATTTTCGATGATTCACGAACCATTAATTGTAAACACAAATGTAAATATAAATAATTATATATGTAAATAATTACATTATATATATCAATGAACCATTATGTAATTTAGTTATTATGAAAGATAATTTTAAATGACTAAAACTTGTTATTTTAAATATATATAGTATATTTGATATAGATGGTTTCGAACATAATTTGTCAACGTTATCAAAGTATTAAATGTATAATGTTATACCTTGAGTTTAATTGTTTAATATATATAATTAGTTATCTACTTAATATTTGAAACATAATTGTATAAATAGTAGTGTATATATATATATATATATATATATATATATATATATATATATATATATATATATATATATATATGTGAATTCTATTCATAATTGTATATATATATATATATATATATATATATATATATATATATGAATTCTATTCATAATTGTTATTAAATTGCAATATATACATGTTAAATAATCAATAAATGTTACCATATAATTTAAGATATGATTATATTACATAATTAATAAATTGTAATACATTAAATGTAATTACAAGTTAACGTATAGTTGTTATAGTAAAATTTTCATTTCTTTCATTATTATTATTGGTATTAATATCAATGTTAGTAATATTAATAATATTATTATTATTATGGTTACAAATATATATTTAATGTTATGATTATTAAAATGAAGATTTTAAATATAAATATTATTATAAGAATGATAAAAATTATAATTTAGTTGTAATTCAAATATTATTAATTATCATTATTATTATTAAACTTATTAAAATTATCATTATTATTATTAATATTAAAGTATTATTAATATATTTATATTTATTCATTATTAATAATAAATATATATAACCTAAAAGTCAGATATAAGGTACAAAGTCTGTTAGACATCATTACCCACTCTTTATATTTTCTGTTGACTAAAAAAAATTGTGTCGACACAATCTTGCTATAAAACAACCGAATATTTCAGATTTGTTGACAAGAAATGATTCAAGTTTTCCTATCAATTATCAAGTATATTTACTAACAGCTGTTAATTAACTGAGAAATTAAACAGAAAAATAATACATCGACTGTCTCCTCTGTTCGCGAATTTTATCTCACCAAAAGCTCAACTTCAAACCATTCTTCAAACTCCTTAAATGTAGAAGTGTTAGGAATCATCTAGCCAAACAAACTGTAAAATCTCAGCCTTCAATTCTTCTAAACAAATTCTAATTTTGGAGTCAAAGTTTAATTTCGAAAAGTCAAACGAATCGTTCATCGCGAAATTCGAGTTTGTTCTGATGTTTCCAGTTAAATTGACGACGGTGAAAGTTTATAGGTATGATTTAGAATCTTTTTTATGAAGAAACCATAATCTAAAATAGTCTAAATTGTTGAATCAAGTTTTAAGTTTATATATATTTTTTCGCGATACCAGTTACTGCTGCTATCAATTCTTTTTAAATTTTTCTTTTTAGTTTTATTACACGTAAATAACCAACATTCTGGTAGCCTCTGCAAATCCTAAAAACGATTTGATGAATGGTGGTTATTGTGATTTTCGGTTATTTGGAATATTGATGAAGAAGAGAAACAGAAATTATAGGGTAAATATAAATGGGTTTAGTACTATAACAGAAAAACAGGATTGGAAAAATGGTTAAGAGGGTTCGTATGTGAGCGGGAGGTCGCAGGTTCGAGCCGTACAGTGGCCTGTTTTTTTTTAACCCGATTCCTTAAGGTAGTATTCCATTTTTTTATTATTATTATTATTATTATTATTATTATTATTATTATTATTATTATTATTATTATTATTATTATTATTATCCTAGTTATTATTATTATAACTATTAATAGAATAAGTATTATTATTATTATTATTATTATTATTATTATTATTATTATTATTATTAGGGTTATTGTTATTATTAATATATTAATATTGCTATTATTATTATTATCCTTATCATTATCATTAAAAGTATTATCACTAAAAATTATAGAATTATCATTATTATTAATATGGGTATTATTATTATTACTATGATTATGATTATTAATATTATTACTAATATTATGAAAATAATACAAATTAATATTACTTTCATTAATATTAGCATTGGTATCATTTTTATAACTATTAGTATTATTATTACTAGTGACATTACCCTATTAACTATTAGACAAAAGTTATGAATAGTACAGGGGTACATCCGTCATTTCACTAAAAAAGGTAAAACTGTCTTTTCCAGCCTCTTCTCCTTTCTTCCATATTCTTCCACTCTTCTTCTACATAATTTTACTACACATAGTAAAACCTCTTAAACCCCACCGCCAAACACCACCTCCAACCACCAACGGAAGCAAAAAAAAAAAAAAAAAAAAAAAAAAAAACTTACAACTCCTCTAATCTAATAGACCAAAAAAAATTGAAAACTCATCTACTCAAACATAAATCGTTTTATTAACTATTAGACAAAAGTTATGAATAGTATAGGGGTACATCCGTCATTTCACTAAAAAGGGTAAAACTGTCTTTTCCAGCCTCTTCTCCTTTCTTCCATATTCTTCCAGACTCTTCTTCCACATAATTTTACTACACATAGTACAACCTCTTAAACCCCACCGCCAAACACCACCTCCAACCACCAACGGAAGCAAAAAAAAAAAAAAAAAAAAAACAAACAAAAACTTACAACTCCTCTAATCTAATAGAACAAAAAAATTGAAAACTCATCTACTCAAACATAAATCTAATAAAACAAAAAAATAACAACGCATCTAATCCTCGGACAAAAATAGCCACTTCCGGCAACTACAGCCGACGGCTACCACTACCGTCACCCAGATCTGAAAAGAGAAAAGTTGTTAAACCAATGTAACAAAAAACACATAAATAAAAAATATAGAAGCAAACGAAATTAAAATTTGAAAAAAAAAGTCATATCTGAAGCCAAAAAATCATAACCAAAAATAATAAAAAAAAAATAATCAGATCCATACATGCAAACTCTCTGAAGGCGGTTTCGTGTTTGATGAACTATATATACATACCTGAAAACTTTAATATTGGCGATTCGGGAATTGTTTGGCCGGGAAATAGAAAGGTAGGGAAAGGTTCCATGTAGAAGAAAATGCGTAACAAAAAGAAGATGCATGTAGTTATGGCGCCGTAAGGTGGCAGCCGGTGGTCGGCCACCAAAAAATACACGAAAGGTCATTTATTTGGTGCTTTGTTAGCGGTATGTGGTGCTAAATTAATGACGGTAAGATAAGAAAGGGGAGAGACGGCGGTTGATAACGATCAATGACGGCAGTTGGAGTGACTGGTAGTCTGAGGCGGTTGTATGTTGAACGACGACGGCTGATGGTAAGCTTAGGATGGTCGTACCGGCGATTTGAATTGGATAGTTGGTGGACAGACTTTTTGGTGGAGATGAAAGATAATGAGAAAAGGATTGAGAGTTTTAGATTAGTGGACGTCAAACATTTTATCAATTGTAGTTCAATGAACTTTTTGTTCTCAATACACAGAGAAAATACACAGAGAAAATAGAAAAAGTAAGCCTCGGGAATGGAATACGGAGTATTTATTTATTGACTAAATTGAAATTATTAAAATTATATACTCCGTGTTACTATAATACATTTAAAACAAATTGGGCCAAGCCCTTACCCCAATTTTAAAATTATAGATCAGATCCATTATAATTTTTTTTTAATTTTTAAATATTTTTACTAACTTAATACTAAATATTAAATTACTAATAATTTAATGAATTTGTTTTAAAATTATTTTTTTAACTTTTTTAGATGATATTCGTTTCAATCATTTTTAATAGCTTTCACTGGAGTATATATATTTATATTTTTTTTTCCTTTTCAATGACGATGAGTAAACGTTTAAACTATTGATGTGTATGTCAGTACTATACTAGATCATTTATTAAAATTTCAGCACTACGTTAACCTAAACGTAAACCATCGACGGCTCACAACAGCGTTCCCGACGCGAAGCCAGGGCCTGTCAGCTAGTAGGTATCATTATTAATAATATCATTATTATTACTATTATCATTATTAATAAAGTTATTATTATTATTATTATTATCAGTAAAAGATTATTATCAAAACTATCATTTAACAGATAAAAATTTTGTACATAAAATATATTTATTACCTATACTAAAACTATATTAATATTACATATACATTATATATTAAACCTAAAAACATTATCTACATAAATATTTACATTTAACAAATTTTGATTTAACAATATAAATATATAGATATATATGTATTAATATAACTATATGTATAAATAATAATATACAAAATAAATATAAATAATCTTTGAAATAAAAAAATATATTACTAAATTAACTAAGTAATATATATATAAACTAGTTTGATTATTATTACATGTAAATTATATGTGTTAATATATATATAAATGATATAGGTTCGTGAATCCGAGTCCAACCCTACGTTGTTCAATGCCGTCATATGTATTTTTACTACAAAATACAGTACGGTGAGTTCATTTGATTCCCTTTTACTCTTTACATTTTTGGGACTGAGAATACATGCGCTGTTTTATAACTATTTTGTTAAATGCTTTTGAAATATATTTTGAACTGCGAATACATGAAATACTTTTATAACTCTTTTACAAAATAGACACAAGTAATCGAAACTACATTCTATGGTTGAATTATCGAAATCGAATGTACCCTTTTTATCATGTCCGATGTTTTCCCGAAATGATGGCGAATTTATCATGTCCGATGTTTTCCCGGAATGATGGCGAATTTATCATTCCGATGTTTTTCCGGAATGATGGCGAATTTATCATGTCCGATGTTTTCCCGGAATGATGGAGAATTTATCATGTCCGATGTTTTCCCAGAATGATGGCGATTTTATCATGTCCGAAGTTTTCCCAGAATGATGGAGAATTTATCATGTCCGAAGTTTTCCCGGAATGATGGCAAATTTATCATGTCCGAAGTTATCCTGGAATGATGAGGATATTCTATATGCAATTTGTTAAGGTCGATTACCAGGTGTTCAATCCATATGAATGAATTTTATGCATAATGGTTATGGGAAATGGGAATATTAAATCTGATGGTCTATTAAAATGATGAATTTTATTGTTTACGATAAACCTATGAACTCACCAACCTTTTGGTTGACACTTGAAAGCATGTTTATTCTCAGGTATGAAAGAAATCTTCCGCTGTGCATTAGCTCATCTTAAGGATATTACTTGGAGTCATTCATGACATATTTTGAAAGACGTTGCATTCGAGTCGTTGAGTTCATTAAGATTATTATTAAGTCAATTATAATTGGATAGTGGATATTATGAAATGGTATGCATGCCTGTTAATTGTCGATGTAAAGAAAGTTTGTCTTTTAAAAACGAATGCAATGTTTGTAAAATGTATCATATAGAGGTCAAATACCTCGCAATGTAATCATATGTTATTGTATTTGTCCTTATGGATTAGGACGGGTCTTTACATGTGGTATCAGAGTGGTGGTCTTAGCGAACCAGGTCTTGCATTAGTGTTTCTAACTGATAGTTGTTTAGATGCATTAGTGGGTCTGGACTTCGACCGTGTCTGCATGTCAAAAGTTTTGCTTATCATTTAGTGTCGAAAATTATTTGCTTATCATCCTTTAAAGTCTAAACACGTCTTACTGCCTCTATCGCATAGATAGTGTATAGATAAATTCATATCTTAGCGTATCTGTTATTGTTACCTTTGCCTAACAGCTTCTGTAGATTCCTCCGTAACTTATGGGATTTTAGTATTTTATATGCATATGTAAATTATGTATTGCAGGGTACTAATCTACATCCTATAATCTATTTCTTATCGAAAATCCTTCATCTAATCGTACGAGATGAATCCCTCAACCAGTTCGAGTCCCTCGGATTTCGATAGCTATTCCGATAGTTATTCCGACAGCTATTCTGACATGGATGTTCACCTAAGCTCCGGAAGCAGCGTCACCAGAATGAATCAACCAATCAGCCATCCCCAATTTATTTGATGGATTCGTAGTCGACTTAATCAATGGAGACAAGAAGAAGGCAATCCTTTCCATCAACCAAATTCACCTCTTGGCGAAGAACCTGAAGCACTTACCGGCGAATCCATTTGAAACACCATTTTCACACTCATTTTCAGAATACCTTGCCACGATTATATTCTATCTAAAATTCTAAACCTTATTCATTCGCTCGTTCCAACCGACAATCATCCCGGGATAATAGAAGAAGTCAACGAACTTCACGCTCGAGAAATAAATTTGGAGAATATGGTGCAAAAGTTACAAACACCAGCAGCATAAACAATACCATCATCAGCAACATCAACAGTACCATCACCACCATCAACAGCAACATCCGCATCTCATGCCTTAACATCTCATTCTGTACCCTGAGTATAATCATCGTTCTACGTGACGTTCTACATTATTTATCTTCGTTCGACATGATGATTATGTAATCTCTAATGTTTTAGAGATTATGTACTCTAATTCTAACCGAAAAGCAAATGAGTTTAATGTTATATTAACTCATTAAATCCATAATTACATCTGAAAAAAATATATATGTATATATGTTTTCATAAAGACTGTAATTAAAAATTCTTTTGTACAAACTGTTAATGGTGAAAATATTTTAACGAGTAGGTAATACTCGAGAAATATTTAGATTTCACATTAATAAATTACATTGTACATTATTCGATGCTGATTCAACAGTCATTCACTATCCTACTTACAACCACCGATATACGTATCCGTTCACCGCAGAATAACCATTTTCATCCAATTTCATATTTGGATTTTGATTTACCAGAATCCAACAAGTGGCATAATGAAGAAAACATTGGACAAAATAAAATTTGTTAGAAATAAACAAACTAACTATGAGAAATTCTATTAAGAATCCACGCTAACAAAATCCTAGCTAACTGTTCCTAGCTAACTGTTAATTCCTATTACATTTATTTATCGCAATTTATTTATCGCAATTTTAATTCTCGCCATTTTATTTATCGTCATTTAATTTCTGTTATTTATTTTACGCACTTTAAATATCGGGACACTTATACAAGGTTTTGACATATCATATCGACGCATCTATATATATTATTTGGAATAACCATAGACACTCTATATGCAGTAATGCTTGAGTTAGCTATACAGGGTTGAGGTTGATTCTCAAATAATATATATAATTTGAGTTGTGATCGAGTCTGAGACATGTACACGGGTCACGATACGTATTAATTAATTCGAATATTATAAACTATATATGAATGATTGAGTTAGTGACTGTGGACTGCTAACTGTGGACTATCAAGATTGGACAATTAAAATGAATTAAAATATTGATTATAACATATGAAACTAAACAATTCTTCAAGTTTGCCACTTGATTTCATCTTAAACCTCATTTGTATCTTGACGATTACAATCTGCGTTCAAACCCTTTCATGATTCTTGAAAATACCTCAATCGAGAAGATGAACCAACCGCACTTCATCTACGGAAAGAAAGATTTATGCATATAGTTATGCACCTGAAAACACTCGGAACCTGAGTAAATGTTTAACACGTATCTGTGCTATTTCATTTAGTGTTATTATTACCCAAAATAACTTGGTGATTCCTTTCAAAGTAGCAAATTTTGTCACAGCTCCAGCAAGTCAACTTTGACTTTTCGTTCGAAACAACCTTATTATAACCTTGAAATATATGCGTGCTCTTTTATTGTTACCAGGGGAACCTTTTATATTCCACCATATTACCATCAGCGTTTAATCATCTAAAAACACAATTCTCCTGAAACCACCTCGGATTGATAACCAATGATTAAGATATCGTAGCATTAAATGCATAGGAAAAAAAATAGTAGATGGTCTAAACGGCCAAAAGTTTGATGATAAAGAAGGAAGTGTTAGGAAGGCTCGATAGAAAATTTGGTACTGAAAAACATATTGAGTAAACCATGAAGGAGACCAAGGCCAAATACAAGGACCATACCATATATTCAAAGAAACCAGGTACTTCTGGATCCGATGAAACCTTCAACGAATATCTTGCTCCGTACTCATGTTAAAATCTTGCGAAAAATCTTTCTTCATCAACCATCGAACTTAGAAATACCAAAATATCATTATAAATATCCTCGATATTTCTGAAGATATTTTCATAACTATTCTGATCCGATATTAATTATCTTTTCGCGCTATCTGCATTACATCATAAAAGAAATTATTTTAGTTTCTAAATTCTGAAACCTTCGAGTTTAAATTATGAATGTTTTTGAAGTAGTGTTGGAAATTGATGCATGAGTTAGTATAATATAATGACACTTGATCAACGTGATTATATTACAGTAAGTCATGCTGAGTTTCTAATGGAACTTGATGATTCACAGACTATAACGTCATCACGTGCCATGTTACACGACTCTTACATTCTATCAAATCTCTAAACATATCGAGAACATATCTTCCTGATAGTTCTATCTTTTCTCTTGAATTCTGGTAATTTAACCAATCAAGATCGTGTCACTACGATTTCCTTCTTAGAACATTAACTATGTTCATTCCGAATTTCATATCTATAAATTCTGGACCATTATTGGCTTGACTTAGAATCGAGAAGAGAATAAAAGGTAAAGAGCTCTGAAATATAAGGTAGAATATAAAGCTCGATAACAACACATAAATTACAAAACGTGTATATCAATGGTTATCGCAACATAAAGACACGGGAGAATTAAAAACACTATAACCCCAAGGGCAAAGTAGAAGTAAACAGACTCCTCCGGTGGAAGTTAGAAAAGGAGAATGATTGTTGCGATAGTCAGGATAAGGACAAGGATCAGAACTTGATTGAGCATTTTCATAATCTTTTGAATTTGGAAATTGAGTTTAGGAGTGGTAAAAGTAATGGAACGGAAGAAGTTAATTTATAGTGAAATATATGATAAAGAAATCGAGGCGGATCTTCGCATTTAATTAGAGAGATCCTAATTTCTTGAATTACCGAAGAATCAAATCTTATATAGATTCAAAGATTATCTCTAAATTCCTTGAATTCCGAAAATCAACTGTGACTACGTCACCAGTAAAGTCAAACCTGCATTTACTCATTTCACTCTTTTGTGACAGCTTCACTCGTATGCTTCATATGATCGAATCGTTTTATTTATATTAATCAATGATGATAAAACTTTATTTATCAACTCATATCCGTCATGAAAACATTTTTATTATTAGCCATGACAACCTCACTCAAATTTCAGGACAAAATTTCTTTAACGGGTAGGTACTGTGACGACCCTGAAATTTTTGATCAAATTTAAACTTAATTCTTATATAGTTTCGACACGATAAGCAAAGTCTGTAATGTTGAGTCTCAAAATTTTTGAACTGTTTTAATGTATTCATTTAAGCTGTGACTATTTTCGATGATTCACGAACCTTTAATTGTAAACACAAATGTAAATATAAATAATTATATATGTAAATAATTACATTATATATATCAATGAACCATTATGTAATTAGGTATTATGAAAGATAACTTTGAATGACTAAAACTTGTTATTTTAAATATATAGAGTATATTTGATATAGATGGTTTCGAACATAATTTGTCAACGTTATCAAAGTATTAAATGTATAATGTTATACCTTGAGTTTAATTGTTTAATATATATAATTAGTTATCTACTTAATATTTAAAACATAATTGTATAAATAGTAGTATATATATATATATATATATATATATATATATATATATATATATATATATATATATATATATATATATATATATGAATTCTATTCATAATTGTTACTAAATTTTAATATATACATGTTAAATAATCAATAAATGTTACCATATAATTTATGATATGATTATATTACATAATTAATAAATTGTAATACATTAAATGTAATTACAAGTTAAAGTATAGTTGTTATAGTAAAATTTTCATTTCTTTCATTATTATTATTGGTATTAATATCAATGTTAGTAATATTAATAATAATATTATTATTATGGTTACAAATATATATTTAATGTTATGATTATTAAAATGAAGATTTTAAATATAAATATTATTATAAGAATGATAAAAATTATAATTTAGTTGTAATTCAAATATTATTAGTTATCATTATTATTATTAAACTTATTAAAATTATCATTATTATTATTAATATTAAAAGTATTATTAATATATTTATACTTATTCATTATTAATAATAAATATATATAACCTAAAAGTCAGATATAAGGTACAAAGTCTGTTAGACATCATTACCCACTCTTTATATTTTCTGTTGACAAAAAAAAATTGTGTCGACACAATCTTGCTATAAAACAAGTGAATATTTTAGATTTGATGACAAAAAATGATTCAAGTTTTCCTATCAATTAGCAAGTATATTTACTAACAGTTGTTAATTAACTGAGAAATTAAACAAAAAAATAATACATCGACTGTCTCTGTTCGCGAATTTTATCTCACCAAAAGCTCAACTTCAAACCATTCTTCAAAATCCTTAAATGTAGAAGTGTTAGGAATCATCTAGCCAAACTAACTGTAAAATCTCAGCCTTCAATTCTTCCAAACGAATTCTAATTTTGGAGTTAAAGTTTAATTTCGAAAAGTCAAACGAATCGTTCATCGCGAAATTCGAGTTTGTTCTGATGTTTCCAGTTAAATTGACGACAGAGAAAGTTTATAGGCATGATTTAGAATCTTTTTTATGAAGAAACCATAATCTAAAATAGTCTAAATTGTTGAATCATGTTTTAAGTTTATATATTTTTTTTCGCGATACCAGTTACTGCTGCTATTGATTCTTTTTAAATTTTTCTTTTTAGTTTTATTACACGTAAATAACCAACATTCTGGTAGCCTCTGCAAATCCTAAAAATGATTTGATGAATGGTGGTTATTGTGATTTCCAATTATTTGGAATATTGATGAAGAAGAGAAACAGAAATCATAGGGTAAATATAAATGGGTTTAGTACTATAACAGAAAAACACGATTGGAAGAATGGTTAATAGGGTTCATATGTGAGCGGGAGGTCGCAGGTTCGAGCTTTGCAGTGGCTTGTATTTTTTTTAAACCCGATTCCTTAAGGTAGTATTCCATTTTTTTATTATTATTATTATTATTATTATTATTATTATTATTATTATTATTATTATTATTATTATTATTATTATTATTATTATTATTTACGTTATTAGTATCCTAGTTATTATTATTATAACTATTAATAGAATAATTATTATTATTATTATTATGATTAGGGTTATTGTTATTATTAATATATTAATATTGCTATTATTATTATTATCCTTATCATTATCATTAAAAGTATTATCACTAAAAATTATAGAATTATCATTATTATTAATATGGGTATTATTATTATTACTATGATTATGATTATTAATATTATTACTAATATTATGAAAATAATTCAAATTAATATTACTTTCATTAATATTAGCAATGGTATCATTTTTATAACTATTAGTATTATTATTACTAGTGACATAGGTATTATGATGACCCGAAAATTTCTGACCAAATTTAAACTTAATCTTTGTATGATTAACATTTCTGACACGATAAGCAAAGTCTGTAAAACTGAATCTCAAAATTTTTGAACTACTTTCATATATTCAAATACCTTTCGGTTGTTCTTGACGATTCGCGAACAATTATATGTATATAGATACATATATATATACTATAACTTGAAAACATAACAATGTATTAATTGTTTGATACCGTACATTAAACTTATTGGTTTAAATATTTATTTGAATATATATGAAAAGTTGGAATATTAATTGTATGAATAACTTGCGACGTATATTTAAAACGTGTTTATGAATGTTGAAAATATATATTAACTTGGTCATAAAACGATTTGTTATTATACATATATTAACAAATAGCGAGACAATGATTTATAGAAGTAAATGACCAAAACACTCGAAAGTTTAAGATACACTTAGAATGATATAGTTTATTGATAATTTAAGACTATATTTTGACAAAGGTACGAGTCACAAAACGTAAATTGCGAGTTTTCTAAGCGTACGAAAATGCGTTCGAGAAACCGGAACCGGGACATAAGTCGAGTGACAATGTACGAGTCATCGGAACGAAAATTACAAGTCAACTATGCACATGAATTTAATATAATATATAATTAATTATTTAAATTATATATATTATATATATTATATTTAATTATGTCGAAAAACAAGAAAACAAAAAATATGTGAGCTGGATCTGACGGCCATGCGATCGCATGAGAAATAGGCATAAAATCCATGCGATCGCATGGGCATCAGAATCAGGAATTATGGCTATAAATATCAGGTTTCTGCTCGAGTTTTTTTACACTTATATTACTCCCTAAGTATTTATTTATTATATTAATAATAATAATAATAATAATAATAATAATAATAATAATAATAATAATAATAATAATAATAATAATAATAATAATAATAATAATAATTATTATTATTATTATTAATCTTAATATTTTTAGTAATATTATACATAAAATATTACGACGAGGTCATGAGCGTGTCACTTTCAAAACAAGCTTCAAACGGGATAGAACTAAGGAAATTATGGGTTATAGCTATGGAGGTTATGGGTAATGTTCATGGGTATTGTTCGCAAGTCAAACCTAGTATTTATCATCTCTGTTGCGTCTACGTACTTTCCTGCAATATTGAATCTCAATATTGATACGTGAGCATTCATATCTTATCTTTTATATATTAATAGTGTATACATGTCTAGTGCTCGAGTATATATTTATACATGCTTGTATGCTAAATTTCGTCGTTAAACAGTTTATAATGAATCACGAATTAAATACATATATTACTGGTAAAAGGTATATGATATACATGTTTTCGGAAAGCTGGCGAAAAATCAATAACTTTTCATTTAGAAATCGCGTAATTTCGATGAACGAATCAAAAGATATGGTCAACTGAATTATAATTGACGTTAATTGAAATTGCTTTTGAATATGCAATTAATATTTAAACAACCTGTTTATGAGATTGATAAAATACTACTAGCCAAGTAAATGAATCCTTATATAAGGCACGTCTCGTTTTGTTGAACAATTGTCAAAATTGACTTTTTGAAATGACTTTTGATAACTTTTGTATGTCAATCTCGAGCATTAGGATTGTGATACACTATAACCCAACCTAGTTTATTAGACATGTATTGACCAACATATGTTCTCTAGGTTGAGATCTACGGTTAATCTTGCATTCCGAGTTACGGTCACTTTTTGATGAATGACCTTATGTGCTGCTAAGGTGAGTTTATAGATCCCTTTTTAAATGCTTTAAATATTTTGGGCTGAGAATACATGCAATTTATTTTAAACGCAATGGATACAAGTACATACTTAATTCTACACTGAGTTTGAACCGAAAATCCCTTAGCTTTGGTAACTAGTAACTGCCAGTTATAAGAACTGGTGGGCGCGAGTAGTAGTATATGGATCCATAGGGCTTGATATCCCCGTCCGAGCTAGAGCGCTAGCCTTTTAACAGACGTATGCTATTTGAGAAGCGTACACGTTGGTTTGCGTGTATTATTAAGATGATTATACAAAGGGTATAAAATATATATACGTTAAGTTTAGTTACCAGGGTGCTCAATTTCGTAGAATATTTTGATAAACGTTTCTGGATGAAACAACTGAAAACTTGTGATTCACCTTTATATACAGATTATGCGCAACATTAAAACTATGAACTCACCAACCTTTGTGTTGACACTTTTAAGCATGTTTATTCTCAGGTTTCTAGAAGTCTTCCGCTGTTTGCTTATGTGTGATACAAGCTATGTGCATGGAGTCATACATGCTTTATTCAAGAAAACTTTGCATTCACAAAATCATCACCGTGTATCTTATTTTGACTTCATTGTCAACGGATTTATTATAGTAAACTATTATTTATGGTGATTGTCTATATGTAGAAATCATCAAACGTTGAAAACCTTAGAAATTGATATTCATTTATTGTGTACCTTTTGAAAAGAATGCAATGTTTACAAAACGTATCATATAGAGGTCAAATACCTCGCAATGAAATCAATGAATGACGTGTTCGTCCATATGGATTTGGAGCGATCGTCACGGGTATCATTATTAATAATATCATTATTATTACTATTATCATTATTAATAAAGTTATTATTATTATTATTATTATTATTATTATTATTAGTAAAAGATTATTATCAAAACTATCATTTAACAGATAAAAATTTTGTACATAAAATATATTTATTACCTATACTAAAACTATATTAATATTACATATACATTATATATTAAACCTAAAAACATTATCTACATAAATATTTACATTTAACAAATTTTGATTTAACAATATAAATATAAAGATATATATGTATTAATATAACTATATGTATAAATAATAATATACAAAATAAATATAAATAATCTTTGAAATAAAAAATATATATTACTAAATTAAATAAGTAATATATATAAACTAGTTTGATTATTATTACATGTAAATTATATGTGTTAATATATATATATATATATAAATGATATAGGTTCGTGAATCCGAGTCCAACCCTACGTTGTTCAATGCCGTCATATGTATTTTTACTACAAAATACAGTATGGTGAGTTCATTTGATTCCCTTTTACTCTTTACATTTTTGGGACTGAGAATACATGCGCTGTTTTATAACTGTTTTGTTAAATGCTTTTGAAATATATTTTGAACTGCGAATACATGAAATACTTTTATAACTGTTTTACGAAATAGACACAAGTAATCGAAACTACATTCTATGGTTGAATTATCGAAATCGAATGTGCCCTTTTTATCATGTCCGATGTTTTCCCGAAATGATGGTGAATTTATCATTCCGATGTTTTCCCGGAATGATGGCGAATTTATCATGTCCGATGTTTTCCCGGAATGATGGCGAATTTATCATGTCCGATGTTTTCCCGGAATGATGGCGATTTTATCATGTCCGAAGTTTTCCCGGAATGATGGCGATTTTATCATGTCCGAAGTTTTCCCGGAATGATGGCGAATTTATCATGTCCGAAGTTTTCCCGAAATGATGGCAAATTTATCATGTCCGAAGTTGTCCCGGAATGATGAGGATATTCTATATGCAATTTCTTAAGGTCGATTACCAGGTGTTCAATCCATATGAATGAATTTTATGCATAATGGTTATGGGAAATGGGAATATTAAATCTGGTAGTCTATTAAAATGATGAATTTTATTGTTTACGATAAACCTATGAACTCACCAACCTTTTGGTTGACACTTGAAAGCATGTTTATTCTCAGGTATGAAAGAAATCTTCCGTTGTGCATTAGCTCATCTTAAGGATATTACTTGGAGTCATTCATGGCATATTTTGAAAGACGTTGCATTCGAGTCGTTGAGTTCATCAAGATTATTATTAAGTCAATTATAGTTGGATAGTGGATATTATGAAATGGTATGCATGCCTGTCAATTGTCGATGTAAAGAAAGTTTGTCTTTTAAAAACGAATGCAATGTTTGTAAAATGTATCATATAGAGGTCAAATACATCGCAATGTAATCATATGTTATTGTATTTGTCCTTATGGATTAGGACGGGTCTTTACAGAAGACGCTAGTTCTTCTACAACGGGCAAAAAACGTTCGCGTGTATGGGATTATTTTGTTAAGTTACCTTTAGGGGATGAGGGAGTGCAAAAGGCGAGATGTAACAACTGTGGCACACTAATTAAGACTGAGTTTGGAACTTCCAATATGAAACGGCATATCCCCAGGTGTTTTAGCAACGATCAGTCTGCTCCGCCACAAAATCGTATTCGTTTAGACCAAACAGTTTACCGAGAGAAGTTGGCAATTTCTATTATCAAACATGGCTACCCATTCTCCTATGTTGAACACGAGGCAACAAGAGATTTGCACATGTTTTTACATGCAGATACAAAGCCAATAACAAGAAACACCGCAAAAAGAGATGTTGTGAAGATTTTTGAGAAAGAGAAAGCTATTCTTAAACATAAGTTAGAGAGTATCAAGAGTAGGATATGCTTTACTTCCGATTTGTGGACATCCGTTACTACCGACGGTTACATGGCATTGACAGCACATTATGTTGATGAGAGTTGGACATTAAGAAACAAAGTGTTGAATTTTCGAGTTATTCCTCCTCCACACGGTGGTGTTCTACTAGCAGAGTACATGATCAACTTTTTGAAAGATTGGGGAATCGAGAAAAGAGTTTTCACTATTACATTGAAGTCTTTGAAATTTCTTTGTAGTTTTGTTGAATGATTTGTAGTTTGAAAGCCTTGAACTTTCTCTGTTGTTTCTATAAATATGACAATGATCTTAATTTCTTGTATGTGGATTTACGAGAAATTTGTTGCTTCTTTGTGTTTATATTCATGTACCAAAGGATATCTAAAATTTTGAAGAATAAATTTTGAAAACCTATTTCGAGAAGCTTTCCTGATCTATATGACATATAGTCTCTCGGATTTGTGTCATCATCTTATTTACCATGATTCTGAACATGTAAGCTAGAGTTATATTATACAAAATAAATCATATCATATATATGATTATGTACAAGTAAATAAGTAATGTTACTCAAGTTTTTAAAATAACTTGTTTAATAATTAATATCGACGAATGAAAAGGAAACAAAATGAAACCATGAGATAGATACAACATCTACGAAATACACTAAATTTTCTTTCAAGTATTTTTAGCATCCAATACAACTTGTTCGAACAGTGAATCCCTGTAGTCAACCAATTTAAACAAATATTATATTAAAGAATTCACACACACACAAAAGAAAAAAGGTCTCTACCCGACCCGACCCGCTTTTGACCCGACCCGTTCAAAATTTCAGACCCGTTTCGACCCGGACTTATTTAAACCCATACCCGTTTCGACCCGACCCAACCCGACCCAATTGTCAGGCATAAATAAAACGCATCAACCAAGAAAATGAAAAACAACACTCCGATTTTAACCAATTTATTTGCTCGTTGCTTAATTAGTGGTTGAAGGGATACTAGCAAGTTGCTCAGACCAATAACCATTCCAAACAGCTCCTCAAAACTCAATTTTTGACCTCTTACATTAGTTGGAGATTGAAACATGCTTCAAATAAAATCAAACAAGCAGTAAAGGAGGAGATCCTAAAATCTAGTAATAAGCCCCCAAAAACCATATAGTGAATAGTAAAAACATCACAAAAATAAAGAGGTAATGTTTAATCTTAATCATACTCTCTATGATATAAGATACTTGGCCCCGACCCACAAGTAACATATGATAAACGTCAATGAGGCTTATGCGGTAAACTCTATCAAAAAAACCTTCTAAAGGTTTTCCATATCAAAGTAGAATGGTAGGTCTAGAATAAGGAGATGCACGAAAATGTATTAAACTGTATTCAATAATTGTTGGGACTTAGATGTAAAGGGGAAAGACGTACTGGCTATAAATACCCCCACCCTCTTGGTTTAGGATTGATGCCCTAGCCAATGTTCAAGAGAGCCTAGTGAAAAAGTTAGTTACAAATCTCAGATCAAGTATCTCTTTCTTCATTTGTCACCTCACTCTCTAAAACTAAAACACTATGTTTATTGCGGACGATTTAGCTCCGGTTGATGGGTTTTCTTTGCCCTTAGACGATTTATGGCTTCAAAGGTATTATACGACCTAAAACATGCATGTTTATTGTAGCATTTTGTGTTGGAACCGTGAATAAGATATCGGCTTCTATTCCAAAGAGTTGGCTGTGGTGGGCTATGTTGAGTATGTTTTGACCCATTAAGATTTATGGGCTATATTGGGTATGTTTTGACAGGATAAATGGGTCTGTCTGTGACCCATGGCTCACTAAAGTCTATGGACTGTTTTGTGACCCATCAGGGATGATGGCCCACATAACTTGTGACCTTCTACTTGCAACTCAGTTACAACATGGTGTACAAAAGGTTTGAAACTGATGTCTAATGATTATTTGGTTAATGATATTACTAATTAGGGTTAATGTATCAGTTAGGGATTTGTTGTGTACATATACAGCAACATTTTTAACTTTAAGTACACCACCAGTAGAAGCATAATACAGATACTCTAGTTGTTGTTACGTAGCTCACTAACTACAAATTTAACCGATCAAATTTTTTGTTATGTTCACGAACTTATATCATTCAAAGCCTTCTACTAGCCACCCATAAAATGACATCTCGGGATTGAGTTTTCTGATTCGGAGGCGCGTTATCTGAATTTGACGCTACTTTTGACAGGAGATGCAGATCAAGATTATCAATTAAGAATTAAATTTCTATATGCTCCGATACTGATACCAGTTCTTGGTCCTTAGTAATCGACCTAGTAACTAAGTCTTCAATTAAACAAGATATTAACGATTAATCGAGATGATTTAAACAATATCAAGTGCAGAATTAATTAAATTGAACAATTGAGTATCTCAAAGTATCGATAGTGTAGAATACACAATTACAATCAAGATCAATAATCGTCGAAATGAACAACAAAATAAGCTAACAACTCTACCCTATTTATAGACTTGTGCTTAAAGGAAGCATATTCCCTCCCAAAGTCTAAATATCCAGTTTCCTAAACTACCTCTACGATATATAAGAAAATATGATAAAATTGTCCTTCAAGTTTAAAGTCTATAACATAATCCCGAGATATTAGCTTAGATAGAACCTCTTCATTTTTACCGCTTAAGTCTTCAAACGTATTCTTGAGTCTTCAATTCTAACTTTAATCTTGTTAGAGTCTATGCTATGTAGTTCTTGTCAGTGTCTATAATCTTCACTTCATATCAGAGTTTATTATGATACTTAGACTCAGACCCAAAATACTTAAACTTAAAAAAATACTTTTGACTAACTAGTATATTATTATTATTATTATTATTATTATTATTATTATTATTTTATTAATATTATCTAATAGATAAAAATGGTGAACAGTAATTAGGGGTATTTTTGTTATTTCACATTTTTTTAAATTCTAATTAAATTTCACTACACCAACAAAGACCCCATACTTTTTCCAAATATTCAAATCGACCCCCCAAACAGGGGGGTAAAGCGTCAAATAACCATTTTTATAAAAAAAATCTTAAATAAACTCCACCGAAATATTCAACGGGTCATATCTTCTCTCTCGCAACGAGTTAAATTTTTCCGACACCATCGTTAAACTCGAAATAATTTTAGTAACACAATGTCACTAACTATACGCAAAACGAACGCTTTTTTAAAAAAACTCTAAATATTTGGGGTACTTTTCATACACGTTGATTTTGCGTTAAATTTTTAAAAGTCGATAATTACATAGCTAAACGCGGAGATGAACATATATTGTTAATTTAAAATAACATTTAAATTTTTCACGAGTTATACCTTTTAGTTCGACTCGAGTTGCGCTTCAACGATATCATTCTTTACCCACGAAATAATTTTACAAACTAAACGCAATAAAATACATTGAAAACCGAACTTCCGGCGCGAAGCGAGGGTTCAACAACTAGTTTTCACCATTAGATAAAAAAATGTTGATACATATTTAACCTGTTGATTCATATAAACTTGATTCATTTTTCAACCAACATTTTGTGAATAAAAGTTGAAACAATTTTATAAATTAACAATTAACAATTTTATAAAAGTTGAAACAATTTTTCAACCAACATTTTTCAACCAACATTTTCCCTTTAGCAAGCTGTGAAGTTTGTACCAAAGATTCAAAGCCACACACCTAAAAAGATACTTAAATAAGTTTATTAGTACAACTTTAGCTTTCACATAAATACTGAAACCTGTACAAAGTATACTTTAATTAAAACAATCCGAACAGTTGCTATGACCCTTTAAATCCATACAAACAATCACAAGTGAAGTAAGATTATGCAAGTGTGCACTAAGATTTGACTAAAAAAACCCATGTTTCCTCCAGTCACTTTAAGGAGATCACAATCGTGATCAAATAATGTCGACAAACCGCAACAAACGCTATCACATATAACCAAGTATTTTTGTGGTTGCGGATAGAGATCTTATGCAGGTAGAGGCTCCTCCATAACTGTAGTTTTGTTCAACCAGGAATCAAAATGAAATAATGATATTGTTAAACTTTGGTTTTGGTTACAACGGTTAAATAAGAAACATTATAAAATAATTTAAGATGTTGTTTGCTAAATGTTTAAAGGTGGCCCTTCACAAATTTCAGCTCATTTACTTGCAAACGAGCCAATTTGGGTCACATTAATTCAAACAACCCAAATGGGTACAGATTTTATATTTATATTTATATTAAATATAAAAGCAACGCAATCAAACAAGTCAAAAGTAACCCAAATTGTACTTTTAATAGCATATAGCCTACTAAATCATTTTATATAAAAGACTAGTTAGTAAATACTGTAATTCTTCAAAAAGAACTATAAGTTTTTTCAGGTCAACCCGTCCCGTCATGTTTGACCTCTACTAAAAGTTTTATTTAAAAAGTTTTAGTAGCATACTGCCATACAGCCTACTAAATCATTTGTTTTAAAAAAATAGTAAGTATAGTAATTAGTAATTCTTGAAATAATAAGTATTTCAAGAAAAACCCGGCCCGACATGTTTGACCGCTCATTTTAACCCATTGTGCAACCTTTAAAAGTTGCTACCACATCTAATATTTATTACAAAGGTGCCAAATGAGTAGAACTTTTTAGCATTAGAAGATTATGTTTAATTGTCCAGGTTCATAATAAGAGCAAGGGGAGTGGAGGCTCGTCCCCCCTCCGTCCCACACCCAGTCACCAAATTTTCCACTCCCCACATCCGTTTACCCCATGTCAGTCACCTCCATTTACCCCATGTCAGTCTCTTCCGCGACGTGTTTTGAGGCACATTCATATACAAAAATAATACTACGTATTATTTTAATAAGTGACATATCCCAACTGACATAGGTCACCACTCCCCACTTTTTCTGACTCAGCAAGTCACGCCTGACATGCCAAGTGACCTCAGTCACCACTCCCAGTGCTCTAAAGATTGTGAAATGAAATTTACTATTTAAAGCTTTCAATCTAGCTGCTTTGTAAAATATTCTTTATTGGCTTTAACTTTTTAACTTAGATGGAAAAGTACATATGGAGAAATCGATTATTTGTGCGTGTGTGTGTGTGAGAGAGAGAGAGAGAGAGAGAGAGAGAGAGAGAGACCTTTCGTTTGTGAAGCTGGTGGTTTATCAGCAATAATTTCTGAAGCAACTGGTGCTTTCGTTGGTACATCAGGCAAGGCCAACTCGTCTTCGCCTTCTGCGGAAGATGGTTCGGGAACGGGAGCTTCCGGAAGATCGTCAATTGTCATCTGCAACAACAACAAAATTACATGACATACAATGTTGATGCACAATCGGTCAGCCAAACACCAGTAAATAGGCATACTGCGAAAAGTGAAAATCTAGTTGAAAGGAAAAAACATTTTCGTATACTAATGTCAAAAGTTGTATGAAGCCTGAATACAGAATTACCCCTTTTCTAACTGTTCAATTGCGAAATGACCGTTTTGTCCTCCATAAATTAATAAATGGTCCCAATATTGTATCACTTCTTCAATTACAATTTCATTACTAAAGGGCACTTACGACATTTGACAAATTCTAAGCAATTGAATTAACAGTGTCATTTCCTTGTGTAATGTTCAAGTAGATACAAACTGTATATACAATTTAAAATAATAACATACCTGAGCTTCTAGGCTTTCGAATTCCGCTAGAACATCCTCTTCATCTTCAGCTGATAACTTCTCACCCAATATCTCATTAATTTCCTGACCACGAATCAATGTAAGCACAAGTTAAATAATGGCATATATTACCATAATAACATACATGCAATCAACCGTTGACCATTTCTCCAAACAAAAATAAAGGGTAAACAAAATTGATAAATATCTGTATCGAAATAGAAATAGACTGACAATGCACCTATGTTGGGTTATCTCGCAAACTGGAATACATATGTCTATAATCTAACATGTCCGATCTCCAGATAATATTTAAAGAATACGATAATTATAAAACATATAAGAATATGTTTGTCAAATATTCCAAAAATTTAGTTCACTTAGAAGAGGCTGATGGTCAACAAGTCTTTAACATTATTGAGCCATACTACTTTTGCCACCTTCAAAATAACATAAAGCTCCAATCTTTAAGATGCATAATCATGATTAAATATCCGACATATTGTATATAAAAAAAATTTGTATGCAAACAAGATAAATAACTCACATCTTGGTATGCTTTAGCTTCGGCTGTATCATCCATCAACTTTTGTACATCATCCAAGTTTATTTCACCTTGGATTGCCTTCATTGCGTTATTACCTGCTTTCAAACTCTCAAACACAGACTTCTGCTTACTTGCTAGTTCAATATCTGCCAACTAATCAGTTTTTGTTATTAATGATTCAATGAATTGTAGGTCAATATATTACGAGAATATTAAATTGGATAAGAAACTTGTGAATTTGAATAAATAGATATTTACTTGTTGCTCAACATTAACAAGCCATGCATCAACTTGTTTCAATAGATCTTCTTGAACTTTCTTTTTCTTCAATGCTAACAAGGCCCTTTCTTTCTTCTTTTCACGAAGCAAATCTTTCGCAGCTTGCATTTCAGCCTCTATAACTTTATCAAGCTAAGAAAATAACATGACACGCCAAAAAAACCACAAATTACTTATATATTAAAAATTAAAAGAACTCTGATAAAAATGAAAGTATGCAACATCAAAATAAAAAGCAAAAGACATTTAAAAACAACGTAGAGGTACATCGTTTGGTTCTAACATGTGATTTAACAGAAATCTTTAACTAAATATAATATACCTAAAATTAAACGTATCGAGACAAAATTAATAAAACATGTGGATCAGAACCAACTGACAAATATCCTGCAACGATAATTAGTAAGCATATAGGTAAGTTTGGAAAAGGGCGTGCTACAATTTAGCAACAACAAAAAAAAAACAGTGAAAAACAATATCTTGTAAGTTGTAACGTATGCTCATCAGACCCTGATAACTCTTTTTTGATATTTCATAGAGCCTGTTAAACTTTATAAAAAAAAATTCATAAGTTTCATTTAGCAATGGTGTAGTTTTCGTTTAATGAAACCTCTATTTGGTATAACGAGATTTACTGCAGTCATTGCAGAGAACAAATTGACCAATATCGTTTTTCTAAAGAACGACAATCCATTCTCAAATAAGCCTTTAAAAAAGTGCACGAGATGCATCAACTATGTCAGTTGCTACGAGCTTAGAGCCCAGTGTTACTTTGGTATACTAAGTACTTCATTGGCTCTATCACCCCATGTTACAAACAGTCTAACCCTACACTGGTGCTCACTTATAATAAAAGAAGCCTGTATATTCATCGGCCTACAATCTTCTTCATATCATATGTATCCATCAACAATCATAGCAAAAGCATTCACTAAGAACCCCAAAGATAAAAACTTTCCGAAAATGCATTTCGAAAAAGACACCACATAACTTAGAAAACTCTAAAGTTTCACTAACCAAACAAATAACGGGTTAAAAGCCTACATTAACATCTACTTCATCAATATTACCATCCAACAAAGTGCCATTCAGGCTTCAGCTATTTATCACCACACACTATTAAAAACAATACATAATAAAAAGCATGGACATGTATACAAATAATAAATGCTAAACATAACTAATTTAAATTTAAATTTTTATGAATAAAGATTATAATAATCTATACCTGTAGCTGATATTGAGCAAGCTTACGCCTTTGAGTTTTGAGAGACAGAATTGCTCTGTCAACTTCAGTGATCTTTGGTTTTTTAACAAATACATTCCCCATCACGATGAATTATTATATTCTGTACAGCAAGCACAAACCCTAAAAACTGAAATCGATTGTTTGAAAAGAGTAGAGTATAATTGAGGGTAATTTTAGGGTTTTAAATTTCTGCAGGATTCAGTGATATATACAGGGTGGACGGATTTCGATGTTAGGGTTTTCCGATTGGTGATTAATGAAATACGGGGAAACATAGATTGGGTTTGAAGGTTGATTTCTATTGATCCGGATCCGGATCCAAATAATGATTTAATCAGTAAGTGATTATTTAATTATTTTTAATTTAGTCTTTTACTAATAAGATTTTTACCCTGTGCGATAACATACATACAATACAATTACAATTAATTTTAAAGGATTTTGTTAACGACACCTTAAAGGTTGTCGTTAACACGTTTTAATGCATTATACATGACGATTACAAGTCACTTTCAATTTGACTGTTATCATATATTACAATACATTAAAACGTGTTAACGACAACTCTTAGGACTGTTGTTAGCAAAATCCAATTTTAATTTAAACTAACTATTTTTAAAAAATTTAGTTTTTTACTCATAATAAGATTTTTTCCCTTGGCGATAACATACAATTAAATTTTAATAAAACTAAATTAAATTGAAATTTTTTTTTAAATGTGCTACAACTAGTATCTATTTGATCACATGTGTTTGACAAGATCATACGATCTATTTGACATACTATTGAGCTAGACCCCTAAACCGATTACACTTAATTATACATTGAAACAAATACAATGCAAAAACACACCCAATATATTGTAAACTCTTGACACTTCAACCTGAGTGATGCATGCCTAAGTGAATACGATCTTGTGAAACGCTTCAAATGGAATTCCCCCGACTCAAAGGCCTACTACCTAAAGCCGCATACCAATTATCTTCGATAACCCTAACTTAACCAAGGAGCGGTTGAATCCAATACGACAATAACCACCGCAAACACCAACCAAAACCCGGACCCAAAATCACCGAAACTACACCTAAAGCAACACAAGTACTAATTGCAAATTCGTCAAACTATAAAGTATAGGATAAGTGTCCTCACAATCAAATGGATGTCGACTGAAGCACCCTTGAATCCTTGACCTACAACCAACAAAGCAAAACATAACTACCACAGCCTGACCCAAGAAGGAAGTAACGTCAAAGCGAAGGAGCGGCGACACAAGGTGGAGCGCGCCAAAGAAGGACCGAAAACAAATGAAATCCGGCCAAGGAAAACAAAGTAGCAGGGGGAACAAGAGAATGAACAGGTCTAGTTGAATGATTAACAACTAGACAGGAAAAAACACAAAGCTCCCATTGCACAATATCCGGTCAACATTTTGGCGACACCAAGAACCCCAAACACAAAATCGAAACTGACGAAAGTCAGCTCAACTAAACAGGAAGCACCACCATCCACGAAATACCATATATTCGCTATTATGTATTATAGAATGCTTGAATCACCACTTTAACTTATGCATCCAAAGGCTCCTTGTATTGTGGATCTAAGTCAGATGAATGCATAACCCGGCACATTCATTCCCTTTGACGATTTACCAGGAATTATATCTTATATGAAACTCATTTTCATCTGTTGTAGCTACATCACCAGTTACTGACAATGGAGTCATTTCAACAATCGTTATGGATGACACAATGCAACCATAAAACATTGAAAGGTAACTCAAGACTACTTCTAAACAAAATTCATCCATATTTGTATCCATATTCATTTAATTTCATTCCATTCATCCATATCATATCCATTGTATAAAGCTTATTAATAAATATTGATTAAGAAAATGTTAAAATATTCCTAATATGAATGAAGCATTGGATAAGTTCAGTGATTGAAGTGAAAAAACAGTTGTCCGATTGGTGAACATGGTTGTGTAGTGTCTACATTCATTGCATTCAAGGATTGAATTGTTGATGTATGTATAGGTCCGAACACCAAAATGACTGTAGAAATATAGGCAAGAAAAGATATAACACTATGATATTTAATTTATATAGTTAATAATCATACGTATAAACATTTTCAATAAATATACATTAAGGTAAGACAAATGCTTCTTCAATGTGATGAACTAACTACTTTACAAAGTTATTATGCACTTTCTTGTATGACTTTACCTGGATCAAATAGTTGACTTTTGTTTTACTAACACCTCTAAATTCTCCCACAATTTTGGGTCATTATAATCCTTAATAACGAGCGTTGCCCCCGCATCGAGTAGCATTTGTTCAGGGTTTCTAGTAGCCATACCAACTGCAGCCATCCCAGCTCCATTTGCCGCTTTAATCCCAGAAACAGAATCCTTTTCAAAATACAAAAACCATCATTAAGAAAAAAATTCAAGATCAATGAAATTTGTGTAAAAACTTGATCTTTCTTTATGGTCATACGGTCATACCTCAAACACAAATGTGTGGTTCGGGGAAACTTTTAGTGCATTTAGACCCTTGAGGTACGGATCAGGAAACGCTTTCGGTCTTGCACATTCTTCAGCTAGAACGATGACTTCAAAAAAATCTTCAAGTTTAAGCATTGAAATCAACAGCTCAGCGTTTGATCTGGGAGCGTTCGTTACTGCAGCTCGTTTTAGGCCAAGATCTTCTACCCATTTGCATAACTTGTCCAGACCACTTATGGGTTGCAATTGTTCGGCTGCTATTCTGTTTATTCAGACTATTGATGTTATAAGTTGACTTTCTAAGTCTAAGTAACTGGATTCACATGAAAGTACACTAAAATTTTAACATTTTGATGACTAATTCCAAAGGTGGAAACTTTTTTAATGTAACTAGAATCTTTTGGATTCTAAATGTAGAAAATAACTTTTTTCAGCTCAGAAGACAAATAACATATAGTATCTTTTTATAAATTTGACTTTTAAGTCAAAGTGCATATATATCTGCAAGTTGACTTTTAAGTTAATATACACTTCCATGTGACTTCAAAAATTACATGAATATTAGTCATCACGCTTGATTCGTATAGGTTCCACATTTAAATACGAATGTTTGACTTCAAAAAGTCAAAATTTACCTTCGGAACAAAGCTTCTTTATCAACCATGAATTTCATAGCTTTCTTGAACTCCCAGTCACGAAGAAGAACATTGCATAGCTCTTCGTTATGCTTTCCACTTATGTTGTTTATAAAGAATTCTTCATCGATGGGTGATCCGTCATTAAATCCTACCTATAAAATGAATAATCAAATGCTCGCAGTGGCGGAAACAGAATTTTTTTTCACCGGGGCCAAATAAAATTTAAAAGCGTAACAATTTTTTTGAGCAAAATGTGGATACTTTTGGGTAAAATATGGAGTTTTTTGGACAAAATAGGAAGAATTTTGGACAAAACAAAATCCACTGGGGGCAAAATAAAAAAATCCAAAATTTTTGCAATAAAAACTTCGAATCCACTGGGGCGGGTGCCCCCCACTTGTCCTTTACTATTTCCGCCCCTGAATGCTCGCTAAGTCCATTTAGATATTTGTATGTTAAGATAGAGATAAATAGTTGAAGAAACAAGTACCTCTTGGAGCATATCGCGGAACGCATAGTAATGGAGAGGATCCGAGTCACAAAGAGTTCCATCAATGTCGAAAAGGATTGCTTCTATTGGAGCAATGAAAGATAATGATGCATTGCTGCATCAATGAATCACATTTTCTAGTTAGTAAAGATCCAACTGGTAGCATACAAACATCAAAATATGTGAGCTTTTTTGCATTCTGAACTATGTATATCATTAGGACATATGATTATATGCACTCACAAAAAGTATTACATTAATCTTGCTTAGTACATATAATTGCAGTGCTGAAATTCAGTCAAGATTAAGCTTTTAAATTAAACCCATAAAGAATCACATTATCAGTAATATATTTTAATTTCTGAAAAGAAAAGAAGATAAAGTTTGACTATGAACCTGTTAATTGGGTAGGAAGATGATGAAGCTGAGAAAGCAGATGGGATTGTAGTTGAAAAAGTTGGTTTTGGGTATGAAGTTGGATTGGGGAAAAGATGAAAACAAGTTGTGAGTGTTGCTGGCATTGTATTTGCTGATCCCCCAAATATTTTGAGCTCTGTATTTGGGTGTTTGTTTAATCAGTTTAATATTTGGATTTGGATGCAAACGAGAAATAATATAAGCCAACCATGTTATTTTGGATTATACTTTTGGATCTTGCAGAATCTTTATATGGAGTATATAGGTATTTACTTAATTTTATTTATTATTATTATTTAATTTAATCCTACATATACTAACGTCAGTGGCTGTTTATGTCGTTTGGCAAAAACACCAGCCAACTCTCGCCCTAAACGAGATTGAACAACACAACAAAAAAGGCCCAAAACTTTTACCCCTTTTGCAGCTTCACCCCCAAAATAGGGGTATAAATTGTAAATTTACTATTTTAATTAAAATCTTTAAATAAACTCCACTAAAACTTCCCCCGAGACATATCTTCTCGCTCGCCGCGAGTTAAATTTTTCCGACATCACCGTTCAACTAGGAATAATTTCACGAACACAACACGACTAACTATACGAGGAACGGACCCTTTTAAAAAACGCTAAATATTTCGGGCTATTTTTCATACATAATACACCCGCAGCAACACGTTTTTAATTCTGCAAATACATAACACTACGTCAAAAATGAATATGCAACTCGGAAGGCGCCGCTGCATCGCGCGGCCCGATCTGGTTCTAGTTATTATTATTTATTTATTCATCTATTTATCTCTATTTCCATTATTTATTTATTTATTACTCCCTTCGTCCAGATTTATTGTCCTCAGACAAAAAACACACAGTTTAAAAAATGTCATTATCACACTGTACTTTTCAGTTTTTTCATAACTTTACAGTTTTATCCCCGATCAATCAATTAGAAAAACCTCTAACTTTTGTAATTTAATTAATTCACCAGAGACAATATTATAAACTTCATTAAATTTACTTTTCATTTTTTAGAAGTGAACAATTAATTTGGGATGGTCCGAAAAGAAATATTAGACTTTTATTTCTAAAATATTTCTTATATATTCTATATTTTATCGTCCACCACACTATATTTATTTTCTATGTTTTAATGGTTCGATTCAATTTGTCATTCAGATGTCATAAATAAAAACACATTGAATACTGAATGGTTCAATATTCAGTACTGAATCATTAAATTAAGGGTGCGTTTGATTAAAGCTTAATGGAATGGTTCAACACTAAATGCTGAATCAATAAGCATTCAAGACTTCTTAATAACATATGATGCTGAATGGTTCAGCATTCAGTGTTGAACAATTCAGAGCTGATATACTGTATTAACCATTAAGCACTTAAGTTTTATGTAATATCATCTTTAACTTAAATCAAGATTACTTATTAAATAGCTATGTTGACTTTTTAATTAATATAAAATATTAATAAATTAATTTATATTGGTTTCATTTAAAATGATTATTGAATCGATTATTGTCATTTATAAGCAACTTTATTTAGGTTTTTTATATCGTTCAAATCATACTATTCGGTGCTAAATCATTATCAAATTTTTATTTTTATTTTTTATTTTTTGTGATTCAGGAACCCCCTACGAACGAATCCTTTGGACTCCCCCGCAGAGGGTAAACCTGGGGGAACGAGCCCGCTGAGCGCCAGTGTAACGACCCTGAAATTTCCAACATTATTTTATTAATAATTATTATTATTAATACGCGTGTTTAAACGAATGTACGTTATTACATTTACATGTTGCCATGATTTCCCGAACTTGACTTTAATGGCCCGAAACGTCTTTGTGACACCCGGAACTTCACGAATAATATTTCTAGATATTATTTACATTCATGATTACTTTTATTAATCATTTTAATTAACTAAGGCTATTAGTTAGCTACTTGGACTTTAATTGGGTTTAATTGTTAATTAATTGAACTTGAGCTTTGATTAGTTAATGGACTCATGAATTAAGACTTCTAAGCCCACCCTACCTTTAAGTGGGCTTAGTTAGCCCACTCTTTCAAAGTGTAAGTATCACTTTAATTTGTAACTAGTTAGTTAACTTGCATGGAATCTAGTTAACATGTAATCCCCATAAACAACCATCTAGTAACCACCTTTTATAAGCTTTACATGTATAAACCTAGTGGACTTATCCCTCCCCCTTGGAACCCCTCCAAACCGTCGGCAATGAGGAGTGAATGGGGAGAGTTTTTCATTTTTTTTACTACTTGTTCACTAGCATCTTTCATTTACTCCTCATTCTCAAAACACACACTTCAAACTCACTTTCAAATTTCTCTCTTTTCTCTCTAAACTTTGTAAGTTACAAGACTTCTTTTCTTTCTCTTTTTCTTGCTAAAACCGAATTATATACACACTTAATCATCATCATCATCTTTTGTTACTTGCTTGTTTGATTTCTTGTTTGTTGTTGTTACTTGTTTCATCTTGTTGTTGTAGTTACTTACTAGCTTTCAAGAACCTAACTTTCTAGTTTTGGTTCTTCTATTATCTTGTAAGTTCAAGAACACAAGAACATAAACTCACTAGTTTATGATTCTACTTCAATTGTTTCAAAAGTTACAAGTTCCATGTGTTGATTAAAGACATACTTGAAGCTCATGAAGTAAACTTTAAAGTTTACTTTCTAAAGATCAAACTTTGGTTTGAATCTTTAAAGTATGAACAACCATGAACCTTTTCTTGTTTATTTAAGTTTACTTCTTCAATTTATGCACTTTAATTTCATGTAGTTAGTTTATATGGTCAAGTACTACAAGTTAGTCTTGATCTCATATCTCTTGAACAAATTAAGTTAACTTTGAAAGTTCAAGAACACACAAATAAGTTTTCCTTAAATATAACTTTGGATCTAGACTTTTGAGTCTTGGATCTTCAAGATCAAACTAAGAACTATGTTCTACTACTTACGATCTTGATTAGTTAGTTAACTTTCAAGTTTATAGTTCATGTAAGTGTCAAACCTAAGACTTTGATGTAACTTTGGTTCATCAAACTACATGCAACTCTTAAGTGAGTTGTGCTTCATGTCTTAGACTTGCACTAGGGTTATGATGGTCAAGACTTGGTTAAGATGATGTAGATACATCAATGATTTGTACACTTGAAGCTATATGCATCAAGGATGAGAACCATGATGAACATCAAGCACCAAGACCACCGGAACCCTTTTAAACTCACTGTTTCTGTCCAAAAGCTACTGATCTGATGTTTCTATAATAGACCAGTAGACCTGGGCTGTTCTAACCTTTATTTTTAGATATAACTTTTCAAGTAGATAACTTTTCATATAGGACTCATCTTAATCCGAGTTACGGTTTAGGATTTATGGCCCTCCGATCGTTACTATGTCCTTTAACGTTGTGCAGAAATTTCTGACCTACTCGCACTTAGACCGTCACCAAGGTCAAACCAAGACGAGTTTGCTTCTGTATATTTTACTACACTTAAAGGACACATAGACGGAGCCATTTCCACTGGTCTCACCTTAATTCAGTAAGGGTAGAGGCCGTGGTGACTGACTGAAGTCAGACTTTGTTTTAAACTACTTTCATAAACGAAACCTACTTTACGCCTTTTGTTTAATGATGATTGATGATGACCCTTAAGACCTTAATTACATACTTTTAAACCTATTAAGACGATTTACTGACTTAGTACTATTTGACTTAGGTTGAGGACCTCGGACCGTTTACTTGCACACCTTTCCCGACTACTACTTTACCGCTACATATCATTGTGAGTTATAGCATTCCCTTTTTACTTTAACTTATTTTGGGAACTGAGAATACATGCGGATTTTATGTTTTACATACTAGGCACAAGTACTTAAACTTATATATGTGTGGGTTATATAACGGCAGAAACATTCCCTTTAGCTCGGTAACGTTTAATCATTGGTTTTTGAACCGTGAACGCGAATCTTAGATATGGATCCATAGGGTTTGAAATCCCCACTCGGGCTAGTAGCGCTAGTATTTAACGAGTGTTTAATACTTCGTATACATACGCACTTGCCAAGTGTACTTTCAGGGGGTATAAACGTTAAGTTAGTTACCAAGTGAAAGGACCCGTCCTAATCCATCTGGACGAAGTCTTCAACATTTGGTCCCATTGCGAGGTTCTGACTTCTAAATGCCATGAACGACTCCATGTAATATGAGCAAATGCACAGCGGAAGATTTCTTTCGTACCTGAGAATAAATATGCTTTCAAGTGTCAACCAAAAGGTTTGTGAGTTCATTAGTTTAACTTAAATAATCATTTCCATCATCTTAATAGACCACAAGATTTTCATTTCTCATAAATATACGTCCCATGCATAGAGACAAAAATAATCATTCATATGGATTAAACACCTGGTAACCGACATTCACAATATACATAAGAATATCCCCATCATTCCGGGATCCTCCTTCGGACATGATATAAATTTCGAAGTACTAAAGCATCCGGTACTTTGGATGGGGCTTGTTGGGCCCGATAGATCTATCTTTAGAGTTCGCGTCAATTAGGGTGTCTGTTCCCTAATTCTTAGATTACCAGACTTAATAAAAAGGGGCATATTCGGTTTAATAATCCAGCCATAGAATGTAGTTTCATTTACTCGTGTCTATTTCGTAAAACAGTTATAAAAGCAGCGCATGTATTCTCAGTCCCAAAAATATATATTGCAAAAGCATTTAAAAAGGGAATAATGAAACTCACGCATATAAATATTGTAAAATAGTTAATAAAGCATTTGCATGTATTCTCAGCCCAAAAATGTAAAGAGTAAAAAGGGCAAATGAAACTCACGCATATAAATATTGTAAAACAGTTAATAAAGCATTTGCATGTATTCTCAGCCCAAAAATGTAATGAGTAAAAAGGGATTCAATGAAACTCACGCATATAAATATTGTAAAACAGTTAATAAAGCATTTGCATGTATTCTCAACCCAAAAACGTAAAGAGTAAAAAGGGCAAATGAAACTCACACATATAAATATTGTAAAACAGTTAATAAAGCATTTGCATGTATTCTCAGCCTAAAAATGTAATGAGTAAAAAGGGATTCAATGAAACTCACGCATATAAATATTGTAAAACAGTTAATAAAGCATTTGCATGTATTCTCAGCCCAAAAACGTAAAGAGTAAAAAGGGCAAATGAAACTCACTATACTGTATTTTGTAGTAAAAATACATATTACGACATGGAATAATGCAGGGTTGGCCTTGGATTCACGAACCTATATCGTTTGTATATATATTAATACACATAATCTTAATCGAACAAATATATATATATATATATATATATATATATATATATATATATATATATATATATATATATATATATATATATATATATATATATATATATATTATTAATAGTACACTTGTTATATTATATATTATATAGATAAATTTATTATATTTAATTTATATTTCTTATATATCTATTATTTATCATTCAACATAACAAAAATTTATATCAAAAAAATATATATCTTTATATATTAGTTTATATATTTTACATATGACTTATTTATTATCATTTTAATAATAAAGATATAATGATATGTATTATTAATTATTTTTTAAAAAATATATTTATTTGTAGTAATACTAATAATGATAAGAATGACATTAATAATGATAGTAATAATAGTAGTAATGAAAATGTTACTCTTAGTGCAAAATTTAGTTCTTAATAAAAATGATACTTTGATAATTTTTATTATAATGATACTTTTAATATATTAGGGGTAATAACAATCATCATAACAACAATATCTAATAATAATAATAATAATAACAATAATAATAATAATAATAATAATAATAATAATAATAATAATAATAATAATAATAATAATAATAATAACATTAATAATAATAATAATAATAATAATGGAAATAAAAATAAGAGTGTATACCCCCAAAAGCTTTTTCTAAAGAAGATTTGCCATGAACTGGGCTCGAACCCACAACCTCTCGCTTAACAATCACACACCAAACCACTTAACCGCTAGATCATTTCCGATTTAAATCCCGTTTGAAAAGTTGTTAACATATAGGCACTCTTTATCCTCTCCCTTATATCTTCATCATCATCAACCCATTTTGTATCATGTATCATCTCGTCACCCACCCATCATCATCATACGTATCATTCGGTCATTATCATCATTATCTCACAGCGTAGTAGCAGTAGATAATATTAACAAAGCATGAACCGGTTGTTACTAGCAATATAGTTGGCTCGTTCAAACAGAAAATAATTGGGTTCTTGTTATGGCCCAATAGCATATCCAATATTATCATAAAACGGGCCAAAGCCAATTTATCTAAGTTTGCTAAAATAATTGTGGTTGTTTGAGTTTTCACAAGAAGGCCGACCAAAAATTAAAATTAAAAAAAATATATATGGTAGCTCAACATGTCGATCACCAACTACTTCTATCGTATATGTAGTTGTTTACCAAATTTCTATCACCCCTTTAATTTATGGTGATTCCTTTTGTCTGCCATCAAGATCAACTTGTCACTCATGCATAAATATATTACACTAAAGCATTGGAATCCAATAAAAATTGTTATATAAATAAACTGTGACCCATCTTTAATATATGTATATTTTTATCCTTTGTTGGCTGAGATAGAATCACAAAAAAAAAAAAAATGGCGTATGGCTTTATTTGGGTCAAGCTGAAGCATCGAAGAGGAAAAGGAAGAAAAACAAGATAATTAAATGGTGGTGGTAATGGAGTGCTTCCGACTGTTTACAGCGATATTAACAATCATAGAAAAGTGTGGTTTAGATAAACGTAATTAAAGGTGATTAATCAATGGTTTGTGGTGTAGTGCAGGAGATGAGAGTGGTGAATCCGTGATTTTAATGTTGAAGGTGGTTTGTGGGGTTTAAGATGGCTACGGTTTTTGGTGGTGAGAGAGGATGAGTGAAGATGGTATAAGTGATATGAGTTATTCCATTATGTGTTTGTGAAGGTATAGCTTCATCGACAGAAACAAGAAAACAAGCAGGGTGTTGAGTGGGTTTTTGATTGTAAACAAATTCAGAAGTGAGAAAATGAAAACATTAGATGGTGTTTGTAAAGTGGCCGTTGGTTACGGCTATGGTGATGATGAAGAAATGAGAAGAAGAAGTTTAGATTGTATATGTGATATGTTTAGGTGTCATATATATATATATATATATATATATATATATATATATATATATATATATATATATATATATATATATATATATATATATATAAATTAAATTCTAATCTAATAATAATAGTTAATAGTTAATAATATAATGTAAGTTGCAAACAAAGTGTACGATTGATGATTTGATCAAAAACAGAAAAAGTGAGCAATAATAGAATAGTGTGCAATGAATTCAAAAGCAAGGTTCACAATTTCAATCTTACACAGTACCTCATATGTATATGATTTTAATTAGTGATTTAGTCAAAAGTAGGAATTAATATAATACTAATGATTAACATTCAAAATAAAAATAAAAAAAACCTGCATACACAGTAATCAATTTAACATCTCGTGAATCCAATTGTTTGTGAATCGTCGGAATCGGTCAAAGGTCGAATGTAATAGAATATATGAACATAATTCAAAATTTTAAAACTCAACCATACAAACTTTGCTTATCACGTCGAAACCATATAAAGATTAAGTTTAAATTTGGTGGGAAATTTCCGGGTCGTCACAGTACCTACCCGTTAAAGAAATTTCGTCCCGAAATTTGAGTGAGGTGGTCATGGCTAACAATAAAAATGTTTTCGTGACGAATATGAGTTGATAAATAGAGTTTTATCATCATTGAGTAATATGGATAAAACAATTCGATTATTCGTAGCGTATGAGTGAAGTTATCACAAAAGAGTGAAATAGGAAAGTAAAGATTGATCTTAACTTTTGACAGAGTCAGGGTTAAATTCCGGAATTCAAGAGATTTAAAGAAAATCTTCGAAATCTAAAAGATTTGATTCTTCAGCGAGTAAGAAAATTAAGATCTCTATAATTAAATACGGTGATCTGCCTCGATTACTCTGTCTGATATTTCCATTACAAATTAAGCTCTTCCGTTTCATTATTCTCACCATTCCTATACTTTCTTTCTTAGTTCATACATCCAAAAGATTGTGAAAATGCTTAATCAAGTTCTAATCCTTGATATTTTTCTAATTAACATTTCTGTCATCCTTCTTTTCAATCCTCCATCAGAATAATCTTTTTACTTCTACTATTACCTTGGGGTGATACTATTCTTAATTATACCGTGTCTTTATATTGCTATCCGTATTAATATCCACGGTTTGTAATCTTCGTGTTGTTATTGGGCTTTATATTTTCTCTTATATTTTGGAGCTCTTTGCCTTTTTATTAACTTCTCAACCTCTAGTAACGTGAATAACGGTCCAGAATTCATAAGTATGGAGTTTCGAATGAACATCATGTTCTAAACAAGAAAGAACGTATTAGCACGATTTGATTCGTCAAATTTCCAGAATCACTGAGAATAGAACTATCAAGAATATATTTTCTTGATATGTTCAGAAGTTAATTAGAATGAAAGAGTTATGTAACATGACACATGATGACGTTATAATCTGTGAATCATCATGTTCCATTTAGAAACTCAGCATGACTTACTGTAATATAATCACGTTGATCAAGTGTCATTATATTATACTAACTCATGCATCAATTCCCAACATTACTTCAATAACATTCATATTTTAAGCTCGAAAGTTTACAAAATATAGAAACTAACAGTTTCTATATGATGTAATACTGATAGCACGAAGAGATTAATGATTTCAGATAAGAATAGTTATAAAAATATCTCCAGAAATATGGAGGATATTTATAATGAAAGATACGATGATATCTTGGAATTTCTAATATCGATGGGTGATGAAGAAGATTTATCCGTAAGGGTTTAGATTCGGAAGCAAGGTATTCACTAAAGATTTCATCAGAAACAGAATCATTTGGATTCTTTGAAGTCAAACTTATTCTTTGTGATTTGTCCACGGCTTCCTTCATAGTTTCGCATAATCCGCTTTTCGGTACTAAATTTTCTATTGAATGTTTCCAACATAATGATACACAGGAAGCACGAAGATTTATATAATTTCGGACGAGAATATTTATGAAAATATCCTCAGAAATATCGAAGATATTGATGATGATATTTTGGAATTTCTAAGTTCGATGGTTGATGAGGAAGATTTTCCGCAAGATTTTAACATGACTTCGGAGCAAGATATTCTCTAAAGATTTCAACGGATCCAGAATTATCTAGATTCTTTGAATATAGGGTATGGTCCTTGTATTTGTCCTGGGTCTCCTTCATGGTTAACTCTATCCGTTTTCCAGTTCCAACGTTTCTGAGTTTTTCCAACATATTATTCTTTATCATCACACTTTCATTGATTAAGGTCATTTACTGTTATCTACGATTTCTGCTGCCTCATTCAGCTTTTTCAACATTCAGAGTATTGATTTGTAGACTGAGTGCTTTTCAGAATGAAAGATCATAATTCCAAGAGATAAAGGTCATACATATAACTGTTGATGTAGATATGCTGTGAGTTTTCAAAGTACTGATTTTTGATTCCCGGTAATTGGTATGGCAGTCCTCGTTACAAGATGCGGATGAGTATATGATAGGGTTTCAATGACTAAATATAGTGATTTATTAGAGAGATTTAAGCCAAGAAGCAACGAGGTTGCTGGTAAGTCTGTTGGTAATATGGCGGAATATAAAAGAATTCTTCGATATCAAAAGGGTAATCATGTATATCAGGAATATAGTAAGGCTACTTCTGATGAAAAGTCGAAGTTGACTTGCTGGAGTTATGACAAAATTTGCTACTTTGAAAAGGGATCGCAAGGTTATTTTGCTAATAAATGCCAAAGGATCTGACGCGGCTATGTGTTAAACTTTTACTCCGTTTCCGAGAGTTTCTCAAGTGCATAACTATATGCATAAATCTTTTCTCCCGTAGATGAAGTGCGGTTGATTCATCCTCTCGATTGAGGTGTTTTCAAGAATCATGAAAGGTTTGAACGCAGAATGTAATTGTCAAGATACAATGAGGTTTAGGATGAAATCAAGTGGCAAACTTGAAGAATTGTTTAGTTTCATATGTTATAGTCAATATTTTAATTCATTTTAATTGTCCAATGTTGGTAGTCCACAGTTGATAGTCCACAGTTAGCAATTCAATAATTCAATAATTCATATATAGTTTAATATATAATATTCGAATTAATTAATACGTATCGTGACCCATATTCGTCTCAGACTCGATCACAACTCAAAGTATATATATTATTGTAGAATCAACCTCAACCCTGTATAGAGAACTCGATCATTACTGCATATAGAGTGTCCATGGTGATTCCAAATAATATATATAGATGCGTCGATATGATATGTCAAAACCTTGTATACGTGTCCTGACATTTAAAGTGCGTAAAATAAATAACAGGAATTAAATAACGATAAATAAAGTGCGTAAAGTAAATAACATAAATTAAATGACAATAAATAAAATTGCTAGAATATAAATTGCGATAATTAAATTGCGATAAATAAAATGTAATCAGTTAGCTAGGAACAGTTAGCGTGAATTCTTAACAAAATTTTAATTAGTTAATTCGTTTGTTTCTAGCAATTTTTATTTTATCCAATGTTTTTCTTCATTATGCCACTTGTTGGATTCTGATAGGTCAAAATCCAAATATGAAATTGATTGAAAATGGTTACTCTGTGTTGACGGATATGTATATCGGTGGTTGTAAATAGGATAGTAAATGATCGTTGAATCAAATTCGAAGAATGTACAGTGTAACTTATTAATGCGAAATCTAAATATTTCTAGGGTAATACCTACCCATTAAAATATTTTCAACATTAACCGTTTGTACAAAAGAACTTTTAATTACAATCTTCATGAAAATATATATACATATATATTTTCTTCAGATGTAACTATAGATTTAATAAGTCAAAATGATATTAATCACATTTAATTTATCGTTAGAACTAGAATATATAATCTCTAAAATATTAAAGATTACATAATCGGCATGAAGAACGAAGATAATTGATGTAGAACGATACGTAGAACGATGATTATGTCGAGGTGCATAATGAGATGTTGAGGCATGGATTATTGATGGTACTGGTGCTGTTATTGATGGTACTGTTGATGCCGGTGATGTTGCTGAAGCTGGTAAGTTTTGCACCATGTTCTCCAAATTGATTACTCGAGCGCGAAGCTCGTTGACTTCTTCGATTACCCCGGGATGATTGTCGGTCGGAACAAGTGGATGAATAAGGTTTAGAATCTGAGTTATGACATAGCCGTGGCGATATATTTGGGAAATGAGGGTTAAATGGTGTTACGAACAGGTTCGCCGGTAAGTGCTTCAGGTTCTTCGCCAAAAGGTGAATTCGGTTAGTGGATGGGATCGCCTTCTGCGCATCTCCATTGATTAAGTCGACTATGAATCCATCAGATGAATTGGGGATGTATGATTGGTTGATTCATTCTGGTGTCGTTACTTCCGGAGCTTAGATGACTATCCATTCTGAATAACTGTCGGAATAACTATCGGAATAGCTGTCGGAATCCGAGGGACTCGAACTGGTTGAGGGATTCATCTCGTACGATCAGATAAAGGATTTTCGATAAGAAATAGATTATAGGATGTAGATTAGTATCATGCAATACATAATTTACATATGCATATAAAATACTAAGATCTCATAAGTTACGGAGGAATCTACGGAAACTGTCAGGTAAAGGTAACAATAATAGATACACTAAGATATAAATTAGCAGATATGCTAAGATATGAGTTTTGTCTATACACTATTCATGCAGTCAATGCAGTAAACCGTGTCTAGACTAAGAATAATGAGTAGGTAATTTTCCTAAGGATGATGAGCAGATGATTTTTGACAAAAAGGATAAGCAAAACTTTTGACATGCAAACACGATCGAAGTCCAGACTCACTAAAGCATCCTAACGACTTATCAGTTAGACACACTAATGCAGACCTGGTTCGCTAAGACCACCGCTCTGATACCAACTGAAAGGACCCGTCCTAATCCATCTGGACGAAGTCTTCAACATTTGGTCCCATTGCGAGGTTCTGACTTCTAAATGCCATGAACGACTCCATGTAATATGAGCAAATGCACAGCGGAAGATTTCTTTCGTACCTGAGAATAAACATGCTTTCAAGTGTCAACCAAAAGGTTTATGAGTTCATTAGTTTAACTTAAATAATCATTTCCATCATCTTAATAGACCACAAGATTTTCATTTCTCATAAATATACGTCCCATGCATAGAGACAAAAATAATCATTCATATAGATTAAACACCTGGTAACCGACATTCACAATATACTTAAGAATATCCCCATCATTTCGGGATCGTCCTTCGGACATGATATAAATTTCGAAGTACTAAAGCATCCGGTACTTTGGATGGGGCTTGTTGGGCCCGATAGATCTATCTTTAGAGTTCGCGTCAATTAGGGTGTCTGTTCCCTAATTCTTAGATTACCAGACTTAATAAAAAGGGGCATATTCGGTTTAATAATCCAGCCATAGAATGTAGTTTCATTTACTCGTGTCTATTTCATAAAACAGTTATAAAAGCAGCGCATGTATTCTCAGTCCCAAAAATATATATTGCAAAAGCATTTAAAAAGGGAATAATGAAACTCACGCATATAAATATTGTAAAGTAGTTAATAAAGCATTTGCATGTATTCTCAGCCCAAAAATGTAAAGAGTAAAAAGGGCAAATGAAACTCACGCATATAAATATTGTAAAACAGTTAATAAAGCATTTGCATGTATTCTCAGCCTAAAAATGTAATGAGTAAAAAGGGATTCAATGAAACTCACGCATATAAATATTGTAAAACAGTTAATAAAGCATTTGCATGTATTCTCAACCCAAAAACGTAAAGAGTAAAAAGGGCAAATGAAACTCACACATATAAATATTGTAAAACAGTTAATAAAGCATTTGCATGTATTCTTAGCCCAAAAATGTAATGAGTAAAAAGGGATTCAATGAAACTCACGCATATAAATATTGTAAAACAGTTAATAAAGCATTTGCATGTATTCTCAGCCCAAAAACGTAAAGAGTAAAAAGGGCAAATGAAACTCACCATACTGTATTTTGTAGTAAAAATACATATTACGACATGGAATAATGCAGGGTTGGCCTTGGATTCACGAACCTATATCGTTTGTATATATATTAATACACATAATCTTAATCGAACAAATATATATATATTATTAATAGTACACTTGTTATATTATATATTATATAGATAAATTTATTATATTTAATTTATATTTCTTATATATCTATTATTTATCATTCAACATAACAAAAATTTATATCAAAAAAATATATATCTTTATATATTAGTTTATATATTTTACATATGACTTATTTATTATCATTTTAATAATAAAGATATAATGATATGTATTATTAATTATTTTTAAAAAAAAATATTTATTTGTAGTAATACTAATAATGATAAGAATGACATTAATAATGATAGTAATAATAGTAGTAATGAAAATGTTACTCTTAGTGCAAAATTTAGTTCTTAATAAAAATGATACTTTGATAATTTTTATTATAATGATACTTTTAATATATTAGGGGTAATAACAATCATCATAACAACAATATCTAATAATAATAATAATAATAATAACAATAATAATAATAATAATAATAATAATAACATTAATAATAATAATAATGGAAATAAAAATAAGAGTGTATACCCCCAAAAGCTTTTTCTAAAAAAGATTTGCCACGAACTGGGCTCGAACCCACAACCTCTCGCTTAACAATCACACACCAAACCACTTAACCGCTAGATCATTTCCGATTTAAATCCCGTTTGAAAAGTTGTTAACATATAGGCACTCTTTATCCTCTCCCTTATATCTTCATCATCATCAACCCATTTTGTATCATGTATCATCTCGTCACCCACCCATCATCATCATACGTATCATTCGGTCATTATCATCATTATCTCACAGCGTAGTAGCAGTAGATAATATTAACAAAGCATGAACCGGTTGTTACTAGCAATATAGTTGGCTCGTTCAAACAGAAAATAATTGGGTTCTTGTTATGGCCCAATAGCATATCCAATATTATCATAAAACGGGCCAAAGCCAATTTATCTAAGTTTGCTAAAATAATTGTGGTTGTTTGAGTTTTCACAAGAAGGCCGACCAAAAAAAAATTAAAAAAAAATATATATGGTAGCTCAACATGTCGATCACCAACTACTTCTGTCGTATATGTAGTTGTTTACCAAATTTCTATCACCCCTTTAATTTATGGTGATTCCTTTTGTCTGCCATCAAGATCAACTTGTCACTCATGCATAAATATATTACACTAAAGCATTGGAATCCAATAAAAATTGTTATATAAATAAACTGTGACCCATCTTTAATATATGTATATTTTTATACTTTGTTGGCTGAGATAGAATCACAAAAAAAATGGCGTATGGCTTTATTTGGGTCAAGCTGAAGCATCGAAGAGGAAAAGGAAGAAAAACAAGATAATTAAATGGTGGTGGTAATGGAGTGCTTCCGACTGTTTACAGCGATATTAACAATCATAGAAATGTGTGGTTTAGATAAACGTAATTAAAGGTGATTAATCAATGGTTTGTGGTGTAGTGCAGGAGATGAGAGTGGTGAATCCGTGATTTTAATGTTGAAGGTGGTTTGTGGGGTTTAAGATGGCTGCGGTTTTTGGTGGTGAGAGAGGATGAGTGAAGATGGTATAAGTGATATGAGTTATTCCATTATGTGTTTGTGAAGGTATAGCTTCATCGACAGAAACAAGAAAACAAGTAGGGTGTTGAGTGGGTTTTTGATTGTAAACAAATTCAGAAGTGAGAAAATGAAAACATTAGATGGTGTTTGTAAAGTGGCCGTTGGTTACGGCTATGGTGATGATGAAGAAAGGAGAAGAAGAAGTTTAGATTGTATATGTGATATGTATGTATATGTGATATGTTTAGGTGTCATATATATATATATATATATATATATATATATATATATATATATATATATATATAAATTAAATTCTAATCTAATAATAATAGTTAATAATATAATGTAAGTTGCAAACAAAGTGTACGATTGATGATTTGATCAAAAACAGAAAAAGTGAGCAATAATAGAATAGTGTGCAGTGAATTTAAAAGCAAGGTTCACAATTTCAATCTTACACAGTACCTCATATGTATATGATTTTAATTAGTGATTTAGTCAAAAGTAGGAATTAATATAATACTAATGATTAACATTCAAAATAAAATTAAAAAAACCTGCATACACAGTAATCAATTTAACATCTCGTGAATCCAATTGTTTGTGAATCGTCGGAATCGGTCAAAGGTCGAATGTAATAGAATATATGAACTTAATTCAAAAATTTTAAAACTCAACCATACAAACTTTGCTTATCACGTCGAAACCATATAAAGATTAAGTTTAAATTTGGTCGGAAATTTCTGGGTCGTCACACCAAGTGCCCACGGTTAACATATACTTTATCATACTGTTTTGAAACGCTCTTTGTAGCACTGAAATCTCGTGGCCTACCTTACATACTGTTATACTTAAACTATAGCTCACCAACCTTTGTGTTGACGTTTTAAGCATGTATTTCTCAGGTGCTTGAGGTTGCTTCTGCTGTGTACTAGTCGTGCTGTAGAACCCGCTGCTTAGAGTTGTTATCGCATGACTACTTATCTTGCATTCAAACTTATTTTTCTTTTGAAACTATGTTATGTAACGACCTTTGGGGTCACGTACACTTATTTATTGCTTCTACTTAGCGAAGCATGCTTTTGGATTGTAAAACATTTGACGTTGGTTATGACGTCACCTTTTATTAATGAATGCAAACTCTGTTTTGAAAACGCATATAGTACTTAACCTTGTAATGATCCTGTTGTTGATGGTCCGTACATGATGATTTAGTACGGGGCGTCACATTTGGTATCAGAGCATTGGTTGTAGGGAATTAGGTTGCATTAGTGAGTCTAAGACCGACCCGAGTAGGATTCACTAATAGGACTAATCTACAACTTGCTAGTTTACTTGTTTCCGCTGAATTTACTGCATGCTACTGCTTACTTTTACTGCTATATGCCGTATGCTACTACATGATTTCACTACTGCATGATGCTACTTGCTTTCGATTGCATGCTACTTTCATACGAATTACTGTTATTGCCATGCTAGTTACCGTTATATATGATTTAAACTGTTGGCCTATTATTTGCTTGCTTTATGACATATTGACATGGAAAATTTATTTTTCCTTGTTCAGATGTCGGATGTTCCACCTGCTGGCATTTCGGGCAGTACAGACTCAGACCCCGTCGCCCTACCTACTGCTACACCTGCTGCTGCTACTGCCGATACACCGGCCCCGACACCCACTAGTGATCCCAGCGCTTCCACTTCCGGAGCTGGTACTAGTGCACCTGCCCCAGTGTCTGCTCCCAGACCCTCGAGGTCACAGCCCTTCATTGGTGGTATTGAGATCCCCGCGGAGTTCGGGGAAGGGCCGTTTCGTAACCACATGCGCATGCCTTGCCGACGCACTCCCGACGGACGTTTAGTCGTGATTCCACCAGGTAGACACAGACAGATGTTGGCCGCCTTCGGACGCTTCGGATTACCAGCTCAGCCACCAGTGTCACCACCACACGATTCGGATGACTCATCATCCGTCGATTCTTCATCATCAGATGACTCCAGCGATGATGGGGATCCTGCTGATAGACCTATTCAGGCACCCTCCACCCCGCCGAAGAAGCGGTACCGTTTCGACGGCACCGTCATTCCAGGGGTGAATGGAGGTCGTGCTTTTACTGACGCATTTGGCCATCGTCGTAGGGTTACTGCTCGTAAACGAGTTGTGCCATACCCTGCCGACCCACAGATACGTAAGGTTCCCCGTTACGTATTGACTATTCCTGGAACCGTACCACCTAGATTTAGATACGGACCACTTACATCTAGGGACGTACCGTCTACATCCGGAGCCGGATCATCTACATCAGCACCACTGGCACCACCCGCACCACCCGCCCCACCTGCACCGCCTGCCTCACCAGCTCCCTCTAACGAGGAACTGATGAGGGAGATTGAGACTCTCCGAGCTCGAGTCACTGAGCTCGAGGAGCAGTTGGCTTGAGGAGTAGTTCACCCGCCTTCACCGTAGGACCTTGTATTTAGATTTCATGATGTAATCTAGATATAGTTTCATGTATTTCATATGTATTGTACGAACTTATTCGGATGTATGAAACTTATTATTATTAATGAATGAAACTTTGCGTTATTTAATTCTTGCACGATGTTCTATTTACATTGCTGTACGATGATTCTGTGGTATTTGTACCTAGATGTGTTATTTAATAACATGTGATGTTTTGATTCCATGTTGGTCACTATATACTGTATTATTACTACTTGCATACTGGATTTGACTTGAGTCAAAAATTTTGTTTAGAATACCATGGCTAACGGAAGATCCACACCTACCGCCGCTCAGATTGAGGACATGATCAATGAACGGGTCGCTGCAGCCCTAGCAGAAAGAAATCTCGAAGCTCCACCACCACCACCACCTGTTATTCCACCCGTTCGAAATGGGTGTACATACAAGGAATTCCAGAGCTGCAAACCGCATAACTTCAGGGCCACCGAGGGACCAGTTGGTCTCACCAGATGGTTCGAGAAACTTGAATCAGTATTCCGAGTTAGCAACTGTTCGGAGGACAATAAGACCAAGTTTGCATCTTGCACGCTATCTGATGGCGCGCTAATGTGGTGGAACACGTTAGCTTAAGCGAAAGGTATCGATGAGGCGTATGCTACGCCATGGGAGGAATTCAAGGCGGCTATGATTGATGAGTATTGTCCGAGAACCGAAATTCAGAAGATGGAAATTGAATTCATGCAGTTGAAGGCCGTAGGGAACGACCTTAACAGTTACAATCGTAGGTTTTTGGAGTTAGCACTGATGTGTCCGACCATGGTCACCCCCGAATTCAAGCGCATGGAGAAATACTTCTCGGGACTCCCTAAGTCCATCAAAGGAAATGTCACCTCATCCAAACCACCGAATGTTCCCGAAGCAATGCGCATGGCGCATACTCTCATGAATCAGATTCTTATTGATGAGCCGGAGAAGGCTAAGTTTGAGGCTGGTAGTAGCGAAAAGAGGAAATGGGACAACAACCACAACAACCACAACAACAACAACAACAACATGGGGAGAAACTACGATCAAACCCCCGCCAAGAGGCACAACAACGGTGGAAACCCTAATCCCAACAACAACACCAACACCAACCCGAACTATAAAGGAACCTTACCTCAATGCAAGCGATGTTACAAACACCACACTGGGTATTGTAATGTTGTCTGTGAGAAGTGCCAACGGGCTGGGCACATCGGGAAGGACTGCAAGGTCACCACTTTGAATGGAAAGCCGAACACCAATGGACCGAAGAAGTGCTATGAATGCGGGCAGACGGGCCATTTCAGAAATGCGTGCCCAAACAAGCAAAAAGATGGCGGGCCACCCCGTGGTAGAGCTTTTAATGTTAATGCAAGGGATGCACGCGATAACCCCGACTTGGTGACAGGTATATTCACAATCAACAATCTTTTAGCTTCTGTCTTGTTTGATACTGGTGCGGATAGAAGTTATGTATGTAGACATTTTTGCGATAAGATTAATTGGTCATTAGTCCTGTTAAAAGAAAGTATGCTTGTCGAGGTCGCAAATGGAAAACTTGAAAAGGTTGACCATATTAGTCGTGGAGCTATTATCAACATAGCTGGTGCAGATTTCGAAATTGATTTGATACCTATCAAACTGGGAAGTTTTGACGTAATCGTCGGTATGGATTGGTTGAGCAAGATAAAGGCCGATATTATCTGTGGAGATAAAGCACTTCACATACCACAAGGAGATGGCGAACCACTGGTTATCTATGGAGAGAGATGTACCTCGAAGTTTAACCTCATTAGTTGCGTGAAAGCGCAAAAGATTATGAAGAAGGGACGCTTTGTTGTCCTAGCACATGTGAAAGCAGTAGAAACTGAGGTGAAGAGCGTGAACGACGTTCGAATTGTGAACGAATTTTCCGATGTCTTCCCAGAGGAATTGCCTGGATTGCCGCCGCAGAGAGCTGTAGAGTTTCAGATTGATTTAGTGCCAGGAGTGTAGTGACCCGAACTTTTCCATGTTTATATATATATATATATTAAATGAAATTGTTATTTACATGATTAAGTGTTTCCAACATGTTAAGCAATCAAACTTGTTAAGACTTGATTAATTGAAATAGGTTTCATATAGACAATTGACCACCCAAGTTGACCGGTGATTCACGAACGTTAAAACTTGTAAAAACTATATGATGAAATATATATGGATATATATATAGTTAACATGATATTATGATAAGTAAACATATCATTAAGTATATTAACAATGAACTACATATGTAAAAACAATACTACTAACTTAATGATTTTGAAACGAGACATATATGTAATGATTATCGTTGTAACGACATTTAATGTATATATATCATATTAAGAGATATTTATACATCATAATATCGTGATAATATAATAATTTAAAATCTCATTTGATATTATAAACATTGGGTTAACAACACTTAACAAGATCGTTAACCTAAAGGTTTCAAAACAACATTTACATGTAACGACTAACGATGACTTAACGACTCAGTTAAAATGTATATACATGTAGTGTTTTAATATGTATTCATACACTTTTTAAAGACTTCAAGACACTTATCAAAATACTTCTACTTAACAAAAATGCTTACAATTACATCCTCGTTCAGTTTCATCAACAATTCTACTCGTATGCACCCGTATTCGTACTCGTACAATACATAGCTTTTAGATGTATGTACTATTGGTATATACACTCCAATGATCAGCTCTTAGCAGCCCATGTGAGTCACCTAACACATGTGGGAACCATCATTTGGCAACTAGCATGAAATATCTCATAAAATTACAAAAATATGAGTAATCATTCATGACTTATTTACATGAAAGCAAAATTACATATCCTTTATATCTAATCCATACACCAACGACCAAAAACACCTACAAACACTTTCATTCTTCAATTTTCTTCATCTAATTGATCTCTCTCAAGTTCTATCTTCAAGTTCTAAGTGTTCTTCATAAATTCTACAAGTTCTAGTTACATAAAATCAAGAATACTTTCAAGTTTGCTAGCTCACTTCCAATCTTGTAAGGTGATCATCTAACCTCAAGAAATCTTTGTTTCTTACAGTAGGTTATCATTCTAATACAAGGTAATAATCATATTCAAACTTTGGTTCAATTTCTATAACTATAACAATCTTATTTCAAGTGATGATCTTACTTGAACTTGTTTTCGTGTCATGATTCTGCTTCAAGAACTTCGAGCCATCCAAGGATCCATTGAATCTAGATCCATTTTTCTCTGTTCCAGTAGGTTTATCCAAGGAACTTAAGGTAGTAATGATGTTCATAACATCATTCGATTCATACATATAAAGCTATCTTATTCGAAGGTTTAAACTTGTAATCACTAGAACATAGTTTAGTTAATTCTAAACTTGTTCGCAAACAAAAGTTAATCCTTCTAATTTGACTTTTAAAATCAACTAAACACATTTTATATATCTATATGATATGCTAACTTAATGATTTAAAACCTGGAAACACGAAAAACACCGTAAAACCGGATTTACGCCGTCGTAGTAACACCGCGGGCTGTTTTGGGTTAGTTAATTAAAAACTATGATAAACTTTGATTTAAAAGTTGTTATTCTGAGAAAATGATTTTTATTATGAACATGAAACTATATCCAAAAATTATGGTTAAACTCAAAGTGGAAGTATGTTTTCTAAAATGGTCATCTAGACGTCGTTCTTTCGACTGAAATGACTACCTTTACAAAAACGACTTGTAACTTATTTTTCCAACTATAAACCTATACTTTTTCTGTTTAGATTCATAAAATAGAGTTCAATATAAAACCATAGCAATTTGATTCACTCAAAACGGATTTAAAATGAAGAAGTTATGGGTAAAACAAGATTGGATAATTTTTCTCATTTTAGCTACGTGAAAATTGGTAACAAATCTATTCCAACCATAACTTAATCAACTTGTATTGTATATTATGTAATCTTGAGATACCATAGACACGTATACAATGTTTCGACCTATCATGTCGACACATTTATATATATTTCGGAACAACCATAGACACTCTATATGTGAATGTTGGAGTTAGCTATACAGGGTTGAGGTTGATTCCAAAATATATATAGTTTGAGTTGTGATCAATACTGAGATACGTATACACTGGGTCGTGGATTGATTCAAGATAATATTTATCAATTTATTTCTGTACATCTAACTGTGGACAACTAGTTGTAGGTTACTAACGAGGACAGCTGACTTAATAAACTTAAAACATCAAAATATATTAAAAGTGTTGTAAATATATTTTGAACATACTTTGATATATATGTATATATTGTTATAGGTTCGTGAATCAACCAGTGGCCAAGTCTTACTTCCCGACGAAGTAAAAATCTGTGAAAGTGAGTTATAGTCCCACTTTTAAAATCTAATATTTTTGGGATGAGAATACATGCAGATTTTATAAATGATTTACAAAATAGACACAAGTACGTGAAACTACATTCTATGGTTGAATTATCGAAATCGAATATGCCCCCTTTTTATTAAGTCTGGTAATCTAAGAATTAGGGAACAGACACCCTAATTGACGCGAATCCTAAAGATAGATCTATTGGGCCTAACAAACCCCATCCAAAGTACCGGATGCTTTAGTACTTCGAAATTTATATCATATCCGAAGGGTGTCCCGGAATGATGGGGATATTCTTATATATGAATCTTGTCAATGTCGGTTACCAGGTGTTCACCATATGAATGATTTTTATCTCTATGTATGGGATGTGTATTGAAATATGAAATCTTGTGGTCTATTATTATGATTTGATATATATAGGTTAAACCTATAACTCACCAACATTTTTGTTGACGTTTTAAGCATGTTTATTCTCAGGCGATTATTAAGAGCTTCCGCTGTCGCATACTTAAATAAGGACGAGATTTGGAGTCCATGCTTGTATGATATTGTGTAAAAACTGCATTCAAGAAACTTATTTTGTTGTAACATATTTGTATTGTAAACCATTATGTAATGGTCGTGTGTAAACAGGATATTTTAGATTATCATTATTTAATAATCTACGTAAAGCTTTTTAAACCTTTATTGATGAAATAAAGGTTATGGTTTGTTTTAAAATGAATGCAGTCTTTGAAAAACGTCTCATATAGAGGTCAAAACCTCGCAACGAAATCAATTAATATGGAACGTTTTTAATCAATAAGAACGGGACATTTCAGTTGGTATTCGAGCGTTGGTCTTAGAGAACCAGAATTTTGCATTAGTGTGTCTTATCGAGTTTGTTAGGATGCATTAGTGAGTCTGGACTTCGACCGTGTTTACTTGAAAAATGATTGCTTAACAAATTTTGTTGGAAACTATATATTTTTAACATGTGAATATTATGTGATATATTAATCTCTTAACGCGTTTGATATTATGTGATAGATGTCTACCTCTAGAACAAGTCCCATTGACTCACCTAATAATAATGAAGAGTCAAATGTAAATTGGAATAATTCGTGGCCTGATTCACAAGTTCCCGAAGAGGAACCGGAAGAAGAGTCGGAACCGGAAGAAGAATCGGAACCGGAAGAAGAATCGGAACCGGATGAAGAAATAGAACCGGTGGGGGAAATAATAAAACGGTTAAGTAAAAGAAAATCCTCAACCAACCGACCAAGGTTAATTATGGTTAATGGTGTTTCCGCCAAGGAAGCAAAATATTGGGAGGATTACCAATTCTCTGATGAATCGGATTCCGACGAGAATTCTGATGATGTTATAGAAATTACCCCAACTGAATTTAAAAAGGCAAAAGAAAATAATAAGGGAAAGGGCATAAAAATAGAGAAATCTAATTCCAACTCCGATGAACTTTATATGTATCGTCAACCCCCGATGTCCTTAAGTTGTAACAATGACCCGGGAACCTCTAAACCACCAGGTTTTTCTAAACCAATGTGGAAAACGATGGCTCATATTAGGGGAACATCATATATCCCTAGAAACTTGGCAAAACGAACCAAAACCGAAGAAGAAGAAACAAGCGAGTCGGAATAAGATAGTTGTATTCGCGTGGTGTAGTATATGTAATATAGTGTGCTTATGCTTTATGATATATGTAAAAATTGCTTGTATTAATAAGTATTTTTTTTATGAATCTAACTCTTGTCTATTTTACAGTATAAAAACACAAAATGGATAGACAACCCAATATTTTAAGAGACCTACCCGGAGACATGATTGATGAAATCTTGTCTAGAGTCGGTCAGAATTCTCCGGCACAACTATTTAAGGCGAGATCAGTTTGTAAGACATTCGAAGAACGTTCCAAGAATGCCTTGGTTTATAAAAGGCTTTCGTTCGAAAGATGGGGGATAACACATTTGGAAATCCATAAGTTACGATGTGTTTACTTTGACGCATATATTGCGGGGAACCCAAATGCTATTTTACGCAATGGGTTAAGAAATTATTTTGACTCAATATATCGGAATATTGGACTTCGTGATTTAGAAAAAGCGGCTAACATGCAACATAAAGAAGCATGTTATGCTTACGGATTAGTAATGTTCGATTCTCACCAAAGTGAGAACAAGAACATCGGGCTACAACTATTAAACAAAACGTTCCCACAAGTGACGAAGTCGGTAATTGGGGTAAGAAATGAGGTTTTTAGATTGTTACGGGACTGTTGGACATTACGTAACCCTCGTCCCTTTGATGACGTTACAACACGCTGTCTTATCAACGGCCATAACGGTTATGTTCCACAAGACCAAGGATGGGAAGTAATCCTAGTAAAACCAGAATGCATGACTTGTTTCTGGACGTATGAATTACGTGTCTTTATTGCCTTTGCTGAACGACTTGTGTACTAGCTAGAATTATCTTCACAACCATCTTGTATCAAATTTATTGTGTGCTATATTTCATGCTATATGTAAAATAAGCGGTATTGTAAGTTTGTAAAATATTGTGTAAAAGTTTGAACGCGAAATATTATTATAATCAGTTTTTCATATAGAATTGTAGTAGTTGAATTGTATATTAGCTACTAAGTATGAACTTAACGGGTAGGTACTACCCGAATTTAAACTTATAAAACGCTAATATGAAGAAAAAGCTTTTATAAATGAGTTCATATTATGCTACGAAATACTATTAACTACTCTTAATATTCTGTATGATTAACTTGTTCCATTTGACTATTTTGAAGGAAATGGCACCGACTACTCGACACACCGTGAATATGAATGAAGAGGAATTCCGTACTTTTCTAGCTTCAAACATAGCCGCAGTACAGGCTGCGCTACATACCAACAATAACCTTAGATCTAGCAGTACAGGAAATCGTGTAGGATGCACCTACAAAGAATTCACTGCCTGCAAACCTTTGGAATTTGATGGAACCGAAGGACCGATCGGATTGAAACGGTGGACCGAGAAGGTCGAATCGGTGTTTGCCATAAGTAAGTGTACTGAAGAGGACAAAGTGAAGTACGCTACGCATACCTTCACAGGTTCTGCGTTAACATGGTGGAATACCTATCTAGAGCAAGTGGGACAAGACGATGCGTACGCACTACCGTGGTCAGCATTCAAGCACTTGATGAACGAGAAGTACCGTCCCAGAATCGAGGTCAATAAGCTCAAGACAGAACTTAGAGGGTTACGAACCCAAGGATTTGATATTACCACGTACGAAAGACGATTCACAGAATTGTGCCTATTGTGTCCGGGAGCATTCGAAGATGAGGAAGAGAAAATCAACGCGTTTGTGAAAGGATTACCGGAAAGAATCCAAGAAGATATAAGTTCACACGAGCCCGCCTACATACAACAGGCATGTAGAATGGCTCACAAACTAGTGAACCAGATTGAAGAAAGAATTAAAGAACGAACTGCTGAAGAGGCCAATGTGAAGCAAGTCAAAAGAAAGTGGGAGGAAAACGGTGATAAGAATCACCAATACAACAACAACAGCAATTACAACAATAATCGCAACAATTATCCCAACAATCGCAACATCAATCGCAACTACAACAAACGGCCCAATAACAACAACAACAACAACAACAACAACAACAGTAACTACAATAATCATCCCAACAACAATAATAACCGCAACAACAACAATAATCAGAAGCAGCTATGCCAAAGGTGTGAAAAGTATCACTCGGGGTTCTGCACCAAATTTTGCAACAAGTGTAAAAGAAATGGTCATAGCGCGGCGAAGTGTGAGGTCTACAGACCAGGGGTTAATAGAACGAAAGGAACAAATGGTGTCGGAACGAGTAATGGCGGAGCAAGTAGTGTCGGAGCAAGTTATGCCAATGTAGTTTGTTATAAATGTGGAAAACCGGGCCACATTATTAGAAATTGCCCGAACCAGGAGAACACGAATGGACAAGGCCGCAGAAGAGTTTTCAATATTAATGCGGCAGAGGCACAAGAAGACCCGGAGCTTGTTACGGGTACGTTTCTTATTGACAATAAATCTGCTTACATTTTATTTGATTCGGGTGCGGATAGAAGCTATATGAGTAGAGATTTTTGTGCTAAATTAAGTTGTCCATTGACGCCTTTGGATAGTAAATTTTTACTCGAATTAGCAAATGGTAAATTAATTTCAGCAGATAATATATGTCAGAATCGAGAAATTAAACTGGTTAGCGAAACATTTAAGATTGATTTGATACCAGTAGAGTTAGGGAGTTTTGATGTGATAATCGGTATGGACTGGTTGAAAGAAGTGAAAGCAGAGATCGTTTGTTACAAAAATGCAATTCGCATTATACGAGAAAAAGGAAAACCCTTAATGGTGTACGGAGAAAAGGGCAACACGAAGCTACATCTTATTAGTAATTTGAAGTCACAAAAACTAATAAGAAAAGGTTGCTATGCTGTTCTAGCACACGTCGAGAAAGTACAAACCGGAGAAAAGAGCATCAATGATGTTCCCATTGCAAAAGAATTTCCCGATGTATTTCCGAAAGAATTACCGGGATTACCCCCACATCGATCCGTTGAATTTCAAATAGATCTTGTACCAGGAGCTGCACCAATAGCTCGTGCTCCTTACAGACTTGCACCCAGCGAGATGAAAGAACTGCAAAGCCAATTACAAGAACTTTTAGAGCGTGGTTTCATTCGACCAAGCACATCACCGTGGGGAGCTCCTGTTTTGTTTGTCAAGAAGAAAGATGGTACATTCAGGTTGTGTATCGACTACCGAGAGTTGAACAAACTTACCATCAAGAACCGCTACCCACTACCGAGAATCGACGACTTATTTGATCAACTACAAGGCTCGTCTGTTTATTCAAAGATTGACTTACGTTCCGGGTATCATCAAATGCGGGTGAAAGAAGGTGATATTCCAAAGACTGCTTTCAGAACACGTTACGGTCATTACGAGTTTATGGTCATGCCGTTTGGTTTGACTAACGCACCAGCTGTGTTCATGGACTTTATGAACCGAGTGTGTGGGCTATATCTTGACTAGTTTGTCATTGTTTTCATCGATGACATACTTATTTACTCAAAGAATGATCAAGAGCACGAAGAACATTTGAGAAAAGTGCTAGAAGTATTGAGGAAAGAAAAACTGTACGCTAAATTTTCAAAGTGTGCATTTTAGTTGGAAGAAGTTCAATTCCTCGGTCACATAGTGAACAAAGAAGGTATCCAGGTGGACCCGACAAAGATCGAAACTGTTGAAAAGTGGGAAACCCCAAAAACTCCGAAGCATATACGTCAATTTTTAGGATTGGCTGGTTACTACAGAAGATTCATCCAAGATTTCTCCAAAATAGCAAAACCCTTGACTGCATTAACGCATAAAGGGAAGAAATTTGAATGGAAGGATGAACAAGAGAAGGCGTTTCAATTATTGAAGAAAAAGCTAACTACGGCACCTATACTGTCATTGCCTAAAGGGAATGATGATTATGTGATTTATTGTGATGCATCAAAGTAAGGTCTCGGTTGTGTATTAATGCAACGGACGAAGGTGATTGCTTATGCGTCTAGACAATTGAAGATTCACGAGCAAAATTATACGACGCATGATTTGGAATTAGGCGCGGTTGTTTTTGCATTAAAGACTTGCAGGCACTACTTATATGGGGTCAAAAGTATTATATATACCGACCACAAAAGTCTTCAACACATATTTAATCAGAAACAACTGAATATGAGGTAGCGTAGGTGGATTGAATTGTTGAATGATTACGACTTTGAGATTCGTTACCAGTCGGGGAAGACAAATGTGGTAGTCGACGCCTTGAGCAGAAAGGACAGAGAACCCATTCGAGTAAAATCTATGAATATAATGATTCACACTAACCTTACTACCCAAATAAAGGAGGCGCAACAAGGAGTTTTAAAAGAGGGAAATTTAAAGGATGAAATACCCAAAGGATCGGAGAAGCATCTTAATATTCGGGAAGACGGAACCCGGTATAGGGCTGAAAGAATTTGGGTACCAAAATTTGGAGATATGAGAGAAATGGTACTTAGAGAAGCTCATAAAACCAGATACTCAATACATCCTGGAACGGGGAAGATGTACAAGGATCTTAAGAAACATTTTTGGTGGCCAGGTATGAAAGCCGATATTGCTAAATATGTAGGAGAATGTTTGATGTGTTCTAAGGTCAAAGCTGAACATCAGAAACCATCAGGTCTACTTCAACAACCCGAAATCCCGGAATGGAAATGGGAAAACATTACCATGGATTTCATCACTAAATTGCCAAGGACTGCAAGTGGTTTTGATACTATTTGGGTAATAGTTGATCGTCTCACCAAATCAGTACACTTCCTGCCAATAAGAGAAGATGACAAGATGGAGAAGTTAGCACGACTGTATTTGAAGGAAGTCATCTCCAGACATGGAATACCAATCTCTATTATCTCTGATAGGGATGGCAGATTTATTTCAAGATTCTGGCAGACATTACAGCAAGCATTAGGAACTCGTCTAGACATGAGTACTGCCTATCATCCACAAACTGATGGGCAGAGCGAAAGGACGATACAAACGCTTGAAGACATGCTACGAGCATGTGTTATTGATTTCGGAAACAGTTGGGATCGACATCTACCCTTAGCAGAATTTTCCTACAACAACAGCTACCATTCAAGCATTGAGATGGCGCCATTTGAAGCACTTTATGGTAGAAAGTGCAGGTCTCTGATTTGTTGGAGTGAAGTGGGGGATAGACAGATTACGGGTCCGGAGATAATACAAGAAACTACCGATAAGATCATCCAAATTCAACAACGGTTGAAAACCGCCCAAAGTCGACAAAAGAGCTACGCTGACATTAAAAGAAAAGATATAGAATTTGAAATTGGAGAGATGGTCATGCTTAAAGTTGCACCTTGGAAAGGTGTTGTTCGATTTGGTAAACGAGGGAAATTAAATCCAAGGTATATTGGACCATTCAAGATTATTGATCGTGTCGGACCAGTAGCTTACCGACTTGAGTTACCTCAACAACTCGCGGCTGTACATAACACTTTCCACGTCTCGAATTTGAAGAAATGTTTTGCTAAAGAAGATCTCACTATTCCGTTAGATGAAATCCAAATCAACGAAAAACTTCAATTTATCGAAGAACCCGTCGAAATAATGGATCGTGAGGTTAAAAGACTTAAGCAAAACAAGATACCGATTGTTAAGGTTCGATGGAATGCTCGTAGAGGACCCGAGTTCACCTGGGAGCGTGAAGATCAAATGAAAAAGAAATACCCGCATTTATTTCCAGAAGATACGTCAACACCTCCAACTGCTTAAAATTTCGGGACGAAATTTATTTAACGGGTAGGTACTGTAGTGACCCAAACTTTTCCATGTTTATATATATATATATATATATATATATTAAATGAAATTGTTATTTACATGATTAAGTGTTTCCAACATGTTAAGCAATCAAACTTGTTAAGACTTGATTAATTGAAATAGGTTTCATATAGACAATTGACCACCCAAGTTGACCGGTGATTCACGAACGTTAAAACTTGTAAAAACTATATGATGACATATATATGGATATATATATATATATATAGTTAACATGATATTATGATAAGTAAACATATCATTAAGTATATTAACAATGAACTACATATGTAAAAACAATACTACTAACTTAATGATTTTGAAACGAGACATATATGTAACGATTATCGTTGTAACGACATTTAATATATATATATCATATTAAGAGATATTTATACATCATAATATCATGATAATATAATAATTTAAAATCTCATTTGATATTATAAACATTGGGTTAACAACACTTAACAAGATCGTTAACCTAAAGGTTTCAAAACAACATTTACATGTAACGACTAACGATGACTTAACGACTCAGTTAAAATGTATATACATGTAGTGTTTTAATATGTATTCATACACTTTTGAAAGACTTCAAGACACTTATCAAAATACTTCTACTTAACAAAAATGCTTACAATTACATCCTCGTTCAGTTTCATCAACAATTCTACTCGTATGCACCCGTATTCGTACTCGTACAATACACAGCTTTTAGATGTATGTACTATTGATATATTGTGACGACCCAGAAATTTCCGACTAAATTTAAACTTTATCTTTATATTATTCTGACACGATAAACAATGTTTGTTAAGTTAAATCTCAAGGATTTTAAACTATGTTTATACATTCATTTAAACCTCGACCAAATTCCAATGATTCACGAACCATTAAATGAACATATATGGATATGTATGTATATGTGTATATGTTATAAATTGAAAATGTCAACAAAGTATTTAAAAGTATAATGCTTTATATGAACGTATTTGTTTCAATATGATTATCGACGAAATTAAAAAAAATATATATTAAATGATTAAATTATCAGAAACATTGAATTATGATTACAAGTCTCTGTTGAGAGGTCCACTATGATTTGAGAAATCTATTCCTCTTAACGATATTCGGAATAATTTGTAAAGCTATTTATAAATAAAAATAAAAAGTGTCATTTACGAAAGTTAGACAAAAGCTAGTGGAGAATTGGTTTCCATAATATTCTATTAATCTATTTTCAAACGTACAAAAACGTTTTCAGTTTAAAAAGAACTTTATTATTAAAACGTATATAACTTTTATAAATATCTAGAATCACTTTTGACAACTCATTACTTAACCAGTATAATAAATATAACGATATTTATATTTTATTTCATTAAATATATATAACGATTTAAATTAATATTATATATATTTATACGAGTATTATACATACATAGTTTTTATACTTTTACTATACTTTAACTTTACCTTTACTTTACTTTTACTTTACTTTAACTTTAATAATTCACTTTAATAATTCATACTTTAATAATTCACTTTAATAATTCATACTTTAATAATTCACTTTAATAATTCATACTTTAATAATTCACTTTAATAATTCATACTTTAATAATTCACTTTAATAATTCATACTTTAATAATTCACTTTAATAATTCATACTTTAATAATTCACTTTAATAATTCATACTTTAATAATTCACTTTAATAATTCATACTTTAATAATTCACTTTAATAATTCATACTTTAATAATTCACTTTAATAATTCAAAAATCTATTATAAATAGAATTCAATAGGTTTCATTATTTCATAGAAACTTGAAAATATATTTCTCTAAACTCTCTCAATCGATTTACATATATATATATATTTGCTCTGTATTATTTCAAGATATTATTAGTATACATAAAATATTACGACGGAGTGATGTCCGAGTGATTTCAAAATAGTTTTTTTGAATGAGTCGAAGCTAAGGAAATTATGGGTTATAGCTATGGAGGTGATGGGTATGGTTCATGGGTATGCTCGTGAGGTCAATCTAGTGTTTATCATCTCCGTTGCGTCTACGTACTTTCCTGCAATATTGAATCTTAATATTGATACGTGAGCACTCATAACTTAACTTTTATATATCAATAGTGTATTCCTGACTAGTGCTCGAGTATATAGGATTATGCATGCTTGTACATTCGATATTGTCCTTAGATTGGTTTGTTGAATCCTGAATTAGATACATATGCTACTGAGATAGGGTATATGATATGCATGTCATTGGAAAGCTGGCGAAAATTTAAGAACTTTTCATTTAGATATCGAATGGTTTCGATGAACGGATTTGAAGTTATAGTCAACTGAATTTTAGTATTATTGTTAAAATGATTATTATTACTATCGTCGTTATTATTTTAATAGAAATATCATTGTTATTATAAAATATCATTATTACTATTATGTTAGTATTATCATTTTATCATATTAACATTTTTAGTAAATATAAATATTGTTATTTTTTTATAGAATAATAATAATTATTATTACAAAATAATACAACTTTTACTTATTATTATTATTATTATGATCAATATTATTTAATCAAATAAATAGGGGATACAAAGATATTTTTCACCACGCGTAATATAATTACATTAATAATTAATAATACTTACCACTATAGTTTTAAGATATTAAGTGAACTTTATAAATTTTACTACTTAAGATATATAAAAGTATATTTTATCATATATAAACGTTAATATAAATTTTTATTAATAAATGACTTTTATTATTATAAAATCTAATAAATATATTTAAATATATAAAACGACTATAGTTAAGTTATATAATAAACACGTATAAATTTTAGAAGTCATTTTGGGTCAAGTTGACTTTTGTTGACTTTTGCATATTAGTCTCGAGCATTAGGATTGTGGTACACTATGACTTGATCAAAAATTATTAGACAAATATTGACCAACATATAAATATATATAATTAATATAGGTTCGTGAATCCGAGGCCAACCTTGCACTTGTTAAATGACGTTATATGTATTTTTACTACGAAATACAGTATGGTGAGTTTCATTTGCTCCCTTTTATATATATTTTTGGGACTGAGAATACATGCGCTGTTTTTATAAATGTTTTACGAAATAGGCATAAGTACTAAAACTAATTCTATGTGGGTTTAAACCAGAAATATACCCTTAGCTTGGTAACATTAAACTACTTGTCTATGTACGGTAGGCGCGAATCCTAAAGATAGATCTATTGGGCCTGACAAACCCCATCCTGACTATGGGATGCTTTAGTACTTCGAGTTTATTTTAAACACACCTGATTTGGTGTACTTCAGAGGGTAAAACATGAACGTTAAGGCTTGTTACCGGGTGCCTACAATTTATAGAATACTCTTATACACTTGCGAGTGTACATATATTTATAAACGGAAATCTTGTGGTCTATTAATATATTGAAATGATTGTTATGATAAACCTATGAACTCACCAACCTTTTGGTTGACACTTTAAAGCATGTTTATTCTCAGGTATTAAAGAAATCTTCCGCTGTGCATTAGCTCATTTTAAGGATATTACATGGAGTCATTTATGGCGTATTTTGAAAGACGTTACATTCGAGTCATTGAGTTCATCAAGATTATTATTATGTCAATTATAGTTGGATGTATTAAGAAATGGTGTGCATGCCATCAACTTTCGTTGTAAAGAAAGTTTGTCTTTTAAAAACGAATGCAATGTTTGTAAAATGTATCATATAGAGGTCAAAATACCTCGCGATGTAATCAACTATTGTGAATCGTTTATAATGTATATGAACGGGTCCTTTCAGTTGGTATCAGAGCGGTGGTCTTAGCGAATCAGGTCTTGCATTAGTGTGTCTAACTGATAGTTGTTAAGATGCATTAGTGAGTCTGGACTTCGACCGTGTCTGCATGTCAAAAGTTTTGTTTATCATTTTTAGTCAGAAATTATCTACTTACCATCCTTAGGAAATTACCTGCTTATCATTCTTAGTCTAGACACGTCTTGCTGCATTGATTGCATGAATAGTGTATAGATAAAATTCATATCTTAGCGTATCTGCTAAATCATATCTTATCGTATCTATTACCGTAAACTTTGCCTGACATATTCCGTAAATTCCTCTGTAATCTATGAAATCTTTTGATCTATATATATATATATATATATATATATATATATATATATATATAGATATTCTATGTAGTTACAATACCACCCGATAGCCAGAAAATCATTTCGTATCGAAAAATCCTTTATCAAATCGTACGAAATGGAATTCGTCATCAGTTCAAGTTCCCCGGATTCCAAAATGGAATCCCACTCAAGCTCCGAAAGCAGTGTGACTGGAATGGATCAACCAATCAGCCATCATCTATTCTGGATGAATTGGGGATGGGTTCGTAGCCTCCTTAATCATTGGAGACAAGAAGATGGCGATCCTTTCCATCCACCACATTGCCCTCTTGGCAATGAACCTGAAGCACTTACCGGTGAACCTGTCTGAAACACCATTTTCTCTCTCATTTCCAGAGTATCTCGTCATGATTATATACTACACCAAATTCTAGATCTTATTTATCCGCTCGTCCGAACCGACAATCACCCCGGTGTAATAGAAGAAGTCAACGAGCTTCGCGCTCGGATAGTGGCTTTGGAGAATATGGTGCAAAGGTTACAAACACCAGCAGCAGCAACATAACCAGTACCACCATCAACAACATCAACAGTACCATTACCACCACCAACAACAACCGCATCGCAAACCTCAACTTCACAATCTATCCCATGAGCATCGACGTCATACGCTCTGTAGATACTAAGGAATACCACAACGATGAAGTATTGATTCATAACTTCATTGGGAAAACATTCTACGATGATTATGTAATTTCTAAAGTTTAGAAATTATCTATCCTAGCCTTAACCATAAATCAAGTGAGTTTAATTTAATATTAACTCATTAAATCTATATTACATCTGAAGAAATATACACATATATTTTCATAAAGACTGTAATAAAAATTTTTTGTACAAAATATTAATTGTGACATTTTTTTAACGGGTAGGTAATACCCGAGAGATATATAAATTCACAATTAATATGTTACATTCTTCGAATTTGATTCAGCAAATCATCCATTATACTCCCTACTTTCACAACAATATACATTCTTTTATAGAAATCAAAACAACCATACTCATTCAAAAATCTAATTACATATTCTGATTTTGAAATCGCCGAATTCAATTCAAGTTATAACCGGTATCATCACTCTTAGATTCTTACATCTTTCAAAGCTATACTTTAACTTCAAAACTGTGTTAGAACATCGTATGTATATTAACGATTATAATCTGTGTTCAAGCCCTTCGAAATACCTGAAGACACTTCAAATAATGAACAATCGAGATGATGATCCAACCACATGTTATCCACAGTTACGTACCTGAAAAACTCTTGAAACAAAAGTCATAATTTAACATGTATCCATGCCAGACCTTTTGACATTTACTAGCTAAAATAACTTTTCAATCCCTTCTAAAAATAGACGGTTTTGTCACAGCTCCAGCAAACCAACTTCAATTGTTCATACGAATAAGCCTTATTATAATGATTACCCCTTCATCATTATTACCGGGGAACCTTTCATATCTCGCCACATTAGCAGTAAACTTATTAACAACTTCATTGATCTTTGACTTTTCAAAAAATCTTTATATTTATCAAAACCCCATCATTTACTCATCTGCATCTTGTAACGAGAATTACCATACGAATCATCAGAAATTAGCAATCAGTATTTTGAAATCTCGCAGCATGTCTACGCCAACAATTATATGTGTCTATCTTCTGGACTTATATACTTTGAATGTGAAGTTTCTGAAAAACACCATAAACTGCGAACTAGTTCTCGAAATACTGATGAAGCAGCAAAAACTATAAACGACCTTAACAGTAAAAATTTTGATGATAAAGAGTAGTGTGTTGGCAAAGTTCAGAAAAAGAGAAGATTTGGTACTGAAAAATACGGATTGAGTAAACCATGAAGAAGGCTGTGGATAAATCACAAGGACGAAATCTACCTTTAAAGAATCCAAATGATTCTGTGTCTGCTGAAGTCATTATCGAATACCTTGCTCCTGACTCTAAACCCTTACGGACAATATTCTTCATCATCCTCTGATATTAGAAATTTTGAGATATCATCGTATCTTTCATTATAAATATCCTCCATATTTCTGAAGATATTCCAATAATTATTCTTATCTGAAATCATTTACCTCTTCGTGCTGTCTATATTACATCATAAAAGAAACTATTTTAGTTTCTAAATTCTGCAACTTTTGAATTTAAAATAGGAATATTTTTGAAGTAGTGTTGGGAACTGAAGCATGAACTAGTATAATATAATGACACTTGATCAACGTGATTATATTACAGTAAGTCATGCTGAGTTTCTAAATGGAACGTGATGATTCATAGATCATAATGTCATCATGTGCTATGTTACACGACTCTTGTATTCTCTTTAACCTCTAAAATATCAAGAAAATATTTCTTGATGATTCGGCCTTTTCCGAGGTATTCTAGTAATTTGACAAGTCAAGATCGTGCCATTATAATTTCCTTCTTAGAGCATTAACAATGTTCATTCTGAAATTCATATATGCGAATTCTGGACCATTACAAGCGGTGCTTAATCGCAAGAAGAAGAAACGAAAGGACAAAACTCTGAAATAGAAATTGGGGTATAAATCGCAGCAAATAAAAGAGAGCATTAATTGGGGATGACAATGATTATAGAAGACAGAAGCAGGGACATCAAAATATAAGGGAAGATATAAAACCCAACAACAACCCAGAAACTATAAACCGTATATATCGATGCATATAGCAATATAAAGACACGGGAGAACTAAAAACACTATAAAACCAAGATTATAGTAGAAGTAAATAGATTCTTCTGGAGGTAGATGAAAAAGAAGAACGACAGGTATGAAAGTGAGGAGTATATCGAGAATCAGTACTGGATGAAGCATATTGACGAATAATTTTAAAGTAAGAATTGAGGGAGAGTGAATAGAAGGTGTGAATTAAAAGGAAACGAAGGATGTGGATTTATAGTGGAATATCCGACAGAAAAATCGAGGTGAATCATCGCATTAAATCGAAGAGGATCATAATTTCCTTAATCACCGAAGAATAAAATCCTATATAGATTACAAAGATTTTCTTTAATCCGGAGATCAACCGTGATGACGTCAAAAGATAAGATGAATCCCTATTTTCTCATTTCACTCTTTTACGATAGCTTTACTCATACGCTTTGAGTAATCGAATTATTTTATCCATACTTCTTAGACATGATAAAACTTCATAATCGTCATAATAACATTCTCATTGTTAGCCATACCGACCTCTATCAAATTTCGGGGACGAAATTTCTTTAACGGGTAGGTACTGTGACGACCCGGAAATTTCCGACTAAATTTAAACTTTATCTTTATATTATTCTGACACGATAAACAATGTTTGTTAAGTTAAATCTCAAGGATTTTAAACTATGTTTATACATTCATTTAAACCTCGACCAAATTCCAATGATTCACGAACCATTAAATGAACATATATGGATATGTATGTATATGTGTATATGTTATAAATTGAAAATGTCAACAAAGTATTTAAAAGTATAATGCTTTATATGAACGTATTTGTTTCAATATGATTATCGACGAAATTAAAAAAATATATATTAAATGATTGAATTATCAGAAACATTGAATTATGATTACAAGTCTCTGTTGAGAGGTCCACTATGATTTGAGAAATCTATTCCTCTTAACGATATTCGGAATAATTTGTAAAGCTATTTATAAATAAAAATAAAAAGTGTCATTTACGAAAATTAGACAAAAGCTAGTGGAGAATTGGTTTCCATAATATTCTATTAATCTATTTTCAAACGTACAAAAACGTTTTCAGTTTAAAAAGAACTTTATTATTAAAACGTATATAACTTTTATAAATATCTAGAATCACTTTTGACAACTCATTACTTAACCAGTATAATAAATATAACGATATTTATATTTTATTTCATTAAATATATATAACGATTTAAATTAATATTATATATATTTATACGCGTATTATACATACATAGTTTTTATACTTTTACTATACTTTAACTTTACCTTTACTTTACTTTAACTTTAATAATTCACTTTAATAATTCATACTTTAATAATTCACTTTAATAATTCATACTTTAATAATTCACTTTAATAATTGTTAAAATATCATTATTACTATTATGTTAGTATTATCATTTTATCATTATTCACTTTAACGAATTTTAGTATTATTGTTAAAATGATTATTATTACTATCGTCGTTATTATTTTAATAGAAATATCATTGTTATTATAAAATATCATTATTACTATTATGTTAGTATTATCATTTTATCATAATAACATTTTTAGTAAATATAAATATTGTTATTTTTTTATAGAATAATAATAATTATTATTACAAAATAATACAACTTTTACTTATTATTATTATTATTATGATCAATATTATTTAATCAAATAAATAGGGGATACAAAGATATTTTTCACCACGCGTAATATAATTACATTAATAATACTTACCACTATAGTTTTAAGATATTAAGTGAACTTTATAAATTTTACTACTTAAGATATATAAAAGTATATTTTATCATATATAAACGTTAATATAAATTTTTATTAATAAATGACTTTTATTATTATAAAATCTAATAAATATATTTAAATATATAAAACGACTATAGTTAAGCTATATAATAAACACGTATAAATTTTAGAAGTCATTTTGGGTCAAGTTGACTTTTGTTGACTTTTGCATATTAGTCTCGAGCATTAGGATTGTGGTACACTATGACTTGATCAAAAATTGTTAGACAAATATTGACCAACATATAAATATATATAATTAATATAGGTTCGTGAATCCGAGGCCAACCTTGCACTTGTTAAATGACGTTATATGTATTTTTACTACGAAATACAGTATGGTGAGTTTCATTTGCTCCCTTTTATATATATTTTTGGGACTGAGAATACATGCGCTGTTTTTATAAATGTTTTACGAAATAGGCACAAGTACTAAAACTAATTCTATGTGGGTTTAAACCAGAAATATACCCTTAGCTTGGTAACATTAAACTACTTGTCTATGTACGGTAGGCGCGAATCCTAAAGATAGATCTATTGGGCCTGACAAACCCCATCCTGACGATGGGATGCTTTAGTACTTCGAGGTTATTTTAAACACACCTGATTTGGTGTACTTCAGAGGGTAAAACATGAACGTTAAGGCTTGTTACCGGGTGCCTACAATTTATAGAATACTCTTATACACTTGCGAGTGTACATATATTTATAAACGGAAATCTTGTGGTCTATTAATATATTGAAATGATTGTTATGATAAACCTATGAACTCACCAACCTTTTGGTTGACACTTTAAAGCATGTTTATTCTCAGGTATTAAAGAAATCTTCCGCTGTGCATTAGCTCATTTTAAGGATATTACTTGGAGTCATTTATGGCGTATTTTGAAAGACGTTGCATTCGAGTCATTGAGTTCATCAAGATTATTATTATGTCAATTATAGTTGGAAGTATTATGAAATGGTGTGCATGCCGTCAACTTTCGTTGTAAAGAAAGTTTGTCTTTTAAAAACGAATGCAATGTTTGTAAAATGTATCATATAGAGGTCAAAATACCTCGCGATGTAATCAACTATTGTGAATCGTTTATAATGTATATGAACGGGTCCTTTCAGTTATACACTCCAATGATCAGATCTTAGCAGCCCATGTGAGTCACCTAACACATGTGGGAACCATCATTTGGCAACTAGCATGAAATATCTCATAAAATTACAAAAATATGAGTAATCATTCATGACTTATTTACATGAAAACAAAATTACATATCCTTTATATCTAATCCATACACCAACGACCAAAAACACCTACAAACACTTTCATTCTTCAATTTTCTTCATCTAATTGATCTCTCTCAAGTTCTATCTTCAAGTTCTAAGTGTTCTTCATAAATTCTACAAGTTCTAGTTACATAAAATCAAGAATACTTTCAAGTTTGCTAGCTCACTTCCAATCTTGTAAGGTGATCATCTAACCTCAAGAAATCTTTGTTTCTTATAGTAGGTTATCATTCTAATACAAGGTAATAATCATATTCAAACTTTGGTTCAATTTCTATAACTATAACAATCTTATTTCAAGTGATGATCTTACTTGAACTTGTTTTCGTGTCATGATTCTGCTTCAAGAACTTCGAGCCATCCAAGGATCCGTTGAAGCTAGATCCATTTTTCTCTTTTTCAGTAGGTTTATCCAAGGAACTTAAGGTAGTAATGATGTTCATAACATCATTCGATTCATACATATAAAGCTATCTTATTCGAAGGTTTAAACTTGTAATCACTAGAACATAGTTTAGTTAATTCTAAAGTTGTTCGCAAACAAAAGTTAATCCTTCTAATTTGACTTTTAAAATCAACTAAACACATGTTCTATATCTATATGATATGCTAACTTAATGATTTAAAACCTGGAAACACGAAAAACACCGTAAAACCGGATTTACGCCGTCGTAGTAACACCGCGGGCTGTTTTGGGTTAGTTAATTAAAAACTATGATAAACTTTGATTTAAAAGTTGTTATTCTGAGAAAATGATTTTTATTATGAACATGAAACTATATCCAAAAATTATGGTTAAACTCAAAGTGAAAGTATGTTTTCTAAAATGGTCATCTAGACGTCGTTCTTTCGACTGAAATGACTACCTTTATAAAAATGACTTGTAACTTATTTTTCCGACTATAAACCTATACTTTTTCTGTTTAGATTTATAAAATAGAGTTCAATATGAAACCATAGCAATTTGATTCACTCAAAACGGATTTAAAATGAAGAAGTTATGGGTAAAACAAGATTGGATAATTTTTCTCATTTTAGCTACGTGAAAATTGGTAACAAATCTATTCCAACCATAACTTAATCAACTTGTATTGTATATTATGTAATCTTGAGATACCATAGACAAGTATACAATGTTTCGACCTATCATGTCGACACTTCTATATATATTTCGGAACAACCATAGACACTCTATATGTGAATGTTGGAGTTAGCTATACAGGGTTGAGGTTGATTCCAAAATATATATAGTTTGAGTTGTGATCAATACTGAGATACGTATACACTGGGTCGTGAATTGATTCAAGATAATATTTATCAATTTATTTCTGTACATCTAACTGTGGACAACTAGTTGTAGGTTACTAACGAGGACAGCTGACTTAATAAACTTAAAACATCAAAATATATTAAAAGTGTTGTAAATATATTTTGAACATACTTCGATATATATTTATATATTGTTATAGGTTCGTGAATCAACCAGTGGCCAAGTCTTACTTCCCGACGAAGTAAAAATCTGTGAAAGTGAGTTATAGTCCCACTTTTAAAATCTAATATTTTTGGGATGAGAATACATGCAGATTTTATAAATGATTTACAAAATAGACACAAGTACGTGAAACTACATTCTATGGTTGAATTATCGAAATCGAATATGCCCCTTTTTATTAAGTCTGGTAATCCAAGAATTAGGGAACAGACACCCTAATTGACGCGAATCCTAAAGATAGATCTATTGGGCCTAACAAACCCCATCCAAAGTACCGGATGCTTTAGTACTTCGAAATTTATATCATATCCGAAGGGTGTCCCGGAATGATGGGGATATTCTTATATATGCATCTTGTCAATGTCGGTTACCAGGTGTTCACCATATGAATGATTTTTATCTCTATGTATGGGATGTGTATTGAAATATGAAATCTTGTGGTCTATTATTATGATTTGATATATATAGGTTAAACCTATAACTCACCAACATTTTTGTTGATGTTTTAAGCATGTTTATTCTCAGGTGATTATTAAGAGCTTCCGCTGTCACATACTTAAATAAGGACGAGATTTAGAGTCCATGCTTGTATGATATTATGTAAAAACTGCATTCAAGAAACTTATTTTGTTGTAACATATTTGTATTGTAAACCATTATGTAATGGTCGTGTGTAAACAGGATATTTTAGATTATCATTATTTGATAATCTACGTAAAGCTTTTTAAACCTTTATTGATGAAATAAAGGTTATGGTTTGTTTTAAAATGAATGCAGTCTTTGAAAAACGTCTCATATAGAGGTCAAAACCTCGCAACGAAATCAATTAATATGGAACGTTTTTAATCAATAAGAACGGGACATTTCAAGGAGATGCACCTGTAGCTCGCGCACCTTATAGACTCGCACCTTCCGAGATGCAAGAATTACAGAGTCAACTACAAGAGCTGTTAGACCGTGGATTTATCCAACCAAGTTTCTCGCCTTGGGGCGCACCTGTGTTGTTTGTGAAGAAGAAGGATGGATCCTTCAGTATGTGTATCGACTACCGTGAACTCAACAAATTGACTATCAAGAATCGGTATCCTCTTCCACGAATTGACGATCTTTTCGATCAGCTGCAAGGATCGAGCGTTTACTCTAAGATCGATTTGCGATCCGGTTATCACCAGTTGAGGGTGAAAGAGAGTGACGTGATGAAGACTGCATTTAGGACACGCTATGGTCATTATGAATTTCTCGTAATGCCGTTCGGATTGACCAATGCACCTGCCATATTTATGGACCTCATGAATCATGTTTGCAAGCCGTACTTGGACAAGTTTGTTATCGTCTTCATAGATGATATCCTCATCTACTCCAAAAGCGAAGAGGAACACGAGCAACACCTCCGATTAGTGCTTGAACTCTTAAGACAAGAGCAACTTTACGCCAAATTCTCCAAGTGCGAATTTTGATTGATGGAAGTACAGTTTCTGGGCCATGTTGTGAGCGACCAGGGTATCAAAGTTGATCCCGCAAAGATTGAAGCTATCATCAAGTGGGAAACCCCCACCACTCCGACTCATATTCGCCAATTCCTAGGTCTCGCCGGTTATTACCGAAGGTTTATCGAAGGTTTCTCTCTGATTGCGCGTCCTTTGACCGCGCTGACTCACAAGGGCAAGAAGTTCATTTGGGAACCCGCACACGAATCAGCATTTCAAACTTTGAAGAAGAAGTTAACCTCCGCACCTATCCTATCGCTTCCCGAAGGCAGTGACGATTTCGTTGTTTATTGTGATGCATCGAAGAGTGGTTTTGGTTGTGTACTGATGCAACGATCAAAGGTTATTGCCTATGCCTCCCGCCAATTGAAGAGTCACGAGCGGAACTACACTACACATGATCTTGAACTTGGAGCCGTTGTCTATGCACTCAAATTATGGAGACATTATCTGTATGGAACTAAGAGCACTATCTTCACCGATCACAAGAGTCTCCAGCACATCTTTGATCAGAAGCAACTGAATATGAGACAGCGTCGATGAATCGAGACGCTCAACGACTACGATTGTGAACTCCGTTATCACCCTGGCAAGGCCAATGTTGTAGCTGACGCTTTAAGCCGAAAGGAGAGGACGGCACCTCTTCGTGTTAGGGCTCTGAATATCACCATCCATTCGAACCTCAACAGCCAGATCAGAGTAGCCCAAGATGAGGCTCTCAAGGAGGAGAATATATCTCACGAACATTTGAACATACTTGTCTCTCGATTCGAGGTTAGGGAGTCTGGACTCCGATGTTATGCCGGAAGAATTTGGGTACCTTATTATGGAGATCTACGGAACCTCATACTGGATGAAGCACACAAATCGAGATATTCGATTCACCCCGGTGCGGGCAAGATGTACCATGACCTTAAAGAACAGTATTGGTGGCCGAATCTTAAGAAGGACGTTGCGACTTATGTTGGTAAGTGTTTGAATTGCTCAAAGGTTAAAGCCGAGCATCAGAGACCTTCTGGATTACTTCAGCAACCGGAGATCCCACAATGGAAGTGGGAAAGGATCACAATGGATTTTATCACCAAGCTGCCAAAGACGGTGGGCGGATACGATACCATTTGGGTTATTGTTGACCGCCTCACCAAATCTGCACACTTCCTAGCGATGAAGGAAACTGATACGATGGAAAGACTTGCTCAATTATACATTAAGGAGGTTGTATCACGACACGGTGTACCTTTATCGATCATCTCCGATCGCGATCCCCGTTTTGCCTCTAGATTTTGGCGTTCTTTGCAAGAAGCCATGTGAACTCGTCTTGACATGAGTACTGCTTATCATCCTCAGACTGACGGGCAAAGTGAATGAACGATTCAGACCTTGGAGGACATGCTGCGTGCATGTGTCATTGATTTTGGAAAGGCCTGGGAAAGACATTTGCCACTCGCCGAATTCTCGTACAACAACAGTTATCACTCTAGCATTAATGCTGCACCTTTTGAAGCATTGTATGGCCGTAAGTGTCGATCTCCTATTTGTTGGGCCGAAGTAGGCGAAAAGCAAATCACCGGACCCGAGGTAGTCCACGAAACCACAGAGAAGATTGCTCAGATCCAAGCTAGACTTAAGACTGTCCGCGATCGCCAAAAGAGTTATGCTGATCTTAAACGTAAAGACTTTGAATTTAATGTTGGTGATCGTGTAATGTTGAAGGTTGCACCTTGGAAAGGTGTGATCCGTTTTGGAAAACGTGGAAAGTTGAACCCACGATACATTGGTCCTTTCGAGATCTTGGAACGTGTTGGACCAGTTGCATACCGTTTGGACTTACCAGCACAATTGAGCTCAGTTCATCCTACCTTCCATGTGTCAAACTTGAAGAAGTGTCTTGCTGCACCTGAACTTATCATACCACTGGAAGAACTTACAATTGACGACAAACTCCACTTTGTGGAAGAACCAGTTGAGATTATGGATCGTGAGATCAAAACTTTGAAACGCAACAAGATTCCGATCGTCCGAGTACGGTGGAATGCCAAACGAGGACCTGAGTTTACTTGGGAACGAGAGGATCAAATGATGCGGAAGTATCCTCACCTTTTCCCGACTCCTCCATCTACCTCAGCTTAAATTTTGGGACGAAATTTTCTTTAACAGGTGGGTAATGTAATGACCCTGGAATTTCCAACATTATTTTATTAATAATTATTATTATTAATACGCGTGTTTAAACGAATGTACGTTATTACATTTACATGTTGCCATGATTTTCCGAACTTGACTTTAATGGCCCGAAACGTCTTTGTGACACCCGAAACTTCACGAATAATATTTCTAGATATTATTTACATTCATGATTAATTTTATTAATCATTTTAATTAACTAAGGCTATTAGTTAGCTACTTGGGCTTTAATTGGGTTTAATTGTTAATTAATTGAACTTGGGCTTTGATTAGTCAATGGACTCATGAATTAAGACTTGTAAGCCCACCCTACCTTTAAGTGGGCTTAGTTAGCCCACTCTTTCAAAGTGTAAGTTTCACTTTAATTTGTAACTAGTTAGTTAACTTGCATGGAATCTAGTTAACATGTAATCCCCATAAACAACCATCTAGTAACCACCTTTTATAAGCTTTACATGTATAAACCTAGTGGACTTATCCCTCCCCCTTGGAACCCCTCCAAACCGTCGGCAATGAGGAGTGAATGGGGAGAGTTTTTCATTTTTTTTACTACTTGTTCACTAGCATCTTTCATTTACTCCTCATTCTCAAAACACACACTTCAAACTCACTTTCAAATTTCTCTCTTTTCTCTCTAAACTTTGTAAGTTACAAGACTTCTTTTCTTTCTCTTTTTCTTGCTAAAACCGAATTATATACACACTTAATCATCATCATCATCTTTTGTTACTTGCTTGTTTGATTTCTTGTTTGTTGTTGTTACTTGTTTCATCTTGTTGTTGTAGTTACTTACTAGCTTTCAAGAACCTAACTTTCTAGTTTTGGTTCTTCTATTATCTTGTAAGTTCAAGAACACAAGAACATAAACTCACTAGTTTATGATTCTACTTCAATTGTTTCAAAAGTTACAAGTTCCATGTGTTGATTAAAGACATACTTGAAGCTCATGAAGTAAACTTTAAAGTTTACTTTCTAAAGATCAAACTTTGGTTTGAATCTTTAAAGTATGAACAATCATGAACCTTTTCTTGTTTATTTAAGTTTACTTCTTCAATTTATGCACTTTAATTTCATGTAGTTAGTTTATATGGTCAAGTACTACAAGTTAGTCTTGATCTCATATCTCTTGAACAAATTAAGTTAACTTTGAAAGTTCAAGAACACACAAATAAGTTTTCCTTAAATATAACTTTGGATCTAGACTTTTGAGTCTTGGATCTTCAAGATCAAACTAAGAACTATGTTCTACTACTTACGATCTTGATTAGTTAGTTAACTTTCAAGTTTATAGTTCATGTAAGTGTCAAACCTAAGACTTTGATGTAACTTTGGTTCATCAAACTACATGCAACTCTTAAGTGAGTTGTGCTTCATGTCTTAGACTTGCACTAGGGTTATGATGGTCAAGACTTGGTTAAGATGATGTAGATACATCAATGAGTTGTACACTTGAAGCTATATGCATCAAGGATGAGAACCATGATGAACATCAAGCACCAAGACCACCGGAACCCTTTTAAACTCACTGTTTCTGTCCAAAAGCTACTGATCTGATGTTTCTGTAACATACCAGTAGACCTGGGCTGTTCTAACCTTGATTTTTAGATATAACTTTTCAAGTAGATAACTTTTCATATAGGACTCGTCTTAATCTGAGTTACGGTTTAGGATTTATGGCCCTCCGATCGTTACTATGTCCTTTAACGTTGTGCAGAAATTTCTGACCTACTCGCACTTAGACCGTCGCCACAGTTAAACCAAGACGAGTTTGCTTCTGTAAATTTTACCACACTTAAAGGACACATAGACGGAGCCATGGCCACTGGTCTCACCTTAATTCAGTAAGGTTAGAGGCCGTGGTGACTGCCAGAAGTCAGACTTTGTTTTAAACTACTTTCATAAACGAAACGTACTTTACGCCTTTTGTTTAATGATGATTGATGATGACCCTTAAGACCTTAATTACATACTTTTAAACCTATTAAGACGATTTACTGACTTAGTACTATTTGACTTAGGTTGAGGACCTCGGACCGTTTACTTGCACACCTTTTCCGACTACTACTTTACCGCTACATATCATTGTGAGTTATAGCATTCCCTTTTTACTTTAACTTATTTTGGAAACTGAGAATACATGCGGATTTTATGTTTTACATACTAGGCACGAGTACTTAAACTTATATATGTGTGGGTTATATAACGGCAGAAACATTCCCTTTAGCTCGGTAACGTTTAATCATTGGTTTTTGAACCGTGAACGCGAATCTTAGATATGGATCCATAGGGTTTGACATCCCCACTCGGGCTAGTAGCGCTAGCATTTAACGAGTGTTTAATACTTCGTATACATACGCACTTGCCAAGTGTACTTTCAGGGGGTATAAACGTTAAGTTAGTTACCAAGTGCCCACGATTAACATATACTTTTTCATACTGTTTTGAAACGCTCTTTGTAGCACTGAAATCTCGTGGCCTACCTTACATACTGTTATACTTAAACTATAGCTCACCAACCTTTGTGTTGACGTTTTAAGCATGTATTTCTCAGGTGCTTGAGGTTGCTTCTGCTGTGTACTAGTCGTGCTGTAGAACCCGCTGCTTAGAGTTGTTATCGCATGACTACTTATCTTGCATTCAAACTTATTTTTCTTTTGAAACTATGTTATGTAACGACCTTTGGGGTCACGTACACTTATTTATTGCTTCTACTTAGCGAAGCATGCTTTTGGATTGTAAAACATTTGACGTTGGTTATGACGTCACCTTTTATTAATGATTGCAAACTCTGTTTTGAAAACGCATATAGTACTTAACCTTGTAATGATCCTGTTGTTGATGGTCCGTACATGATGATTTAGTACGGGGCGTCACAGCCAGACCCGCTACAGGGTAAACCTGGGGGAACGAGCCCGCTGAGCGCCAGACCCGCTACCGGGTGAATTGCCTGTGAAGACACCCCTCACAACAACCTCCCTTTTTGAACAAGCGACCGAAGCCAGACTTGAACCCGGGTGGGTTGCTGGGTGGAGCAACTCAGTGGCCATCCAAGCTATGCCCGGATGGTTAATCATTATCAAAGTAACACACCTCATTTTGTATGTTGTATGAAGTAATTAAAAAGGACTCTAATAAAAATCTGATTTGTTACGTAAAGATGTAAGGACTGATCGTGAAAATACTATTATTTCTTGAGGGGGTGAGCGCAAAATATTACTATCGTTTTCAGATGTCATAAACCCAAAAACTGAAAACGCAAACACAAAAACCCCCTAATTTCCCCAATTAACAAAATCCCAATCAAACAAAATCGAAGGCGGTACACCGAAGAATTCACAACAAGATGAGTGGGAGTGTTAACCTGCTACAGCCATTATCGCAACTTCCTTACTCAACGCTGTTATTCAGTCGCACCAAAGGTACTTCGTTATCCTCATTTTTGTTTCTAGCTATAAACCCTAGCTCCTCAACATCTGGATTATACACTCAATCAATATGTATATATTGTTTTAATGTTTTTTTAACTACTGAGTTAGTTTCTCCATTTGTTTACCATCATCCTAATTAGGCTTCTTACACGATTTACGATTATCATGTTTTGTATGTCCTTCTCTGCTCAAATTGCTTACATGTGTGACTAGACTATGTACTATGCAATTTCTGTATTATTTAACATTGATTGATTTGAAATTTCAATGTTTAAATGAAGTGCTTTTCGCTATTTCTTCGTAATTTATTCTGTTTTTTTCTTCCCACCTAAGTTAAAGCAGATTCTATAATCAACAAAAGATATCTTAGCTTCGTATACGATATCGTGCAGGTTTGTATTCATTATCCAGGATGAATATATATCCCATCTCCTTCAGCAAACAGATGCAAACAACTACCTATGAAGTTGTGAAGGGAAGCTATGTAGAGACATCACATACCAAACAGGAAAAAAGAACAAAGGTAGTTCTGACTAATACATTGTAAAGTCTTACATGTAGTTGTGTATAATGCCGTTTTTGTTTGGATCTCAATTCGTATGTCGAAAATAATTGAAAATAATATCTTGTTAGGATACAGCACCTGCGCCACTTGATACAGTTGGTGCGTTTCAAAAGCTACCAATGGTGATGCCATCAGTTGATATTCTATTTTCAGCACTTAGGAAGGCTAGGAGGGTAACACCTACAAAGGGTAATCAATAACCATGATTTGCTACGATAAAAGTTAAAGATGGGAAATTCGTCACCCGTTTAAAGTTTTATTGATGTTGATTGTTAACTATAGGATTTAGTTTGCATAATTCACAGGTATTGCGAATGCTGCTAAGCGTGAGAAAAACAAAGGTGCTAAACATCTTGATGCTCTAATGAAGGTATATTTACATCTAATAATGAGCTAAGCTTTCAATTTTCAGATATATACGTTTCGATATCTGATATGGGCTATTTTCTAAAAATTTTAGGAACTAACGTTGCCTCTAAAAATATACAAAGAGAACTTCCCAAATAAGAGACACTTGCATCCTTACGAGCGGTCTCTTATCGAGTTGACCTTGGGTGATGGTAATTATGAAGAGGTTCGTAATATGCGTGCAATTTCTTCTGTCTTTCATAAGTTCTTAATATGAATTCATGATCATGTATGGATTTGCACAAATATGTACTGAGCTAGTTGATTCTCAAGTGTTTATGCAATCTTGAAATTGCAGGTGTTAGGAAAAGTTGATTCTCTAAGGAAGAAAATAGTATCAGTTGGAAAAGAACTTGCTTCACTTTGTGCTCAGGTCCGACTTTTGCCTGTAAATAGTGGACATTAGAGATGGTGATTTTGACCTATTTACTTATGAATCATGGATTTGGGTTATGGACTTATATGTTATCCCTAACATGTCATTTGGGTTAACTCCTGCAAAGTATATTAATAAATCTTACGGCCTTCTCAATTATTTTATTTTGAAAGATTATTGATTATTGATTGTTATAGCATTTGTTTATCATTATAATCAACAGTTCAACACATTCTATTAATAGTAGATGGACTAAAAGATATATGCGGGGCATCCTGGGACAATTGACCCGACCCGACTTTGTATTAATTAGTAAAATAACTTGTATCAACGCGCTAGTCAACCCACTGATTTTTTTCACTTCTAAGTGGACATTTTATGTGGAAAAAGAATGTATACGGCTTTTGTGCGCGATAGAGCTATCAAACAAGGCATTTTGATTGTTTTTGCCTTTGACAAATGGGGCCGTTACTCTTTACTTCTTTTCATGTCAATGATTTCTTTCACTAAATAAATGTTGCTAATATTTTGTATTTGTATGTGGTATTTGCGTCAGGTTTGGAATAATCACTAGCTAATATTCTTTGTACGGTCTTTTAATCACTAGCTAATATTCTCTGTACGGTCTTTTAATTGTTTACTTGACTGACTGATTGACATTAACTGTTTCTAAATATATCATAAAATGATACTTAAATAATTTTAAACTGATGCCAACAGTCAACGACAAAGCGGGAAGCTGAGGAGAGGTTAGCCGAGGTCATTCACTAAACCACATTAATGCATTTGATAATTTGTTGCATTCACTTCTTTCAGAAGCTAATATATTATCTTACGCAACTTCTCTTTAGGGAATAAAAAGACTTGAAGGAATTTTTCATTCCGATGGAAAAGCTATTGATGAGTTGATGCAAATAGCCAAGGTTTTTGGAATTTATAAGCTTACGGTTCCAACAAGTTAATATTATATCAAGTTAATAACTTTATGTTTTTTTTTTCAAAACGAATAACTGAAGAATTAGTCTTTTGTTGTATGACGATGTGCAATATACTGATTTGTAGACTTTGAGGGCAATGCCAGTTGTTGATCTTGAAACGCCTACACTTTGTCTTGTTGGAGCTCCTAATGTTGGAAAATCATCTTTAGTGCGCATACTTTCGACAGGAAGGCCCGAGGTATTCATATTAGCATCATGCAGTTTATACTCATTATATGTTATGCTGCTCATTTAAATGACAAGTGTAGATATTTTGGTATTCACTAACTTAAAATGTTCTCATGAACCAAGTAAAAGTAGTATTGACACAGTTTATGTCTGCGTCTATGCAGATCTGTAACTACCCTTTTACAACTAGAGGAATATTAATGGGACATATTGCTTTAAGCTACCAGAATTTCCAGGTCAGCCTTTGGTTCATAATATATGTAGATACAGTCATAATATTGCTTATATAAAATGTTTCCTGAATAAGTTCAAAGCTGGTAGATTGATGATTCCACACAATTTGTAGGATATCAAAAAACTAATACGATAAATGTTCAACATTTTGCCTGCATGCACAAGTCTTGTTTGGGTTCTAGTGTATGACCATTTCGTTTTATTTAAATTGAATGCTTTTACAATTAAATTTTTTAAATGTATTGTAACCATTTCTGACTCTGACGTGTATTTTCCATATCATGTAAACCATTTCCACGAATTTTAGGGTTTGACTAATTGAACTAGCAACTTCAGCAGCTTGTTCTCCAAAATCTTGTTTTTATAATATGCTCAGGTTTAAAACTTGATTGCAGGTGACAGATACACCTGGGATTCTAAGGAGACGTGATGGTAATACCTCGTTTCCCGTTTTAAGCACTTTCTATAATTTCATCACAAAAATAATCTAACTTTTCAGTAAAAGTAATTTAGTAGACTGTAATCACTTCTAGTTATCTGCGGTCCATTTGACCTGTTTCCTTTTTAGCTATGTTTTTATTATTTTAATTGCCTATTTGACCTGCTAGAATTAAAAGAATAAGACATCATCTGTATCAACCCATTCATATGCAAACGAGTTGAAGGTGCACCTCAGTGTCATTCATTGATATTACTCGTTTGTCAAAAGATTGGATAATATTCATTTTTGGTAAAAGATGAACTCCATCTCGTCCAACATGACTGAAGAATCTATAAACAGTAACGTTGTTTAGTAAAAATGATTAGAGTTGGAAATTACATTTCATTTGTCAGCTTGTAAAGTAGTAATACTGTAATAATGGGTCAAATGGGTAAAATAGATTTTCTTCTAAGCTGTATAGGGGACAACTCAATTTGGCAAGGGGGCCAAAGGTGACCCAAAGTAAAATAGATTGTTATATGTACTTTTGTATGCTTAAAACTGTTCTTAGGTTAATATTTTTGCAGGATTCCTGTAATACTGTATATACAAACAAGGGTTGACTTGTTAATTCAGCCTAACCATTTTAACATATGTTTAAGAATTGCCCAACCCACCCGTTTTGCTACAAAAATCAAAATCGACTAAATTTGGAAACTAGAATTATTTTGGACAGAGAGTAGGGGAGTCTTATAATATCTTGGAGTTAGAATTAGATGCACAAACGGAAACTTATTGGGTCAATCTTTGATTTTTTATTTTTTTATTTTTTATTTTTTTGCAGAGGACAGGAATAATCTAGAAAAGCTTACGCTGGCTGTGCTAGCTCATTTACCTACTGCGGTATTATTTGTTCATGATTTAACTGGAGAATGCGGAACCTCTCCATCTGATCAGGTACTACATTATAAACTTCCTAATGTTGTAAAAGTTGACCGACTAATTCCCAAGTAGTCGTGTTTGGGGACTAGTCCGACCAGTGGCGGAGGCACTAATTTTTTTCACCGGGGACGTATATGGAGTTTTTTGGGTAATATTTGGAGTTTTTTTGGACAAAATTTGGAGATTTTTGGGTGAAATATGAATGTTTTGGGGCAAAATATGAATGCTTTGGGGCAAAAAAGAAAAATCCACCGGGGGCAAAATCAAAAAATCCAAAGCACTAAAATTTGCAAATTCACTGGGGCAGGCCAACCCCGCTTGCCCCTTCATATTATCGCCCCTGAGTCCGACATGATTAGGCCCAAGTCGATCCAAGTAGCTGGTCAATGGTCGGACAACGCAGGTCAAATTCGGTCAACAGGTCAAAATCTGTTTTAGCCGGTCAAAGTTAGATTTATTTCGTCAAAATTGACTAGCGACTTATACAACCTTGTCAATATTATTACATGGTGATTTTATTATTCAATCAATCTTATGTTGCTATCCTTGAACAATGCAGTTTCTAATTTACAAAGAAATAAAAGAAAGATTCAATACCCATCTATGGATTGATGTTGTATCCAAGTGTGATCTGTTGGACGAATCTCCTGTTCCTTACATCACGGAAGATGTCGAAGCAGATCACTTTGAATTGATCAAATATCGAAAAATGGGACCCGATGGAGCGCTTCGTGTATCAGTAAAGAGTGAAGTTGGGCTCAATGAGGTTAGAACTTAACAACCTTTTTCTAAGATTTCAGACATAGTGGATACTGGATAGGTTAGGCAAACTCTAAGATACAATGTCTGTAATATATTCTTGTGGTGTTTATCAGTTGAAGTCGAGAGTGCACGAGCTTCTAATATCTCAATCATCAAGACTAAGCATCCAAAAGCCTGAGGTCACAAACGATGTTTCTCCGGAAAAGAAAATTTTCATCTAATATGAAACGTTCCACAGTAATCCCAATACGATCTTTGACAATACAAGCCCACTTAAATTCAAAATCGAATTTTTTGGCAATGGTTAGAAGCTTGGTTTGATACAACCTATGTCGTACGCTGCAATCACGATGATGGTTATTCTAGGAGAAATGTGATCATGGTTGGGCAGCAGCAACAACAACAACAATACCCAATCCCACGATATGGGGGAGGTGGAGTGTAGACAATCATTCCTCGAACCCTACCGAGGGCATAAATTATCTATTTTTTTTTCTTTGGCACAACAGTAGAGTTTAGTATTGAGTTATTGATTACTGTAACATTATGTGAAAAGGGTCAAAGATGTTATCTTTATGGATTTAACAATCTTATCAAAACAATTTTGCATTAGAGCTCAAAGACTAAGATCTTTTTTCAGCGTTTTTCAAAAGAAATGCCGAAAACTGATACTTTCCTCTCCCTATTGCCGTTTCTTATGGCCTTTTTTTTGCCGCTTCTTTCAGCGTTTGTGACCGCATCTCTCTTGATGTCAACTGGCAGACGTTTTCTTACTTTTGATTTAATTTTCCTATTGGTTTAGGATCAATATTGTTGGCTCATTTTAATTCGGACACTACACACAATACTTGCACCAACTCATTCACTTTTTTAATATTCGGTAAAAGCAATGAAAACTTTTGTCACCACTCATTCAGGGTTTAAGTGTTAGTGGTGTATTAGTGTTTCCTTTTTCAATACAGAAAGTTGCAAAGAGAATGATAATTCTTTTTTTTTTTTTTTTAACAGGCGGTTAGGAGTCACTGACGGGGTTGAACGCAATATTGACACCCACTATTGACACCCACTAACCTGATCATTTCCTTGGTAAGAATCATTACAATCCTGCCGCCCATAAGAGGAAATCCACACGACGAATCTATATGGACATCATGTGTGGTAAAACCCCTTCGGGTCTCCGAACGCAAAACATCCGCAACCTGCCCATGAAATGGGCGGGTAACAAGAAAATTTTTGCAACGAGCGGAGTCGAACACGACACATATCATATAGGAAGACGACTCACTACCACTGCGTCAACTCCTTTTTATTAAACATAATGATAATGATATTTGCAACGTAGAAGTTTGATAAAATCTACTATGAGCTTATTACTTGTGTACATGTACAATATTAAGACAGTGATATACAAATGTAATACACACATCTTTACATATCTTATATCTTATACAGTGTTTTAATCAAGAGGTAAGCAGTTTTTTGGTTGGAAATAAATTTTTTTTGTTTTTAATTTTTTTTTATAAATATCAAGTTCACGTGAAAATATGCATATTTAAAAAGAACACTTTGTAATGAATGTTATTAATTTGACGGGAAAACACTAAGAAAACATGTATTATGAGTAACATAAGTATATGATAACAATGCAACCATTTTACTATGACATCCACGAGTCGGTTACATATGGAACATGATTTGATTCTAAGGTTCCTCCATGTCTTGTACATTAATAGATGCAAAATCATGGTCTGGTACATTAATAAATGCAATTAATCAAGGTTAAGTTAATGTATATCGCATGTGCAAACTAGATTATAATATGAGTGGTCTCTCTCTGAAATTGACTTGTATCAGTCAAAACAAATACGGAGTCGGTAAGAATGGATTTTTTTTTCTTTATCTTCTTTTTCTTTAAACAGCTGGCTTTGACCATCTACATATAATCTTTTGTTTGTGACTTTGATGTTGTTTTGACACTGTTCACAGAGACGTTGTTTGTTTTTTAAAATGTTTTTATCGGAAGATTTATGGACCATATATGTACAAAAAAACGTGGTTTGAATGTCTGAGTTGTGGAGACTATTTGTTTTTACGTCTGCAAAATGACTTAATTCCGTCTGCAATACTTAGATTCATATTTCTAAATTTGCGAGGTTACAAACATAATAAAATATTATTTTATTTATGTTTTCAGAAAAATGCAAACGCGGAAATATAACACATAACAAGGTCAATTTACTGAAAATCAAACAAGACCAAATTATCCTCACTTTAAACAGTGACATACACATTCATTAATCTCTTTTTCTCTGACTTTCTCTATTCAGAATTGATTAAATGATTATAGAAGTATCTAATGAGAGCTTTAAGAGCTATATTTAAGAAATAATTTATGCAAAAATTGATGGTACAATTTATTAGTTGAAAGCGGTTATTTTTAGAAAATGGTTAATTATCCTTAAGGTACAAACACCCTAAGCATATCCAACTTATATACTATATGAAAATTTTGTTAAATGTAGACTCCCTTGATTGGTTTCTTTAACAATTATTAAACTAGTAACATTTAAAATTAATTAAATTAAAAATATATATTCAATTTCAATGATATTGTTTAAATTAAAAGAATTTAATTATTATTATTATTATTATATTATATCCCCATATTCTAAACTACATTGTAAAAGTTGTAGCCTTAAACTACATGGTAAAAGTTGTAGCCTTAGTTATCTTTACTTGTCGCTCTGAGCTTGTGTTCACACTACAAACAGCCCCTCAAATTCGGCTTAATTTAAACAACGGTCCCTCTACTTTACACTTTTTCAGGGGTAGAAAGCATAAACACATAATTTTATTAAAATAAAAGAAAATAATTCCACCCGAATTTTTAACGGGCCCTATCTTCTCGCTCGGTGCGAGTTAAATTTTTCTGAAATCACCGTTCAACTAGAAAAAATCTAACGAACACAACGAGACTAATACGCGCGAAACGAAAATCGTTAAAAAAACACTAAATATTTAGGGCTATATTTCATACATATACATACACGTACAACAAACAACTCAACCTATTAGATATATTAGGTACCAAACAACATATATTCAAATTCGACCGCGCGTTGAATACAACCGCAACAACGCGTGGTCAAATTTTTTCTAGTTATTAATATTGTTATTGTTATATATTATAAAATTATATATTAATATATTAATATATCATATTAAATTAAATTTAATATATGAAAATGAAAAGAACCAATGGAAGTTAAAAGACAGGGTAACTGAGATTGATGGAACCCTGCCCTATATATATAAAAACATCCTATACCGACACGTTATTCCTACGCAATTTTCTCAGATCTTTCATCCCCCCTCAATTCTTGATTTTCGTTTTCAATCAATTATCAACCTTTTTCCCCTTCATTTGGGTATGTTTCTTATTCTTATTAATCCTCTTAATTTGGATAATAATTTTCTTAGATCTCCTTCAATTATCTTCAAATATTTCTCTTCCCTTTTCATATTTTTAAAAAAAATCGATCTTTTTATGTTGATCTGTTGTGTTTAGCTACGAGCACTCTTATATATAATATATTATGTTTATGATATGGGCTTGCAATTTTTATACAATAATATTCACAGTAGTTTGTAATTTGTAGTTTGATCCGTACATGATTGTAAATAAAATTTTTTTATTTTGAAATGTTAGCTTGATTTAATTATCTCTTGTATTTGAATCTTGATATATGACACATTGTTACTGAAGATGATATTGGTCTTTGTGATTGGCTTTTGTTTTTTAGATTAATTAAAGTTGTAAATATAAATCTGATTTGATTGGTTGGTTTAAATGATAAATCTTGGCGTTTTTTAGTTATAACACTTTGCTATAATTCTTACTATTAGACTATTAGACTATTAGATCCATTTGTGCTTTTATGTAGTACACACATAAGTATGAAATTAACATCCCATCTTCGATTTTTAAGGTTTATTAAAATTATGAATTACATAAACTGATCAACTATATTATGCCATAATCTAAGTTATGATCATCAAACTACCTGCATGTAGTTGAAAGTAGACTTATACAGTGTTTTTTTAAAGGAAAGTTGTTGGCAGGAAACCCGAACCACATTACAGGGATCCGAACCTTATACTATCCCGAGGGGCAGGCGGTCGGACCTGGTACCTGAATACGGGCCGGTAAAACCTTCCCCGAGGCAATTCGGCTTTCAGGAAATAAATCCGACTAATATTTTTAAGGGGAAGGACTCGAACTTGAGACCTCCCCACCCCCTCCCAATGCACAAGCGCAAAGGGGTGAGCCACTGGACCACGAGGGTGGGTTCAGACTTATACAGTGTTAATTACTTCACAATATTCTTTTTACTCACCTATTGTTTTTTAAAGGATCGTGATTATTTTTTTAAGATAATTTGTCATCTTGTTGTCGTCGTTGCGCAGTTGTTTTTAAGGTTAAAATATATTCATGATTATTTATACTAGTCTTTATTTTTTCTTTATTGTAAAGGGGACAGGACAACTACCTGGTGTATTAAAATATACTCTATGCATGCAGAACAAGTTAAACAATAATTAAAATATATATGATTATTATCAGATTTATTGATTGGATGCAGAATACTGAGTTATAGAACCTTTAGTTGGACTCATGGGGACTGTTCTTGAAGCTGCAAACAAGGTAGTTATTATTATTAGCTTTAATTATCAAACAATTTTTAATTACTTAATGAAACTATGTACTTTGCTGTTATACATAACAAATTAGTTACTTTAGTTACTATGTTTTATTAAAGAATGAAATGAAATTTTGGAGTAAAATTGTATCAGATCAACCTGAACTGACCTGTTTTTGCTGTAAGAATATTACCTGTTTGCCGACATTAGCCCTATGTACTTCGTAGTTATACATAACAAATTAGTTATTGTTTTTTAAATGAGAACGGATCTTTGGACTGAAATTGTATCAAGTCAACACGAACTGATCTGTTTTTCTGTAACGAATCGACCCTTTTGTCACCATTAGCCCTACAGCTTTCTAAAATCTTAGGGTGTGTTGAAAGAAGGAAAAAAAGTTCTTTTTTTTCGTTTGTTAGAAAACTAGAAAAGTTCTTTTTTTTTTTTTTTTAGAAAACTTGTGAAATTAAGAATTGCCACATTATATGTCATATTTTTTTTTTTTTATGAATTCAACATTATATAAGTCAAAAACTCATATGCGTATGTGATTGCAGGAAGCAACCGCAAGTACTTTCGGTAAAAAGGATCCTAAGGTTGTATTTGTCTTAGGTGAGAACTTTGTTTGCAAGTGTAGCAAATATTGTCTTATTAATGATATAATATGTTTAGATTATTATAGTTATAAAAAAAATAAATCACCCATATTTAATCTTGAGCAGGTGGGCCAGGCAGCGGTAAAGGTACACAATGTGCAAATATTGTTGAGCATTTCGGGTATACCCATCTCAGTGCTGGAGACCTTCTCCGAGCAGAAATTAAATCTGGCTCAGAAAACGGGTAAAGTGACTATTTTTTTCTTGATATGTTCCATATAGTGTGAAATGTTGTTCAACGCTAAAAAAAATTGTCAATATTGGTGTATGATGATACTTCTGTTAAATTTTTTATTAAATTTTTGTAGGACGATGATTCAGAACATGATCAAGGAGGGAAAAATTGTTCCTTCAGAAGTTACAATCAAGCTTCTTGAAAGAGCAATTGCGGAAAATGAAAATGATAAATTTTTAATTGATGGTTTCCCTCGTAATGAGGAAAATCGTGCCGCCTTTGAGGCAGTTGTGAGTAGTTTATTCTGTTAATGACATAAGTATTCATTGATTATGGTAATGTTTGTAGGACGTAATCAATTTCAAGGTTGACATAATGTTTTAATCAACAGACTAAAATTGAACCGGAATTTGTTCTTTACTTTGATTGCCCTGAGGAAGAGATGGAGAAGCGCCTTTTGGGTCGAAATCAGGTTAGTTAATGAGCATTATTAATAATTAACCTTTAGTTCTTGATGGTTATGACCCAAGTTTTTAGTCACCGCACAAAGTTTGAGTAGCACATATACACATGTTACAACCTGGTGGCAATTTTGACCATTTACTTATGAGTGGGTTAACTTTTAATCTTAAATGGGTTAATTGGGCCGTACGTTTTTGGCCCAGTTGCTTTAACCTTTTCCATTTGGTTGTGAAGGGGAGAGAAGATGATAACATTGACACAATTAGAAAGCGCTTTAAAGTTTTTATGGAATCTAGTCTCCCTGTTATTGAATATTACAACTCCAAAGACAAGGTCCGAAAGGTAAATATAGAATCCCTTTAGTTTCATTCTTATTCATTTATAGTCCAGGTAAAAAGTCAATGGTTGACTTTATCTTGTCAAATATGCTACTCGGCTACTCCTGCTCAATATCACTAATCACTAATTTTGCAATTCAGATTGATGCTGCCAAGCCTGTTGAAGAAGTTTTTGAAGCAGTCAAGGCCCTGTTCACACCAGTAAATGACAAGGTATAACAAGTTATGATATACATATATATATTTTGTTGTATATCTAGAGTGCTGTGTGTGTGTGTGGTTGAACCTGATTGTTATGGTCTTGCAGGCTGCTGTGTAGATGTCATCTCTGTTGCCATTATTGCATTATATAGTTGGTTTCGCCTTTAGTTGAGGTAAACATGAAAGGCAAAGTGATATTCATTTGCTTTGTTTAAACCAATAGTTTAGTGAAGATAGTATAACAATATTCGAACATGGAAACTAAAATTTAATCTTCAGATTGTTATCCAAGAATTTTTGTGTTCTTTCTTTTATGTATACTTATTCAACAACATATATATCTATATATCTAATTTTCATATATACATGCCTACATTTAGTAGGCTTGTATGTTTAGTATACTTTCTAAAAAGGACATTTTTGTTTTGGTAAACTTGAACACCCAAACCTATTCTTATCACAAATATATATACCCATATTGTCCACCTCTGGACTTGAACTCACAACCTCATGGTTGGAGGGGCTAGACCACTGACCCTTTGGCAAGACGTTACATGTTTAATATGGAGTAATGGTTGTTACACTTTTCTTTAATGGTTGCAGTTTGATTAATGCTTGGTGTTTGAAGGGGATTCAAGATCAGAATTGAAATGTATTTCTACGTTGTTAAAACATACTCGGTCATCTTTTATGCTTGTTGATTAGGTTAGAAAGGTATTTTATCATTATTTCCACCATTGTTTTTACTGTTAGAACATACACGAACCGATGTTTGATTGTTATACATATATATTATGTATGTTTACTCTGGATTGAAATGCTAGTATTAAAATATACTCGGTATGTATTATTGTCTTGAACAATGTTTTAAGATGGAGCTAACTAGAGTATATTTTGCAATATCTTGTAAAGGGTTATATTTATCACCAATTCTCCATTTTGAGTCACAAGCAAAGCAACTCATGTTCAGTACTCCTCGAAAACAAATTACCATTATAACTAATAGACAAAATTTGTCTTATTTGTTATGAATAGTACTATTTCGTTTTTCACTTTTCACAAACCTAACTCTCTAATTTTCATTAAAATACAAATCGAACCCCTCACTTTATACCTATACTCTAAATTATTATTTATCCCTTCACTAACACCAAAAATACTGAATAGTAACACCCACCACGCTTTACCGACTTGTACACTGCGCTCAAACAGTAGGATTCACATAAGCCACTACCGTGCTACATTTTTTTTTATGTTTTTTTGTCTCCAACGATAAATGAAGCAACTTTCTTAAAATGAACAACCCTTCAATGCTACCAAAAGATGTCGAAAAACATTCTTTTTTACAAAATAGATCAACTAACGTTAACGCTAAAAGAGACAACTTTCTCAAAAGGAACAACCCTTCGATGTTAGATGTCGAATTTTTTTTTTTTACAAAATAGATCAAGACTTTTTTTTAACTCGCATTCAAAACGGAGCCCCCGGCGCGAAGCGAGGGCTCCACAACTAATTGTTTACAATTAGACTTCCTACAACAATATATAATACTTTTGTGTTTTCTTATAATTTCATATTGGTATATTATCTAATGGACGGTGATATTTTCTCCATCAAATTTAATAATTCCATCCATCACAAAATTAAATTATAATATAATAATATACGGAGTACTATATTATATATTTGATTAGTAACATATATAACAACCAAAGGCTCTAGTGTCGTTTTGTGTGTTGATTTTGTGGTGACAAGAGTTTGATTACTGGGTATAAATTACCCGGTTTTCAGATCCACGTGTCATCATTACTTACGTATTTGATCAAAAAAGGTGGACAGTCTGCATAAAATTGAGCATTGACTACAGCCTAATTACTAGTTAATAGTGAAATTACCCGTAAAATCACAAGTTTGTTTAAACGAAACTGTTTAATAATATGTTTTAGGTAAGAGAATGTAAATGTTAAAGTCATTTAGTTTAATGACCTGTGAAACAACGAATTCCGACTAAGAAACTTGTCGTTTTTACAAATATATTGATGTACTTAACTTGGTCAGAATAAATAAACTACCTTGATTTACTTAACTTTGTCATAAAAGTCTACATTACAACCTTTTATTGAGACATTTATTTCGCATACATATGTAACGTAATTAATCTCGTAAAAAGCACCCATATTTGAATAATAATAATAATATAATAACTATAATTATAATTATAATTATAATAAATAATTATTATAATTATTATTAGTAATTATAATTATAAAAGTGAGCATTAATATTTTTAATAATAATTATTAGTAATAACAAATGCCATGCCTCTTGATAAATTTTTAAAAATAAAAATATAATTATTATATGAAGGTTGTACAATATGCTTTAAAGTTTGTACACGTGTCTATGAGGTGATTTGTAAAAGATTGTACAATTTGTTTTAAGACTTAACTACACAAATAGTCACTGTGGTTTGTAAAATCTTGCAACTTTAATCACTATGGTTTTTTTCTTGCATTTTTAGTCACTGTGGTTTCAAAAATTTTCAATTTCAGTCACTCAAGCAAACTGGCGTTAGTTTGGTGCGTTGGAACAGAGCATGTGCCCCTCACGTGAGGGGTATTTTTGTCAATATATTATTATTTCAGCCTTTAAAACAGGTTCATCTTCCTTTTTTTTCCCAATTTCAATTTGAAACCCTAATTTCTTTATGCTTCAACTCGTCAACCTTCATCTTCTTTTATTAAAACCCTAATTAAATCTAATTTAAATAGAATGAACCTAGATCTGACAAATCTCTAACAAACATTTCAAAAAAAAAAAAAATCATACATACAATACAAATCTTTATCAAATTAGAATGAAATACAAATACTTTGAACCACATTTCCCTCATTGCATCGTTACGTCTCAACACACCACAAACCCAAATAACATTGATAAAAGAAATTACTTCAAAGATCTTGAAAAATCAAAAATCACTTCGAGTACTTTTATCTTTTCCATTTAATAATTAAATTAACTACAATAACTATAACGTTGAATTCTTCAACGAAAAAGAGCAGATGTAAAAGAAATTACCTTTAGTTGCAGTGATACATACAAACACCATCTTTATATATAGAGAAGGTAGAATAGATTTCTAGAGAAAAAAATCAAACCCTTTAACTTCAAAATCAAACACATGAAAATCACGCCAAATAAGAAAGCTAGATTCTGGAGATGACTGTCGAATTTTTAAGCGGCGACGATTTGCTTTCCGACATCGATTCTCTCATTGTATATACGCTGCCGTTTCGTTCCTTCATCGGAGATCTCCGGCGAAGCTCCGATCTCTCGCAGATCTCCTGCCAAACTCCGATCTGACAAAAGAAGACTTGTTGTAGCCGATCGAACTCATCTAATCCATGAAGAAGCTTCTTTTTTTGTTTTGGGTTTTGTAAAGAAATTTAAGAAACTTCAATATTATATGATTTTGGGTTTTAAGAGGATAGTGATTTTACTCTCAGATTCAATTTTTGTTGTGACTTCGATGAAGTTATTTGATGAACTATTTTTCTGAATTTTGATTTATGGATTTTGTGTAAGATATAAGAATCCTATCTATCTCACACATCTATCGTGGGTTTCAAGGTGTTTCAGAATCCTATCCTGGGTTTCAAGGTGTTTCAGAATTGTATGACTATCAATTTGAGGTAGAGGGTCAAAATGCCCTCACATGTCTAACATGTGAGTGATACTTTACGGGCATAATTAACGTCTGTTACACGGAGTGACCGTTTTTGCAAGATTTTCAAATCTCAGTGACTATCTTTGCAAGAAAAAAAGCTTAGTGACTAAACTTGCAAGATTTGACAAACTACAGTGACCATTTTTATAATTAAGTCTTGTTTTAAAGCTTATGTATATGGTCATGTAAATGTTTTATCATAATGTTGTACATAATGCTTCAAATATTGTACATACGGTTCTGAGAGTGTTTTACCATAAGGTTATACATAATGTTTCAAATATTGTACATTTAGTCATGAGGGTATTTTATCATAAGGTTGTACATAATGCTCTATATATTATAAAATTAACATATTAATATTTTACTAAATAAAATGACATCATCATTAGGGCTTTAATTTTTTTTCTTTATTTTTGAATTTTTTAGGCTTATATAATTCTTATTTATGATATCATTAAGTAGATTTAATTTAATTGTAAAAATAATTCTATTTATGACATCACCTACATGTTCTCACAATTTTTCTTTTGTTTTTGAATTTTTTTTATAAAAGAGAAAAAGGTAATTATTACATCATCATTTTAGCATTTTAAAACTATAGATAGATTAATATATTATCTATCTATAATATTTTCTACAGAAATATTTATTGAAAGCTATTGACATTATTAGTATTCGTATATATATATTTTTTTAAATATGATGGTTATTTATTTGAGAAATTGTATTGTATTTAGTAGAAACCGGCACCCTTTATCTATCTTTATTGTTGTTTATTTTTTAAAACCACTTTAAGGGTCTTTTTGGTTAAACTAGCTACTAAAGGTAACGACTTACAAATTAAGCGCTTATTGGAGGTCACCCAATCTAACTTTTAACTAAATTTAATTAAAGGCTTAAAGCATTGTTTCCCCACCTTGATGATTGTGCTGAACATGTTTTAGCCTTCTATTGAATTATATAAAGTAATTTAAACATTTGTTCACTGTTTTTGTATTTATTTCTGGGCTAAGTATGTGCAGGGACTGAAGTTGTCAATTCTGGAACTGAAGTTTTGTGGTTGAACTGTAAAAAGGAAAGCTGGTTGCATGAAGAATCAAGACTTCAAGGGCCTCTCTGTAAATTAATTTATTTATATATAATTTATTTTTATTTATTTATTCATTCATTCACTGTATCTGTTTTTCTCTCTCAACTTGTTTTCTCTAACCCTATTAGGGTTTTCATAATGTGATATTGCAATTGCTGCTACTGTGTGAGAGATCAAGTTCAAATCTGTTGAACTTGATTGTGAGTGGTTGTGTGAACATCTGTTAGTTACAATCTTTGATTGTATTAGGGTTTTTTGATTTTGTAATTTTTTCAACTTCCTGTAATTGGAAGGTTTACTTCCTGTGATTGAAAGATTATTTTTTCTGTGTATTTGTTCATGATATCAGAGCGGCAAGGTTGATTTTGTTAGATCTAGTGTTTCATGGTTGTCTAATTTTCAGATTTGAAAATTAGGGTTTCTGTTCTTTCATCGTTTCTTTCAAGATCGGTTGAAAGTTTTATTGCTATTGCCGTGTTTGGGTTCGTCAACGACTTGTGGGTTCTTTTAGGGTTGATATTGCTGATCAGAAGCTAATTGGTTGAAAATCCTAATTTTGTAAATTAGGGTTTGTTCATCTTTGATCTTCTTGTTCTTTCGCTGCAGATTTGTCTTCAAAGGGGAGTCTCGTGTTTATTTGTGCTTTTATTTTACCCTGACTAGATCTCTACGCCCAACTCTTAATCTAGATCCTTTGAGATCTATGAAAACCTGATCAAGGGTAGATTGATCTTGACCACTTATACTGTAAATCATCTCTACAGGTTGCCTGGTTAGTAACCAGTCGATTGGGGTTTGTTTTCTTTCCTTACAGGTGTCTGAACCGTGGATTTGTTGCGGTTATTGTGTGCTATTTGTTTAAATTTACTGGTCTAATAGCTTAATCTGTGTATTTGAATCATTGCATGATTATTTGTTTACTGCTTGTGTAGATTTGGTTATATTTATTTGTTATCTTCTTGTTACTGCAACCATGTCTGATGATAGTTCTGTTAGTTCTGCTAGTATTACTAAGATTAGTAAACTTGAATTTAATGATCCTTTGTATTTGCATCCCAGTGATATATCCGGTGCTTCTTTAATCACACAAAAGTTGAAAGGAACTGAAAATTATAATGTTTGGTCTTGTGCTATGAAACTTGCATTACAAACTAAAAATAAACTTGGATTCATTGATGGTACATGTGTCAGATATGAATATGATGATGATGAAGTGTTATTAGGTCAATGGGATAGATGTAACTCTGTTGTTCTTACATGGATTTTGATGTCTCTGTTTGAAGATGTGTACAATGGTCAAATTTTTTCAAAAACTGCTGAATCTGTTTGGAATGAGTTAAAGGAGACCTATGACAAAATAGATACATCTGTTACATTTAATCTATATCAAAATATTAATTCATGTAGTCAATCTGGTCAATCATTATCTGACTATTATCATAAGTTGAATGCTATGTGGAGACAATTTGATGATATGGTTAAAATTGATGATATTGTGCCTGCTAATAAATCTTTCTAAGAACATAGTCAATTTCTAAAGCTTATGCAGTTTTTAATGGGTCTTGATGATGTTTATGTGCCTATTAGAAGTCAAATTCTCACTTCTGATCCTGTTCCATATGTTAAAACTGAATTTTCAATTATTTCTAGGGATGAGTCTCATAGAATGCATTATGCATCTAGTTCTAATTTTAATAAGACACATTCATCTGCTTTTAATTCTAAAACTGCTAATTTTATTAATGGTAGTAATTCTACTAATAACAAGAAAAAATATAAAAATCTACCTTTGAAATGCACAAACTGTAACATGCTTGGTCATACTATTGAAAGATGTTATGAATTAATTGGATATCCACCTGGTTATATTAAGAAACCTTTCAATCAAGGTGCTCCTAGGTTTAATAGTAGTAACTGTGTTACTGAGAAACATGATTCTTGTACTACTAATGTTCAATTGACTAGTGATCAGATTATGAAGCTTCTTAATCTTGTTAATGAGAAACTTGTTTACAATCAAGTGGAGTCAAACATGTCAGGTAGTATACAAAACAATAATGTGTTTTTTAATTCACAGTTTGATAAAAAAAATTCTTCAAACATTTTTAATATAAAAATGATTCAAAAGGATGGATTATTGATTCAGGTGCAAACCAACACATGATTTCAAATTCTCAAAATTTAAACAAAGTTATTGATGTTTCAGATTTAAATTTAATTGTTAATCACCCAAATGGCACTGTTGCTAGAATTTTATAAATGAGAAATTTAAAACTGTCTGATAATATTGAACTATATGATGTTTAGTTATTCCTCAATACTGTGTTAGTTTACTGTATGTGAATAAAATGATTAAAGATATCAATCTTGTTGTTAGTTTTGATGCAAATAAATGCTATATTCAAGATTTAATTCAAAAAAGACTGATGGGGACTGGTAGTGAATTTGATGGTCTTTAATTCTTTGATGAAAATTTCAATGGTAAGATGTTTAAGTGTAATATGATTTATTCAAACTTGTCTAAAAGTAAACTGTGGCATGAAAGACTTGGACATCCTGCAAATCAAGCTTTGAATGAATTAAGTGATAAACTTGGTTTTAATAAGATTAATAACAATAATGAACCATGTGAAACTTGTCATAAAGAAAAACAAACAAGAGATCCTTTTCCATTAAGTGATCATAAAACAAAAAATTTAGGTGACTTAATACATCTTGACACATGGGGTCCTTATAAAGTAAAAAGTAAAGAGGGATTTAGATATTTTCTTACTGTTGTTGATGATTTTTCTAGGGCTGTCTGGACTTATTTGTTAAAAACCAAAGATGAAGTGTTTAGCTGTTTTGAAATGTTTTACAACTTAATTTTAAATCAATTTGGTAAAGCTGTCAAGATTATAAGAAGTGATAATGGAAAAGAATTTTTAAATAATAAAATGAGTAGTTTTGTTAAAGATAAAGGAATTATACATCAAACTACATGTACTTATACTCCACAACAAAATGGAATAGCTGAAAGAAAACATAGGCATCTTCTTAATGTAGCTAGATCCCTTATGTTTCAGGGGGGATTGCCTTTGTATTTGTGGTTTGGATGCATTCTAACTGCTACTTATTTGATTAATGGGCTTCCTTCTTCTGTTTTGTCTGGCAAGTGTCCCTATGAATTGATTTATGGAAAATGTCCTAATTTCTCCCACTTAAGGACTTTTGGTTGTCTTTGTTTTGCTACTATTTTGAATAATCATGACTAGTTTTCAAGTAGAGCTTTAAAATGTGTTTTCATTGGGTATTCTAATTTTCAAAAGGGTTACAAGTTATTCTGTTTAGATGATAAAACTTTTATTTTTTCAAGAGATGTCAAATTTTATGAAAATATGTTTCCTTTCAAATTCAATTATGTTTTTAAAACTGATTTTGCTGAAGATATTGTTAATTATCAAAAAAATTTGATTGTTTTGAGGATACTTCTTTTGTTCTAAAACAAAAAACTAAATTAAATATTTTTGAGTCAACAGAGTCTGAAAGTCCCAATGATGAAGGGAGAGACAGTACTAAGGATGATGGCAATCATGCCTTACTTTATGGCTCAATTGAGTCACAAAGTGATGGTATATCTGCAACATCTAATGATGAAAGTATTGAGACACAAACTGTCCCTGAGGGCAATTTAACTAATAATGTTTTTAACTGTACACCTCAGTTAAGAAGGTCAAGTAGAGAAACTAAAATTCCTGTTAAATTTAAAGATTATGTACTTAACAATAATGTTAAGTACAGTATCAACAATTACTTGAACTATTCTAAATCGGGGTCTGAAAATTACTGTTTTGTTACAAGTTTAAATAAAGGACATGAACCAAAATCATTCAAAGAGGCTTGTGTTGATCAAAACTGGGTTAATGCCATGAATGATTAAATGGAGGCTTTAAATAGAAACAATACTTGGGTTTTAACTGATTTACCTAAAGATAGAAAGCCTATTGATTCTAAATGGGTATATAGAATTAAATACAAGTCAACTGCTGAGATAGATAGGTATAACGCTAGGTTACTAGCTAAATGTTTTAATCAAAGAGAAGGAATAGACTTTGATGAAACTTTTTCTCCTGTTGTTAAAATGGTTACTGTTAGACTTATCTTATTTGTTGCTTGTAAAAATAACTGGCCATTATATCAAATTGATATTAATAATGCTTTTCTTTATGGTGACTTGACAGAAGATGTTTACATGACTTTACCTGAAAGTTATTTTGATAAAAGTGATACTAGAGTGTGCGAACTTGTTAAATCTTTGTATGGTCTTAAACAAGCTCCTAGAAAATGGAATGAAAATTTTTGTGATGTTATGATTGAATATGGATTTAAACAAAATGTTAATGATTATTCTTTATTTGTTAAGACTGATGGTAATAACTGTGTGTATTTGCTTGTCTATGTTGATGATATAATCATTACTGGTAGTTCTGAAGCTGTTGTTAAGAAATGTAAAGTTTTCCTTAAATCTAAGTTTAAGATTAAAGATTTAGGTAAATTTAAATATTTTCTTGGGTTAGAACTTATTGAAAATGATGATTACTTTGTTCTTTGTCAAAGAAAATACTGTTTAGAGGTTTTAGCTGAATTTGGTGTACTTGCTAGTAAACTTGTTGTTACTCCTTTAGAATCTGGTGTTGTATTTTCTAATAAAGATGATTTTTCCAGCTCAGATTTTTTACTTAAAAATATAAGTGAATATCAGAAGTTAGTTGGTAAATTGATCTATATAACTTTAACTAGACCTGATATAGCTTATTCTGTACATTGTCTGAGTCAATATATGCATGCTCCTTTGAATTCTCACATGAAGGCTGCTTTAAGAGTTTTAAGATATTTGAAAGGATCTTCAGGTGAAGGAATCACTATTAAAAGGTTTAGTGATTTAACATTATCTGCATTTGTTGACTCTGATTATGCAAAAAGCAATATGTTAAGAAAATCTGTTACAAGATTTTGCATCTATTTTGGTGGTAATTTAGTGTCTTGGAAAAGTAAAAAGTAGTCAACTGTTTCAAGGTCTTCAGCAGAGGCTGAATACAGAGCACTTGCTTATGTATCATGTGAAGTGATTTGGATTTTAAAAGTTTTAAAAGATTTAGAAGTTAAAGTTGATTTACCTGTTAAATTTTTTTGTGATAGTAAGTCAGCTTTACAAATTGCTAAAAATCCTGTATTTCATGAAAGAACTAAACTTTTTGAAGTTGATTTGCACTTTGTTAGAGAAAAAATTAGTTCTGGGATTTTGGAAACACATTTGATTTCTTCTTCAGAAAATATTTCTGATATTTTTACAAAAGGGTTAAATGGGACACAACATAATATGTTGTGTGATCAGCTTACATTACTCAATATTTTTTGAAATGTTTAGATTAAGGGGGGATATTGAATTATATAAAGTAATCTAAACATTTGTTCATTGTTTTTGTATTTATTTCTGGGTTAAGTATGTGCAGGGACTGAAGCTGTCAATTCTGGAACTGAAGTTTTGTGGCTGAACTGTAAAAAGGAAAAGCTGGTTACATGAAGAATCAAGACTTCAAGGGCCTCTCTCCAAATTAATTTATTTATATATAATTTATTTTTATTTATTTATTCATTCATTCACTGTATCTGTTTTTCTCTCTCGACTTGTTTTCTCTAACCCTATTAGGGTTTTCATACTGTGATATTGCAATTGCTGCTACTGTGTGAGAGATTAAGTTCAAATATGTTGAACTTGATTGTGAGTGATTGTGTGAACATCTGTTAGTTACAATCTTTGATTGTATTAGGGTTTTTTGGTTTTGTAATTTTTTTCAACTTCCGGTGATTGGAAGGTTTACTTCCTGTGATTGGAAGATTATTTTTTCTGTGTATTTCTTCACCTTCGTATTTTACATTTTTAGATTGTTTCAATTAAGAAGAGTTGAAAATTTATAACTAGATCTTGTAGTTTGTAGATCAAGTTGGAAACTTTTCATAAATAGTAACCTTTCGAAAATGGATTTTCTTTTAGAAAACCATTATCATTAGTATAGTTATTATACTTATGTCTATTAGACAATGTCTGATCATACATTCTATCTCTAGGTTGAGATCTCGATCACGTCCGTTCCATTCAATTCGTTCTTTTGTGGAATAACTCTTCTGTGCTACTAAGGTGAACTCATAGCCCCGTTTTTACATATTTTAATGTATTTTATAAATCTTGGGGTGAGACACATGCTTGCTTTTGAAATGATTTACAATTTAGACACAAGTGCCTAAACTTTTTGATATGCAACTTCGTGAGACTATTGTTAACTTGTATTTTTACATGCAAATCCCCACCATAATATCGTTAATTGCTGGAATTGAAATGTTGCAAGCTTAATTATTTTGAGTAGGCCTATTGAGAGCAACGTCTCTACCCATTGACCGATCGTCAAGGGGGTACATAATAATGATTACCGACACCCGTACAGTGTCAGGGGTTAATGTTTAGCTCGATATTATAACTCATGGCATATTGAATATTTTGATGTTTTGAAATAAATCTTGTGGTCTAAACTTATTAATTATTAAACCTATGATGTTCACTCAACTATTGTGTTGATATTTTAAGCATGTTTGTCTCAGGTGAAGAATAGCTTATGTGCTGCCCTATGTTGCTTTGCTAGCTGATTGCATTGAAGTCCGCACTATTTATATCGTAGCATTTGTTAAACATTTATTTCATTTGGGTTTACCATGTAAACAATTACGTTTTCAGCTGCAAATTAAATTATTGATTTTATTTACGTCTCATTTAGAGTCGTTCTCGTTTATATAATTGTGAAATGATATTGAAATGTCATATTTACCCCCGGCCCTATTTGGGGGGTATGACAGAGTGGTATCAGAGCACAGTTTGTTATAGAGAACCAGGATTGCATTTATGTGTGCCTTATGTGTTTGTTAGGGTGCCTTAGCAATCTATAGGACTATAACCTTTCCTGACTTAAGATTTTAGTGCCTTTCCTTATTATTCCTTTCCGTGCTTTTACGTCTACCTTAGAAACATTTTGATTTCTTTCTTTCCTTTCTTTTAGGATGTCGAGCCGTAACCGATCGTTATTTCTGACTCCGAAGAATCTAATATGGAAAGATCCATTCACACTCCAGCTTATGGACCCGTTTCTCCACCAACATCTCCAATTTACCAACCGGCCACTCCTCCCGCATCACCGGTCTACACGCCTGCCACTCCACCAAACTCACCGGTGAAGGAAGAGTCACATGATGACTATGATGGGGATGATGAGGGTGATGATGAAGAGATTGAAGAACACCTCGAAGGTGAAGATGATTCCGAGGGGGAACCCGAGGAAGAGTCTGAACCAGAAGAATATGAAGTTCAAGAACCAACTAATGAGGAGGCTAATCCGGCTTATGATGGTCTTAGAGTTATATGCAGTTTAGAAGATGATTCCGAGGAGGAAGTTGAACCTCCTGCTACCAAGACTTCCTCACCTATGAGGAAGGAGCCTGAGACTCCTGCTACTGATGATGCTAGTTCATCCATGAAGTCAAAATCTTCTGAGTTTGTCTACTCCGTGTATGAACATGCTCTGGTTCGGTGTGATATCATGAATCTACAGATTCACGCTAAAACTATGAGAGATACGTTTCGTGATCGCTTGGCTATGATGGAGAAGCGCATCGACTACACAAATAGCAATGTGAAGAGAGTCTATGACAAGTTTTCCGTGATGTTTGCTAGGCAAGAGATGGAGCTCGACCGCCAGCGTTATGCACTGGTGGAATTGGAGAAGTTTGTAATGTACTTCAAGGGGTACATTAAGGATCATTTCAAGCCTCCGTCACTAAAGAAATACTAGATCTTAGGATTCTCATTTATTTCCATTTTCGTTGTAAAGGCATATGCCTAAGTTACATTAATTTTTGATTCATGTAAAACTAGTGGTTTTATGGTTTAATTCCAAGTATTTTGGTTACATCTTGTTATTCCTACCATCTATCATACCTTATTCGTATCTGTTTGGATATATCTGTTTGGTTGTATGTTGTGTGGACCTTGTGCATTTATTAAACTTATCACTTATTAGCACCATGAACTCTTCAACTAATACTGTATTTATGTATTGAAGAGCAATGGCTCAATCAACTCGAGGTGCTACCAATATCCCAAATGTCTCTCTGACTCCTGCACAATTCCAACAGCTGTTGGCTGCCACTCAAGGCAACCATAACAATCATCAAGGGAACAACCAAGGAAATCCTCCCACTTCTTGCAGTTACAAGGAGTTTATGAATTGCAAGCCTCCGTCTTTTAAGGGGAGTGAGGAAGCTGTCGAACTGACTCGTTGGTTCGAAAAGCTCTTTAATGACCCGTCAAAGTACAATTGACGACCATCGTTATCTTGGTCCCACAGCTTGATCATAACTCTAAATGAATTTAATAAATAACCTTGAATTCTTTATTTAAAAATGATTTCATATGAAGGAAATATACCAAAATTTGTAAGTTTAGAAAAAAACCATACATAATTACTTAATTAAAAGTTGACCAAAACAAAGTCAACAAACACCCACAATTTAATGTATCAAAATAGAATGCAAGTTAATATTTAGCAAAAGCTGCCATCATAAATATGCAGACTCTCTAAGCACAGCAGAAGCAATCAATCATGAACCTGAGAATAAAACATGCGAGTAACTGTCAACAAAAATGTTGAGTGAATTATAGGTTTAATATTGCAAACAATATTTAATTTAAACCATAAAAATTTATGTTTGAAAACATAAAAACTCATTTTGGACCACAAAATTATATGCTCGAAAACATATAAAAACATTATTCCATTAACCCGTGAGCCACCTGGTAATCACTTAACCATTCTATACCCTTACCAAACACAATATACACTGAACATGTGTATCTTCAAATAATTACGAAGTACTAATACATTCCGATTATAAATTGCTAGCGCGACTAGCTCGAAATGGGGTTGTCAAACCCGATAGATCTATCCATAGGATCCGCGTTCACCAGTAGAAACCAGTGATTACAATTACCAGATTAGGAAATATTTTTGTTCGACTCACAATGAATAATTTAAACCAACTTCCACTTGTGTCCAATATAAAAATAAAATGCATGTATTCTCATCTCAAAAGATATAAAATAGAAAAATGGGACTATAACTCACCTTAACGAAAATGAAGTAACCACACAAAAATGTGAACCCCAAATGAATTAAGTGATCAAGAATGATCACAACGCCGACCTATAAATAAAGCAGGTCGATAAAAATAACTAACTTAGGTCAAGTCTGTAACATCCCGCATTTTTTCGTTAAATTATTTTAACGCCCGTCTTTTTTTTAGATAATATCTTCCGTTATCTAAATTCGTGCATTTCGTTGACTAACGTTCTTTAAATATTTCCGTTATTTGGTTATAACATCTCCCGGTTACTCTAGCTTTTTTAAAATATTCGTTTGGTTAATTCATGCACCCGCTATCAAACTCGAGGGACCAACCTTGCCAATTGACCAAAGATATGACTAAGTCAAATAGTCAAAGTATCACCTCCTCCATTCATTTCACCTCTTTCATTCTTCATACTTCCATCTTTTTCTCTCAATCTTCAAACAAGAAATTCATCATCCAAATCCGAATCAAGAAGCAAACATCAAAACAAATTACATATTCGTGATCCTCTCTTCATCCTCTACACTTTGGTACCAATTTTATTTCATTTGGGTAACATTTCTAAAACTATAGATTTCTCTAATTTGTGTTTTTGACTTGAAATGGTGTTAGTTAGTGTCTATGGCTCAAGTCTAACATGAATATGTGTTTAGTTTGCTCGATTTGTTGTTTTGAGTAACTAGCTTGATTATGAAAAGTGGGTGTGCTTAATCTTGAGTTTTTGGTTGATTAAATGTTGTTTAAATGTTAAAGTTCATGTATTAAATGTGTTACTAGCATCATTAGCTTCATTTTGATGTGTAGGTTGATTTAGAAAAGCTTCATTTACAAAATTGATGAATTCTTGATTCTTGATTAGGGTTTGATGAACTTTAAAATGGATTTTTGATGTATTGAATGCTATGAAATGTTATTAGTAGGTGTGTAACAACCCAACCCGTTAACCAACCAAAAACGCGGAATAAAAAAAAAATTTAAAACTGATCTGGAGGGTGCGCGGCGCTCACCACTGCCTATGCGCAACGCGCACAAGGCCTGAGACAGTTCTGATCAAAATGTCCATTTTTCGCGAAAAGATCTTCGACTTCCCGACACTTTTAGACCGAACTCTTTTCACAACAAACTTATATATGTAAAACTAACACGAATCAAACATAAAAATGATGTTTTACAAGTGGGGCCCACACGACCCAAAATACAAGTTTAATACAAGTTTAGAGTTTCGACCACCAAAAAGTTTAAGTTCCAAACTACACAATGAGCATGGCGTTTGGGATTAAACTACCCAACTACCGGTCAAACTCCAAGAGCTACTAAAGCCAAAAGCGTCCCCTAGTATCAAGCGGGATCTCTAGTCCAATACGATGCCCTTACCCTTGTCCAAAACCGAACCTATAAAATGGTAAACAACGAGAGGGTAAGCAAAGCTTAGTGAATGCAATAATTATACGAATACATATATAATTATACCTACTTGCATACACTTACACAAACCGCAAACATGCTAGCAACACAATTAGCTTATCGTCACATTAACAAGCTATAATCTCCAATACCACAAGCTAGCAACAACCGCATAATAATATAACTCGAAATGATATAATATGCTTACAACACAAGTGACCATGGTCGACCAATAGTACAAGGGAACGGCGCTCGCGAAAACGCCATCGGTGTTCATAACATCCATTAGGGCACTTAACACCTCGCACCACTAACCCCTAGGGTGGCACCTTAACACCTCGGCACATCACCCCGAGTGGCATCTTAACACCTCGATGCAACACTCATTATTTTACGGAGTGGTGTCTTAACACCTCGACACTACACTCCTAGGTGGCATCTTAACACCTCGATGCTACACTCTTCACGTGAAACATGGTGTCTTAGCACCTCGACACTACACATTTCACGCTACAACAAATAGATACATTATATACATACGCATATAATTATTCCACTCACCTCAAAGTCTTGTGAAAAGATACCCGAGCTTGCAAAACCTCAAAGTAACGTACCTATCACGTTATACATATTATCAAATGCAAACTCAAGTCAGTCAACCAATTCTTTCACCATTCCTAAGTCATTTTGACCCAAAGTGCAATCCCGACCCATTTTGCACCATTAACCCTAATAATGGGTCAACTTCACCAAAAACCCTAACTCTAGTCAAATATGGTCTTATTACATTTTTTTAAATCACCAATTTAACTCATTTTCACACATGCAAGACCACTTAGGTCATTAAAGACTCATTTGACCCATTTTAAGGTCAACACACCCATTTCGGGTCATCCACTAACTAACCAACACCCATTTACTAAATAACTAGGTGTGTTAGCAATTAACTCACCAATTAGGGTTCATAAACATCATTTAATACTTTGAAACCCTAGACTAGTCACCAATTAGTATTCAAGACTCAATTTTACCCAAGAACACCCAAAATCACCAATAATGGGTTTTGTGTGCAATACTAACCCAAAACCTAACCCTTAAACACATTAAACTAAGGTAATCAAGTTTAGGGCTTACCACCACAATCAAAACGAAGCTAACGAGGAGATGAATAACTTTAATGTTCGAGCTAAAACCCGAAACACGCTTCTTCTTCTCCGATTTGAGCTTTCTCACACTTGAATCACACTCTCTCACTAGGATTTAAGTGGATGAAGTTTGGTGGTTAGAAATGGAGTGATGAGGCTCAACCAAACTGATCTAGGGCCTTTAATTCGTCCATACGTGAATTTACCAAAATGCCCATCAAAATATATGATTTAAAAAGCTGGAACCCGGCTACAGTAAGGGGTGCGCGGCGCGCTCCCTTTAGTGTGCGCGGCGCGCACTAGGCTCAGCTCACTCAGTGACTTCTGTTTAACTGCACAACATCACCCACACTCTATGTAACATAATTACACTGCTGTACAAACTGATTAGGGTCTTACAAGGTGTTTAGTTGTATTTTATGTTTCATCACCTTCAAAACGGCGTATCGTATGTGTAAATTGGATTCCCGAGTCAAGAAATGCATTTTATGAACTTGAAACTTTGATTTTGAACGTTTAATGATCATTTATTGAGGTTTTCATTGTTGTTAATGATAGAATTGATTGATGAAATGTGTTTAGTTGTATTCCTCTTTAAATTACCTTTCCAACGATATAAGATACGTGTTTTGAATGTTTACGGTTCATAAGTTATGGTTGTTTGAAGTTGGAATCGTCTAAGTGTTAAACTGCCCCAGAATTGCTGAACCAGGTCCAGATGCGGCGCATCTGCCTTGTATGCGGCGCATCTAAGGCAGACTACCCAAAAACGTCATTTTTCGTTTAATTCTAGCTATGCTATGCACCCCCGATTGATATGAAACTTGGCCAACATGCTTATACATGACTTCTAAGCTCAGAAAAATAGTTCGGGACCCGACCCGACCCCGTTGACTTTTTCGTTGACTTTGACCAAGTTTGACTTTTAGTCAAACTTAACCAAACACTTATGCGATCGTTCTAACGTGCTTTTGTACTTATATCTTGCATGAAACTTGACAACGTGATTCACATGCTATATATTCGAGTCATAACGAGCCATAGGACTAATTGAACACATTTTGCCCGACCTTGTGTCGTAACCGGTTAATTGATACAACTTACTTGTTTAGGTAAAGGCTAACCAACTTTCATGCACACGTTTACTTTGTGAAGTACATTTATACTCGTGCACTGGAGGTGAGACCATAGTCCCATCTTTCAACAACTTTTATACTTTTAAATCATGGGGTGAGAAACATATACAGTTTTATACTACATACTTTATACCTTGAACGCAAGTACGAAAACAAACATTCCACAGTGAGTTAGAACAAAAATCCTCAATTCGATTATCATTAGTTACACTTGCCAGGTGTAAGTGAGAACTTATGTTGTATGGCCATATGGGTTTGACAAACCCTCATTCGGACAGTTCGCTACCGTTATTCGGATGAAATATATTTTTGAGAAACAGTGTATGTTCTAACACTATTGTGATGGGGTTCTATGGAAGGAAATTTAAGTCTTGATAATTGGGTGCTCGAGAACATACTTTTGGAATGCAAACGATTTAGATAATCAACGTTATGGAAATACCAAATCCTGTGGTTCAAAATACAACGTTTACTAACACCTATGATTTCACCAACATTTTCGTTGACAGTTTTCTATATGTTTCTCAGGTTCATGAATGGCTATTTGATACATGCTTCCGCGTACACTTATACTTGCTTGGAGTCAAGCATACATGCATACATTCTGATATACTTGGTTGGGGTCAAGCATACATGCGCAAACTTTGATATACTTGCTTGGGGTCAAGTATACATACATACTTACGCTATTTATAACAACCGTGATTTTAAACTAATTATGTCGCAAGTTATTTCATTTGTACTTTATACTTTTGTAAATTTAACTTGTTGTCGAACTGTTTGGTAAACTAAACTTTGCAAGTCTTGTACGTTTCAAATGAATGCGACATAATTTTGGTCAAACGCGTCTCATATAGGGACTATGACCACGCAACAGGACCTAAGTTAACAACGCCGTCAATGGCGATTTTGTCGGGTCGTTACAGATGGTATCAGAGCATTGGTTGTAGGGAACTAGGATATGCATTAGTTTGTCTGACAGAGTCGTTAGGACGCATTAGTGAATCTAGACTACAACCGGATAGTTAGCTATTGCATTCTGACATACATTTGCTATAGATAGCACTTACTTGACTACTTGTGCATTATACTTGAATCATTCTTAGGAAAACTTTTTAATGGTACCAAAGTTTCATCATACGAATCGGTATTCTGCCACTTTCTGGTAACCCACGTTAATTTCAAGATTCATACACGAAAGGATGACAATGACTTCATTAGTCACACTTGTTCGGGAACTCTGTCTCCCAGATTGTTATTCGCCACTGTTTCAACTTACTATCGGTGTCGCACCGGTGTTCCTTACTATCTACCACTTCTTGTTACTACCATCACTACTCTAGGTGAGTCTCGTCATCACTATTTATCACTACGGTTGCGTACTATTCGTTATCAGGATTCGTTGCACTTCTCGTACCGGAATACATTATTGTCTGACTTGAATCGCATTGACGTGAACAATCATTTATACATTTCCCTCGGGGAATGCTTCTTTAGAGTTGCACTAATTCTTTCGATTCAATACGAGTCACTTTAGAGACGTCGTTACACTTTGTTCATTTTAAAACTTCATGATTACACGAGCTTGAATCTATGGAGTGATGTGGGAATGGAGGTATGAGTTAGCGTAATATAACGACACTCGATCAACGTGGTTATATTACGGTAAGTCATACCAAAGTTCTAATGACACGTGATGGTGGTTGGACTCGATCAACCTAATCACCGCCATGTGCCATGTACATGACTTCATTTTTCTTGTTGTGTATCCGAAAACTCCGAGAATGCTGATAACAATCATACCAGGGACACATCTTCGATTATTGTCGAACCATATCTATGTTTCTGAATAACGACCAATTCTTTCAACTTCAAACATATGTCATACGTGTATACTATCTCGTTTTCGCACAGTTTTATCGACGAACTACAATATGCTTGATATGCTCACATCGAGGCGGAAATTTCTCTCGCATCACACTCGTACTTCCGTATAAGGAAATCTTTTATCTAATTTCAATGGAGAGAGAGACTCTTCACATTATACTAGTATTCGCCACGAGGGTGAATAGTCCTAACGAACGTTTTCAGAAACCGATAAGGAGCTTGCTCTAACGAACGTTTTCAGAAACCGATAAATCTTCCGGGGCGCGAAATTCTTGAGAAATAGAAACTTGTTCCAACAAACGTTTTCAGGTCCTAACAAGCTTGTTCAAATATACCTCGTTTCGGATCGAGATCCTCGTTTCACTTCTAGATTTCGGAGTGCCTTACAAAAAGTCTAGGGACCACGTTTAGACATAAGTACCGCGTGTCATCCACAAACCGACGGACCAAGCAGACATATGATTCAAACCTTGGAAACTATAATATGAGTTTGCGTTATCGATTTTAAATTTACTTGAGAAAAGTATTTGCCTTTAGCCGAATTCTCTTACTACAATAATTTTCATCCGAGTATTAATGCCACACCTTTTGAAAACTCATATAGCCGCAATTGTCATTTTCTTAATTGTTGAACCGAAGTAAAGGATAATCAAACCACCGGACCCGAACTCATTCATGAAGTAACCGTTAAGATCGTTCCAATTCGAGAAAGGCTCAGGACGGCCGTAGTCACCAAAGGAGCTATGCCGACGTTTGACGTAAACCTTTCAAAATTCCAAGTGGGTAACCGCGTAACGTTAAAAGTCGCACCTTAGAAAGGTGTAATCCGTTTCGGGAAATGTAAAAAGCTAAATCCGAAATATTTTGATCCTTTGAAAATCTTGGGGCGTTTTGGACCCGTTGCTAGCCGTTTAGATTTTTCCGACTCATTGAGTCTCCGTTCATACTACATTCCATGTATCAAACTTAAAGAAGTGGCTTGCCGAACAAGAACTTGTTATTCCTTCCGATGAGCTTAATATCGATGACAAACTCCGCTTCCTAGGAGGACCGATTAAAATTTTGAATCGTGAAACCAAACTTTGAAACAACGTAAAAATCCCGACTGTCAAAGTTCGTTGAAATGCCCAAGGAAGTACCTTCACTTATTCGTCGAATTTGCAACGCAAGGTTTCGAAGAAGAAACAACAACTACTACTTCCAACTAAATTTCGGGACGAAATTTCTTTTAAGGTGTAGGTAATGTAACATCCCGCATTTTTCCATTAAATTATTTTAACGCCCGTCTTTTTTTTTTATAGATAATATCTTCCGTTATCTAAATTCTTGCCTTTCGTTGACTAACGTTCTAAATATTTTCGTTATTTGGTTATAACATCTCCCGGTTACTCTAGCGTTTTTAAAATATTCGTTTGGTTAATTCACGCACCCGCTATCAAACTCGAGGGACCAACCTTGCCAATTGACCAAAGATATGACTAAGTCAGATAGTCAAAGTATCACCTCCTCCATTCATTTTACCTCTTTCATTCTTCATACTTCCATCTTTTTCTCTCAATTTTCAAACAAGAAATTCATCATCCAAATCCGAATCAAGAAGCAAACATCAAAACAAATTACATATTCGTGATCCTCTCTTCATCCTCTACACTTTGGTACCAATTTCATCTCATTTGGGTAACATTTTTAAAACTCCAAATTTCTCTAATTCGTGTTTTTGACTTGAAATGGTGTTAGTTAGTGTCTATGGCTCAAGTCTAACATGAATATGTGTTTAGTTTGCTCGATTTGTTATTTTGAGTAACTAGCTTGATTATGAAAAGTGGGTGTGCTTAATCTTGAGTTTTTGGTTGATTAAATGTTGTTTAAATGTTAAAGTTCATGTATTAAATGTGTTACTAGCATCATTAGCTTCATTTTGATGTGTAGGTTGATTTAGAAAAGCTTCATTTACAAAATTGATGAATTCTTGATTCTTGGTTAGGATTTGATGAACTTTAAAATGGATTTTTGATGCATTGAATGCTATGAAATGTTATTAGTAGGTGTTTAGTTTTATTGTATGTTTCATCACCTTCAAAACGGCGTATCGTATGTGTAAATTGGATTCCCGAGTCAAGAAATGCGTTTTATGAACTTGAAACTTTGATTTTGAACGTTTAATGATCATTTATTGAGGTTTTCATTATTGTTAATGATAGAATTGATTGATGAAATGTGTTTAGTTGTATTCCTCTAACATTACCTTTCCAACGATATAAGATACGTGTTTTGAATGTTTACGGTTCATAAGTTATGGTTGTTTGAAGTTGGAATCGTCTAAGTGTTAAACTGCCCCAGAATTGCTGAACCAGGTTCAGATGCGGCGCATCTGCCTTGGATGCGGCGCATCTGAGACAGACTGCCCAAAAACGTCATTTTTCGTTTAATTCTAGCTATGCTATGCACCCCCGATTGATATGAAACTTGGCCAACATGCTTATACATGACTTCTAAGCTCAGAAAAATAGTTCGGGACCCGACCTGACCCCGTTGACTTTTTCGTTGACTTTGACCAAGTTTGACTTTTAGTCAAATTTAACCAAACACTTATGCGATCGTTCTAACGTGCTTTTGTACTTATATCTTGCATGAAACTTGACAACGTGATTCACATGCTATATATTCGAGTCATAACGAGCCATAGGACTAATTGAACACATTTCATCCGACCTTGTGTCGTAACCGGTTAATTGATACAACTTACTTGTTTAGGTCAAGGCTAAGCAACTTTCATGCACACGTTTACTTTGTGAAGTACATTTATACTCGTGCACTCGAGGTGAGATCATAGTCCCATCTTTCAACAACTTTTATACTTTCAAATCATGGGATGAGAAACATATACAGTTTTATACTACATACTTTATACTTTGAACACAAGTACGAAAACAAACATTCCATAGCGAGTTAGAACAAAAATCCTCAATTCGATTATCATTAGTTACACTTGCCGGGTGTAAGCGAGAACTTATGTTGTATTGCCATATGGGTTTGACAAACCCTCATTCGGACGGTTCGCTACCGTTATTCGGATGAAATATATTTTCGAGAAACAGTGTATGTTCTAACACTATTATGATGGGGTTCTATGGAAGGAAAGTTAAGTCTTGATAATTGGGTGCTCGCGAACATACTTTTGGAATGCAAACGATTTAGATAATCAACGTTATGGAAATACTAAATCTTGTGGTTCAAAATACAACGTTTACTAACACCTATGATTTCACCAACGTTTTCATTGACAGTTTTCTATATGTTTCTCAGGTTCATGAATGGCTATTTGATACATGCTTCCGCGTACACTTATACTTGCTTGGAGTCAAGCATACATGCATACATTCTGATATACTTGCTTTGGGTCAAGCATACATGTGCACACTTTGATATACTTGCTTGGGGTCAAGCATACATACATACTTACGCTATTTATAGCAACCGTGATTTTAAACTAATTATGTCGCAAGTTATTTCATTTGTACTTTATACTTTTGTAAACTTAAACTTGTTGTCGAACCGTTTGGTAAACTAAACTTTCCAAGTCTTGTACGTTTCAAATGAATGCGACATAATTTTGGTCAAACGCGTCTCATATAGGGACTATGACCACGCAACGGGACCTAAGTTAACGACGCCGTCAATGGCCATTTTGTCGGGTCGTTACAAAGTCTTAATATGATAGCTATAGTACTTGTTGCAAATAAGAATAGAACAACACTCGGTATGTTTCGGTAAGATCAGGACAACGTATAACACGTACTTTCTATTTTTAGAAAGTTTCTATTTTTACCAGGTTTCCATTTTTGGAAAGTTTCTATTTTTGGAAAGTTTCTATTTTTGGAAAGTTTCTATTTTTAGAAAGTTTCTATTTTTGGAAAGTTTCTATTTTTAGAAAAGTTTCTATTTTAGGAAAGTTTCTATTTTTGAAAAGTTTCTATTTTTAGAAAGTTTCTATTTTTGGAAAGTTTTTAACTTAGGAAAGTTTCCTTAATTAGAAAAGTCAACTAAAAGTCAAAGTCAACCGAAAGTTAACTCAAAAGTCAACCTTGGTCAAACTTAGTCGACATTGAATTTTAAGTGTAAATTATATTAATAATATAAGTTATAATGTTATTTAAAGTCATACATGTATAATCATGTCATATCATAAGTTTAATTAAATTTAAATTGAATTATAAAGTTAACATAAGTTTAAATGATATAATTAATATAACATAAGTATTTAATTAATTAATTAAATATTAATCATAATATAAGTATTATTAATTAATAATAAATTTTTATCATATCATAAGTATTATTAATTAATTATAAATTATTAATCATATCATAAGTATTTAATTATAATTATTAAACCATAAGTATTTAATAATTAAATTATAATTAAATAATAACTAAGCCTTATAACAATTAAATAATTAATTAATCTTTATTATAAGTCTTATTATAATAACCTCATAATATAAGTTTAATACTTATCATAAGTATTTTCATTAATAATAAAATGTATTATTAATCATAAGTTTAATTAAATAAATAATTAAATCATAAGTAATTATTAAATGATATAATAAAAATATATCATAAGTCTTAATTAAAATTAATTACTTTTATATCATAAGTAATTTAATTATAATGCCAAACATTATTTATAACATAAGGTTCAATTTTATAACCATAAGTTTAATTAAACGTTCGTCGGGTCATAACTTGAGCCTCGGGTGTCGATTTTTGACGAATTTTATATATCCTCGTCTAACCAACCAACCCAAAACCTTAGTGAGCTCAAGAACACCCTAAGGTCAGTTCATAAGTCGTGACCTACAGCCATTAGACAAACATATTCATTAATCCGTTTTAAATCTTGTTTTAGCATTTCCGGGTGATCCGTGGCTCGGATTTAGATGACCCGAACATGAATGTTCATCTAATCATCAATCCTAACCCAATGGTATACCCTAGAGACTCCAAATATGGTCACAAAGTCGGACCCCAACTGATCAAAATCGTTTTTACCTTTTAATTTCATCAAAACCCTAAATCGGGCATAACTTTTGATCCGAAACTTAAAACAACATGAATCCAAAGCCTAAAATTATTGTATTGATGAGAGGAACTCATCTATATACTTTATTTAATCAAAAACACAGGTTAAGTTTACTGATTTAACAAAATAGCTGTTGTCCACTTTTAATCATACCGAAAACATACATAAACGAGCATTTCTACGCATCAATTCAACAATACAACAACAGAAAATTACTATAGCATCAAAATAAGATCATAATCAGTAAAAATAAGTATAAATTAAGAAGTTAGGGTTAGGGTTTATACCCTAATCAAGAAACGAGAACAATAGATGTATAGAACGCGATAAGGAGAATCCGATTATACAAAAAGCCCCATGATCCAAGCTTTAGATGAAGATCAATTTTTGATGATGATGATGGCTGAAGTGATCGGCCAAAAAAAAGAAAAAAAGAGAGGAAGAGAGAAACTAGAGAAAAATAGGTTTAGGAAATAAGGAAGTAAAAATGAAAATGAAATAAAATTTGAAAAATAAAAAGAATGGGGAGGGGGTCCCATTCGGCCGAATATTCATGGGGTGGGCCCCTCATGGCCCAAATTTGATAAATGGTTAAAAGCTTGTGGTCCGAATGTCCGAACGAAGCCCGAAACGCGAAAACGCTAGTACGCGATTAAATATTCGGAGAGATAACGTACACGCCATAAATAAAATATATAAACACTATATATAATCATATGACATCAAAATATCATTTTTAAAATAATTTGGATTTAAAAATCCCAAAAGTCTGACCGTTGGTTTGAAAACAGAAAAGATTCGTCGGATAGAAATTCACGACACGTAGAAACGTACAATTTAAAATATGAATACAAATATTAACATAACACATAATAATTAATATATTATTACTAAAATAATAATATAGGTCATAGAAATGACATGGCACGAATACCAATTAACGGACGTTAAATAATAAACGGTAAAAGATAACGGAAAAAGTAGGGTCGTGACAGTACCTTCCCGTTACGGAAATTTCGTCCCGAAATTTAAGCAGGTGCAGGGGTTGACTCGTCATCTGGGAACAAATGCAGGTACTTCTGCCTCATCTGATCTTCACGCTCCCAAGTGAACTCGGGACCGCGTCTGGCATTCCATCTCACTCGGATGATAGGAATTCTACTTTGCTTGAGAGTCTTAACCTCTCGATCCATAATCTCAACAGGTTCCTCAATAAAATGGAGTTGTTTATCAACTTGAAGTTCATCAAGAGGAATGGTCTCATCGGCCTCAGCCAAACACCTCTTCAAATTCGACACATGGAAAACGTCATGAACGGCACTAAGTTCTTGTGGCAATTTCAAACGATATGCCACGGATCCAACTCTCTCGGTAATCTCAAACGGTCCATGTAACGACCCAAATTTTTTGACTTTTAATTATATTTATTTCTTTCACGAAACTGCGTATTTGTGCGTACTGTGTTAGATTATTTGCTGGAATTATTAAATTTCGTTAATGCCTTACAACGTGATATTAAGTGCATAACATGATCCTTGAATGCATTTACGATCGTTAGTGTCACTTACCGTTTAAAACAAGCTACGTACTTGGTACACGTTAAACGCTAGTCATAATTGGAATATTATGACTACGTAAACATAATTGTTATTTATTTATCACAATTACCTAGCTTTATGGTTCCTTAATTATGCTTAGTGGTTACTAATGCTTACTAGTTAGTTTTAATGGACCTAATACCTTAATGGACCTAGTTAATTAAAGGCCCAGCCTAGTTAACTTAATGGGCTCATTTAATGGACTAGTTAATGGACTAATTTAGCCCATTAAATATAAGACAAAGTCCATTAGTAGATTAGACAAGATTAAGCATGCTAGTGTACCATTTCCTTACATGTTTTAACACCTTATGCCATGCCACCCAACATGTACAACAACCACCATGTACACCATCCAATAGCAAGCAAATGGTCCCCCCACCCCACCCTTGCAACCGTTGGCCTACAAGGCACCACCCAACACCACCATTTCATTTTAACTCACTCATTTTCATTTCAATAACACACACTCTTATTCTCTCAATTTTCTCTCTACTTTTCTCTCAACTTTTCTCGAAGAACTTGAAGGTTTTTAACTCTTTTTCTTTCCTTTTTCTTCTTCAAAACCGTAGCACATCATCATCATTCTTTATTTTTGAATTTTGGTTTTTATAACTTCAATCCTCATGTTATCTTGCAACCTTTGATCACTTTTATGAAAAAGAAGCAAGAACAAGGATCAAAGCTTTGTAGCTTTTGATTCTACATGAAACTTGTAACAAATTTAAGGATCAAATGCTTTAAGATCCTCTTTATGTTCAAGTATTGGAACTTTAAAGTTCATTTCATGAAGATTTAAGTTTGTAACTTGATATCTTTTTATATAAAGGATCCTTACTTGAACTTGTTTACTTTTAACTTTAAATCTATTATTTTTGTTTATGGAATTTGATTTTTTTGAGTTACTTGGTCAAAGATTACTTGTTAACTTTGATCTCATAAATCTTGTAACCAAAGTCTAACTTTGAAAGTTCAAGAACAAGAAAGTTTAAGCTTACTAGTTTATAACTTTCACACATGTAAGATTGATCTAAGATACATAACTTATGGTCATCTAACTTGTTAAAACAATAATTCATTTACTTGTGTTCACTTTACTTTACAAAATCTAAGTTTCATAACTTATGGTTGTGTAAAGTTGAAAGTTTAAGTGTTTTGACTTAGGGTTTCACCAAGAACATGAGATCTAGACTTTTTAGTCTAAGATCTTTAATATCTAGTTAAGATCTAAGCTCTCTAGCTTAAAGTCTTGATTATTTAGTTTGATTCAAAGTTGTAGCGTAATAAGACTTGTATTTGTGTTGAAACTAAGAAGATTGATGTAACTTTGGTTCATCACCTTGCTCAAACTCTCACATGAGTTGTGTTTTAATTCTTAGTCTTGACTCTTGTGTGTTGATGGTTAAACCTTGGTCAAAGTGATGCAAACACATCAACGAGTTGTACACTTAAAGCTTCAAGCATCAAGGATGAGAACCGTGATGAGCATCAAGCACCAAGAATCTCACCGGAGCACTTACTTTCTGTTTTTCAGAGTCTGATCAGACTCTCTGGGCTACTGGAAAGTTGATTTTCAGTTAGTTCGGTTCGAGTAGATGACTTTTTGTTTAGGCCTCGCCTAAATCCGATATACGGTTTAGGATTTATAACATTCCAAAAGTCACTACGCCCTTGTAACGTTGTGCTGAAATTTCTGACCTACTCACACATAAACCGTCGCCACGGTCTGGTTCTGAAAATTGGTCAGCGGTTAGAGGGCTCATATACGGAGCCATGGCCACTGGTCTCACATCATTTCAGTTTGTATAGAGGTCGTAGCAGCTGAACGAAGTCAGCCTTTGTTTCGATCTCTATTCTTGATTGAAAACTTACTTTACTTTTTACATATGATGTTGATGATGATGACACTTAAGACTTAAATTACGTATTTTAAAACCCGTTGGGACGATTTACTGACTTAGTAACTTTTAACTTAGGTTGACGACCATTCGGACCGACTTACTTGCTTACTTACCTCGTATCGACTTTTACCGCACTTTCACTGTGAGTTATAGCTCCCTTTTTACTACAACTATTTTTGGGACTGAGAATACATGCGCTTTTTATGTTTTACTTAATATGCACGAGTACTTAAACTTTATATATGTGTGGGTTATATAGCGACATAAACTTTCCCCTTAGCTCGGTAACGTTTAGTCATTGGTTTTTGAACCGGTGAACGCGAATCTTAGATATGGATCCATAGGGTTTGACAACCCCACTCGGGCTAGTCGCGCTAGCATTCAACGAGTGTTTAATACTTCGAGGACAAATGCACTCGCCAAATGCACTTTTAGGGGGTGATATACATACGTTAAGTCTAGTTACCGGGTGCCCACGGTTAAGCATATACATTTCATACTGATTTAAACTGCTGATTGAAGCACTGAAATCTCGTGGTCTACATCACTTTACTGATTATAAACTATAGCTCACCAACATTCATGTTGACTTTTAAGCGTGTATTTCTCAGGTGCTTAGACGATGTTGCTTCCGCTGTTAGAATTGTTGTCTTGGTGTTATAGACTTGCTGTTATGGACCTGCTGTGTTAGATTTCCGCTGCATTACTTAGAGATGTCTCAATCATGGAACTTTTCTTTTGCATTCGTAACTTTTGTTATTTTCAAATAATGACTCTGTAATGACCTTGGTGTCACGTTATCTTTTGTAAAACGCTATCTTTTATGAATGCAAAACTGGTTTTCAAACAGCATATAGTGTTTGACCTTGTAATGATCCTGTTGTTGATGAACCGTACACGATGGTTTTGTATGGGGCGTCACATTTGGTATCAGAGCATTGGTTGTAGGGAATTAGGTTGCATTATTGATTCTAGACCAGACCAAGTAGGATTCACTAATAGGACTAATCTACAACTTGCTTGTTTACCTGTTTCTGCTGAACTTACTGCATGCTACTGCTTACCTTTACTACTATGAATACTTGTTGTATGCTACTTCTTATTCTCGCTACTGCATGCTACTATATGCTTTCGATTGTATGATACTTTTGTACAATTTTGTTAATATTGCCATGCTATGTACTGCTAGGATGCTGTAGTGCCTAATTACGTGCTTGCTATATGTCTTACTGACATGGAAAAAGTTATTTTCCTTGTTCAGATGTCGAACATACCGCTCATTATCGTTGATTTGAAGAGTGACTCAGATTCGTCCGCTGCATCGCCTACCATTGTTGCTGACTCACAGATCCCGTCACCGCTACCCTCCGACGACTCTGGCGATTCACCTTCCATTGGACTCATGCTTGACCTGATGGACGTCTCAGATGGAGACGAAGATCCCACGGAGATTCCAGCTCCACCCAGCCCTAGACTTCCGGGGCCACAGCACCATTCCGGTGGTACTGTGATTCTTTGGGGAAATGGGGATGGTCCTTTCCGTAACGAGAATGGACATTGGGCTAGACGCCTTGCTAATGGACGTGTCGTGCTGATTCCACCTGACAGATATCGACTTATGACCATCGGCCGGGCAGATCCACCTTCAGATGATTCAGACGATTCATCATCCGATGACACCAGCGAGGGGGATTCCGAGGAGGATTCCGAGGATGATTCCGAGGAGGAGCCCGTGCAGCCGCCCTCTACCCCGCCGAAGAAGCGGTATCGTTTTGATGGTACTGTTATTCCAAGGGTTAACGGAGGTAGACCGTTTGTGGACGCACGTGGACAGTTGGTTAGGGTTACCGCCAACAAGCGGGTTGTGCCATATCCTGCTGATCCATTCGTGCATAAGGCCGCTCATTATGTACCTTCTACTTCTGGCACTGCACCATCTGCACCACCGGCCCACTTGGACCATCTGCACCATCCGCGCCACCTGCCCTACCAGCATCTCCCACCGTCGAGGAGCTGACGAGGGAAGTGCATACCCTCCGTGCTCGGGCAACTGAGCTCGAGGACGAGATGACCCACTTGATGGACATCATTTACCCACCATCACCATAGGGCTGTTGTATTAGACTTCTTTATGTAATTCCGTTAGTAGTTTCATGTTTTATGCATGTATTGTACGAACCTTATGGAGATGTATGCAACTTTCTTATTAATGAATGGAACTTAATGTTTTTTAATTATTGTACGATGTTCTGTTTAAGTTATTACCTGATGGTTTTTATGATATCTGCAACTAGTTGCCATGCTTAGTTAACGTGCATTGTGTTGTTTTTGTATTGATTACCTTATACTATAATATTTATATTGGGTGCTGAATTTTGACTTAAGTCGAAATTTTGTTTAGAAGATCAACGAAAAACGGAAGAGTTCCAAGAGAAACGCCCACATCAGCACAGATTGAGGATATGATAGCTGCTCGAGTAGCCGTAGCTATGGCGGATATCAACCCCCAAGCTCCACCGGCTAACCAGAACATTCAGAACGGGTGCACCTATAAGGAATTTCAGAGCTGCAAGCCCCACAATTTCAGTGGTACTGAGGGGCTGGTTGGATTAACGAGGTGGTTTGAGAAGTTGGAAGCTGTTTTTCGAGTGAGTAACTGTTCCGAAGTGAACAAAACTAAGTACGCCTCCTGCACGCTGTCGGACGGCGCTTTAACCTAGTGGAACACACTTGCCCAGGATAGGCAAATTGACGAGGCTTATGCTACACCGTGGGAGGAGTTTAAGAATGCTATGATCACAGAGTACTGTCCCAGAACCGAGATTCAGAAGATGGAAGCGGAGTTTTGGGAACTGAAAGTTGTAGGGACTGATCTTGATGGCTATAACCGAAGGTACCTGAAATTAGCTTTGATGTGCCCCACGATGGTTACTCCTGAATTTAAGAGAATGGAATGATACTTGTGGGGACTACCCAAGACCATTTAGGGAAATGTCACCTCTTCAAAACCAGCAGATGTCCCAGAAGCTATGCGCATGGCGCACACCCTGATGAACCAGATCACCCGCAAGGAACCAGAGAAAGCGAAATCAGAATCAGGAGCTAGTAATGAGAAGCGTAAGTGGGAAGGCAACAAAGGAAAGGTCTTTGATTAGAACCCAGCTAAGAGGCATGAGAGTTTTAAGGGAAACAATGACTGGAGGAACCCCATCCCGAACCCTAGTTTGAACCCTAACTACAAGGGTAGTCTTCCGTAGTGCAAGAGATGCTATAAGCATCATACCGGGTACTGCAACGTGGTATGTGAAAAGTGTAAGAGGACTGGGCACATTGGCAAAGATTGCAAGATCACCACCCAGCTGTGAAGACAAACCCTACTGGACCAAGAAAGTGTTTTAAGTGCGGTCAGCAAGGTCACTTTAAGAACAAATGTCCGAACAAGAAGAAGGATGGCGGGCCAGCACGTGGAAGGGTTTTCAACATGAACGACAGGGATGCCCGTGAGGATCCTGACTTGGTCACAGGTACATTCACTATCAATACCCTTTTTGCTTATGTGTTATTCGATACCGGTGCCTATAGGAGTTATGTACGTAGACATTTTTGTTCTAAGATAGACTGGTCATTAGTACCATTAGACGAGAGTATTCTTGTTGAAGTAGCCAATGGGAAACTTGAGAAAGTTGACCAAATTAGCCGAGGAGGTATTATAAACTTAGCTGGAGCAGAATTTGAGATAGATTTGATACCCATTAAGTTAGGAAGCTTTGATGTGATAGTTGGCATGGACTGGTTGTCCAAAGTACGAGCAGAAGTTGTTTGTGGAGAGAAGATTATCCGTATACCTCGCAAAGACGGTGTGCCATTGATTGTATACGGAGAGAGATGTAGCCCAAAGTTGAACCTTATTAGCTGCATGAAGGCACAAAAGATTATGAAAAAGGGGCGTTTTGCTGTTCTGGCGCACGTAAAGAAGTTGGAAACGGAGGAGAAAAGTGTGGATGAGGTACGAATTGTGAACGAATTTCCCGACGTCTTTCCAGAAGAACTGCCAAGATTACCCCCACCGAGATCAGTGGAATTCCAGATTGATCTAGTACCAGGAGCTGCACCTGTAGCTCGCGCACCTTATCGACTTGCACCTTCCGAAATGCAAGGGTTGCAGAGTCAACTACAAGAATTGTTAGACCGTGGATTCATCCAACCAAGCTCTACGCCTTGGGGTGCTCCTGTTTTGTTTGTAAAGAAGAAGGAAGGATCTTTCCGCATGTGTATTGACTACCGCGAACTCAATAAGTTGACGATCAAGAATCCGTATCCCCTTCCCAGAATTGACGACCTTTTCGATCAGCTGCAAGGATCAAGTGTTTACTTTAAGATCGATTTGCGATCCAGTTATCACCAGTTGAGGGTGAAGGAGAGCGATGTGATGAAGACTGCATTCAGGACCTGTTATGGTCATAATGAGTTTCTCGTGATACCATTCAGTTTAACCAACGCACCTGCTGTGTTCATGGATCTCATGAATCGTGTATGCAAACCATACCTGGACAAGTTTGTTATCGTCTTCATAGATGATATCCTCATCTACTCCAAAAGTGAAGCGGAACATGAACAACATCTCCGACTCGTACTGGAACTCTTGAGACAAGAGCAACTTTATGCCAAATTCTCCAAGTGTGAGTTTTGGTTGAAGGAAGTCCAATTTCTGGGTCATATTGTGCGATCAGGGTATCAAAGTTGATCCCGCAATTTTCCCACTACTCTTACTCATATCTGCCAATTTTTAGGCCTCGCCGATTACTATCGTAGATTCATTGAAGGTTTCTCTCTGATTGCACGACCCTTAACCGCACTAACTCACAAAGGGAAGAAATTCTTTTGGGCAACTGAGCAAGAGTCAGCATTTCAAACCTTGAAGTAGAAGTTGACCACCGCACCTATCCTATCCCTCCCCGAAGGCAGTGATGATTTTGTTGTTTATTGCGATGCCTCGAAAAAATGGTTTTGGGTGTGTACTAATGCAACGAACGAAAGTTATTGCTTATGCCTCTCAACAACTGAAGATTTAAGAGCGAAATTATACAACGTACGATCTCGAACTTGGAGCCGTTGTCTTTGCACTAAAACTATGGAGACACTATCTTTATGGAACAAAGAGTACCATCTTCACCGACCATAAAATCCTCCAACGCATCTTTGATCAGAAGCAACTGAACATGAGACAACGACGATGGATTGAGACACTGAACGACTACGATTGTGAACTTCGTTACCATCCTGGCAAGGCAAATGTTGTAGCCGATGCTTTGACCCGAAAGGAAAGAATGGTACCTCTTCGTGTCCGAGCCTTGAACATCACCATCCATTCGAATCTCAATGGCCAAATCCGAGTAGCCCAAGATGAGGCTCTCAAAGAGGAGAATATTTCTCAAGAACATTAGAACATTCTCGTCTCTTGATTCGAGGTTAAGGAGACTGGACTCTGGTACTTTTCCTGAAGAATCTGGGTGCCTAGTTATGGGGATTTACGAAGCCTCATCCTAGACGAAGCCCACAAGTCAAGATATTCGATTCATCCAGGAGCCGGTAAGATGTACCACGACCTTAATGAACAGTATTGGTGGCCAAATCTTAAGAAGGATGTTGCTACTTACGTTGGGAAGTGTTTGACTTGTTCAAAGGTTAAGGCCGAACATCAAAGGCCATTCGGGTTACTTCAACAACCAAAAATCCCGCAATGGAAATGGGAAAGGATAACGATGGACTTCATCACGAAACTACCAAAGACGGTGGGCAGATACGATACCATCTGGGTTATCATTGACCATCTTACCAATTCTGCACACTTCCTAGCCATGAAAGAAACTGATACGATGGAAAAACTCGCTCAGCTATACATAAAGGAAATTGTATCTCGTCATGGTGTGCCCTTATCGATTATTTCAAACCGAGATGCCCGTTTTGCTTCTAGATTTTGGCGTTCCTTACAAGAAGCTTTGAGAACACGTCTCGACATGAGTACCGCATATCACCCGCAAATCGAAGGACAAAGTGAACGCATGATTCAAACTTTGGAGGATATGTTGCGTGCACGTGTTATTGATTTCGGAAAAGCTTGGGAGAAGCATTTACCGCTAGCCGAATTTTCTTACAACAACAGCTATCATTCGAGTATTAATGCCGCACCTTTCGAAGCGTTGTATGGCCGCAAATGCCGTTCTCCTATTTGTTAGGCCGAAGTGGGTGAAAAGCAAATCACCAGACCCGAACTCGTTCATGAAACAACCGAGAAGATTGTTCAAATTCAAGCGAGCCTCAAGACGGCCTGTGATCGTCAAAAGAGTTATGCCGACCTTAAATGAAAAGACTTCGAATTCCAAGTGGGTGACTGCACGATGTTGAAAGTAGCACCTTGGAAAGGTGTAATCCGTTTCGAAAAGCGTGGAAAGTTAAATTCGCGATACATTGGTCCTTTTGAAATCTTGGAACGTATTGGACCCATTGCTTACCGTTTGGATCATCCGACACAATTGAGTTCCGTTCATCTTACTTTTCATGTGTCGAATCTGAAGAAGTGTCTTGCTAAACCAGAACTCGTCATCCCTCTCGACGAGCTTACGATTGATAACAAACTCCACTTCGTGGAAGAACCCGTTGAAATTATGGACCGTGAGGTCAAGACCTTGAACGTAACAAGATTCTGATCATCCGAGTTCGATGGAATGCAAAACGAGGACCCGAGTTTACTTGGGAACGAGAGGATCAAATGATGCAGAAGTATCCTCACCTTTTCCCGACTCCACCATCTACCTCAGCTTAAATTTTGGGACAAAATTTTCTTTGACACGTGGGTAATGTATCGACCTGACTTTTTCAACTTTTAATTATATTTGTTTCTTTCACGAAACTGCGTATTTGTGCGTACTGTGTTAGATTATTTGGTGGGATCATTAAATATGTTAACTACTTTCGTTAATGCCTTGCAACGTGATATTAAGTGCTTAACATGATCCTTGAAAGCATTTACGATCGTTAGTGTCACTTACCATTTAAAACAAGCTACGTACTTGGTACAAGTTAAACTTTAGTCATAATTGGAATATTATGACTACGTAAACATAATTGTTATTTATTTATGACAATTACCTAGCTTTATGGTTCCTTAATTATGCTTAGTGGTTACTAATGCTTACTAGTTAGTTTTAATGGACCTAATACCTTAATGGACCTAGTTAATTAAAGGCCCAACCTAGCTAACTTAATGGGCTCACTTAATGGACTAGTTAATGGACTAATTTAGCCCATTAAGTATAAGACAAAGTCCATTAGTAGATTAGACAAGATTAAGCATGCTAGTGTACCATTTCCTTACATGTTTTAACACCTTATGCCATGCCACCCAACATGTACAACCACCACCATGTACCACCATCCAATAGCAAGCAAATGGTCTCCTCACCCCACCCTTGCAACCGTCGGCCTACAAGGCACCACCCAACACCACCATTTCATTTTAACTCACTCATTTTCATTTCAAAAACACACACTCGTATTCTCTTAAATTTCTCTCTACTTTTCTCTCTACTTTTCTTGAAGAACTTGAAGGTTTTTAACTCTTTTTCTTTCCTTTTTCTTCTTCAAAATCGTAGCACATCATCATCATTCTTTATTTTTGGATTTTGGTTTTTATAACTTCAATCCTCATGTTATCTTGCAACCTTTGATCACTTTTATGATAAAGAAGCAAGAACAAGAATCAAAGCTTTGTAGCTTTTGATTCTACATGAAACTTGTAACAAATTTAAGGATCAAATGCTTTAAGATCCTCTTTATGTTCAAGTATTGGAACTTTAAAGTTCATTTCATGAAGATTCAAGTTTGTAACTTGATATCTTTTTATATGAAGGATCCTTACTTGAACTTGTTCACTTTTAACTTTAAATCTATTATTTTTGTTTATGGAATTCAATTTTTTTGAGTTACATGGTCAAAGATTACTTGTTAACTTTGATCTCATAAATCTTGTAACCAAAGTCTAACTTTGAAAGTTCAAGAACAAGAAAGTATAAGCTTACTAGTTTATAACTTTCACACATGTAAGATTGATCTAAGATACATAACTTATGGTCATCTAACTTGTTAAAATAAGAATTCATTTATTTGTGTTTACTTTACTTTACAAAATCTAAGTTTCATAACTTATGATTGTGTAAAGTTGAAAGTCTAAGTGTTTTGACTTAGGGTTTCACCAAGAACATGAGATCTAGAATTTTTAGTCTAAGAACTTTAATATCTAGTTAAGATCTAAGCTCTCTAGCTTAAAGTCTTGATTATTTAGTTTGATTCAAAGTTGTAGCGTAATAAGACTTGTATTTGTGTTGAAACTAAGAAGATTGATGTAACTTTGGTTCATCACCTTGCTCAAACTCTCACATGAGTTGTGTTTTAATTCTTAGTCTTGAATCTTGTGTGTTTATGGTTAAACCTTGGTGAAAGTGATGCAAACACATCAACGAGTTGTACACTTGAAGCTACAAGCATCAAGGATGAGAACCGTGATGAGCATCAAGCACCAAGAATCCCACTGGAGCACTTACTTTCTGTTTTTCAGGGTCTGTTCAGACTCTCTGGGCTACTAGAAGGTTGATTTTCAATTAGTTCAGTTCGATTAGATGACTTTTTGTTTAGGCCTCGCCTAAATCCGATATACGGTTTAGGATTTATAGCATTCCGGAAGTCATTACACCCTTGTAACGTTGTGCTGAAATTTCTGACCTGCTCGCACCTAAACCGTCTCCACAGTCAAACGAAGACGAGTTTGGTTCTGAAAATTGGTCAGCGGTTAGAGGACTCATATACGGAGCCATGGCCACTGGTCTCACATCATTTCAGTTTGTATAGAGGTCGTAGCAGCTGAACTAAACCAGCCTTTGTTTCGATCTCTATTCTTGATTGAAAACTTACTTTACTTTTTACATATGATGTTGATGATGATGACACTTAAGACTTAAATTACGTATTTTTAAACCCGTTGGGACGATTTACTGACTTAGTAACTTTTAACTTAGGTTGACGACCATTCGGACCGACTTACTTGCTTACTTAACTCGTATCGACTTTTACCTCACTTTCAGTGTGAGTTATAGCTCCCTTTTTACTACAACTATTTTTGGGACTGAGAATACATGCGCTTTTTATGTTTTACTTACTATGCACGAGTACTTAAACTTTATATATGTGTGGGTTATATAACGGCATAAACTTTCCCCTTAGCTCGGTAACATTTAGTCATTGGTTTTTGAACCGGTGAACGCGAATCTTAGATATGGATCCATAAGGTTTGACAACCCCACTCGGGCTAGTCGCGCTAGCATTCAACGGGTATTTAATACTTCGAGGACAAACGCACTCGCCAAGTGCACTTTTAGGGGGTGATATACATACGTTAAGTCTAGTTACCGGGTGTCCACGGTTAAGCATATACATTTCATACTGATTTAAACTGCTGATTGAAGCACTGAAATCTCGTGATCTACATTACTTTACTGATTACAAACTATAGCTCACCAACATTCGTGTTGAACTTTAAGCGTGTATTTCTCAGGTGCTTAGAGGATGTTGCTTATGCTGTTAGAATTGCTGTCTTGGTGTTATAGACTTGCTGTTATGGACCTGCTGTGTTAGATTTTCGCTGCATTACTTAGAGATGTCTCAATCATGGAACTTTTCTTTTGCATTCGTAATTTTTGTTATTTTCAAATAATGACTCTGTAATGACCTTGGTGTCACGTTATCTTTTGTAAAACGCTATCTTTTATGAATGAAAAACTGGTTTTCAAACAGCATATAGTGTTTGACCTTGTAATGATCCTGTTGTTGATGAACCGTACACAATGGTTTTGTACGGGGCGTCACAGTCCAACAAAATGAGGATTCAACTTTCCCCTCTTACCAAATCGTACCACACCTTTCCAAGGTGATACCTTCAACATGAGACTGTCACCAACTTGAAATTCTATGTCTTTCTTCTTTTATCGGCATAACTCTTTTGCCGACTCCTGGCGGTTCTCAATCTTTCTTTAATCTGTACGATCTTCTCGGTAGTCTCATGAATAATTTCTGGGCCTGTAAGTTGAGCATCCCCAACCTCATTCCAACAGACAGGAGACCTACACTTTCTACCATACAGAGCTTCAAACGTTGAGGCATTAATATTTGCATGATAGCTGTTATTATAAGAAAATTCAGCCAGCGGCAAATATCTATCCCACCCATTACCAAAATCAATAACACACGCACGTAACATGTCTTCTAACGTTTGAATGGTCCTTTCACTCTGACCATCTGACTGTGGATGATAAGCAGTGCTCATATCCAATTTTGATCCCAAAGCTTCCTGTAAGGATTGCCAAAACCTCGATGTAAATCGATTGTCTCGGTCTAAAATAATAGATATGGGAACACCACGTCTAGAAACAATCTCCTTCAAATACAAACGAGTGAGTTTTTCCATCGAATTCGTTTCCTTAATCGGTAAAAAGTGAGCTGATTTTGTGAGTCGGTCAACAATCACCCAAATGGTATCATAACCACCCACTACTCTCGGTAACTTCATAATAAAGTCCATCATAATACCTTCCCACTTTCACTCGGGAATCTCAGGTTGCACAAGAAGTTCGGACGGTTTCTAATGTTCAGCTTTAAACTTAGCACAGGTCAAACACTTAGCCACATAGGTAGCCAAATCAGTTTTCAAATTAGGCCACCAGTATAGCTCCTTAGGATCATGATGCATCTTTCCTGAACCAGGATGAATAGAGTACCTAGACTTATGAGCCTCATCTAACACAAGTTGTCGCAAATCACCAAATTCCCAAAGGCATCCCGCAAAATACCGAGTACCATTAGCTCGTACCTCAAATTTCTTAGCCATGCCTCTGACCTTCTCGTTCACAAAGTTCTCCTCCTTCAAGGCTTCTTGTTGTGCCTTAAGAATCTGCCTAGCGAGGTTAGTTCGAATTGTCATATTCAAGGCTCTAAATCTGTGAGGTTCAACCCTCTCTTTTCGACTTAACGCATCAGCCACAACATTGGCCTTCCCCGGATGATATAAAAGTTTACAATCATAATCATTCAACGTCTCAACCCATCTTCGCTGCCTCATATTTAGCTATTTTTGATCAAGAATATGTTGAAGACTTTTGTGATCAGTGTACACTGTACTTTTGACCCCATACAGATAATGTCTCAAAATCTTAAGTGCAAACACAACAGCTCCCAATTCTAAATCATGGGTTGTATAATTCTGTTCATGGATCTTCAACTGACGTGACGCGTAAGCGATGGATTTCTTTTGTTGCATCAAAACACAACCAAAGCCCTGACGCGATGAATCACAATAGACAACAAATCGTCATTACCCTCAGGCAGTGACAATATTGGAGTGGAAGTGAAATTCTTCTTCAGAGTTTGAAAAGCAGTCTCTTGTTCATCCTTCCACTCATACTTCTTCCCCTTGTGCGTTAAAGCAGTCAGAGGTTTCGCTATATGAGAGAAATCTTGAATGAACCTTCTATAGTAACCTGCCAACCCTAGAAACTGACGAATCTGAGTACGAGTCTTCAGAATTTCCCACTTCTCAATTACCTCAATCTTGGCAGGATCAACTTGTATTCCCTGTTTACTAACAACATGTCCAAGGAATTGAACTTCTCTTAACCTGAAAGCACACTTAGAGAACTTAGCGTGCAACCCTTCTTTCCTTAACAAATCAAGCACTAACTTCAAATGCTCTTCGTGCTCTTGATCACTCTTTGAATAAATAAGAATATCATCGATGAAGATGATAACGAACTTGTCCTGATAAGGTCTACACACACGGTTCATGAGGTCTATGAACACTGCAGGTGCGTTAGTCAATCCGAACGGCATAACTAGAAATTCGTAGTGACCATAACGGGTACAGAAAGCGGTTTTTGAAATATCAGTTTTCTTTAACGCGCAATTGGTGATAACCAGAACGGTGATCAATCTTAGAATAAATGGACAAACCTTTAAGCTGATCGAACAGATCATTAATTCTCGGAAGAGGGTAACAATTTTTAACAGTAAGTTTGTTCAACTCGCGATAATCAATACACCACCGAAATGAACCATCTTTCTTCTTAACAAATAAAACAGGAGCTCCCAAATGGGACGAACTGGGATGAAGGAAACCTTTGTCTAACAACTCTCGGAGTTGACTTGACAATATTTGAATTTCGGAAGGAGCGAGTCTATAAGGAATACGTGCTACAGGAGCAGCGTCGGGTACAAGATCAATTTGAAATTCTACCGCGTGATGCGGCAGAAGTCCAGGAAAATCCTCGGGAAATACCTAAGAAAAATCTCTAACGACATGAACAACACTACTTTTCTTATCTTCCTTGTCAGATTCTACCACATGGGCCAGAATAGCATGACACTCTTTTCGAAGATATTTATGAACTCTCAACCACCAGATAAGGTTCAACTATCTTTATCTCTTGTCTCCGAAGATCATTAACGGTTCTCCATCTACTTGAAGAGTACGAATGGGTTTACCAACGCAAATGATCCCAGCTCTATTCTTCTATAGCCAATCTGGACCAAACACGACATCAAACCTCCTTAGCTTTATTGGTATGAGGTCATCTTCAAATGACCTTCATGTTAAATTTAAAGCACAACTTAAAATCATCCACCCAACTTTATCAGTTTACCCTTTGCTGGGTTCTATAAAATTTTTAACGTCCATGGTTGTTGGTGGATCATATGTCGTAACCCCAAATTCCTCGGATATACGGCTTCTACCGCACCAGTGCTAAATAACTTCGAAATCATAAAATCTTGAGAAGGAATACACTATCATTAAATCGGGATCCATGTGAGCCTCTCTAGCTGAGAAAAATATTGTCATAGAAATTTTCGGAGGTAATTAGGATGAATTTTGTTCATACCACAGCCCGAAGGCAAACGGGAGAACTTCAGAGGATGTATCTCACCCTACATTTTAAATTCATAGTGAACGATTTTTAGTCGGGTACAACATCATTACTCGTATGATGCCGAGCAATCTGCTATTTAACGAACGCACGAGGGTGAAAATTTTCTTGGTCATGTTAATCAAAAGATACCCGTAGATAGGTTCGATTCTTCAAAAGGTTATGTCTGTGAGTTAATTACCATCTTAACATAAGGGACGAAGTAGTAAGGTGTTTATAAGTTCGATGCTTGAGGGTTAAACTAAAATCCCTACAAGTGATTGTCGATTATCTCCGTTGAATTTCCAAATGTGGTCATGGAAGTCATATGAAAATCTATGCCAAAAGCGTAATAATAGATAACAAGATGCACGCTTTAGGGAATTTCAGGGGTGTCACTACCAGTCACATAAGAATATGTACCGTGCCTCCTAGTAAGGATATGGTTGTGAGTATCGAACTAACATTTAATTAAACATAGTGTAATAGGTGAACCTAGATTCAACGAGTGATGATGATTATCAAGGAATAGGAGGTATGCCGTTAGCAAGAATAAATGTAAAATTCCACAGCTCCTCCCTTCACAACCTTTATGGTATATGAGAGACTGTAAATCCACTCATAAGCACGAGATGGATAAGTTGGGTTAAAACGAGTTCTTCGTATATCCACAAATAAGATAGTGAGTATTTTCATTCCTCATGTAATAACATTGGAATTTCTGAATGAGTAGTATAAAAGTTTTCTTTGACTCGCTTTCTATTCCTCATGTCACAATATTAGAATTTTTATATGAATTACCGTAATATAATCACGTTGGCCTGACGTCATTATATTATACTAATTCATAGTTCCATTCCAATAGCACTACATGAGGTCAGGACACGCGATCAACCTCGAATTTCCACACAATTTCTCTAAAACGATTTCTTAACCAATGTGCTAAGGATAGCACAAGAGACCAAAACATCAAAAGTAATGAATAAGAGTAACGATGACATAAAAATGTCTTTGAAGTATCAAGAATCTTTAAATGTCAAGAATGACGTTTCCGGTTCGCAACCCAAAGCGCAAAGGCACAACGGCACAAAGGCACGTAATATAACATGAATGTTATATACCTAAACATAATAGCTGATATTGAAATGCCGAGCCTTTAGAAGTCAAGAATGATGTCTTGCGTAATATAACTCAAACGTTATATACATAACCATAATAGATGACATAGAAATGTCGAGAATTTCAGAAGTCAAGAATGACATCCCTCGGTTTCACTAACCAATGTGTTCTTATAAAAGATAAACTCTCATGAGTCGAAGGATACGTTTAAATCAGAATGGGAGTTCCTCCCGGATTCAGAACATATGAAAGAGATGTACGTATATGAAAACAATACACATACCAATACGATACAAATAATCACATATAATAATACATTATAGGCCGGGCTGTAGACTAAACTCACTAGTGCAACCTATTGACTCGGGGTGACGACATCAATGCAGGCTAATTCCCTACAACTAAGGCTCGGATACCAACTTTAACGACCTGTCAAAGTACACTTGACGACCATCGTTATTTTGGTCCCACAGCATGATCATAACTCTAAATGAATTTAATAAATAACCTTGCATTCTTTATTTAAAAATAATTTTCTATAAAGGAAATCTACCAAAATATGTAAGTTTAGAAAAAAACCTTACATAATTACTTAATTAAAAGTTGACCAAAACAAAGTCAACAAACACCCACAATTTAATGTATCAAAATAGAATGCAAGTTAATGTTTAGCAAAAGCTGCCATCATAAATATGCACTCTCTAAGCACAGCGGAAGCAATCAATCATGAACCTGAGAATAAAGAATGCGAGTAACTGTTAACAAAAATGTTGAGTGAATTATAGGTTTAATATTGCAAACAATATTTAATTTAAACCATAAAAATTTATGTTTGAAAACATAAAAACTCATTTTGGACCACAAAATTATATGCTCGAAAACATATAAAAACATTATTCCATTAACTCGTGAGCCACCTGGTAATCACTTAACCATTCCATACCCTTACCAAACACAATATACACTGAATAGGTGTATCTTCAAATAATTACAAAGTACTAATACATTCCGATTATAAATTGCTAGCGCGACTAGCTCGAAATGGGGTTGTCAAACCTGATAGATCTATCAATATAATTCGCGTTCACCAGTAGAAACCAGTGATTACAATTACCAGATTAGGGAATATTTTTGTTCGACTCATAATGAATAATTTAAACCAACTTCCACTTGTGTCCAATATGAAAATAAAATGCATGTATTCTCATCCCAAAAGATATAAAATAGAAAAATGGGACTATAACTCACCTTAACGAAAATGAAGTAACCACACAAAAATGTGAATCGCAAATGAAGTAAGTGATCAAGAATGATCACAACGCCGACCTATAAATAAAGCAGGTCGATATAAATAACTAACTTAGGTCAAGTCTTAGTATGATAGCTATAGTACTTATTTCAAATAAGCATAGAACAACACTCGGTATGTTTCGGTAAGATCAGGACAGCGTATAACACGTACTTTCTATTTTTAGAAAGTTTCTATTTTTAGAAGGTTTCCATTTTTGAAAAGTTTCTATTTTTGGAAAGTTTCTATTTTTAGAAAGTTTCTATTTTTGAAAAGTTTCTATTTTAAGAAAGTTTCTATTTTTGGAAAGTTTCTATTTTTGGAAAGTTTCTATTTTTAGAAAGTTTCTATTTTTAGGAAAGTTTCCATTTTAGGAAAGTTTCTATTTTTGGAAAGTTTCTATTTTTAGAAAGTTTCTATTTTTGGAAAGTTTTTAACTTAGGAAAGTTTCCTTAATTAGAAAAGTCAACTGAAAGTCAAAGTCAACCGAAAGTCAACTCAAAAGTCAACTCAAAAGTCAACCTTAGTCAAACTTAGTCAACATTGAATTTTAAGTGTAAATTATATTAATAATATAAGTTATAATGTTATTTAAAGTCATACATGTATAATCATGTCATATCATAAGTTTAATTAAATTTAAATTGAATTATAAAGTTAACATAAGTTTAAATGAATAATTAATACGAGTATAACATAAGTATTTAATTAATTAATTAAATATTAATCATAACATAAGTATTATTAATTAATAATAAATTTTGATCATATCATAAGTATTATTAATTAATAATAAATTATTAATCATATCATAAGTATTTAATTATAATTATTAAACCATAGGTATTTAATAATTAAATTATAATTAAATAATAACTAAGCCTTATAACAATTAAATAATTAATTAATCTTTATTATAAGTCTTATTATAATAACCTCATAATATAAGTTTAATACTTATCATAAGTATTTTCATTAATAATAAAATGTATTATTAATCATAAGTTTAATTAAGTGAATAATTAAATCACAAGTAATTATTAAATGATATAATAAATATATATCATAAGTCTTAATTAAAATTAATTACTTTTATATCATAAGTAATTTAATTATAATGCCAAACATTATTTATAACATAAGGTTCAATTTTATAACCATAAGTTTAATTAAACGTTTGTCGGGTCATAACTTGAGCCTCGGGTGTCGGTTTTTGACGAATTTTATATATATCCTCGTCTAACCAACCAACCCGACACTTTAGTGAGCTCAAGAACACCCTAAGGTCAGTTCATAAGTCGTGAACTACAGCCATTAGACAAACATATTCATTAATCCATTTTAAATCTTGTTTTAGCCTTTCCGGGTGATCCGTGGCTCGGATTTCGATGACTCGAACATGAATGTTCATCCAATCATCAATCCTAATCCAATGGTACACCCTAGAGACTCCAAATATGGTCACAAAGTCAGACCCAACTGATCAAAATCATTTTTACCTTTTAATTTCATCAAAACCCTAAATCGGGCATAACTTTTGATCCGAAACTCAAAACAACTTGAATCCAAAGCCTAAAATTATTGTCTTGATGAGAGGAACTCATCTATATACTTTATTTAATCAAAAACACAGGTTAAGTTTACTGATTTTAACAAAATAGCTGCTTTCCACTTTTAATCATACCGAAAACATACATAAACGAGCATTTCTACGCATCAATTCAACAATACAACAACATACAATTACTATAGCATCAAAATAAGATCATAATCAGTAAAAATAAGTATAAATGAAGAATCTAGGGTTAGGTTTTATACCCTATTCAAGAAACGAGAACAAGAGATGTATAGAACGCGATAAGGAGAATCCGATTATACAAAAAGCCCCATGATCCAAGCTTTAGATGAAGACCAATTTTTGATGATGATGATGGCTGAAGTGGTCGGCCAAAAAAAAAGAAAAAAAGAGAGGAAGAGAGAAACTAGAGAAAAATAGGTTTAGGAAATAAGGAAGTAAAAATGAAAATGAAATAAAATGTGAAAAATAAAAAGAATGGGGAGGGGATCCCATTCGGTCGAATATTCATGGGGTGGGCCCCTCATGGCCCAAATTTGATAAATGGTTAAAATCTTGTGGCCCGAATGCCCGAACGAAGCCCGAAATGCGAAAACGCTACTACGCGATTAAATATTCGGAGAGATAGCATACACACGATAAATAAAACATATAAACACTATATATAATCATATGACATCAAAATATCATATTTAAAATAATTTGAATTTAAAAATCCCAAAAGTCTGACCGTTGGTTTTAAAACCGAAAAGATTCGTCGGATAGAAATCCACGACACGTAGAAACGTACAATTTAAAATATGAATACAAATACTTACATAACACATAATAATTAATATATTATTACTAAAATAATAATATAGGTCATAGAAATGACGTGGCACGAATACCAATTAACGGACGTTAAATAATAAACGGTAAAAGATAACGGAAAAAGTAGGGTCGTGACAAGCTCGAGTCCATCTTTCGTATCTGTAACTGTGCGGATGTCGACCGAGTAAAGTATGACACTAACATGCTAAGTGGCCTAGCTCTAACATGGCAGAATGGCTATGCCCAAACTGTAGGGCTAGATGCTGCAAACAATATCCCATGGCCTGTTCTGAAACGAATGATGACAGATAAATTCTGTCCACGAAACCAAATTCAAAAGCTGAAAGTTGAGTTCTGGGAATTGAAGGTAAAAGGAACCGACATTGAAGCCTATACAAACAGGTTTATAGAGTTGGTTACTTTGTGTCCAGATATGGTACCAAATGAACAGAAGAAGATAGAGAGGTACATAGAAGGTATTCCTGAAGAGATTCAGGGAAATGTCATTGCTGCTAGTAAGGAGAGCTTAGATGCGGAGATACTGATGGCCCAGAACCTCATGATGGCTGTGACAATCGCTCCAAATCCATATAGACGAACACATCATTCATCGATTTCATTGCGAGGTATTTGACCTCTATATGATACGTTTTGTAAACATTGCATTCTTTTGAAAATGCACACCATAAATGAATATTTAAATCAAAGGTTTTCGACATCTGATGATTTCTACATATAGACAATCACCGTAAATAATAGTTTACAATAGTACTTCCGTTGACAATGCAGTCAAAATAAGATACATGGTGATGATTTGGTATATGCAACGTTTCCTTGAAAAATATGCCATGTAAGACTCCATGCACATAGCTTGTCTAACATATAAGTAAACAGCGGAAGACTTCTAGGGAACCTGAGAATAAACATGCTAACAAGTGTCAACACAAAGGTTGGTGAGTTCATAGTTTTAATGTTGCGCATAATCTGTATATAAAGGTGGATCACAAGATTTCAGTTGTTTCATCCAGAAACGTTTATCAAAATATTCTACAAGATTGAGCACCCTGGTAACTAAACTTTAACGTTATAATATGTACCCCTGTTTTAACATACATGCAACCAACATGCACAATACACGTAAACCAACATGTACTAAACTCAAATAGCATACGTCTGTTTTATAGTTCAGGCTAGGGTTTCTATACCTGGAATAGACGGGGATGTCAAGCCCTATGGATCCATATACAACTACTCGAGCCCACCAGTTCTTATAACTGGCAGTTACTAGTTACCAAAGCTAAGGGATTTTTGGTTCAAACTCAGTGTAGAATTTAGTATGTACTTGTATCCTTTGTGTTTAAAATAAAGTGCATGTATTCTCAGCCCAAAAATATATATTGTAAAATTATTTAAAAAGGGAGCAAATGAAACTCACCTTAGCAGCATATAAAGTCGTTCACCAAAATGTGACTGAAACTCGGATTACCAAATAACCGTAGATCTCAACCTAGAGAACATATGTTGGTCAATAAATGTTTAACAAGCTAGGTCTGGTCATAGTGTATCACAATCCTAATGCTCGAGATCAACATACAAAAGTTATCCAAAGTCGTTTCAAAAAGTCAATTTTGACAATAGTTTAACAAAACGAGACGTACCTTATTTAAGGATTCATTTACTCGGTTGGTAATATTCAAAAATTCAATTTATCAATCTTACAAACAAGTTGTTTAAATATTAATTGCAGATTCAAAAGCAATTCCAATTAACGTCAATTATAATTCAGTTGACCATATCTTTTGATTCGTTCATCGAAACTATTCGATATCTAAATGAAAAGTTATTGATTTTTCGCCAGCTTTCCAAAAACATACATATCATATACCTTTTATCAGTAATATATGTATTTAATTCGTGATTCATCATAAACTGTTTTAACGACAAAATTTAGCATACAAGCATGCCTAAACATATATACTCGAGCACTAGACATGTATACACTATTAATATATAAAAGATAAGATATGAATGCTCACGTATCAATATTGTGATTCAATATTGCAGGAAAGTACGTAGACGCAACGGAGATGATAAACACTAGCTTTGACTTGCCAATAATACCCATGAACATTACCCATAACCTCCATAGTTATAACCCATAGTTTCCTTAGCTCTATCCCGCTCGAAAACCCATTTTTGAAAGTGACACGCTCATAACCTCGTCATAGTATTTTATGTATAATACTAATAATAATACAACTAATAATAATAATAATACGATTAATAATAATAATATTAATCTTAATAATAATAATAATAATTATATAATAAATATAAATATATATATATATATATATATTTCTGTGAGAGAGTGCGAGAGAAAACAGATGACAAAAATGAACCAGAAATCGACTTGCTTTATAGATGTTTTCTGGATCCAGCCTCCATGTGATCGCATGGAGTTTCTTTGGTATGCTCATGCGATCGCATGAGCTTAAATGACAGCTCACATTTGATTTGTTTTGTAGTTCGTCGACATATTTAAATATATTATATATAATATATATAATTTTTATTAATTAATTATATATTATATTATATTCTCGTGTATAGGTGACTTGTAATTTTTATTCCAATAAGTCGTACGTCGTCACTCGACTTATGTCCCGGTTCCGGATTTTCGAACGCATTTTCGTACGCTTAGAAAACTAGTAGTTTTCGTTACGCGAAGTGTACCTTTATCAAAAATTATACTTAATCATTGATAAACTATGTCACTCGAAGTGTACCTTTAATCAATTAAGTATTTTAGTTATTTGCTTCTATAAATCATCGTCCCGTAGTATATACATATACATATATACATTTTCATTTTGAAATAGCGTTTTACTGTAACAAATAGTGATTTTCGAAAACACTGTAGCTTTTCGGGTACTGTAGCAATTCGAAAATACTGTAGCAAATTAGTGTTTTACTGGTTCATCTTAAACGTTTTAGTTAACTTATCTAAATATCAATCGAATCAATAATCGAATGTTACTATCGTTTACTAAATAACTTGAAATCATATATATATATATATATATATACATATATATATATACATATATATATATACATATATATATACATATATATATATATATACATATATATATATATATATAGATATATATATGTATATATATATATATATATATATATATATATATATATATATATATATATATATATATATATATATATATATATATATATATATATATATATATATATATATATATATGTATGTATATATATTGTTCGTGAATCTTCGAGAACAGTCAAAGAATAATTCTTTACATGAATGTAGTTCCAAAACTTTGAGACTCAACATTACAGACTTTGCTTATCGTGTCGAAAACATTAAATCATTTAAAGATAAAGTTTAAATTTGGTCAGAAATTTTCGGGTCGTCACAATGGCTAAGAGGAGAAAAGCCACGACAAATAAACAAGACTATGCTACTGTTTTATTCGATTCTTGTTAACAACTTCTATGCTACTGTTAACAACTTCTATGATTATGTGTCTAATGATTTCATGACCCGTCCTAATCCATCTGGACGAATAGATTACATTTGGTTACATCGCGAGGTATTTGACCTCTATATGATACATTTTACAAATATTGCATTCGTTTTTAAAAGACAAACTTTCATTACATCGACAGTTGACGGCATGCATACCATTTCATAATATATCCAACTATAATTGACTTAGTAATAATCTTGATGAACTCGACGACTCGAATGCAACATCTTTTGAAATATGTCATGAATGACTCCAAGTAATATCTCTAATATGAGCAAATGCACAGCGAAAGATTTCTTTAATACCTGAGAATAAACATGCTTTAAAGTATCAACCAAAAGGTTGGTGGGTTCACTAGTTTATCATAATCGATCATTTTCATAATTTTAATAGACCATAAGATTTCATTTATTCAATAATCATACACTCGCAAGTGTTTAAAAATCATTCATATAGATTGAACACCTGGTAATCGACATTAACATCATGCATATAGAATATCCCCAAAACAGAAATCCATATGTATAATATAAACTCGAAGTACTAAAGCATACCATTTTCCAGTATGGGGGGAGTTAGTGCCCGTAGATCTACCTTTAGGATTCGCGTCAATTAGGGTGTCTGTTCCCTAATTCTTAGGCTACCAAGCTAAAAGGGGTGATATTCGATTCGATAATCCAACCATAGAATGTAGTTTCGATTACTTGTGACTATTTCGTAAAATAGTTATAAAAGCAGTGCATGTATTCTCAGTCCCAAAAATATATATTGTAAAAGCATTTAAAAAGGGAGCAAATGAAACTCACATTAATGTATTTTGTATTAAAAATACATATGACAATATTGAACAATGCAGGGTTGGCCTTGGATTCACGAACCTATATCATTTGAATATTTATTAATACACATAATTGTAAGTGAATAAATTATATATATATATATAATAATTTATTATTTGTATCATTTTTATATTAATGATAAATATTCTTTTTGTATATGAAAATATTGATTTTTGTTATGTTATGTGTATTAATATATTTTTATATATATCAGTTGTTTGGAAAGATAGTTATTATAATAATACTAAATACGATAATTATAATACTGATAATGTTAATAATACTACTTTTATTAATAATATTAATGATTTCAATAATTATGAATATGATAATGATACTAATATTGCTGATAAATATAATAAATTGTATTATGATAGTAATAATAAAACTAATAATACTTAGTGTCAATACTTAGTGATAACAATATTAATAATACTAATTATTCTAATAATCATATTCTAATGTTGGTTATAATAACGATGATTTTATTAATCATTTTGATACTAATGCTAATAATAATAATGGTAATAATAATAATAATAATAATAATAATAATAATAATGATAGTGATAGTAATAATAATAATAATAATAATAATAATAATAATAATAATAATAATAATAATAATAATGATAATATATATAATAATACTATGTTACTAATAATAATAATAATGCTTATACTTAGTAGTAAAATGATAACATTTATATTTTTAAGTGATAATAATAATATTAGTAATAACATTAATAATAATAAAAATCATATTTGTAACTATAATCCTAATATAATTATAAAATGAAATTTCTATTATAATACTTATATTTGTAATAATATTCTTAATAATTATAATTCTAATAATAATTCTAATAATAATAATAACAATAATAATAATAATAATAATAATAATAATAATAATAATAATAATAGTCATAATATCTAATAACAATAATACCAATACTTAATAATAATAATAATAATAATAATAATAATAATAATAATAATAATAATAATAATAATAATAATAATAATAATAATAATAATAATAATAATAATAATAATAATAATAATTATAATTATAATTATAATAATGATGATAAAAATAAAAGGACTACCTTAATGAATAAGCTTCCAAAAAAAAAAAACATTGCCAGAGACCGGGCTCGAACCCTCAACCTCCCGCTCAACGACCAGCCTACTAAACCATTGCCCCCTTGTTTATTTCTGATTTAATTAGTATGTTAAATTGTTTTAACCCCTAGGTTTCTGCCTGCTTCTTCATAACTCATCATCAATTATCTTTTTATGTACCATTATCATCACATATATCAATATCACAATTAACGACTTCTATTATTTTCGTTTTAACGTTTTCATTATCAAGCCATCTTCATCATATGATAGCATAAAATCATAATCATAATCCTAATCACTCTAGGTCCTCTCCTTATAACCTCATCATCATCTTAGTTCATTCGCTGAAACAAGAACCAGAGTGGAACAGCAGTTCATAAACGATTTCTGATGGTTTTGAAATTGAATAGAAACAGGCGAAATAGCAATTGCAGTTGCACCAGAAATGAATTTAAAACAGCTCGTTCGATCAGCAACATCTTGAAAAAATTAAATTTAATATGTACACAGGAACACGACATCTTCATATTCACTTGAAAATTCGAAATTGAGATTTAATGTGTATTAGCTTTTGATTTCTACACGAAAACTATAGCAAATCACTTTCCTAACACCTTTCAATCATAAACAGAACACGGATCAACAAGAAAACTTTGAATTAAATTGAAGAACACATTGTTGACTTTTTAACCCCAACGTTTGACTTCATGAATTTGAATTCAATTCATTGAATTGAGACCTGAAACTTTACGTATGGCTTCATAAAATGGATCTAATGAACTCAGTATTATTAATTTGAAAATTGATTTGAATCTCTAATTATTGACTAAAACGATTATAGAAAATAAAATAAAAATAAAATAAAAATAAAATCTCTAAACCTCTCCCTGATTCTTCGAATAGCAGTAGAGCCTTTATTGTAGTGACCCGAACTTTTCCATGTTTATTTATATTAAATGAAATTGATATTTACATGATTAAGTGTTTCCAACATGTTAAGCAATCAAACTTGATAAGACTTGATTAATTGAAATAGGTTTTATATGGACAATTGACCACCCAAGTTGACCGGTGATTCACGAACGTTAAAACTTGTAAAAACTATATGATGACATATATATATGGATATATATATATATATATATATATATATATATATATATATATATATATATATATATATATATATATATATATATATATATATATATATATATATATATATATATATAGTTAACATGATATTATGATAAGTATGTATCTCATTAGGTATTTTAACAATGAGTTATATACATAAAATTGAGTTTATTGAATTAAGAAACTCGAAACGATATATATAACGATTATCGTTATAACAACGTCTTACTAAATACATATGAATCATATTAAGATATTGATACACTATGTTTAATCATGATAAATGATAAGTAAACATGTCATTATGTATATTAACAATGAACTACATATGTAAAAACAAGACTACCAACTTAAGGTTTTCGAAACGAGACATATATGTAACGATTATCGTTGTAACGACATTTAAATGTATATATATCATATTAAGATATAGTAATATATCATAATATCATGATAATATAATAATTTAACATCTCATTAGATATAACAAACATTTGGTTAACAACATTTAACAAGATCGTTAACTTAAAGGTTTCAAATCAACATTTACATGTAATGACTAACGATGACTTAACGACTCAGTTAAAATGTATATACATGTAGTGTTTTAATATGTATTCATACACTTTTTAAAGACTTTAAGACACTTATCAAAATACTTCTACTTAACAAAAATGCTTACAATTACATCCTCGTTCAGTTTCATCAACAATTCTACTCGTATGCACCCGTATTCGTACTCGTACAATACACAGCTTTTAGATGTTTGTACTATTGGTATATAAACTCCAATGATCAGCTCTTAGCAGCCCATGTGAGTCACCTAACACATGTGGGAACCATCATTTGGCAACTAGCATGAAATATCTCATAAAATTACAAAAATATTAGTAATCATTCATGACTTATTTACATGTAAACAAAATTACACATCCTTTATATCTAATCCATATACCAACGACCAAAAACACCTACAAACACTTTCATTCTTCAATTTTCTTCATCTAATTGATCTCTCTCAAGTTCTATCTTCAAGTTCTAAGTGTTCTTCATAAATTCTATAAGTTCTAGTTTCATAAAATCAAGAATACTTCCAAGTTTGCTAGCTTACTTCCAATCTTGTAAAGTGATCATCCAACCTCAAGAAATTTTTCTTATTTACAATAAGATATCTTTCTAATACAAGGTAATACTCATATTCAAACTTTGATTCAATTTCTATAACTATAACAATCTTATTTCAAGTGGAAATCTTACTTGAACTTGTTTTCGTGTCATGATTCTGCTTCAAGAACTTTCAAGCCATCCAAGGATCCTTTGAAGCTAGATCTATTTTTTTCATTTCCAGTAGGTTTATTCACAAAACCTGAGGTAGTAATGATGTTCATAGCATCATTCGATTCATATATATAAAACTACCTTATTTGAAGGTTTAAACTTGAAATCACTAGAACATAGTTTAGTTAATTCTAAACTTGTTCGCAAACAAAAGTTAATCCTTCTAACTTTACTTTTAAAATCAACTAAACACATATTCTATATCTATATGATATTCTAACTTAATGATTTAAAACCTGAAAACACGAAAAACACCGTAAAACCGGATATACGCCGTTGTAGTAACACCGCGGGCTGTTTTGGGTTAGTTAATTAAAAACTATGATAAACTTTGATTTAAAAGTTGTTCTTATGGAAAAAATGATTTTTCTTATGAACATGAAACTATATCCAAAAATCATGATTAAACTCAAAGTGGAAGTATGTTTTCCAAAATGGTCATCTAGACGTCGTTCTTTCGACTGAAATGACTACCTCTTACAAAAACGACTTGTAACTTATATTTATGACTATAAACCTATACTTTTTATATTTAGATTCATAAAATAGAGTTCATTATAAAACCATAGCAATTTGATTCACTCAAAACGGATTTAAAACGAAGAAGTTATGGGAAAAACAAGATTGGATATTTTTTTATTGTTGTAGCTACGGGAAATATTGTAACAATTCTATACAAATCATATCCTAGCTAACTTATATTGTATTATACATGTATTCTAATATATTATGTAATCTTGGGATACCATAGACACGTATGCAAATGTTTTGACATATCATATCGACCCATCTATATATATTATTTGGAACAACCATAGACACTCTATATGCAGTAATGTTGGAGTTAGCTATACAGGGTTGAGGTTGATTCCAAAAATATATACTTTGAGTTGTGATCTAGCCTGAGACGTGTATACACTGGGTCGTGGATTGATTCAAGATAATATATATCAATTTATTTCTGTACATTTAACTATGGACAACTAGTTGTAGGTTACTAACGAGGACAACTGACTTAATAAACTTAAAACATCAAAATGTATTAAAAGTGTTGTAAATATATTTTGAACATACTTTGATATATATGTATATATTTGTTATAGGTTCGTGAATCGACCAGTGGCCAACTCTTACTTCTCGACGAAGTAAAAATCTGTGAAAGTGAGTTATAGTCCCACTTTTAAAAACTAATATTTTGGGATGAGAATACATGCAGTTTTATAAATGTTTTACGAAATAGACACAAGTAAATGAAACTACATTATATGGGTGAATGATCGAAGCCGAATATGCCCCTTTTGCTTGGTAACCTAAGAATTAGTAAACCGATCTACTAATTGATGCGAATCCTAAAGATAGATCTATTGGGCCTAACGAACCCCATCCAAAGTACCGGATGCTTTAGAACTTCGATACTATTTTTATCATGTCCGAAGGATTTCCCGAAATGATAGGGGATATTCTTATATGCATCTTGTTAATGTCGGTTACCAGGTGTTCACCATATGAATGATTTTTATCTCTATGTATGGGATGTATATTGAAATATGAAATCTTGTGGTCTATTATTATGATTTGATAATATATAGGTTAAACCTATAACTCACCAACATTTTTGTTGACGTTTTAAGCATGTTTATTCTCAGGTGATTATTAAGAGCTTCCGCTGTTGCATACTAAAATAAGGACAAGATTTGGAGTCAATGCTTGTATGATATTATGTAAAAACTGCATTCAAGAAACTAATTTTTGATGTAATATATTCTTATTGTAAACCATTATGTAATGGTCGTGTGTAAACGGTATATTTTTTATTATCATTATTTGATAATCTACGTAATGCTTTTTAAACCTTTATAGATAAAATAAAGGTTATGGTTGTTTTAAAAATGAATGCAGTCTTTGAAAAACGTCTCATATAGAGGTCAAAACCTCGCGACGAAATCAATTAATATGGAACGCTTATAATCAATATGAACGGGACATTTCAGTTGGTATCAGAGCATTGGTCTTAGAGAACCAGAAAATTGCATTAGTGTGTCTTACCGAGTTTGTTAGGATGCATTAGTGAGTCTGGACTTCGACCGTGTTTTTTTTCAAAAACGATTGCTTAACATTTTTTGTTGTTGGAAACTATATATTATTAACATGTAAATATTATGTGATATATTAATCTCTTAACGTGTTTCATATTGTGTGATAGATGTCTACCTCTAGTACAAATCCCATTGATTCACCTAATAATAATGAAGAGTTGAATATATTTTGGGAAGATTCACAAATTCTCGAAGAGGAACCGGAAGAGGAGGAACCGGAAGAGGAGGAACCGGAAGAAGAGAACCGGAAGAGGATGAATTGGAAGAGGAGGAACCAGAAGAAGAAGAGGTTCTGGAGGAAGAAATATTGATACCTATAGTAAATCGATTAAATAAAAGAAAATCCTCAATCAACGGACCAAAATTAATAATGGTCAATGGTGTTTCCGCCGAGGAAGCAAAATATTGGGAAGATTACCAATTTTCCGATGAATCGGATCACGATGAGGATTCCGATGATGTTATAGAAATTACCTCGACCTAATTTAATAAAGCAAAAGAAAATAATAAGGGAAAAGGTATAAAAATAGAGAAACTCGATTCCAACCCCGATGAACTTTATATGTATCGACAACATCCGTATTTCCTAAAATGTAACAATGACCCGGGAACCTCGAAACCACCAGGTTTCTCTAAACCATTGTGGAAAACGACGGCTCGTATTAGAGGAACACCATATATTCCTAGAAAATTAGGAAAACGAACCAAGTCCAAAGAAGAAGAAACCAGTGATTCAGATTAGAGGGTTGTAATCATGTTGTGTATTATATGTATTGTAGTGTGCTTGTACTTTTATGTTCTATGTAAAAATTGCTTGTATTGTTTGTTAATTATCTTTTACGAATCTAATCCTTGTCTATTTTACAGTATAAAAACAAAATGGACGTTAAGGGTAGACAACCGAATATTTTAGAAGACCTACCAGAGGATATGATTGAGGAAATCTTGTCTAGAGTCAGTCAGAATTCATCAGCACATTTAGTTATGGCGAAATTAACTTGTCAAACATTTGAAAGACTTTCCAGAAATGCCTTAGTTTATAAAAGGCTTTCCTTTGATAGGTGGGGTATATCACACTGGGGAGACCGTAAGTTACGCTGTGTTTTCTTTAAAGCATTAAATGCGGGGAACCCAAATGCAATTTTATGCTACGGGTTAAGAACATATTTTGACTCAACATATCCCAACATAGGATTTCGTGAATTAGAAAGAGCTTCTAACATGCAACATAAAGAAGCATGTTATGCTTACGGGTTAGTGATGTTCGCTTCTTACCAAAGTGAGAAAAAGAACATTGGATTGCAACTTTTAAATAAGACCTTCCCACAAGTGACGGATTCAGTAGTTGGGGTGAGAAACAAGGTTTTTAGATTATTACGGGGCTGTTGGACATTACAAAACCCTCGTCCTTTTGACGACATTACAACATACTGCCTAGCCAATGGTCATAACGGTTATTTTCCACAAGACCAAGGATGGGAAGTCGTCTTAGTAAAACCAGAATGCATGAATTGTTTCTGGACTTATGAATTACGTGTCTTTATTTCCTTTGCTGAACAACTTGCGTATTAACTAGATTCATCTTCAAAACTGTCCTGTATCAAAGTGTACTATATTTCATGTTATATGTAATATAGCGAAGTTGTAAGTTTGAAGAATATTTGTATGTGATATATTATTATAATCAGTTTTTCATATGGAATTTTAGTAGTTGAATTGTATATTAGTACTAAGTATGAACTTAACGGGTAGGTAGTACCCGAATTTAAACTTATAAAACGCTAATATGAAGAAAAAGCTCTTATAAATGAGTTCATATTATGCTACGAAATACTATTGACTACTCTTAATATTCTGTATGATTAACTCGATTCAGTTGGCTATTTTGAAGGAAATGGCACCGACTACTCAACACACCATGAATATGAGAGAAGAGGAATTTCGTACCTTTCTTGCTGCAAACATAGCCGCAGTACAAGTTGCGCTACATACCAATAATAACGCTGAATCTAGCAATGCAGCTAACGGCGCAATAAATCGTGTAGGATGCTCCTACAAAGAATTCACTGCCTGCAAACCTTTGGAATTTGATGAAACCGAAGGACCAATTGGATTGAAACGGTGGACCGAGAAAGTCGAATCGGTGTTTGCCATAAGTAAGTGTACTGAAGAAGACAAAGTTAAGTACGCTACGCATACCTTTTCAAGGAGTTTATTCATAGGAGTGGCAATTTTAGAAAAATCTTTTATGAAACGTCGGTAAAAATCGGCATGCCCTAGAAAACTCCTAACTCCTCTAACATTGGTGGGATGTGGAAGTTTAGCAATTACATCTACTTTAGCTCTATCCACTTCAATTCCTTCCTTTGAAATTTTATGTCCAAGAACGATGCCTTCTTTAACCATGAAATGGCATTTCTCCCAATTAAGTACTAGATTTGATTGTTCGCATCTAATAAGCATTCGTTCAAGATTAACTAGACATGATTCAAAAGTATCACCGAAGACTGAAAAGTCATCCATGAAAACTTCCATGCATTCTTCTATCATGTCGTGAAAAATCGCCATCATGCACCTTTGAAAGGTTGCAGGGGCGTTGGAAAGTCCAAATGGCATGCGTTTGTAAGAAAAAGTACCATAAGGGCACGTGAATGTGGTTTTCTCTTGGTCCTCGGGTGCTACATCAAGCAGTTTAATTATTTCTTTTTTAACAACATCTTACATATTAGGATTTAGTCTTCGTTGGCGTTGCACATACGTTTTATGACCTTCTTCCATAAGGATTTTATGTGTGCAATACGAAGGACTTATTCCTTTAATATCATGAATTTTCCATGCAATAGCTGGTTTATGATCTTTTAACACAGAAATGAGTTGAGATTTTTCATTTTCAGTAAGAGAAGACGATATTATTACAGGTAATTCAGATTCACCATGTAAATAAGCATATTCCAAATGGTTTGGAAGTGGCTTTAACTCTAATGTCGGTGGTTCTTCTATCGATGATTTATATCGATATCTGTCTTCTTCTTTTAGCATTTGAATTTCTTCTGTTGTTGGTTCATATCCATTAGCCATAAGTGTAGCTAACATTTTAGTTTCATCAATTGGTTCAGTTCCTTCTCCTAAAGAACATTCTCCTGTTCCTTGTAATTCTGGAAATTCTTCTAACAATTCTGCATGTGAATCTATAGTTTGAATATAATAACATGTATCATCTGCAGATTGCGATTGTTGCATTGCTCTATCAACAGAAAAGGTAACACTCTCGTCCTCTATACTTAGGGTCAGTTTCTTACCAAACACGTCTATTATTGCTTTAGCCGTGTTTAAGAATGGTCTTCCTAATATGAGAGGAACTCGAGAATCTTCTTCCATATCCAGAATAACAAAATCTACTGGAAATACTAAAGTACCAACTTTAACTAGCATGTTCTCCATTATCCCTCTAGGATATTTTACTGATCAATCGGCTAGTTGTATGCTTATTCGTGTTGGTTTTAATTCTCCAAGGTCTAGTTTAGCGTATAGTGAATACGGCATTAGATTTATACTAGCACCTAAGTCTGCCAATGCTTCTATTGAACTAAGACTACCCAGAAAACATGGAATTGTGAAACTTCCTGGATCTGATAGTTTTTCTGTTATCTTATTCAACAGCACTGCAGAACAATTAGCATTCATAGTAACAGCCGAGAGTTCTTCCATTTTCTTTCTATTTGTGATTAGATCTTTCAGAAATTTAGCATATCTAGGCATTCCTGAAATCACATCAATGAAAGGAAGATTGACATTTATCTGTTTAAACATATCCAAGAATTTGGATTGCTCGGCTTCAAGTCTTTCTTTTCTCATTTTACTCGGGTAAGGAAGTGGTGGTTGGTATGGTTTAACATAAGGTTTAGTCTTAACTGTGTTATCTTCATTAACCTTTTCAACTACCGGTTCTGTTTCCTTATCTTGATCAGATTGTGGTTCTTGTGGAGTAGGAATAGCTTCATCAGAAATTACAGGTATTTCAGGTGGTTTAAGTGTAATACCACTTCTTGTGGTAATGGCTTTAGCTGTTTCATTTCGGGGGTTAGCATTAGTATCACTAGGTAGACTTCACGGTTTTCTTTCACCTATCAATCTTGCTAGGTTACTTACTTCTTGTTCCAAATTTTGAATAGAAGATTGTTGATTTCTGAATGCTTGAGCATTTTGTTCATTGGTTTGTTTCTACGATGTGAAAAACTGTGTTTGAGATTCAACTAGCTTCGACATCATGTCTTCTAAATTTGGCTTTTTATCATCGGTTTGTGGTGGTTTGTTTTGAAAAATAGGTCTTTGCTGATTTTAAGTATTGTTGGATACTTGTTGATTGCTAGGACCTTGTTGGTTGTTGTATGGAACATTTCGGTTATAAATCTGGTTTTGATTGTAGATTGGTCTTGGCGGTTGATAATTATTCTGATAATTATTTCCAGGCCTTTGGTTTATGTATGAAACATTCTCTCTTTGTTCCATTGTTAGTTCAATACTGAGACAATCTTTTGTTAAATGTGGTCCTCCACACTGCTCACAACTAATTCGTATTGAGTGAATATCTTTAGTCATCTTTTCCATTCGTCTCTCGACAGCATCTATCTTTGCAGAAATGGAATCTAAGTCATGGCTAGAATCGGCTCTAGCTGCTTTAGATGATCTAACGATATCTTTTTCTTGGTGCCACTCATGTGAGTGGGAAGCAGTGTTATCAATAATTTTGTAAGCGTCAGTTGCGGTTTTCTTCATAATGGAACCACCACCTGCTATATCGATGTCTTTTCTTGTAGTGATGTCGCATCCTTGGTAGAATATTTGTACTATTTGACAGGTGTCTAAACCATTTTGCGGACATCCTCTTAATAACTTTCCAAATCTGGTCCACGCTTCATATAGAGTTTCATTTGGCTTCTGTGTGAACGTAACAATTTCTCCTTGAAGTCTCACGGCTTTAGATGCCGGAAAGAATTGTTTAAGAAATTTTTCAACTAAAACGTCTCATGTATCAATTGCCCCTTCAGGTAACGATTCTAACCAATCTTTGGCTTCTCCCTTTAAAGTCCAGGGAAATAACATGAGATATATCTGTTCATCCTCAACTTCTCTGATTTTAAATAAAGTACAGATCCTGTTAAAGGTACGAAGATGTTCGTTTGGATCTTCCTTCGGCGCACCACTAAATTGGCATTGATTAGTTACCATGTGTAGAATTTGTCCTTTGATTTCATAATCTGGCGCATTAATGTCTGGTTGAGTAATTGCGTGACCTTGGCCAGTGCGTTTAGCTCGCATTCGATCTTCCATACTTAAAGGTTCCAGATTCTCCATGATTGAATTTGTTGAATCTGAATCACTATAGGTTTCTGATTTAATGGTAGGTTCCTCTACAATCTCCGTTTGAATGATTGGTGGTTCCGGAGGAAAGATTAGTGGTTCAGGATCTCTGAATTGTCCCTGAATATTCTCCGGATTCTCAATTGTGAGGTCGGGTTCAAAAAATGGATTATCGGAAATTTGAATTGGAGTACTTGGTCGACTAGATGACGATTCTAAAGAAAAATCAACGGCGACAATATTTGATAGATGTCTTGATCGAGTTACAGGTGGTGAACGTACAAAAGGTGGTGGACGTTTTGCTCGGTGCATTCACTGAATATCCTATTAGTTATAAAAATAAGAAAAATTATATAAGTTATCAAATTAATAGACTTTTCTGATTTTGCCCACGTTTCGAATAGCCAAAAGATGAAGCAGAGGGGCAGGATTCGTTTGGTCTTAATATAATTAAGTACTGTTTAGCTCCAATAACCCGGTCCACGTACAAATTCAACTATTACTACGAACCAGAAAATTTTGATGTCTATCAATTTAACCACTTAAAATAATTTTTCATTTTGAAATTTTAGAGAAGAAATAGAAAAAAAATTCTATGTTCTATAAACTAGAGCGTCGAGAAATAACAAAGAAAAAGAGTGCGTCGAAAAACGTCGAAAAATAATAGGCGTCGAAAAATAATAATAAGAAAGTAGCGCGTCGAAACTTAAAAAGGAACTACAAACTAAGAATTAAAAGTTGCGTCTAAAAAATATTAAAGCTTAGAAGAAAAACTATATCCCAAATGGCAATAACTTAAAAAGGTACTAAAATATAAAAATGGCGTCGCAAAATTCAAGAGCACCGAAATCTTAATCTAAAGAAAAAGCACTTAAGGGATTTTACGGCAAAGCCAAAAAATCTAAAAATAAAAATAACTATGGCAAAAACTATGACTTAAAACTAAATACGAGCGAAAAATACAAAAATTACGCTAAAACAAATAAAAAGATACAAAAATATAAAAATAAACATAAAGTTGTAAAAAGTACAATTTTTATAAAAATATTATTTTTATATTAATTTTTTTATAAAACTATTAATTTTATAATTTAATAAAACTAATTTATCTAAATAATACAAATTAATAAAAACTAAAACTTAAATAATAAATAATTAAAAACCTAATTAGGGTTTTATAATTAATAATAATACTCCGTAATGATTGCTATTGGAGTCAACTGTGGCGTGTCAGAGACCCTCATGCGATCGCATGAAAATTTGCCTTCGGGCTGATGCGATCGCATGGGCTAGGGTTTCGGGCCAGTATATGGGCTGCTACAGTACGGGCCGAGTAATTTTATTTTATATATATATATTTTTTTCTATTTTAATAAATAATGATATAAATAAATAAAAACTTAAAAATTAAAATAAAAATAAAGAAACTTTATAATTCTATATATATATATAACAAACTATTAAAAATATATAAATATTTTGTTTTTATTTTTATATTTTTGTATGTTTAAAACGTATTTTTACAAAAGCGTATTTTTATAAAAGTAAACTAAAAATTAATAAAAATCTTTTTTTATAGCGTTTCGCTTCCGGCGTTTAATCTTTCCCTGGCAGCGGCGCCAAAAAAATACTTGATGTGTGCGAGGGGTACTAGGAAATAGTATTATTTTTACAACGAAATACTATTAAATACGATACAATTTTACACAAGATATTTATTTATTTATAGAATGGATATACCTAAACCTTGCTACAACACTTATAGGCAGTGTACCTAATCGTACAGTAGTGTAGTTTTTAGTAATTTCGGTTCGTTCCACAGGGATCTTTAACCAAGCTTAACGCTATATTAGTTTTAATCTTATAAAAATACAAATATATATATAAATAATATTATTATTATAAAAGGGGGGTTTTTACCATTTAATGACCGGTTTGTCGATTTTAAAACTTTAGTCGCAGTTAAAACCTAATGTAAAATATTAAAAATAAATATAACTTAATTTAAAGCGTAAAGTAAATAACAATAATGAAATTGTGATAAATAAACGTGCGATAAAATTACGATAATTAAAAAGTACAATAATTAAAAGTGCAATTAAATACAATGACAATAAATAAAAGTGCGATAATTAAAAGTGCAATTAAATATGAAATAAAAGAATTATGCTTATTTAAACTTCCATAATCATGATGTTTGACGTGTTGATTTTTAGTTTATTCCCATGGGTTAATTGTTCTTTGTCTTGGATTATTCAATATGTCCGTCTGGTTTTGTCCATAATAGTCCATCAGTCATAAATATAAAGTGCGAGTGTCCTCATCAAATTATCCTTATATTCGAAGTCAAATATTCCAACTAATTGGGGACTTAAACTGTAACAAGGTCTTAATACTTTGTTTAATAATTACACCAGGATATCGACCGCGTGTAACCCAAGGTTTTAATACTTTGTTAACAATTACGCCAAGTGTCCTTGTACATAACTTCACCCCTGTTTTAATAATTCCATAGACTATTAATCCATTCCCGTGTCCGGTTAAATGAACGATTATTCGTACATATAAATATCCCGCCCATCGTGTCCGATCGAGTGTATATGGTTATTTATAGGTACGTCCAATTGTAAATCTTTATATTAAATTAACAAACTATCATTTAAATTAAACAAATATAAAGTCCATTAATAGCCCATAGTCTAATTTCCACAAGTGTCGTTCTTTTGTCCAAACCCCAATTATGGTACAAAGCCCAATTACCCAATTTTAGTATTTAGCCCAACATCACGATTACTTCGGCATTAAATAAGCATAATAATAACTTAGCTACGAGACATTAAATTAAAAATAACATTAACCATAACTTACAGTGATTAAAAATAGCGTAGCGTTACACAGACAGAATTTCGACTTACACCCTTACAACATTCGCTAACATACCCTTATTATTAGAATTTAAAATTAAAATTAAAATTAAAATATATATATATATATATATATATATATATATATATATATATATATATATATATATATATATATATATATATATATATATATATATACACGTTTATAGATAGAGAGATGGATAAAAGATGGATATATGATCAACCAAAACTGCGAATTTATAGGCATGTGGCCTCTCACCTACTGCCATGCGATCGCATGGAAAATGTGCTTCCAGGCCATGCGATCGCATGGCCACTTTTTCCAGCTCACAAGACTTTGTTTCTTTGTATGCCGACGGTTTTTATAAATAAATATAATATATAAATAATTATAAGAATTATTTAAATATTATATTATATTTATGTGCATAGTTGACTTGTAATTTTTAGTCCGTTGCGTCGAGCATTGAGAGTTGACTTTGGTCCCGGTTCCGGTTTTTCGAACGTCCTTGCGTACAATTTAATATCTTGTATTTTGCGTTTCGCATCTTGTACTCTTGTAATTTTGAGACGTTTCTTATCAATAATTGGAACCACTTTGATTGTATTTTGTACTTTTGAGCTTTTTGGTCGTTTGCGTCTTCAATTCGTCGAATCTGTCTTTTGTCTTCACCTTTTATTATTTAAACGAATATCACTTGTAAATAGAACAATTGCAACTAAAAGCTTGTCTTTCTTGAGGGATAATGCTATGAAATATATGTTCGTTTTTAGCATTATCACTTACGCACTACCGTGGTCGGCATTCAAGCAATTGATGAACGAGCAGTACCATCCTAGAAACGAAGTCAATAAACTCAAGGCAGAACTTAGAAAGTTACGAACACAAGGGTTCGACGTTACCACATATGAACGACGATTCACAGAGTTGTGCCTATTGTGTCCGGGAGCATTCGAAGATGAAGAAGAGAAGATCGACGCGTTTGTAAAAGGGTTACCAGCAAGGATTCAAGAAGATGTAAGTTCACACGAGCCCGCTTCCATACAAAAGGCAAGTAGAATGGCTCATAAACTCATAAATCGGATTGAGGGAAGAATTAAAGAGCAGGTGGCCGAAGAAGACAACACGAAACAACTCAAGAGGAAGTGGGAAGAAACCAGTGACAAGATTCACCAGTACAACAACAACAACAACAACAATTACAACCACAATCACAACAACTATCCCAACAACCGCAACAACAATCGCAACAATAACCGCAATCCTAACAATAACTACAACAAACATCCCAACAACAACTACAACAACCGTTTCAACAACAATAACAATCCCAACAACAACCTCAATAACAACAACGACAACAAAAACCAAAAACAGCCATGTCATAGGTGTGAAGAAAATCATCAGGGGTTTTGCACGACATTTTGCAACAGGTGTAAAAGAAATGGTCATAGCGCGACAAAGTGTGAGGTCTACGGACCAAAGTTTAACAGAACTAAAGGAATAAATAATGTCGGAACAAGTAATGCCGAAACGAATAGTGTCGGAGCAAGTAATACCAACGCTGTTTGTTATAAATGTGGAAAACCGGGCCACATTATTAGAAATTTCCCGAATCAGGGGAATACTAATGGGCAGGGCCGTGGAAGAGTTTTCAATATTAATGCGGCAGAAGCACAGGAAGACCCGGAGCTTGTTACGGGTACGTTTCTTATTGACGATAAATCTGCTTATGTTTTATTTGATTCGGGTGCGGATAGAAGCTATACGAGTAGAGAATTTTGTGCTAAATTAAGTTGCCCATTGACGCCTTTGGATAGTAAATTTTTACTCGAATTAGCAAACGGTAAATTAATTTCAGCAAATAATATATGTCGGGAGAGAGAAATTAAATTGGGGAATGAAACGTTTAAAATTGATTTAATACCAGTTGAGTTAGGGAATTTTGATGTAATAATTGGCATGGACTGGTTGAAGAAGGTGAGAGCAGAGGTCCTTTGTTACAAAAACACGATTCGCATTATGCGTGAAAAAGGAAAACCTTTAATGGTGTACGGAGAAAAGAACAACGTGAAATTAATTCTTATTAGTAGTTTGAAGGCGCAAAAACTAATAAGAAAAGGTTGTTACATCATTCTAGCACACATCGAGGAAGTTAAACCTGAAGAAAAGAACATCAGTGATGTTCCCGTCGCAAAAGAATTTCCCGATGTATTTTCAAAAGAATTACCGGGATTACCCCCACATCGATCCGTTGAATTTCAAATAGACCTTGTACCAGGAGCTGCACCAATAGCTCGTGCTCCATACAGACTCGCACCCAGCGAAATGAAAGAATTACAAAGTCAGTTACAGGAACTTTTAGAGCATGGTTTCATTCGACCAAGCACATCACCATTGGGAGCTCCTGTTTTGTTTGTCAAGAAGAAAGATGGTACATTCAAGTTGTGTATCGACTACCGAGAGTTGAACAAACTTACCATCAAGAACCGCTACCCACTACCGAGAATTGACGACTTATTTGATCAACTACAAGGCTCGTCTGTTTATTCGAAGATCAATTTATGTTCTGGATATCATCAAATGCGGGTGAAGGAGGTTGATATTCCAAAGACTACTTTTAGGACGCGTTACGGTCATTACGAGTTTATGGTTATGCCGTTTGGATTGACTAACGCACCAGCTATGTTCATGGACCTCATGAACCGAGTGTGTGGGCCATATCTTGACAAGTTTGTCATTGTTTTCATCGATGACATACTTATTTACTCGAAGAATGATCAATAGCACGAAGAACATTTGAGAAAAGTGCTAGAGTTGCTGAGAAAAGAAAAACTGTACGCTAAGTTTTCAAAGTGTGCATTTTGGTTGGAAGAAGTTCAATTCCTCGGTCACATAGTGAACAAAGAAGGTATTCAGGTGGATCCAACAAAGATTGAAGCTGTTGAAAAGTGGGAAACCCCGAAAACTCCGAAGCACATACGCCAATTTTTAGGACTAGCTGGTTACTACAGAAGGTTCATCCAAGACTTTTCCAGAATAGCAAAACCCTTGACTGCATTAACGCATAAAGGGAAGAAATTTGAATGGAATGATGAACAAGGGAAAGCGTTTCAGTTATTGAAGAAAAAGCTAACTACGGCACCTATATTGTCATTGCCCGAAGGGAATGATGATTTTGTGATTTATTGTGACGCATCAAAGCAAGGTCTCGGTTGTGTATTAATGCAACGAACGAAGGTGATTGCTTATGCGTCTAGACAATTGAAGATTCACGAACATAATTACACGATGCATGATTTGGAATTCGTCGCGGTTGTTTTTGCATTAAAGACTTGGAGGCACTACTTATATGGGGTTAAAAGTATTATATATACCGACCACAAAAGTCATCAACACATATTTAATCAGAAACAACTGAATATGAGGCAGCGTAGGTGGATTGAATTGTTGAATGATTACGACTTTGAGATTCGTTACCACCCGGGGAAGGCAAATGTGGTAGCTGACGCTTTGAGTAGAAAGGACAGAGAACCCATTCAAGTAAAAGCTATGAATATAATGATTCACAATAACCTTACTACTCAAATAAAGGAGGCGCAACAAGGAGTTTTAAAAGTGAGAAATTTAAAGGATGAAATACCCAAAGGATAGGAGAAGCATCTTAATATTCGGGAAGATGGAACCCGGTATAGGGCTGAAAGGATTTGGGTACCAAAATTTGGAGATATGAGAGAAATGGTACTTAGAGAAGCTCATAAAACCAGATACTCAATACATCCTGGAACGGGGAAGATGTACAAGGATCTCAAGAAATATTTTTGGTGGCCAGGTATGAAAGCCGATGTTGCTAAATATGTAGGAGAATGTTTGACGTGTTCTAAGGTCAAAGCTGAGCATCAGAAACCATCAGGTCTACTTCAACAACCCGAAATCCCGGAATGGAAATGGGAAAACATTACCATAGATTTCATCACTAAATTGCCAAGGACTGCAAGTGGTTTTGATACTATTTGGGTAATAGTTGATTGTCTCACCAAATCAGCACACTTCCTGCCAATAAGAGAAGATGACAAGATGGAGAAGTTAGCACGACTGTATTTGAAGGAAGTCGTCTCCAGATATGGAATACCAATCTCTATTATCTCTGATAGGGATGGCAGATTTATTTCAAGATTCTGGCAGACATTACAGCAAGCATTAGGAACTCGTCTAGACATGAGTACTGCCTATCATCCACAAACTGATGGGCAGAGTGAAAGGACGATACAAACGCTTGAAGACATACTACGAGCATGTGTTATTGATTTCGGAAACAGTTGGGATCGACATCTACCGTTAGCAGAATTTTCCTACAACAACAGCTACCATTCAAGCATTGAGATGGCGCCGTTTGAATCACTTTATGGTAGAAAGTGCAGGTCTCCAATTTGTTGGAGCGAAGTGGGGGATAGACAGATTACGAGTCCGGAGATAATACAAGAAACTACCGAGAAGATCATCCAAATTCAACAACGGTTGAAAACCGCCCAAAGTCGACAAAAGAGCTACGCCGACATTAAAAGAAAAGATATAGAATTTGAAATTGAAGAGATGGTCATGCTTAAGGTTGCACCTTGGAAAGGCGTTGTTCGATTTGGTTAACGAGGCAAATTAAATCCAAGGTATATAGGACCATTCAAGATTATTAATCGTGTCGGACCAGTAGCTTACCGACTTGAATTACCACAACAACTCGCGGCTGTACATAACACTTTCCACGTCTCAAATTTGAAGAAATGTTTTGCTAAAGAAGATCTCACTATTCCGTTAGACGAAATTCAAATCAACGAAAAACTTCAATTCGTCGAAGAACCCGTCGAAATAATGGATCGTGAGGTTAAAAGACTTAAGCAAAACAATATACCAATTGTTAAAGTTCGATGGAATGCTCGTAGAGGACCCGAGTTCACCTGGGAATGAGAAGATCAGATGAAGAAGAAGTACCCGCACTTATTTCCAGAAGATACGTCAACACCTTCAACTGCTTAAAATTTCGGGACGAAATTTATTTAACGGGTAGGTACTGTAGTGACGCGAACTTTTCCATGTTTATTTATATTAAATGAAATTGATATTTACATGATTAAGTGTTTCCAACATGTTAAGCAATCAAACTTGTTAAGACTTGATTAATTGAAATAGGTTTTATATGGACAATTGACCACCCAAGTTGATCGGTGATTCACGAACGTTAAAACTTGCAAAAACTATATGATGACATATATATATATATATATATATATATATATATATATATATATATATATATATATATATATATATATATATATATATATATATAGTTAACATGATATTATGATAAGTATGTATCTCATTAGGTATTTTAACAATGAGTTATATACATAAAATTGAGTTTATTGAATTAAGAAACTCGAAACGATATATATAACGATTATCGTTATAACAACGTCTTACTAAATACATATGAATCATATTAAGATATTGATACACTGTGTTTAATCATGATAAATTATAAGTAAACATGTCATTATGTATATTAACAATGAACTACATATGAAAAAACAAGACTACTAACTTAAGGTTTTCGAAACGAGACATATATGTAACGATTATCGTTGTAACGACATTTAAATGTATATATATCATATTAAGATATAGTAATATATCATAATATCATGATAATATAATAATTTAACATCTCATTAGATATAATAAACATTGGGTTAACAACATTTAACAAGATCGTTAACCTAAAGGTTTCAAATCAACATTTACATGTAACGACTAACGATGACTTAATGACTCAGTTAAAATGTATATACATGTAGTGTTTTAATATGTATTCATACACTTTTTAAAGACTTCAAGACACTTATCAAAATACTTCTACTTAACAAAAATGCTTACAATTACATCCTCGTTCAGTTTCATCAACAATTCTACTCGTATGCACCCGTATTCGTACTCGTACAATACACAGCTTTTAGATGTATGTACTATTGGTATATACACTCCAATGATCAGCTCTTAGCAGCCCATGTAAGTCACCTAACATATGTGGGAACCATCATTTGGCAACTAGCATGAAATATCTCATAAAATTACAAAAATATTAGTAATCATTCATGACTTATTTACATGTAAACAAAATTACACATCCTTTATATCTAATCCATATACGAACGACCAAAAACACCTACAAACACTTTCATTCTTCAATTTTCTTCATCTAATTGATCACTCTCAAGTTCTATCTTCAAGTTCTAAGTGTTCTTCATAAATTCTATAAGTTCTAGTTTCATAAAATCAAGAATACTTCCAAGTTTGCTAGCTTACTTCCAATCTTGTAAAGTGATCATCCAACCTTAAGAAATCTTTCTTATTTACAGTAAGATATCTTTCTAATACAAGGTAATACTCATATTCAAACTTTGATTCAATTTCTATAGCTATAACAATCTTATTTCGAGTGGAAATCTTACTTGAACTTGTTTTCGTGTCATGATTCTACTTCAAGAACTTTCAAGCCATCCAAGGATCCTTTGAAGCTAGATCTATTTTTATCATTTCTAGTAGGTTTATCCACAAAACTGAGGTAGTAATAATGTTCATAACATCATTCGATTCATATATAGAAAACTACCTTATTCGAAGGTTTAAACTTGAAATCACTAGAACATAGTTTAGTTAATTCTAAACTTGTTCACAAACAAAAGTTAATCCTTATAACTTTACTTTTAAAATCAACTAAACACATGTTCTATATCTATATGATATGCTAACTTAATGATTTAAAACCTGGAAACACGAAAAACATCGTAAAACCGGATATACGCCGTCGTAGTAACACCGCGGGCTGTTTTGGGTTAGTTAATTAAAAACTATGATAAACTTTGATTTAAAATTTGTTCTTATGGAAAAATGATTTTTCTTATGAACATGAAACTATATCCAAAAATCATGGATAAACTCAAAGTGGAAGTATGTTTTCCAAAATGGTCATCTAGACGTCGTTCTTTCGACTGAAATGACTACCTCTTACAAAAATGACTTGTAACTTATATTTCCGACTATAAACCTATACTTTTTCTTCTTAGATTCATAAAATAGAGTTCATTATGAAACCATTGCAATTTGATTCACTCAAAACGGATTTAAAACGAAGAAGTTATGGGAAAAACAAGATTGGATATTTTTTTATTGTTGTAGCTACAGGAAATATTGTAACAATTCTATACAAATCATATCCTAGCTAACTTATATTGTATTATACATGTATTCTAATATATTATGTAATCTTGGGATACCATAGACACATATGCAAATTGTTTTGACATATCATATCGACCCATATATATATATTATTTGGAACAACCATAGACACTCTATATGCAGTAATGTTGGAGTTAGCTATACAGGGTTGAGGTTGATTTCAAAAATATATATACTTTGAGTTGTGATCTAGCATGAGACGTGTATACACTGGGTCATGGATTGATTCAAGATAATATATATCAATTTATTTCTGTACATTTAACTATGGACAACTAGTTGTAGGTTACTAACGAGGACAACTGACTTAATAAACTTAAAACATCAAAATGTATTAAAAGTTTTGTAAATATATTTTGAACATACTATGATATATATGTATATATTTGTTATAGGTTCGTGAATCGACCAGTGGCCAAGTCTTACTTCCTGACGAAGTAAAAATCTGTGAAAGTGAGTTATAGTTCCACTTTTAAAAACTAATATTTAGGGATGAGAATACATGCAGTTTTATAAATGTTTTACGAAATAGACACAAGTAAATGAAACTACATTATATGGGTGAATGATCGAAGCCGAATATGCCCCTTTTGCTTGGTAACCTAAGAATTAGTAAACCGATCTACTAATTGACGCGAATCCTAAAGATAGATCTATTGGGCCTAACGAACCCCATCCAAAGTACCGGATACTTTAGTACTTCGATGTTGTTTTTATCATGTCCGAAGGATTTCCCAGAATGATAGGGGATATTCTTATATGCATTTTGTTAATGTCGGTTACCAGGTGTTCACCATATGAATGATTTTTATCTCTTTGTATGGGATGTATATTGAAATATGAAATCTTGTGGTCTATTATTATGTTTTGCTAATATATAGGTTAAACCTATAACTCACCAACATTTTTGTTGATGTTTTAAGCATGTTTATTCTCAGGTGATTATTAAGAGCTTCCGCTGTTGCATACTAAAATAAGGACAAGATTTGGAGTACATGCTTGTATGATATTATGTAAAAACTATTCAAGAAACTTATTTTTGATGTAATATATTCTTATTGTAAACCATTATGTAATGGTCGTGTGTAAACGGTATATTTTAGATTATCATTATTTGATAATCTACGTAATGCTTTTTAAACCTTTATAGATAAAATAAAGGTGATGGTTGTTTTAAAAATGAATGCAGTCTTTGAAAAACGTCTCATATAGAGGTCAAAACCTCGCGACGAAATCAATTAATATGGAACGTTTATAATCAATATGAACGGGACATTTCATTTATAGCGTGCAAGTATGATTGATGCAGCAACAAATATTGATCGAGTGTTGTTCTGTGGTGCTGATTGAGCGACAGAGTTCCATGAGTAAACAGGAAGCAGGAGGAAAAAAATAAAATAAAATAAAAAGAAGGAATGATGGGGATGGAAAACAAAATCACGCGTTTTATAACTGCTATATATCTTATATTTATTTTTCTTAATAAATAAATATTAATACTAGTAATGTTAATATTAATAATAATATTAACAATAATAATAATAAGAGTAATAATAATAATAATAATAATAATAATAATAATAATAATAATAATAATAATAATAATAATAATAATAATAATAATAATGTGATGATATTAATAATAACAATAATAATGATCTTAATAAATTTATTAATAATTAATAATATTGATGATAATGATAATAATAATATTATAAATTTTACTAATAATAATATTAGTCATAGTAGTATTAATATTATTAATTATCAATTATAATTATAATATTAATAATAATATTAATATAACAATTTACATGTTTCTAATTTCATATCTATGTATTATATATTAATATTAATAATATTGATATTAATATTAATATTATTAATAATAATGTAACTACTAATAATAATATTAGTATAGCATTTATATTTTACTTGTAATTAAATTTTAATATAATAATGTTACATATTATTAATTATTTAATATTTATATAATAACATATATTGTATATTTCGTAATCATACATTTTATCAATATATATATATATATATATATATATATATATATATATATATATATATATATATATATATATGTATATATATCATATATATATTTAAACTACTACATATATAATTATGTTTTAAATATCAAGTTCTATTACTTGGATATATATATATATATATATATATATATATATATATATATATATATATATATATATATATATATATATATATATATATATATATATATATCAAAATAATTAAACTCAAAGTATAACATCATATATTTAATACTTTGTTATCGTTGAAAAATTTATGTTTGAAATCATTTATATTCGATATACTCTATATATTCAAAATAACAAGTTTAAGTTATGTTACTAAATCACATAATAGATTATTGATATGTTTAATTTATAATGTATATATATATATATATATATATATATATATACACATTTAAATTTACAATCAAAGGTTCGAGAATCACTGGAAATAGTCAATGGTCAGATGGTTTCATATAATCGTTTAAACATTTTAAGACTTGATTTAATAGACTTTGCTTATCGTGTCGAAATCAATATAAGATTAAGTTTAAATTTGGTCAGAAATTTCCAGGTCATCACAAATGAGGGTAGACAATGTGTATAAAAACCGTGATCTGATTTTAGCCGACAAACACTTTGAGATCGACCTATTGCCAGTCGAATTAGGGAGCTTTGATGTAGTCGTAGGGATGGATTGGTTATGCCCATTAAGAGCTTCAATCATGTGCTATGAGAAAACCATTAACATACCTCTTGAAAATGGGGAAACCTTAATTGTTCAAGGGGAGATGAGTGGTTCCAAACTCAACATCTTCTCTTGCATCAAGGCCCGCAAGTATCTAATGAAGGGATACCAGGCCATTTTGGCTCATGTTAAGGAAGTCGAATCGGAAGAAAAACGCATTGAATATGTACCGGTAGTTAGAGACTTTCCTAAAGTATTTCCTGAAGAACTCCCTGGTCTCCCTCCCCAATAACAGGTTGAGTTTCAGATTGATTTGACCCCCGGTACTGCACCTATTGTAAAGGCACCATACCGCTTAGCTTCACCAGAGATAAAGGAATTATCCAACCAACTCCAAGAACTTTTTGAGAAAGGTTTCATTCGTCCTAGTTCGTCTCCGTGAGGAGCACCTGTACTTTTTTTCAAGAAGAAAGATGGTATGTTGAGAATGTGTATTGATTACCGCGAACTCAACAAGTTAACCATCAAGAATCGTTACCCACTTTCGCGTATTGATGACTTTTTTGACCAATTGCAAGGGTCAAGCATCTATTCGAAGATTGATCTTAGGTTCGGTTATCATCAACTAAGAGTCAAGGAATCTGATGTTTCTAAGCCTGCTTTCTGAACACGTTACGTACATTAAGAATTTCTTGTCATGCCTTTTGGTTTAACCAACGCTACTGCTGTATTCATGGATCTTATGAACTGTGTATGCAAACTTTATCTTGACAAGTTCGTGATCGTCTTTATCGATGACATTCTAATCTACTCCAAGAGAGAGAAAGAGCATGAGCAACACTTGTGATTGATTCTAGAGCTCTTAAAGAAGGAACAACTGTATGCTAAGTTCTCCAAGTGTGAATTTTGGCTGCGAACTGTACAGTTTCTCGGACATGTAGTTGATAGTGAAGGAATACATGTCGATTCGGCGAAAATTACCGCTATTCAAAACTGGGAAGTGCCTAAGAGTGCGAAACATATTCGCCAATTTTTGGGACTTGCTGGTTATTACCGAAGGTTCATCAAAGATTTTTCTATTCTAGCCAAACCTCTTACCAAGCTAACTCATAAGGGGAAGAAGTTTGAGTGGTCCGAAGAACAGGAATCTGCTTTCAAGATTCTAAAGGATAAATTGACCACAACCCCGATTCTATCATTACCTGAAGGTACTAAATATTTTGTAGTCTATTGTGATGCCTCGAATCAAGGTTTCGGATGTGTTCTGATGCAACGTGAAAAGGTTATTGCCTATGCATCTAGACAGTTGAAGAAACATGAGAAGAACTATACCACTCATGACCTAGAATTAGGAGCCGTGGTATTTGCACTGAAGATGTGGAGACATTACCTCTATGGGGTTAGAATCACGGTGTACACCGATCATAAAAGTCTTCAACATATCTTTGATCAGAAGCAATTAAACATGAGACAAAGGTGTTGGATCGGGTTATTAAATGACTACGATTGTGAACTTCGATATCATCCTGGCAATGCGAATGTAGTAGCCGATGCCCTTAGTAGAAAGGATCGTGTCAAACCGATTCAAGTTCGAGCTTTAAATATACGTATTCGTACGAATCTTAAATCTCAAATTCGTGAAGCACAACTTGAGGCATTGAAGGAAGAGAATGTCCAACATGAGGGACTGAAAGGTCTCGAAAAGAAACTTGAACTCAAGGGAAACGGAACAAGGTATTTCAATAACCGAATCTGGGTCCCAATTTTCAGAAATCTTCGAGAACTAGTCTTGAATGAAGCACATAAGACTAGGTATTCTATTCACCCGGGCTCCAGTAAAATGTATCACGATGTGAAAGAGTTTTATTGATGGCCTAATCTGAAATCTGACATTGCTGATTATGTAAGCAAGTGCCTTACTTATTTGAAAGTTAAGGTCGAGCATCAAAAGCTGTCTGGTTTACTTCAACAACCGGATATTCCGCAGTGGAAGTGGGAATGCATCACTATGGATTTCGTTACTAAGTTGCCCAAGACTTCAAACGGCAACGATACCATTTGGGTCATAGTAGATCGTCTCACTATATCTGCACATTTCTTACCAATCAAGGAAACTGACAAGATGGAGAAATTGTCACAACTTTATATCAAGGAGATTTTCTCATGTCATGGAGTTCCTATCTCGATCATTTCTGATCGCGACAGTCGATTTATTTCTAGATTTTGAAAAACTTTACAATCTGCTCTTGGAACTCAACTCGACATGAGTACTGCTTATCATCCGCAAATTGTATAACAACCCTTACTTTTCCCTTCTGAATTTACCAAACTGCCCTTAGGGTTTCAATGTCATAATCTGTGCCTCATCATTAGGGTTGTTATCAAGACATATTAAATGCTTATAAATAATGTTCGCAATTAAAAACCTGAAACCCTAACCCTAATAGTAAATTAATAATATAAACTTTAACCCTAGTACTAATTTAATTATTAACATTATGAACATATATGTAAATTATATTACTTTTGTTAATAGTTAAAGTAACATATAATATAAAAAAAACTTTATAACAAATACAATTATATATATTAAAACTAAATAGAAGTAAATGTAAATTAACAAAGTTAGGATTTAATATTTAAATAAAAATGAAATCCTAATATTAGTAATATTAGTAATAATTAATAATAATAATAATAATAATAATAATAATAATAATAATAATAATAATAATAATAATAATAATAATAATAATAATAATAATAATAATAATAATAATAATAATAATAAAAATAAAAATATATAAAATACATAATAACTAAATAAGTGCCGTAAAAAATATATATATACATGATGTTACAAACAAATCGGCTGTAGAGGTATTAGGGAACTAACTTAATCTCTAAGCTTGCATTAGTCCTAATCAAATACAACTTAGTTCCTTAATCTCCAAGCTTTTGAGTGCAATTAGGAAACAAAGTGAATCTATAAAAAAAAGCATCGTGATTTCCTAGTTATTCACCACCAAAAAAAAAATCCTGCAATTGTCGACTAGATACTCCTGCGTTCCCTCCAAACCTGTCGACTAAATCACCTGCTACCCAGCCTGTTTTCTGTCGACAACATCCCTCACAAAACCCCCATCTGCAATCGTAAATCGCCATCATCAAAATCGCCTGTAAACCAGCCCATTTGTTGCTACCAAAATCTGCTGCAAAACCCTCATGTTTTCTGCGTCTATTACTGCTATTCTGTTAAGTCTGTCGAGCCTATTTAGTCCAAGAAACCCTTTCAGTTGCTGCTGTGTTGATGTGGTTTCAGTCGAACCAGGTCAGACCCAAAAAGACTTTGTTTGGGTCGTTGTTTGTTGCTGCTACTGGTCTCCTATTTTCGCACCATATTCATCACCAATCTTTGATTTAAATCTTGTTAAGGTATAACTAATAAACCCTAGTTCAATTATACATTATGATAATGCTAAAAACGAACATATATTTCATAGCATTATTCCCCAAGAAAGACAAGATTTTAGTTGGTATTGTTCGATTTACAAGCAATATTCGTTTAAATATTAAAAAGTGAAGACAAAAGGCAGATTCGACAAATTGAAGACAAAAAGGTCCAAAGAGCTAAAAAGTACAAGATACAACTAAAAAGGTTCAAAATATTGATGAGGAACGTCTCAAAATGACAAGAGTACAAGTTACAAGACGCAAAGTACGCGATTTAAAATAATACGCGAGGACGTCCGAAAATCCGGAACCGGGACCTGAGCCAAGAAGAAACGCCCGACGCAACGGACCAAAAATATCTAGTCTACTATGCACAAGAATATAATATAATATATATATAATTATATATAATTATATATTATTTTATATATTATTATTATATTACGTCGGCAAGAAGAAAACAAACCAATTTGGCTGGATCCAGGGTGGCCATGCGACTCGCATGGCCAAAGGCACAAATCCATGCGAGTCGCATGGAGTGAGATTGCTGGTCAGGTCCTATATAAAGCCAGTTTTGTGCCGAGTTTTTTTCATCTTTTTTTTTCTTCCTCTTCATACGTAAATATATTTATATTTATAATTTATATTTTAATTTTAATTATAATTCTAATAATAAGGGTATGTTAGCGAATGTTGTAAGGGTGTAAGTCGAAATTCTGTCCGTGTAACGCTACGCTATTTTTAATCATTGTAAGTTATGTTCAACCTTTTTATATTAATGTCTCGTAGCTAAGTTATTATTATGCTTATTTAAAACGAAGTAATCATGATGTTGGGCTAATTACTAAAATTGGGTAATTGGGCTTTGTACCATAATTGGGGTTTGGACAAAAGAACGACACTTGTGGAAACTAGACTATGGGCTATTAATGGGCTTTATATTTGTTTAACTAAATGAAAGTTTGTTAATGTTAATATAAAGATTTACAATTGGGCGTCCCTATAAATTACCATATACACTCGATCGGACACGATGGGCGGGGTATTTATATGTACGAATAATCGTTCATTTAACCGGACACGGGAATGGATTAATAGCCACTAGAATAATTAAAACAGGGGTGAAATTACATTCAAGGGTAATTGGTGTAATTGTTAACAAAGTGGTAAAACCTTGGTTTACACGCAGTCGATAACCTGGTGTATTCATTAAACAAAGTATTAAAACCTTGTTACAATTCGAATCCCCAATTAGTTGGAATATTTAACTTCGGGTATAATAATAATTTGACAAGGACACTTGCAATTTATATTTATGACTGATGGACTGTTATGGACAAAAACCAGACGGACATATTGAATAATCCAGGACAAAGGACAATTAACCCATGGGCATAAAACTAAAATCAACACGTCAAACATCATGATTACGGAAGTTTAAATAAGCATAATTCTTTTATTTCATATTTAATTTCCTTTATTTTATATTTAATTGCACTTCTAATTATCGCACTTTTATTTATTTTATCGCACTTTTAATTATCGTACTTTTTAATTATCGCAAGTTTATTTTATCGCACTTTTATTATTCGCAATTTCATTATCGTTATTTACTTTACTCTTTAATTTAAGTCTTGTATTTATTTTATATTTTACATTAGGTTTTAACTGCGACTAAAGTCTTAAAATCGACAAACCGGTCATTAAACGGTAAAAACCCCCCTTTATAATAATAATATTACTTATATATATATTTGTATTTTTATAAAAGTAAACTAATATAGCGTTGAGCTTTGTTTAAAGATTTCCCTGTGGAACGAACCGGACTTACTAAAAACTACACTACTGTACGATTAGGTACACTGCCTATAAGTGTTGTAGCAAGGTTTAAGTATATCCATTCTATAAATAAATAAATATCTTGTGTAAAATTGTATCGTATTTAATAGTGTTTTCCTAGTAAAATAATAACTATTTTATATACACCTCGCTTCGCATCAAGTTATTTTTGGCGCCGCTGCCGGGGACTGTTCGCCAAAGCGAAACGTTATAATTTTTAATTTTTAAAGTTATAATTAGTTTTTGTAAAATTTATATTTTTAAAAAAAATAAAAAAATATATAAAAAAAAAAAAGCTTTTAAAATCGAAAAAAAAAAAAAAAAATATTTTAAGTATATTTTTAAGTTTTTCTTTTATTTTTACAAAATTATAAAGTATTTTAAGTACATTTTTAGTTTTTTAAAATTAAGTTTTATTTTAATTATATATATATTTATCTTTTAAATATAAAACAGAAAAATATAAATAAATAATAAATATTACGTGACCTGTCATTTGAACCAGTCCAATTGAACCAGTTCAGGGTGTCCATGCGAGTCGCATGACCCACCCCCTTAAACCATGCGACTCGCATGAGGGGTCTGACAGGGCCACAACCAAACCCTAATCACGCATTTATTACGGATAATTTATTATTATTATTATTAAACCCTAATGTTTTTATTATTATTATAATTAAGTTTTTACTTTATTTTATTTATATTACTTTTAAACTAGTTTTATATATTATAAACTTAATACTTTTATTATAAAATATAAAAATAATATTTTTATAAAAATTATATTTTTACAACTTTTTGTATATTTTTATATTTTGTCCCTTTTTAATCGTTGTAGCGTAATATTTGTATTTTTTAGCTCATAATTAATTTTAAACTTAGTTTTTGCTATAGTTATTTTTACTCCTAGATTTTTAGGCTTTGCCGTAGAATTCCTTAAGTGCTTTTTCTTTAGACTAAGATTTAGGTGCTTTAGAATTTTGCGACGCCTTTTTAAGTTTTAGTTTCTTTTTAAGTTATTTCCATTTGGGATTTAGTTTTTCCTGTAAGCTTTAATATTTTTAGACACCTTTTACTATGTATCAATTATCATTTCAATTAGTAATATCAATTTGCGATTATAATTTTAAGTTAGTTGTAGTAATAAGGTTAGGTTAGTAAAGTATTTTTAAGTTTTTATAAGTTTCTTTTATTTTTCCGTCACCTTTTATTTTTCAACCATTTTTTCTTTTTCGACCTTTTTCGACGAACTCTTTTTCTCTCTTATTTCTCGCCATTCTAGTTTTTAGGACTTAGAATTTTTTTTCTACTTCTTATCTAAATTTCTTAAAATTACGAAAATTTATTTTAAGTGGTTAAATTAATAGACATCAAAATTTTCTGGTTCGTAGTAATAGTTGGATTTGTACGTGGACCGGGTTATTGGAGCCAAACAGTCCTCAATTATATTGAGACCAAACGAATCCTGCCCCTCTGCTGCATCTTTTGGCTATTCGAAACGTGGGCAAAATCAGAAAAGTCTATTGATTGGATAACTTATTATAATTTTTCTTTCCTTTTAAAAACTAATAGGATATTCAGTGAATGCACCGAGCAAGACGTTCATCACCTTTTGTACGTTCACCACCTGTAACTCGATCAAGACATCGTTTAACAAATATAACCGCCGTTGATTTTTCTTTAGAATCGTCATCCAGTCAACCAAGTACTTCAGTTCAAATTTCCGATAATCCATTTTTTGAACCCGACCTCACAATTGAGAATCCAGAGAATATTCAGGAACGGTTCGTAGATCCTGAACCATTAAACTTTCCTCCGGAACCACCAATCATTCAAACAGAGATTGTTGAGGAACGAACTATTAAATCAGAATCATCTAGTGATACCGATTCAACAAATTCAATTATGGAGAATCTGGAACCTTTAAGTATGGAAGACCGAATGAGAGCTAAACGCACTGGCCAAGGTCACGCAATTACTCATCCAGACATTAATGCGCCAGATTATGAAATCAAAGGACAAATTCTACACATGGTGACTAATCAATGCCAATTTAGTGGTGCGCCGAAGGAAGATCCAAATGAACATCTACGTACCTTTAATAGGATCTGCACACTATTTAAAATACGAGAAGTGGAGGATGAACAGATATATCTCATGTTATTTCCCTGGACTTTAAAGGGAGAAGCCAAAGATTGGTTGGAATCGTTACCTGAAGGGGCGATCGATACATGGGATGTTTTAGTTGACAAATTTCTTAAACAATTTTTTCCTGCATCTAAAGCCGTAAGACTTCAAGCAGAAATTGTTACGTTCACACAAAAACCAAATGAAACTCTATATGAGGCGTGGACAAGATATGGAAAGTTGTTAAGAGGATGTCCGCAACATGGTTTAGACACCTGTCAAATAGTACAAATATTCTACCAAGGATGCGACATCACTACAAGAAAAGACATAGATATAGCAGCTGGTGGTTCTATTATGAAGAAAACCGAAACTGATGCTTACAAAATTATTGATAACACTGCTTCCCACTCACATGAGTGGCACCAAGAAAAAGATATCATTAGATCATCTAAAGCAGCTAGAGCCGATTCTAGCCATGACTTAGATTCCATTTCGGCAAAGATAGATGCTTTCGAGAGACGAATGGAAAAGATGACTAAGGATATTCATGCTATACGAATTAGTTGTGAGCAGTGTGGAGGACCACATTTGACAAAAGATTGTCTCAGTATTGAATTAACAATGGAACAAAGAGAGAATATTTCATACATAAACCAAAGGCCTGGAAATAATTATCAGAATAATTATCAACCGCCAAGACCGATTTACAATCAAAATCAGAACTATAACCGAAATATTCCATACAATAACCAACAAGGTCCTAGCAATCAACAAGTATCCAATAATACTTACAATCAGCAAAGACCTAATTTTCAAAACAAACCACCACAACAAACCGATGATAAAAAGCCGAATTTAGAAGATATGATGACGAAGCTAGTTGAAACTCAAACGCAGTTTTTCACATCTCAAAAACAAACCAATGAACAAAATGCTCAAGCATTTAGAAATCAACAAGCTTCTATTCAAAATCTGGAACAAGAAGTAAGTAACCTAGCAAGGTTAATAGGTGAAAGAAAACCGGGAAGTCTACCAAGCGATACAAATGCTAACCCCCGGAATGAAACAGCTAAAGCTATTACCACAAGAAGTGGTACAACACTTAAACCACCAGAAATACCTGTAACTTCTGATGAAACCATTCCTACTCCACAAGAACCACAATCCGAGCAAGAAAAGGAAAAAGAACCGGTAGTTGAAAAGGTTAATGAAGATAACACAGTTAAGGATAAACCTTATGTTAAACCATACCAACCACCACTTCCTTACCCGAGTAAAATGAAGAAAGAAAAACTTGAAGCCGAGCAATCCAAATTTTTGGATATGTTTAAACAGATAAATGTAAATCTTCCTTTCATTGATGTGATTTCAGGAATGCCTAGATATGCTAAATTCTTGAAAGATCTGATCACAAATAGAAAGAAAATGGAAGAACTTTCAGCTGTCACTATGAATGCAAATTGTTCAGCAGTGCTGTTGAATAAGATACCAGAAAAACTATCTGATCCAGGAAGTTTCACAATTCCATGTTTTCTGGGTAGTCTTAGTTCAATAGAAGCATTGGCAGACTTAGGTGCTAGTATAAATCTAATGCCGTATTCACTATACGCTAAGCTAGACCTTGGAGAATTAAAACCAACCAGAATAAGCATACAACTAGCCGATAGATCAATAAAATATCCTAAAGGGATAATGGAGAACATGCTAGTTAAAGTTGGTACTTTAGTATTTCCAGTAGATTTTGTTGTTTTGGACATGGAAGAAGATTCTCAAGTTCCTCTCATATTAGGAAGACCATTCTTAAACACGGCTAAAGCAATGATAGACGTGTTCGGTAAGAAACTGACCCTAAGTATAGAGGATGAGAGTGTTACCTTTTCAGTTGATAGAGCCATGCAACAACCACAATCTGCAGATGATACATGTTATTATATTCAAACTATAGATGCACATGCAGAATTATTAGAAGAATTTCCAGAATTACAAGGAACGGGAGAATGTTCTTTAGGAGAAGGTAATGAACCAATTGATGAAGCTAAAATGTTAGCTACACTTATAGCTAATGGATATGAACCAACAACAGAAGAAATTCAAATGCTAAAAGAAGAAGACAGATATCGATATAAATCATCGATAGAAGAACCTCCGAAATTAGAGTTAAAGCCACTTCCAAACCATTTGGAATACGCTTATTTACATGGTGAATCTGAATTACCTGTAATAATATCGTCTTTTCTTACTGAAAATGAGAAATCACAACTCATTTCTGTGTTGAAAGCTCATAAACCAGCCATTGCATGGAAGATTCATGATATTAAAGGAATAAGTCCTTCGTATTGCACACATAAAATCCTTATGGAAGAAGGTCATAAAACGTATGTGCAACGCCAACGAAGACTAAATCCTAATATGCAAGATGTAGTTAAGAAAGAGATTATTAAACTGCTAGATGCAGGTTTGATATATCCAATTTCTGATAGTCCATGGGTAAGCCCAGTTCAATGCGTGCCTAAGAAGGGTGGCATGACTGTCATTACAAATGAGAAAAATGAGCTTATTCCTACTAGGACTGTAACAGGATGGCGTGTATGTATTGATTATAGAAAATTAAATGACGCCACCAGAAAAGATCACTTTCCCTTACCTTTCATAGATCAAATGTTGGAAAGATTAGCCGGAAATAGTTACTATTGTTTTCTAGATGGATTTTCCGGATATTTTCAAATTCCAATAGCACCCGAAGACCAAGAGAAAACCACATTCACGTGCCCTTATGGTACTTTTGCTTACAAACGCATGCCATTTGGACTTTGCAACGCCCCTGCAACCTTTCAAAGGTGTATGATGGCGATTTTTCACGACATGATAGAAGAATGCATGGAAGTATTCATGGATGACTTTTCAGTCTTCGGTGATACATTTAAATCATGTCTAGTTAATCTGGAACGAATGCTAATTAGATGCGAAAAATCAAATCTAGTACTTAATTGGGAGAAATGCCATTTCATGGTTAAAGAAGGCATCGTTCTTGGATATAAAATTTCAAAAGAAGGAATTGAAGTGGATAGAGCTAAAGTAGATGTAATTGCTAAACTTCCACATCCCACCAATGTTAGAGGAGTTAGGAGTTTTCTAGGGCATGCCGGTTTTTACCGACGTTTCATAAAAGATTTTTCTAAAATTGCCACTCCTATGAATAAACTCCTAGAAAAGGATGCGCCATTCATCTTTTCAGATGAGTGTATCAAATCTTTTAATATTCTTAAAGAGAAACTCACTAATGCACCGATCATGATAACACCAAATTGGAATCTACCATTTGAACTAATGTGCGATGCAAGTGATTTTGCAATGGGAGCCGTTTTAGGACAAAGGATTGAAAAACGATTTCAACCTATATATTATGCTAGTAAGACATTACAAGGAGCACAAACGAACTATACAACTACTGAAAAAGAACTCCTTGCTATTGTCTTTGCTTTTGACAAATTTCGATCATATCTCGTTCTAGCAAAAACGGTGGTCTATACCGACCATTCTGCTCTTAGATACCTATTTTCAAAACAAGATGCTAAACCAAGATTAATCCGTTGGATCTTACTCTTACAAGAGTTTGATATTGAAATCCGAGATAAAAAAGGAGCAGAAAATCTCGCCGCTGATCATCTTTCTCGTCTTGAAAATCCCGAATTAGAAGTTCTGAATGAATCGGCCATACAAGACAACTTTCCTGATGAATATCTATTGAAGATAGATTATAAAGAAATCCCATGGTTTGCAGACTATGCAAACTACTTAGTTTGTGGATTCCTTGAAAAAGGATTATCGTACCAAAGACGAAAGAAATTCTTCAGTGATATAAAACACTATTTCTGGGAAGATCCACATCTGTTTAAAAGTTGTCCCGATGGAATAATACGCCGATGTGTATTTGGAGATGAAGCTAGTAAAATTTTAAACCATTGTCACACAGGACCAACAGGAGGGCATTATGGGCCTCAACTAACAGCAAGAAAAGTTTATGAAGCTGGATTCTATTGGCCTACAATTTACAAAGACGCACACCTTCTTTGCAAATCCTGTGATGCATGTCAAAGGGTCGGAAAAATAAGTCAACGTGATGAAATGCCACAAAATGTCATCCAAGTATGTGAAGTATTTGACATTTGGGGTATTGACTTTATGGGTCCATTTCCAAAATCTCATAATAATCTATATATACTCGTAGCCATTGATTATGTATCAAAATGGGCGGAAGCACAAGCTCTCCCAACTAACGATGCACGAGTTGTAGTCAACTTTTTAAAACGTCTTTTTGCAAGGTTTGGAACACCGAAAGCTTTAATAAGTGATCGGGGTACTCATTTCTGTAATAATCAACTTGAGAAAGTTCTTAAAAGATATGGAGTAACTCATAAAATCTCCACCGCATATCATCCACAAACAAGTGGACAAGTTGAAAATACCAACCGAGCCTTAAAACGTATTCTAGAGAAAACCGTAGGATCAAATCCAAAGGAATGGTCCATTAAATTGGAGGATGCACTCTGGGCTTTTAGAACAGCCTACAAAACTCCAATTGGAACCACACCTTTTAGACTTGTTTATGGAAAAGCATGTCATCTTCCAGTAGAAATTGAACACAAAGCATTTTGGGCTTTGAAGACATGTAATCTTGATTTACATGAAGCCGGACGTCTACGATTAAGTCAACTAAACGAATTAGAAGAATTAAGACATGAAGCATACGATAATTCGTTAATCTATAAAGAAAGAACGAAGAAATGGCATGATAAAAGAATCAGAAGTTCAAAAGAATTTAAAGAAGGAGACAGAGTTCTTCTTTTCAATTCACGATTCAAGCTATTTCCTGGAAAATTGAAATCAAGATGGTCTGGACCATTCATAGTCAAAAGAGTTTTCCCATACGGAACGATAGAATTAATAAATTCAAATGGGATTGAATTTAAAGTTAATGGTCACAGAGTTAAACATTACATACAGGGTCCAATGGAAGTCGACAACGAAGTTAATCACAATTTCGACACCACAGCTAACTAAGTGTGGGGAGAATAAAGTCTTTAAAGGATAATATGTATTTCTGTTAGAGTTAGATTGTCTGTTTTCGTGTAGTTCTCGAAAATGGAACACGTATGGTCTTTCCCTAGCAGACCCTAAAGAACTAGTCTTCTCCCCCCATTCTGAATTTTTATTTTTTTTAGGTTTTTACGTAATGAAGACTGCCTGTGAACTAAACCATGGTCTAATGCTACACGCTTTGATCACTAAAAGAAATAATGACATACTACCGAGTGAATTAGTATCAGTAATCAGAGAAAGAATGGACGGAGTTAGAAAAGGATCCAGATGCGAAGATAATAAGTTACAATTTGGTAAAGGAAAATCAAAATCCGCAGCGAAAAGAAGAGCACGACACCTAGAACGATGTCACAAATGCGGAAAATGGTCACATGGAGGTAAATGTTCAAATAATCAAACCTATTCAAATACCGAATTTGTTACTTTATGCAGAGACGGACCGTTCATATGTTTAGAAGAAAAGACAATGAATGCTCGAGGTTACGCCTATGCAGCCATGGAAAACCAATTAAACCGACTATCTTATGAATATAATAGATCATATAACTAAGAAATCTATTTCACAGGTATGTCTGTACAGTTTTTATTTTTATTTTTATTTTTAACCTTTTGATAATAAACGCTAATTTGTTCGCTAAAAAGTATTAAATTGGTATTAAATAAAATTAGGTTTGGCGACCGAAATTATTGATATCATTCAAAAATTTATTACATCACTGCGAAATTTAACGTTTATTCTTAAGGTATAAATATCTTTAATCAATCAACCCAAAATATTTCAAAAATTCGTCATGAGTTAAATTAGGTCTTGGAACCGAAATTACTTTACCGAAAAGAGGGGCGCATATTTTTGATAATATTTGATTGATTAAAGTGGGATAAAAAGACAAAAAGATTTTTAATTTTATTTTTACCATATTTTTAAAATTAATATTTAAATCTTAAATTAATATTGTAAATTTTGTAAAAATAATATATTTAAAATTGTAAATATTTGAAAAATTAATATAAGTTTGGTATGAATTTATAATATGAATTTTTAAATTAAGTTTGGTGTGAATTTTTAATTTTTAAAATATGAAATTTTAATTTTATGCATTTCAAATTTTTAAGTTTGGTGTGATTTTTTTTTTTAGTATTAATTTTGAATTTTATAATTGTGTGAATTTAAAAACAAAAATTTACTTTATCTCATTAAGTTAAAAATATGATTTTTAAAATTCGTCGTAAGTTGAAGACTAGGTCTTTGAACCGAAATTGCTTTACCCGAGGGAGGGACGAGAACTTTTATTATCATTATTTTTAATCTTATTGATTTAAAGTATGCCAAAAACATTGAAAAAATCCAAAAATCTAAGCTTTTAAAACAATCGCTTGAAAATGACAAAATTTTAAAATTTTGTCGAGGGACGGACTAGGGCATCGTCCCGAAACGACCTCGTCCTAAAAAGAAACAAAATTTTTAAAATTTTATTTAATTCTATGTTTTAAAAGTATAAGGTTTTTATATAAAAAAAAAAAAAAAAAAAAAAAAAAAAACCCTGGAAAATACCCCCATGCGAGTCGCATGAGGATGGGCACAAAACCATGCGAGTCGCATGGATCAAAAAAACTGGACAGGATCAAATTTCCAGTCGACCTGCTTCTTTCTCACAATACACATACACAAACACGAAAACCTCCCAAACTCTCTCAATTTTTCACCAATTTTCACCAAATTTCTTGCAAAAATTTCACAATAATCATGCCTAGATTCAGTAGTCTCAACCCCTTCAGGAGAAAGGTAAAGATTTCACCCCTAATCTCTTTAAATTCGAATTTTTGTGTTCTTGAGCTAGAAATTTTATATTTTGATTTTGTTAATTTTAGGTGTAATTAGAGCTAAATTGTTGTTATATTATGCATGTATATCCTAGATAGAAGCTATTTAACATGAATTGAAGCTAAAAACTTCAAATTTTTAAGAATCTAGGGTTTGTGTTCTTGAGCAATTTGGGGCTTTTTGATATAAACAGGTTATGGCCGATTTTTGTCATGAATTGTTGCTAAATTAAGTAGTGTAACATGTTTAGGTAGTTAATTGATCCAAACTTTGAGCCTAAACATGATTTTGAGAATTAAAGTAGACTTTTTAAGTCTAAAAATTCATGAACTAGGTTAAATTGATATAAAGGCCATTTGAAACTTGTTTCATTGCTAGTAGTGATTATTTTGGCATGTTATTTAAGATAAATGCTTATGAACTTGATGTACATTTTTCGTATATGCTTATTTGACAAAGTGTAGACTTGACAAAAATATGAAAATGAGCACTAGTTTGATTTGAATGCCATGTAACAAGTGTTTAATTGCTATAATGATTATTGTTGACATGTTTAAGAGTTTAAATGTGATAAAACATTGTATACATTTTCGTATGTAAAAATGTAGAATTGTTATTGTTAAGAAAATGTGTATAAAATGTGTTATGAATTGAACATGTCATCATAATTGTTTCAAGTTATTATTTTGCTAACACTAATGCATATTTGGATGCACAATTTTTGTGTTTAATGTGTTTTACAGAAAGCCGATACTGGAGGTTCAGGAGCATCATCGTCCAGGCAACCAGAGCCCGAACCGGAAATGTTTCATGAACAAGAACAACATATGCAACAAGAAGAAGAAGAACAGGAGGAGCAACATATTCCATATCACGATCAAGATCAATTATTCATGAATCAGTTTCGTCAATTCGCTCCACATCAAAGGATTCTGAGCTTAGACATTAATGAAGATCAGTTACACCCAAATCTGAGATTTGATCGATGTTGGATAGAGTATCCAGATTATCAAAAGAACATGCACATTCTCTACTTTAAGGTTGTTGAAATGCCAAGGGCAATTGACTGGGTACCTTTGGAAACAGTTGACCTTGCCGAACCGATTCGGGAATTATTGGTGCAAAGGTATGGTAATTCTCAGTTTAACGATTGGATGCGCCTATTTTCCATTCGTAGAACCATATATAGGGAATGGTGTATAGAATTACTTAGTACTATTAAGTTAAACAGTGATGTTAGGAGGATAGATGATAGAAGCTTTATTAGATTTCTGTTAGGTGGACGCATGTACAGAATGTCCATGATAGATTTAGCTAGGGCCTTACAGATTTACACCCCTGCTGAACTTTTGAGCCCCGACTGTAATAGCCTGATTGCCCAAGGAGAAAGGGTAGATAGGGAATTTGATATTAACGCTGTCTGGAGGCGTATGTCCCACTTTAATGAATTTCACGCCAGTGGAAATCATACATACTTAGATATAGACAGAGCTGAACTCCGGGTGATTCATAGATTCTTAGCAAACACAATTACACAAAGGGGAAGAAATAAGGAGAAATTGACCGTAAACGATTTGTTCTACCTCAAGTGTATTAGAGACCCGAGGAGTTTCGTTAACATTCCCTATTGTGTTGGTTATTATCTCGCTAATGTAGTTTCGGGGATGAAATCGGGGAGTATTATAGGTGGTGGTATTTTCATTACTCTCATTGGAGAGTATTTAGGTGTAGATAAGCACCAAGGGGGTCCAATGAACGAAATAGAGGACGGAGGTGAAACTATAAGTTCAAACCTTTATCACGGTGCAAGGGTATTATTAATGAGACGTGGTCGGGTATATCGATACGAGGGACCTCAGCGACAGGTAGAAAGAGGTTCGGATGACGAGATGGAGGATGCGAACAACATTATAGGAGTTGTTCGGGAGACTGCTCTTGATTTAGGCGTTCGTATGGAGGATGAATACATGACGAACTATGATAGGCATATGCAGTACGAGGCATGGCAACGTCGGAATGACTACGAGCATTCCCGGCAACGAGAGCATGGCCGATGGGATTATCATCAGCGCCAAATTATAAGCCAGTTGCAGCCTGTCGAGATGTATTATCCGACCCGACCCGCATACTATCCCGCACATCAGCCAGAAATGAGACCACCCTATGATTCATATGATTATGACGCAGCATACCAGTTCACCTATAATCAGCCATGGAACCCGGACGCGAACATGAATTGGGATCCCTATCCTAATTATCCTCCTAACCCACCTCCTGATCAGTAGAGATAAGTTGGTAATTTTTATTTTTATTTTAAACACTTAACATTTTATTACGTTTATGTAATGTTTGATATTTTATTATTATTGTGTACTAATATTTTTCTTATAGTTTGAAAGTGGGATGCCAAAGTTCCATTTCAAATTGCATGTATGATTATATTTGTATTGTATGTATTCTATTTTATGCACAAAACAGGGTAAAACAACGCATTTTCAAAGACTGGCATTAAGTTCAGCAAAAGCAAGTAATTTTGACGACAATGATGCAAAATGTATGTGAAATAACAACAAGACGGAATGAACAAATGACTTGCACCATTTATCATTCAGCAAACAAACGCCAATATATTTGGAAACTTTGGTAAAAATTTAATCATTTTCACACTAATCACTCTCAATAATTTAAATTGTTACTGATTTCTTGCAAATGAGGGCATTGCAAGATCTTAAGTGTGGGAAGGGGTTAAATTCTTTCGGATTTTAAAATTTTTATATTAAACACTTGGTTACCATTAAAAATACTAGTAAAGCAGTAGTTGTATTAGAATCTAGTGCTCTCTGATAAAAAAGAACAGCCCTAGTCTTATATACTGACTACCCAATTCTAGTTAAATTTTTCAAAATTTTTAATTAAATGAATTCAAATCATGTTTATACATATTTATGAACGATAAAACTAGGTTTTAACACCGAAATTATTGTTACCTCGGAAAGGACATAAATTGAGAAACAAACGAAAATGTTAAAATTCATTTAAAATGGAATAGAGGACGATAAAAAGGAAAATAAAAGCCAAGTGTGGGAAAATTTACCAAGTTATTTTAAACATATGTCACATATATCTGTAACAAATAACTAAAAATACTTTTGCTTTGGACTAAACTAAACTGTTTTACCCGATGAAAGAAAAGAAGAGATGGATCTACACGATGAATCAATTCCATCACTAAAAGGAAGTAAAGTCTTCCGAAAAAGACACGCGCTTCTTGATTTAGGTCATGAAGTTGTCGTCCAGACCAGCTGTAGGTTGACGAAAAATCTAGAAAAGTCATTACTAAAATCAGCAGGAAATCCACGGACCTCAGCATTAAACAGGGTCGCCAAGTGGTCAGATTTATCCTAACCATGAGAAGGATTTATCTCGTACAATGGGGGGGCACCATGCAAATTAGCTGGATAAGACTAATGAATCAGATCCCCAGAAAGGATAATCTCCTTAAAGATTAAAAATCAGCTTTTAAGACTGATATTACTCAATCCTAGAGATTGACCTTAAAGATTGAGAATTACAAACTCATGGAATTCAATGATATCTAAACTCGAGCTTGAACGAGAAAATATTTTGATCAAAAATACAAACCGATTTGTTTTCTGAAAACCCTATTTTCAATGCGTTCATTACCATTGAACGTAAAATCCTAGGAATTCACCTAGAATTCATTAGGTCACCTGAACTAAATCGGGTGTCAACCGTAAGAACGGTGGTTGCATAACATGGTCAAAGACAGGACCTTGTGCCAGACCGAAAAATTATAAGGGTGAGCTTTACTATTGCTCCTACCAAGGATAGTAATTGCGTCCGACACGTTATAGACCATAATCAAAAGCATGTCACGGGACATTGCCTTAACAGTTGCTTGTTCAACGCTTTCCTTTACAACCGGACGGTAGTTTGCCGAAAGGTAATATACGGAACAAGTAAACTGGACGTGTTGCTTTCCTAATACAAGGTTAGCAAATGGGTGACACAAAACCGCAAGTTTTGAGCTAAAATTTTCAAATTTGAAACCCACCAAACCCACAAAAATATTTTGCAAACACCGGTAAAGGGTTATTCCGGAAAACTTATCTAGGGTAAAAACTAGATTTAATTTTCAAAAGATCAAATGTTTTCATAAAGATCCAATTTCCTTAATGGATCTAAATTTTTATAGTCATGTGGGACTGCAAACCATATCGTTACTACCATTGTTTATACCGCCGTATAGAAATCACTGATGTACAAAGTGTGAAGAATAAAAAAGTGATTCTAGTATTTCAAGACAATATTGCTTGAGGACAAGCAACGCTCAAGTGTGGGAATATTTGATAATGCTAAAAACGAACATATATTTCATAGCATTATTCCCCAAGAAAGACAAGATTTTAGTTGGTATTGTTCGATTTACAAGCAATATTCGTTTAAATATTAAAAAGTGAAGACAAAAGGCAGATTCGACAAATTGAAGACAAAAAGGTCCAAAGAGCTAAAAAGTACAAGATACAACTAAAAAGGTTCAAAATATTGATGAGGAACGTCTCAAAATGACAAGAGTACAAGTTACAAGACGCAAAGTACGCGATTTAAAATAATACGCGAGGACGTCCGAAAATCCGGAACCGGGACCTGAGCCAAGAAGAAACGCCCGACGCAACGGACCAAAAATATCTAGTCTACTATGCACAAGAATATAATATAATATATATATAATTATATATAATTATATATTATTTTATATATTATTATTATATTACGTCGGCAAGAAGAAAACAAACCAATTTGGCTGGATCCAGGGTGGCCATGCGACTCGCATGGCCAAAGGCACAAATCCATGCGAGTCGCATGGAGTGAGATTGCTGGTCAGGTCCTATATAAAGCCAGTTTTGTGCCGAGTTTTTTTCATCTTTTTTTTTCTTCCTCTTCATACGTAAATATATTTATATTTATAATTTATATTTTAATTTTAATTATAATTCTAATAATAAGGGTATGTTAGCGAATGTTGTAAGGGTGTAAGTCGAAATTCTGTCCGTGTAACGCTACGCTATTTTTAATCATTGTAAGTTATGTTCAACCTTTTTATATTAATGTCTCATAGCTAAGTTATTATTATGCTTATTTAAAACGAAGTAATCATGATGTTGGGCTAATTACTAAAATTGGGTAATTGGGCTTTGTACCATAATTGGGGTTTGGACAAAAGAACGACACTTGTGGAAACTAGACTATGGGCTATTAATGGGCTTTATATTTGTTTAACTAAATGAAAGTTTGTTAATGTTAATATAAAGATTTACAATTGGGCGTCCCTATAAATTACCATATACACTCGATCGGACACGATGGGCGGGGTATTTATATGTACGAATAATCGTTCATTTAACCGGACACGGGAATGGATTAATAGCCACTAGAATAATTAAAACAGGGGTGAAATTACATTCAAGGGTAATTGGTGTAATTGTTAACAAAGTGGTAAAACCTTGGTTTACACGCAGTCGATAACCTGGTGTATTCATTAAACAAAGTATTAAAACCTTGTTACAATTCGAATCCCCAATTAGTTGGAATATTTAACTTCGGGTATAATAATAATTTGACAAGGACACTTGCAATTTATATTTATGACTGATGGACTATTATGGACAAAAACCAGACGGACATATTGAATAATCCAGGACAAAGGACAATTAACCCATGGGCATAAAACTAAAATCAACACGTCAAACATCATGATTACGGAAGTTTAAATAAGCATAATTCTTTTATTTCATATTTAATTTCCTTTATTTTATATTTAATTGCACTTCTAATTATCGCACTTTTATTTATTTTATCGCACTTTTAATTATTGTACTTTTTAATTATCGCAAGTTTATTTTATCGCACTTTTATTATTCGCAATTTCATTATCGTTATTTACTTTACGCTTTAATTTAAGTCTTGTATTTATTTTATATTTTACATTAGGTTTTAACTGCGACTAAAGTCTTAAAATCGACAAACCGGTCATTAAACGGTAAAAACCCCCCTTTATAATAATAATATTACTTATATATATATTTGTATTTTTATAAAAGTAAACTAATATAGCGTTGAGCTTTGTTTAAAGATTTCCCTGTGGAACGAACCGGACTTACTAAAAACTACACTACTGTACGATTAGGTACACTGCCTATAAGTGTTGTAGCAAGGTTTAAGTATATCCATTCTATAAATAAATAAATATCTTGTGTAAAATTGTATCGTATTTAATAGTGTTTTCCTAGTAAAATAATAACTATTTTATATACACCTCGCTTCGCATCACATTAAATATTTTAAGGTTATTGTTAATAAGTATTATGTTTTTGTATTGTTAATGAGTATGAATATGAATAAGATTAAAAAGTAGATTGTGAATGAATATTAATAATGAGTTGAGTATGATTAATAAGGGTTAGGATTGATGAATTTAAGTATGAATATGATGTATGATCTTGATTAGGTTATATTAGTATGGAATAAGTATAATTGTGGTGATTAGGATAAAGGATTATAGTTATTAGTTGATGAATAAAAGTTTGTGGATAAAAGAAAAGGTTAAAAGTATTTAGGGTAAGGTCTTAATCAAGTATTATGAATTAGTTATGATTGATAGAAGTTGAACTAGTTAATAAATCATGTAGGAATAAGGATTATGATTTTATGTGAAAAGTAGTAAGGTTAAGTAGGGTTGACATATTAATAATTTGTAGTAAGGATGATGATTAGAATAGATTATGAATGAGAACGGGTTATGAAAGATTAGGGTATTGGATTAAAAAGCTAGATAATAATAATAGTTGTAAGATTATGATGATAAAAAGGTATGAACTAGTATTATGATTATGATTTTATGTAGGTGAAGGTTATGATTAATAAGATGGTAAAAATTAAAAAGTGTTATGGTTGTTAATAAGCTAGGTTAAAAGATTAAAAGATTATGAATGAATATCGGTAATGTGAGATTAGGGTTAATAATAGTTGATTAGTAAATAATAATGATTATGATATAGATTATGAAAAGGAATTGTTTATGTAATAAAGATTAGGGTTATAAGTTTAGATAATACATATGGATAATAAGGATTAGAGTTAATGAAGGTGATTAGGTTAGGTTTATGATAAAAGGTTATGATTATGGATTAGTAAAGAATTTATGATCATGGTGTACGTGCATGCATGCATGCATACGTACGTATGTGCATGTATACATTGTCGGTATACGTGTGTGTGTATATGTAAATATATACATACGTGTATATGTTTATGTATATATGTATGTATATGTACGTGTGTATGTATGAATGAATGTGCGTTATGTAAGTTATATACGATTAGTAAACATAATAGTAAAAGTAATAAGTATATATATATGTATCATCTTACACCTATATATACGTAACACCTATACCTAAGATATATAGTTATGAACATGTATAATACTAATAAAGAATATATATGTATGTATCACATAAAAGTATATTTATATATGTAACATATAAAGATAAGTATACATAATAGTTAATTAAAGACTAATAATACTATTATTAGTATAACCTATACACTTACCTATATAGTAACACTTAAGTATACTAAGTATATTATCACTTACATAAATATAACTTTTCTCGAAAAGTGGTCACTGTTAATATAGTTTACTATATTAATAAACAAACTTTATGTCTATTAGACATTACCTAATCGAACATTATATCTCTAGGTTGAGATCTCCGTGTTCAACACTCCGATCATATAACTTGCGTGGAATATCTATCTGCTATTAAGGTGAACTTCATAGCCCCACTTTTTAACTTTCTCTATTTACTTATTTTGAATTTTGGGGTGAGACACATGCTTGCTTTCAAACTATTTTACGCTTAGACACAAGTACCTGAAAACTGTTTAACTGTGCTGACATGCTTTGATTCATGCTAAATCCCTACCATGATATCGTTAATTGCTACGTATAAAGGCAAGCTTAGTTATTGTGAATAGCGCTATTGAGAGTGACGTCTCTAACCATTTGACCGTTGGTCTTTGGTTACATAATAATGATTAAACGACACTGATAGTTCAAGGTGTCCTGGGGTAACTTTGTTTACGTCTCGATATCATAACTTCAGCATTTACTTTTGATAACTAAATCTTGTAGTCTAAAACTATATATATTAAACCTATGTTGTTCACTCATCCTTTTTGGTTGACACTTTAAGCATGTTTTGTCTCAGGTGAAGATTGCTAAAGATTGTGTGCTTTTTGGACTTTGCTGCATTTGGAGTCCATATTTTATTATTCATATTATTGCATTAGAACACTTATTGTAATGACTTAATACTTTTCGCTGCTTATTATACATATTGGTTTTTAATTAAAACGTCTCATATAGAGTCGTTCTCGTTTATACATACTTGTGTTGTGATATTGTGAAGTCATATTTCCCCGACCCTATTTGGGGGTATGACAAATTGATGGTCAAAGTGAATGAACCATTCAAACGTTGGAGGATATGCTTCGTGCTTGTGCTATCGCTTTCGGCAAAGGTTGGGATAGACACTTGCCTTTAGCTGAATTTTCATACAATAACAGCTATCACTCAAGTATTAAGGCGGCACCTTTTGAAGCCTTATACGGACGAAAATGTAGATTCCCATTATGCTGGGATGAGTTAGAGGACAGACAGTTAACTGGTCCTGAAATCATACATGAGACTACCGAAAAGATCGTTCAGATTAAGAAACGATTAGAAACTGCCCGCAGTCGACAGAAGAGCTATGCTGATAATCGTCAGGAAGATTTAGAATTCCAAGTTGGTGATAAAGTCATGTTGAAGGTATCCCCTTGGAAGGGCGTAGTTCATTTTGGTAAACGAAGCAAATTAAGTCTACGTTATGTTGGACCTTTCAAGATTATTGAAAGGATTGGTCCTGTGGCATATCGATTAGAATTACCCACTGAGCTTAATAATGTGCATGATGTATTTCATGTCTCGAATCTTAAAAAGTGTCATGCTAATGACACACTTGTTATTCCATTGGATGATATCCGCATTGATGATAAAATGCATTTTGTTGAAGAACCGATAGAGGTTATGGATCGTGAGGTTAAAGGCTTGAAACAAAGCTCTATTCCTATTGTTAAGATCCGTTGGAATTCACGAAGAGTCCCCGAGTATACCTGGGAACGTGAAGACCAAATGAAGCGGAAATATCCTCATCTTTTTCCAATCGCTGATGCATCAGAGAAGTATTCCTGAAACTTTGGGGCGAAGTTTAAATTAACGGGGAGGTACTATAACATCCCTCATTTTTCCACTCTGAAATGACTAAAATGCCCTTAGAGTTTCATTGTTGTCTCGTACACTATTATTAGGGTTGTTATCCGGAAATAATAAATGAAGTAATTAATACTCGTAAACTAAACCCTAACCCTAAACATTTAATGTAAACCCTAACCCTAATACTCGTATTAAATGAACTATAATTAATTAAATGATAGTATTTATTACTCTAACCCAAACCCTAATATTATTATTATTGTTATTATTATTATTAATAAAATGTAATGATTATATACTTATGTGTATATATATAAAATGTATATGTATTGTGTAATAAGTATAAAATTTATAAAACATATATTTATAATTATAATTATGCCAAAAATAAATAAATAAATATATATATATATATATATATATATATATATATATATATATATATATATATATATATATATATAATCGATTAATATATATAAATAATAAAATGATAGAAAAATGCAAAACAATTCTAGAATGTTCTAATTTAGTTTTTAAAAATATATATATATATACCTAAAAGGCTTCGGCTGAATTTTTTTTTTAAGAAAATTAATTATTATAAAAGGATTTTTGTATTAGGATTAGAAAATTGTATTTTTCTTGCTCACCAAGTTTTTAATCCCAATAAATACACCTCCCTACATTCATAATTTTCATTCATCAATTTGGGAGCACACACAAAAACCATAATTTTTTTTTGTAAGTTCTTTTCTTTCTTTTCTTTTTTTCGGTTCTTTTTCTTTTTTCTTTCTTTTTCTTTCGGCCGAAACACAACAAAAAACAAATAAAATAGTTTTGCAATATATAAAATTTTTCTAAATACATGATAATTATTAACTTGATGATTAGGATTTATAAAAATTGATTTTCTAGAAAATTAATTCGTTTTTGTATATTTTTTTTCGTCTTTTTATTCGACCGAACCATATAAAAATACATAATAAAAATATAACCAGTTTATTAAATTATATGTTATGCATGGTAAATACTAATAAGTAATATATGATCTAGGAAAAATAATTTTACTGATTAATAATACGATTTTTATTTTATTTAATTAAAAACAATTAATTATGTATATATATATATATATATATATATACGGTATACATTTTGGTTTATAAAAAAATAGGAAAAAGGCTAAACAAATTATATAATTATTTTTCCAGTAAAGTATAGTTTTAAACTTAATTATTTAGGTTAGTACATATTTTATAAAAATTAAATTCGAAATTACATAGATAAATATTGCTTTTATGAACCAAAAATCATTAAAAATTGGAATAAATAGAAAACTAATATAATAAATAAATATTTACTGATAAAAACTCTTATTATTAATATTCTAAGTGAAAACATATTTTAATATATTATTAAGATTAATATAACAATTATTTTCGCTATTATATGTATTCGGTTAATATATATATAACAAAAATCGAATTTAATTAATCCACAACCTATAAATTAGTAAAAATAATTTTTATAGAATATATTTAGTTATTAAAAGTTATTAGAGTCGAAAATTTAATTTATATATTATTATAGGTATTTAATCTACATTTATTTACTATTCGGTTGTTATTAATACAAATAAAAGGAATAAAATTCGTAGTAAAAATATAGAATAATAATAAAAATATATATAAAATTATTCTAAGTTTAATAAACTTGTAGGAATCTGTAAAAAATATAAAATTATATTTATGGTTAGATTTTATATTTATTCCATAATTAAGTTTGTATTAGATGTAAATTTAGATAAATAAGGAAATATAAAAATAAATAAATAATAAAAAAGATAAAATATTATCTAAGGTTTTTATATGATTATCTTACCTATTTTAATCAGTAGATAAATATGGAATATTATTTTTAATATAATTTAGATATTTACTTGATTTAATGTAATTAGAAATAATAAGATAATTATGAATTATAAATAAATAAATAAATATAATAATTATATTTAATTATTAATAGTATACTATGATTATTATATAACAATTAAAAGTTTATAATACTAATTATAGTAGTACTTTATTAATACATTATTAATAAATAATTATAGGATAATTATTAATACTTTTACTATAAGTATGAGTTAAATAAATAGTGAGACATTAATAAATATAATATAATAACATAGATTATAACTTAGACTTAATGTGAAGGTTATAATCGAAAGATAACGTGCACTAATACGAAACTCAACGCTACTTATGGCTTAGGGTGGTCCTTGTTGCCTTATGAGAACCGCTTGTGAATTTCGAATGCCAAGACATAGATTCTGGTCAAGAATCCTGGGGGCCCGGTAACAACAGATCATCAGAGTGACTTATCTGATAGCAACGGGGTTTGAGAGAGTTATACAAAGTCTTGCTAAAGATTGTAACCTGAACTTTCTATAATTGGAAGTTACTAAGAATGGAAAGTTTCCATAAATAGTAACCTTCCAAAAATGGATTTTCTTTTAGAAAACCATTATCATTAGTATAGTTATTATACTTATGTCTATTAGACAATGTCTGATCATACATGCTATCTCTAGGTTGAGATCTCGATCACGTCCGTTCCGTTCAATTCATTCTTTTGTGGAATAACTCTTATGTGCTACTAAGGTGAACTCATAGCCCCGTTTTTACATATTTTAATGTATTTTATAAATCTTGGGGTGAGACACATGCTTGCTTTTGAAATGATTTACAATTTAGACACAAGTGCCTAAACTTTTTGATATGCAACTTCTTGAGACTATTGTTAACTTGTATTTTTACATCCAAATCCCCACCATAATATCGTTAATTGCTGGAATTGAAATGTTGCAAGCTTAATTATTGTGAGTAGGCCTATTGAGAGCAACGTCTCTACCCATTGACCGATAGTCAAGGGGGTACATAATAATGATTACCGACCCCCGTACAGTGTCAGGGGTTCATGTTTAGCTCGATATTATAACTCATGGCATATTAAATATTTTGATGTTTTGAAATAAATCTTGTGGTCTAAACTTATTAATTATTAAACCTATGATGTTCACTCAACCATTGTGTTGACATTTTAAGCATGTTTGTCTCAGGTGAAGAATAGCTTATGTGCTGCCCATGTTGCTTTGCTAGCTGATTGCATTGAAGTCCACACTATTTATATCGTAGCATTTGTTAAACATTTATTTCATTTGGGTTTACCATGTAAACAATTACGTTTTCCGCTGTAAATTAAATTATTGATTTTATTTACGTCTCATTTAGAGTCATTCTCGTTTATATAATTGTGAAATGATATTGAAATGTCATATTTACCCCCGGCCCTATTTGGGGGGTATGACAAATCTCCACCATTATTTTCCAAATAGTGATAGGCTTTTTGCCTTAAGAGACCCTACATCATAAGTGCCTTTTTCATATGGTAATAAAATACATTTCCATTTGACCCATGACATTTTAACATTTTCATCCGTTCCGCCCCAAAATAAATTGCGAAGCAAACCTTCAACTAAGTTAATGACTCACGAAGGAGCACCGAAGAGTGAGAAAGCATACAATGGTAGGCTGCTTAGTATCGATTTTATGAGCGTAAGTCGACCCCCAAAAGACATCATTTTAACCTTCCAGTCCGATAACCTAGCACGAAACGTTTCTATTATTGGTTCCCAATCCCGAGTGTTTTTCATCCTTTTGCCAATAGGTAGTCCAAGGTAGGTAAAAGGGAGATTCCCTACCCGAAAACCAATGTAATTTTCCATCTCTTCATCATTCTGAATTGTTCACCGAATCTATATATGCAACTTTTTGAGAAATTTACTATCAATCCCGAGAATATTACAAAGCCTTTCAAAAGTTTGAATAAATTTTCGATGTTTCTCTTATTCCATTCACCAATGTGTCATCGATGTACTGAAGATACGAAACCGGGATTTTATTGTAGTGATCCGAACTTTTCCATGTTTATATATATTAATTGAATTTGATAATTACATGATTAAGTGTTTCCAACATGTTAAGCAATCAAACTTGTTAAGACGTGATTAATTGAAATAGGTTTCATATAGACATTTGACCACCCAAGTTGACCGGTGATTCACGAACGTTAAAACTTATAAAAACTATATGATGACATATATATGGTTATATATATAGTTAACATGATATTATGATAAGTAAGTATCTCATTAGATATTTTAACAATGAGTTATATGAAATGTCCCGTTCTTATTGATTAAAAACGTTCCATATTAATTGATTTCGTTGCGAGGTTTTGACCTCTATATGAGACGTTTTTCAAAGACTGCATTCATTTTAAAACAAACCATAACCTTTATTTCATCAATAAAGGTTTAAAAAGCTTTACGTAGATTATCAAATAATGATAATCTAAAATATCCTGTTTACACACGGCCATTACATAATGGTTTACAATACAAATATGTTACAACAAAATAAGTTTCTTGAATGCAGTTTTTACACAATATCATACAAGCATAGACTCCAAATCTCGTCCTTATTTAAGTATGCGACAGCGGAAGCTCTTAATAATCACCTGAGAATAAACATGCTTAAAACGTCAACAAAAATGTTGGTGAGTTATAGGTTTAACCTATATATATCAAATCATAATAATAGACCACAAGATTTCATATTTCAATACACATCCCATACATAGAGATAAAAATCATTCATATGGTGAACACCTGGTAACCGACATTAACAAGATGCATATATAAGAATATCCCCATCATTCCGGGATACCCTTCGGATATGATATAAATTTCGAAGTACTAAAGCATCCGGTACTTTGGATGGGGTTTGTTAGGCCCAATAGATCTATCTTTAGGATTCGCGTCAATTAGGGTGTCTGTTCCCTAATTCTTAGATTACCAGACTTAATAAAAAGGGGCATATTCGATTTCAATAATTCAACCATAGAATGTAGTTTCACGTACTTGTGTCTATTTTGTAAATCATTTATAAAACCTGCATGTATTCTCATCCCAAAAATATTAGATTTTAAAAGTGGGACTATAACTCACTTTCACAGATTTTTACTTCGTCGGGAAGTAAGACTTGGCCACTGGTTGATTCACGAACCTATAACAATATATACATATATATCAAAGTATGTTCAAAATATATTTACAACACTTTTAATATATTTTGATGTTTTAAGTTTATTAAGTCAGCTGTCCTCGTTAGTAACCTACAACTAGTTGTCCACAGTTAGATGTACAGAAATAAATCGATAAATATTATCTTGAATCAATCCACGACCCAGTGTATACGTATCTCAGTATTGATCACAACTCAAACTATATATATTTTGGAATCAACCTCAACCCTGTATAGCTAACTCCAACATTCACATATAGAGTGTCTATGGTTGTTCCGAAATATATATAGATGTGTCGACATGATAGGTCGAAACATTGTATACGTGTCTATGGTATCTCAAGATTACATAATATACAATACAAGTTGATTAAGTTATGGTTGGAATAGATTTGTTACCAATTTTCACGTAGCTAAAATGAGAAAAATTATCCAATCTTGTTTTACCCATAACTTCTTCATTTTAAATCCGTTTTGAGTGAATCAAATTGCTATGGTTTCATATTGAACTCTATTTTATGAATCTAAACAGAAAAAGTATAGGTTTATAGTCGGAAAAATAAGTTACAAGTCGTTTTTGTAAAGGTAGTCATTTCAGTCGAAAGAACGACGTCTAGATGACCATTTTAGAAAACATACTTCCACTTTGAGTTTAACCATAATTTTTGGATATAGTTTCATGTTCATAATAAAAATCATTTTCTCAGAATAACAACTTTTAAATCAAAGTTTATCATAGTTTTTAATTAACTAACCCAAAACAGCCCGCGGTGTTACTACGACGGCGTAAATCCGGTTTTACGGTGTTTTTCGTGTTTCCAGGTTTTAAATCATTAAGTTAGCATATCATATAGATATAGAACATGTGTTTAGTTGATTTTAAAAGTCAAGTTAGAAGAATTAACTTTTGTTTGCGAACAAGTTTAGAATTAACTAAACTATGTTCTAGTGATTACAAGTTTAAACCTTCGAATAAGATAGCTTTATATGTATGAATCGAATGATGTTATGAACATCATTACTACCTTAAGTTCCTTGGATAAACCTACTAGAAAATAGAAAAATGGATCTAGCTTCAACGGATCCTTGGATGGCTCGAAGTTCTTGAAGCAGAATCATGACACGAAAACAAGTTCAAGTAAGATCATCACTTGAAATAAGATTGTTATAGTTATAGAAATTGAACCAAAGTTTGAATATGATTATTACCTTGTATTAGAATGATAACCTACTGTAAGAAACAAAGATTTCTTGAGGTTGGATGATCACCTTACAAGATTGGAAGTGAGCTAGCAAACTTGAAAGTATTCTTGATTTTATGTAACTAGAATTTGTAGAATTTATGAAGAATACTTAGAACTTGAAGATAGAACTTGAGAGAGATCAATTAGATGAAGAAAATTGAAGAATGAAAGTGTTTGTAGGTGTTTTTGGTCGTTGGTGTATGGATTAGATATAAAAGATATGTAATTTTGTTTTCATGTAAATAAGTCATGAATGATTACTCATATTTTTGTAATTTTATGAGATATTTCATGCTAGTTGCCAAATGAGGGTTCCCACATGTGTTAGGTGACTCACATGGGCTGCTAAGAGCTGATCATTGGAGTGTATATATCAATAGTACATACATCTAAAAGCTGTGTATTGTACGAGTACGAATACGGGTGCATACGAGTAGAATTGTTGATGAAACTGAACGAGGATGTAATTGTAAGCATTTTTGTTAAGTAGAAGTATTTTGATAAGTGTATTGAAGTCTTTCAAAAGTGTATAAATACATATTAAAACACTACATGTATATACATTTTAACTGAGTCATTAAGTCATCGTTAGTCTTACATGTAAGTGTTGTTTTGAAACCTTTAGGTTAACGATCTTGTTAAATGTTGTTAACCCAATGTTTATAATATCAAATGAGATTTTAAATTATTATATTATCATGATATTATCATGTATGAATATCTCTTAATATGATATATATACATTAAATGTCTTTACAACGATAATCGTTACATATATGTCTCGTTTAAAAAATCATTAAGTTAGTAGTCTTGTTTTTACATATGTAGTTCATTGTTAATATACTTAATGATATGTTTACTTATCATAGTATCATGTTAACTATATATATATCCATATATATGTCATCATATAGTTTTTACAAGTTTTAACGTTCGTGAATCACCGGTCAACTTGGGTGGTTAATTGTCTATATGAAACATATTTCAATTAATCAAGTCTTAACAAGTTTGATTGCTTAACATGATGGAAACATTAAATCATGTAAATATCAATCTCAATTAATATATATAAACATGGAAAAGTTCGGGTCACTACATTATATACATAAAAATGAGACTATTGAATTAAGAAACTCGAAAACGATATATATAACGATTATCGTTATAACAACGTCTTACTAAGTACATATGAATCATATTAAGATATTGTTACAGTTTGTTAAACATGATAAATGATATGTAAATATATTATTAAGTGTATTAACAATGAACTACATATGTAAAAACAAGACTACTAACTTAAGGATTTAGAAACGAGACATATATGTAACGATTATCGTTGTAAAGACATTTAATTGTATATATATCATATTAAGATATATTAATACATCATATTATCATGATAATATAATAACTTAACATCTCATTTGATATAATAAACAATGGGTTAACAACATTTAACAAAATCGTTAACCTAAAGGTTTCAAAACAACACTTACATGTAACGACTAACGATGACTTAACGACTCAGTTAAAATGTATATACATGTAGTGTTTTAATATGTATTCATACACTTTTGAAAGACTTCAAGACACTTATCAAAGCACTTATACTTAACAAAAATTCTTACAATTACATTCTCATTCATTTTCATCAACAATTCAACTCGTATACACTCGTATTTGTACTCGTACAATACACAGCTTCTAAATGTATTTACTATTGGTATATATACTCCAATGATCAGCTCTTAGCAGCCCATGTGAGTCACCTAACCATGTGGGAACCATCATTTAACATCTATCATGAAATATCTTACAAAATAACAAACTAATGGAGCCTATATGGGAACCCCATATTCACGTGAAAGAGCTCACACACAAACACATTTTCATTTCAACTTTCATGCATCAAACTACTCTCTCTCAAGTGTTCTTCCATTTTTATAAGTGTTCTTCATCATCTTCATCAAAATCTAGCTCAATCTAGTTCATAAATCCATACATAAACCAAGTTATAAAACAACTACTCAAGAACACGTCAACAACACTTCCAAGTTTGCTAGCTTACTTCCAATCTTGCAAATTCACTTTGAGAGATCATCCAACCTCAAGAAATATTTCTTATTTACAGTAATATATCTTTCTAATATAAGGTAATACTCATATTCAAACTTTGATTCAATTTCTATAACTATAACAATCTTATTTCGAGTGAAAATCTTACTTGAACTTGTTTTCGTGTCATGATTTTGCTTCAAGAACTTTCAAGCCATCCAAGGATCCTTTGAAGCTAGATCTATTTTTATAATTTCCAGTAGGTTTATCCACAAAACTAGAGGTATTAATGATGTTCATAACATCATTCGATTCATACATATAAAGCTATCTTATTCGAAGGTTTAAACTTGTAATCACTAGAACATAGTTTAGTTAATTCTAAACTTGTTCGCAAACAAAAGTTAATCCTTCTAACTTGAATTTTAAAATCAACTAGACACATGTTCTATATCTATATGATATGCTAACTTAATGATTTAAAACCTGAAAACATGAAAAACACCGTAAAACCGGATATACGCCGTCGTAGTAACACCGCGGGCTGTTTTGGGTTAGTTAATTAAAAACTATGATAAACTTTGATTTAAAAGTTGTTCTTCTGGAAAAATGATTTTTCTTATGAACATGAAAGTATATCTAAAAATCATGGTTAAACTCAAAGTGGAAGTATGTTTTCCAAAATGGTCATCTAGACGTCGTTCTTTCGACTGAAATGACTACCTTTACAAAAATGACTTGTAACCTGTAATTCCGACTACAAACTTATGATTTTTTATGTTTAGATTCATAAACTTAAGTTCAATATGAAACTATAGCAACTTGAATCACTCAAAACGGATTTAAAACGAAGAAGTTATGGGTAAAACAAGATTGGATAATTTTTCTTGTTGTAGCTACGTGAAAATTGGTAACAAATCTATATTAATCATATCCTAGCTAACTCATATTGTATTATACATGTATTCTAATATATTATGTAATCTTGAGATACCATAGACACGAATACAATGTTTTGACATATCATATCGACCCATCTATATATATATTTCGGAACAACCATAGACACTCTATATGCAGTAATGTTTGAGTTAGCTATACAGGGTTGAGATTGATTCCAAAATATTATATATACTTTGAGTTGTGATCTAGCCTGAGGCTTGTATACACGAGGTCGTGGATTGATTCGAGATAATATATATTGCTTTATTTCTGTACATCTAACTGTGGACAACTAGTTGTAGGTTACTAACAAGGACAGCTGACTTAATAAACTTAAAACACTAAAACGTATTAAAAATGTTGTAATTATATTTTGAACATACTTTGATATATATATGTACATATTTGTTATAGGTTCGTGAATCGACCAGTGGCCAAGTCTTACTTCCCGACGAAGTAAAAATCTGTGAAAGTGAGTTATAGTCCAACTTTTAAAATCTAATATTTTTGGAATGAGAATACATGCAGCTTTTTAAATGTTTTACAAAATAGACACAAGTACATGAAACTACTTTCTATGGTTGAACGATCGAAGCCGAATATGCCCCTTTTACTTGGTAACCTAAGAATTAGTAAACCAGTCTACTAATTGACGCGAATCCTAAAGATAGATCTATTGGGCCCAACAAACCCCATCCGTTGTAGCGGATGCTTTAGTACTTCGAGTTTTTATATCATGTCCGATGGATGTCCCGGAATGATGGGGATATTCTTATATGCATCTTGTTAATGTCGGCTACCAGGTGTTCACCATATGAATGATTTTTATCTCTATATATGGGATGTATATTGAAATATGAAATCTTGTGGTCTATTATTATTACGATTTGATAAATATATAGGTTAAACCTATAACTCACCAACATTTTTTTGTTGACGTTTAAAGCATGTTTATTCTCAGGTGATTATTAAGAGCTTCCGCTGTTGCATGCTAATATATGGACAAGATTTGGAGTCAGCATGCTTGTATAATATTGTTTAAAACTGCATTCGAAATTTACTTTGTTGTAACATATTAATATTGTAAACCAATATGTATTGGTAGTGTGTAAGTGTGATATTTTTAGATTATCATTTCTGATAATCTAGGTGGTGTCCTTTTAACCTTGTCGAAAAAATAAAGGTTATGGTTTGTTTTAAAAACGAATGCAGTCTTTGAAAAACGTCTCATATAGAGGTCAAAACCTCGCAACGAAATCAATTAATATGGAACGTTTATAATCAATATGAACGGGATACTTCATTTATCTCTACCAATCTCTAATCCACTATACATGTTAAGCTCTCTTGCCCGTTTAGTTAACAAATTCAACCATTCCGCCGCTATTATGAAAAGATAAGGAAAAAGTGGGTCTCCTTGTCTTACTCACTTTTGAAACTTAAATTCGTTTGTTGGGGACCTGTTTATTGGGGACCCGTTTTCTCTGAAAATTTTCATCAACACTCATTGATTAGGTGTAGCTTCATCTACTCAATGAGACATAATCACAAACACCTAGTAAAAAAAAAAAGAATTAAACTAAAATAGTTTGAATACACCTACAAGTTTTTAACTGATATTACAAATACTATTCAACCAACAATAATGTATACTAAATCTCTTCTGGGATCTGCTAAATCAAATCAATCCATCTTCAATCACCTATTTAGAACATTATCAATCCAAAAATTTTATGACAGTTCTAAGTACGCAAAATCAAAACGCAAATCAGCAAATACTAACCTGGTAAATCGACTGTTGCTGCCACAACCCGTAATATAACGATTGCAAAGAAGGCGAGTGTAATCCATAAAGAGGCGATTGCAAAGAGGTGATTGCGAAGAGTCGATCGTAAATGCGTAGGAGATGATTTTAGAGAGGCGATCTTGTTTTGTAACATATCTTATTATAAAATTAGGGTTGGACACGGATACGTACGTTGCTGGATTAAAAAATATTAAAAGGGTAACTAAGGAAGATTAAAACAAACAAAAAAATGATTTATTACCTAATAGTGATATGAGATCAATATAGGCCCTTGGATTAAATGGTACTAGGTTATCAATTTTTGATCTAATGGTTTAAAAGGATATTTTAGAATTAATTATTACTTAATAAATACTCTCTTTTAATGTATAGTAAGATAATATAAGATATAGTAAGATAAGATCATATATTTTGTAGTGCATTTTATTCAATTTACAACAATAAGCTCTAGCTTCAGCTATTTTTCACCAAACACTTACTAATAAAATAAGCTCTAACTTTTAGCTTCAAAAATAAGCTCCAGCTTTCAAATTCAAAAATAAGCTTCAGCTATCAATTCCAGCCATAAACTCCAGTTCCAGCTATAAGTTCTAGCTTCAGTTCTAGCTATAAATTCTAACTCCACCTTTTTTTTTTCTTTTGGCAAAATACTGAAATATATAAATAAAAAATTTTCAGGAAGCTGTGAAAAATTTGAAAGTACATGGAATAGACCAAGTTGGACTTACAAATTCTCCTGTCCACTTGGTTCACTGAAAAGGAGCAAACATAAGCAATACACATCTTAACTTAAATCCGTAAACAAAAAATTACAAAAGCTGCAGCAACAATTCTACTTCTCTGCAGTACGCCAGTACCCTTGATTAAAGAAGCAACAAAACACACCCTATATATAATCACACTTTTATAAATGCTTGTTTCATCAATACTCGATCAGGCCGGTACCTGAAATTAATATCAAATAAATTAAAGGCATAATTACTCGATCAGGTACCTGTGAAGTACGACCTACATTTTTTTTTTTTTTTTTTTTTTTTTTTTTTAAGGCGAACTACATAGTCTGTTCGTGTAATCTTTTCATGATTCTAATTAACGCTTCTCTCTTTTTTTTTTATTTTAGAAAATGCTAAAGCTTCTAGATAAATGAACACGTGGATAAGCTTCTAGAGTGTTTCTTTTCTAATCACTCTTAAAAATTGACTTTTAAAATAATTGTCTACGTAACCCACACATACTCATCTTTTTTCTCTTTCGTAATTATTATTATATTATCCTATCATTTGAAAAATAAATAAAATCAGCTTGATTCTAAAGTGGCACGTTGAGCATGTTAACTAACTGTTAAGTGGGTCGGTCGATAGACGATAAATTATTTTAAATTTAATTATTCTCAATACGTGTCAAAATAAGTAGAAACACAGGTTTACTTTAACTTAGTTCTTATAGCTTCTAATTTTATACAGTAACATATTAAAATAATTAAATATATAACAATACGGGTTATATTATTAAAAACTTAATAAATAATAGTAATAATCTACTTTAATGTGTTATATCTCCTGTTTCTCAAGTCATCACTCATAAGTTGTACGGAGTAGCACTTAAAATGAATTTTAGCAGCGTTACTACTTCAGACCACCCTATAGTTAGTTACCCGCCCATTATCCGCTCATTACCCGTAACTAACCATAGGCACCACTTAGTTACCCGCGTTAGTTACCCGCTTTCACCATAGATTTACCGGAAGAGTTATAGGAATTGCGGGTCCCAGTGCTTTTTATTGTTGGACTTGATGCTTTATTGCTTGTACGTTGTATATTAAGAAGAGTATTGTTTTAGCCATGATAGGGAGTGTTTAGTTATGCGTTAGTTATAGGATATTTGTGTTGATGTGGCGCTGATATGGAAGGTTAAGAGGATGAATAGTTTAGTTACGATAGGGAGTGACCTCATAATTACTAACTGTTTAATGGACATAGACAATGCTAATCATAGATCTAGGTAATGATTAAGCATTAATTAATTTTTATTTAATTTTAAATGCGTGTAAATCAACTTCTATTTAATTTAAAACATCAAATAATAATTGTTGGTTTTAAGAAAGATTCTGTATTTATATTTATAAAGTAATAATATTCCATAAAATTTAAGAATGATATAAATTCTGTTAAATTAGTTTTCAAACTTTGGTTATTTTAAAATCATTGTGATTTAGTTATCTTGGTTATTTTAAAATCATTGTGATTTAGTGATAACTAGTTTTTTAACCCTCGTTTCGCGCCGGGATTCGGTTTCCAATGTATTTTATTACGTTTATTTTGTAAAATTATTTCGTGGCTAACGATGATGTCGTTGAAGCGCAACTCGAGTCGAATGAAAAGGTATAACCCGTCAAAAATTTAGATGTTATCTTAAATTAACAATATATGTGTATTTTCGCGTTTCGCTATGGATTTGTAATTAACTCGTTAGCTTATATTAACACTCCTTATGATTTAAGAATATAATATTTACTGAGTAATATCAAAAAAATTACTAAATAATTTTTTAGAAAATAATAAGACCCATATATATATATATATATATATATATATATATATATATATATATATATATATATATATATATATATATATATATATATATATATATATATATATATGTTGTTAATAGAAGAAATTAGTTACGAAGCCTGTGAGGAAAAAATCAACGTGTATGAAAGGTGGATTCAAATATTTAATGTTTTTTTAAAAAACATCCGTTTTGCGTATAGTTAGTGACATTGTGTTCGTAAAGTTATTTTGAGCTTAACGATGGTGTCGAAAAATTTAACTCGTTGCGGGCTAGAAGATATGACCCGTTGAATATTTTAGTGAATTTTATTTAAGATTTTTTATGAAAATGTTGATTTAACACTTTACCCCCTGTTTGGGAGGGTCGATTTTAATTTTCGAACAAAGTGGGGGTTTTTCTTTTAGAAAAAAAATGAAAGGACGAAAATGCCCTCGATACTATTCATAACTTTTGTCTAATAGATAATACTAGTTTTTCAACCCTCGCTTTGCGCCGGGTTCAGTTTCCAATGTATTTTATTATGTTTATTTTGCAAAATTATTTCGTGGCTAACGATGATGTCGTTGAAACGCAACTCGAATCGAACGAAGAGGTATAACCCGTCAAAGATTTAGATGTTATCTTAAATTAACAATATATGTGTATATTCACGTTTCGCTATGGAGTTGTTGACTTTTTAAAATTTAACGCAATTAACTCGTTAGCTTATATTAACACTCCGTATGATTTAAGAATAGAATATTTACTGAGTAATATCAAAAAAATTACTAAATAATTTTTTTAAAAAATAATAAGACCCATATGTATATGTTGTTAATAGATGAAAATAGGTACGGAGCCCGTGAGGAAAAAATCAACGTTTATGAAAGGTGGACTCAAATATTTAGCATTTTTTTAAAAAGAGTCCGTTTTGCGTATAGTTAGTGACATTGTGTTCATAAAAAATATTTTCGAGGCTAACGATGGTGTCAAAAAAAATTAACTCGTTGCGGGCGAGAAGATATGACCCGTTGAATATTTGGGTGGAGTTTAGTTAAGATTTTTTATGAAAATGTTGATTTGACACTTTACCACCCTGTTTGGGGGGTCGATTTTAAATTTTGAACGAAGTGTGGGGGGTTTTTTGGAAAGGGAAAAAAAAGTGAAAAGACGAAAACGCCTTGAATACTATTCACGAGTTTTGTCTAATAGGTAACAAGTTTTGTGGTTAGCCGCGCTTCGCTGCGGCTAAAGCGCGGTTAACCAATCATGAGTTTTTTTTTTCAACTGACGTGTTACATGATATATTCATTATATAAATAAAATTTCATGCGTACATAGTTCTATGTTCGTTGTTCATTGTTCATTGTTTCTACTACGTTATCGACGTTGTATAATAAGAGCGTATGGTTCTACCAAACATGTTATACATTGATATCTATTTAGTAGTTCGTTAACATTACTTATATTCTCATATCGAATTTCAAAGTGGCACAACCCAATTTACAATATCTCCCTGGAGAATATTTGGAAAAGAAAAAAATTAAGGAAAACAGTTGACCGAATAATTTTATACATATCTTACAAAGAAACGCTGAGTCAAAAGTTCCATAAAAAGATTGTAAAAAATTGAGAAAATGCAAAAAGAATTTAAAAAAGTTTTAAGAAAAGTATAAAAAATTTCTAAAAAAGGTTTAGGGAAAAAAAATTAGAGGGTTTAAATAGAAAATTTTTAATGTGGTAAGAGAGTGGATCATCTTAAAATTTTCAATGTAGATGAGTCTAACTTGCACAAAACTCACATAATATGATTTATTACTTAAAATTTGAAATTAGATTACCAAGTAAAATACTTTGATATTATAACATTATCACACCCCCAGTTAGAGCCTGGGTGAAATGTGACTTAATATCAAATAAACCAACATATTATAATATACGAGAACAATACTAAATGATAAAATAAACTTTATTGAGAGTACGCAGCGGAAAATGAAATGTCGTTACAATGATGGAAGTAACAATAATGTAAATGTTCAAATGCAAAAGTAACTAATGCGATATCTCTTGATCATAAGTCCAAGTAGCATCATATAAGCAGTAAGTAAGTAAGCTTGATCAATCAGCACATGAGACAAACATGCTAAAGTGTCAACCAAAAAGGTTGAGTGAAGTTCATAGGTTTAACAAATATGTTTGACCGTTGTTTTAGATCACAAGATTTAGTTTATAAAGTTGATCTCGCAGATCAAAAAGTTATGCCAATGCGTGATATTTAGACTAAACATTCAAGTTTGCCCCAAAGACAAGTTGTAGTTTATACTTGTAGGTTTAATTTCATTATTAAGTAATACAAAGACTTAGTCAAATGTATCGGGGACGTTACTCCCGATAGGCCTACTCCCAATAATTAAGCATGCATTCAACGAGCAATTAAAAATATCACTGTACGGACTTAGTCGGACATAGCCGGGTATAGCATAGTTTAGTAGTTTGGTACTTGTGTCTAAGTTGTGAAATATAAAAACAGCATGTGTCTCACCCCAATAAAAGTAAGTAAGTTTGCTAGCAATAAAGAGTGAGGCTATGAATTCACCTTAGTAAGTAGAGAGAGAGAGAGAGTTATTCCTCGGAATAGAAAGTTGGATGAGTGAGCAGAAAAGTCAACCTATTGACATTTAAGAATAGTAAGTGTTTTTTCCCAAGTTTAAGTAGCTGTTTAAGTATGATAGTGTTGTAAGTATAGTTCGTTTTACTAAGTTTCCTTTCCTAGTAAGTTTCTATTTTTAGAAAGTTTCCACTTTTAGTATATTTCTTATCTTAGTAAGTTTCTATAACTAAAAAGTTTCTACTTTAAGAGTGTTTTCCATTTTAGGATACTTGCCGTATTAGATAAGCTTCCAATCACCCCTTTCCCTTCGAATGGCCATTTCAGGTCTAGGGGCTTGAGCTATAGGATCCTTTAAATCGAAAATCCAAACCCTTCCGCCTAGAGTGTCGTAGAAACCATTTGATATCGCATATTTCATACGCGTTTTCTTTAGCGATATCGGGCACATTTTGGTCCTTTTGGATACGATTTGGTGTTATTTCAATAAGTGTTGTGTAGGTTTGAGTTCTAAGACCAAGGAGATGAAATTTGAAGTTATTTGATGGTTTTAGTGATTTTCTTTGGAAACAAGTGAAAGAGATTGGTTTGATTCGAGTTTGGTTCGAAAACGAGTGATTTATGAGTTTTATCGTCCGGATTCAGCAAAAAAGGTCTGGAGCGCCGCTCCAAAACATGGAGCGCCGCTCCAGTAGGCATAAATTACAGTTCGAGGGCTTTTAGAAATCAAGAGATGAGTTTCCAGTTATCTGGAGCGCCGCTCCATATTTGGAGCGCCGCTCCATGTTCTATCGGTTTCAGAATCCACCTATTTAAAGCCCGAATTTTTACCCTAACTTATCACTTTTGCATCCAGATGAATTCCAGCAGCTTTTTGACGAACCAAGGTGATTTTTGGGGAATCCCAAGGTCATTCTAACGCATCAATCATTCCGGAAACGCGTCTCGATCCGTTCATCATTCAAGAACACAATTTTCATTAGGTTTAATTCTTATCTTCATAATGAATACTCTTAATTGTTTATTTGTGATCTTGGTTTTAGCCATGGTTGGCTAAGCTTTTTAATGTTTGTCTAGATTGAATATTCGTATGTGTTTGGATGATACTTTATTGTTTTATTGATTAATGCATGATAATTATGAGTTTTGATTAAGAACCATTCTTGTGGGTGTTGATTATTGTTACTAGGTTGATTAGTGATCTTGTTTGAACAAAGGGAACCCTGTTTCAATTTAGTACACTAGTTTTCAATTGATTTGTCTTAACCAATTGGGTGCTTACTGGACCAAGGGGGTAAACCGGGTAACATATATTAAACAAAATAGGAGTGAATTGTGTGGAGCGAACGCGTAACCAATTGAATCTTAATCTTGTAATTAGTTAATTACTAAGTCACAAACGAAAGAGGTCTTTGGTGAAAGGGAACCCTAAGCCAATAAATCCAAGTTTGACGTGTTTGCTAAAAGAGAACTCTGGGTAAAACGAATTTGTAGTTGCATGTATTAATAAATTGAACTAGAGCTTAATAACAAATCATCCAACACTGCGAATAGGAGATCTAGGCGAACATTCTTTTATCCATTAAATTCAAATATCTTTACTTTTCGTTGAGTCAGCATTTATTTTTATAAATTTAAAAACACAAAAATATTGTCTTTTACTTTTAATCAATCTTTGATTTGGCTAATCGTTAAATAGCCACAAAACAAACTATCTCGTACTTTCAATTTTCATAGATTAACTTAGTTTATTTTATTAGTTGCAATCTTAATTCTCACGTTTAAACTGTCCTTGGAACGATTTCGAAATTATCAACTTTATACTATTACACGATCGGGTACACTGCCCGTTAGTGTGTAGTAATCTTTTAACCTACATTTTTCAAAGATAAATTATATACTAGATTTCACACATCACAATTCGTCAAGAAAGTTCGAAGATCTATACATCTCTAATACATATCCCAGAATATTTTTATGTGTTATAATATAAGTAGTAGGTTATAGGTGTTAGTAATAGTAATAGTGTATAGGTTAATTAATAGTATAAGTAGTATTAGAGTTTCATTAATTAGCGTTAGTTAATTAAAGTAGTATTTTAATGATTAGGGTTTAGGGTTTTGAGGATCTAAATAATATGAATGTTAAGATCATGCATGAATATGATTATGAATATAAACATGAATTGAAAGAAAGATTTAAAAGTTTTAAGATTTTGGATCATACCTTGTTAATGATGATGAAGATTAACAAGAAACAAGAAGAAAACTTGGTGATGAAGATCAAATAACCCAAATAATGAAGAACATGCTTGAAAATCTTGATGAACACGAAGAACAAGCTTGAAGATCCGAATACCACAAGAGAGGGAGAGGGAGAGATTGTTTTTTAGAGAGGATTTTGGTGTGATTTGTGAATGAGAAACTAGGAGTCTAGGGGTGTTTATATAGTGCAAGTATTAGAGTGTTAGTCAACATAAGGATATTCTAATTAATGATTTTATTTTATTTTATAATTTTTAGTCAACAATAGGTGGTACTAGTGTCGACTAACAGTTTATATATATATATATATATATATATATATATATATATATATATATATATATATATATATATATATATATATATATATATATATATATATATATATTATTTTATTTTTTTAGTCAACATAAGGATGTAATTGTTTAAGATTCTTTAGTCTCATTATTATTATTATTATTATTATTATTATTATTATTATTATTATTATTATTATTATTATTATTATTATTATTATTATTATTATTATTATTGTTATTATTATTATTATTATTATTATTTTTACATTTACTACATGATAAGTATTATTTTCTTTTTACTAATTCATGACTTGTATATATTTTTTTTATTTAGTTCCCAATTGTTTTATTATTTATATAAATGTCACTTTTTATTTATTACTTATAGGTTATTAGTTATAATATTACATAAATGCATAAATTTTAATTAGCAGTGAGTGTCGACTAACAGTTTATTATTTTCATCTTTTATTAACTTGTCAATTATTGCACAAAGTTAATTAATATGTTTTATAACTCTTAACACTTAACAATTGTTGATTAAAGTTTAATCATTAAGTTTTAATTATATTGTTTGGACATTTAATATTGGAATAATATAGAATGGAAAAATGAGGGTCGTTATAGTACCTCCCCGTTATTAGAAACTTCGTCCCGAAGTTTTAAGTAGATTTCTCGTTTGCATCAGCAGTTAAGAGGAGATGGGGATATTTCCGTATCATTTGGTCTTTGCGTTCCCAGGTATATTCGGGGCCTCTACGCGAATTCCAACGGACTTTAACGATAGGTATGTTGCTTTTACGCGTTTGTTTGACATCTCCTTCCATGATTTCTATAGGTTCTTCAACGAAGTGCATTTGATCATCAATGCAGATATCATCCAAAGGAATAACAAGTGTGTCATCAGCAAGACACCTTTTATGAAAGGACCGGTCCTAATCCACCCGGACGAAGTCTTCGACAGTTGGTCCCATTGCGATGATCGACTCCAAATAATATCTTTAATATGAGTTAATGCACAGCGGAAGACTTAATCCGTACCTGAGAATAACATGCTTTAAAACGTCAACATAAAGTTGGTGAGATATATAGGTTTGATGCTAGCAGCGTAATAACTATGGACCACAAGATTTCATATATTTAAACATAATACACTCGCAAGTGTATGTAAAAGTAGTTGAGCACTTGGTAACCATACTTAACATTTAAATCATCGCAGCATATTCTTAAATAATCGCTACACCGTACCAACTCTAGTATACAGAAACGAAGTACTGTGCAACCGTTGAAAACTGGTCGTCCAGTCCGGCTGGGGTTGTCAGGCCCGATAGATCTATCAACAGGATTCGCGTTTACATTCCTCATGTAAATATTAGCTACCAAGTATAAAGAAATATGCCATGGTACAACTCAACATAGAATTTATTTTTGATCACTTGTGTCCATAACGTAAATCATAAAATGCATGTATTCTCATCCCAAAATGTTTAGAGTTTAAAAAGGGACTATATACTCACCATACTGTATTTTGTAGTAAAAATACATATAACGTCATTTAATAAGTGTAGGGTTGACCTCGGATTCACGAACCTATATCATTTATATATGACAAATAATATTATAAACATATAATAGGAACCGTACAAATTATATATGTTTTTATTGATACACTTGTTATATTATAGGTTATTTTAATATATATAATTATAATTATATATTAATCGATATATTTTATATATAAAACTTAATTAATTAATATTATAAGGATAGTAATATTAATATTATTGTAATGTATTTTTTTATTAAAATATCTATTTGTAATGATACAGGTATTTGATAATAATAATGATATTAATAATAATAATAATAACAATGTTAATTTAATAATGAAAATTTTGATACAGATAACAACTTTAAAAAAAATAGTAGTTTCTAATAAAAGTGATAATTTACTCTTAAAAATAATATTAGTGTTAATAATAATAATAATAATAATAATAATAATAATAATAATAATAATAATAATAATAATAATAATGATAATGATAATAATAATAATGATGATGATAATTTTATTAATACTACTTATAATACTTGTAATAAGAATATTGATAATGATTTAAGAGTTCTGTTATATGATGTATTAAAATTTGTATTTATAATTGTAATCACCGTGGGGAGCTCCTGTTTTGTTTGTCAAGAAGAAAGATGGTACATTCAGGTTGTGTATCGACTACCGAGAGTTAAACAAACTTACCATCAAGAACCGCTACCCACTACCGAGAATCGACGACTTATTTGATCAACTACAAGGCTCGTCTATTTATTCAAAGATTGACTTACGTTCCGGGTATCATCAAATGCGGGTGAAAGAAGATGATATTCCAAAGACTGCTTTCAGAACACGTTACGGTCATTACGAGTTTATGGTCATGCCGTTTGGTTTAACTAATGCACCAGCTGTGTTCATGGACCTTATGAACCGAGTGTGTGGACCATACCTTGACAAGTTTGTCATTGTTTTCATTGATGACATACTTATTTACTCAAAGAATGACCAAGAACACGGTGAACATTTGAGAAAGGTGTTAGAAGTATTGAGGAAGGAAGAATTGTACGCTAAGTTTTCAAAGTGTGCATTTTGGTTGGAAGAAGTTCAATTCCTCGGTCACATAGTGAACAAAGAAGGTATTAAGGTGGATCCAGCAAAGATAGAAACTGTTGAAAAGTGGGAAACCCCGAAAACTCCGAAACACATACGCCAGTTTTTAGGACTAGCTGGTTACTACAGAAGGTTCATCCAAGACTTTTCCAGAATAGCAAAACCCTTGACTGCATTAACGCATAATGGGAAGAAATTTGAATGGAATGATGAACAAGAGAAAGCGTTTCAGTTATTGAAGAAAAAGCTAACTACGGCACCTATATTGTCATTGCCTGAAGGGAATGATGATTTTGTGATTTATTGTGATGCATCAAAGCAAGGTCTCGGTTGTGTATTAATGCAACGAACGAAGGTGATTGCTTATGCGTCTAGACAATTGAAGATTCACGAACAAAATTATACGACGCATGATTTGGAATTAGGCGCGGTTGTTTTTGCATTAAAGACTTGGAGACACTACTTATATGGGGTCAAAAGTATTATATATACCGACCACAAAAGTCTTCAACACATATTTAATCAGAAACAACTGAATATGAGGCAGCGTAGGTGGATTAAATTGTTGAATGATTACGACTTTGAGATTCGTTACCACCCGGGGAAGGCAAATGTGGTAGCCGATGCCTTGAGCAGGAAGGATAGAGAACCCATTCAAGTAAAATCTATGAATATAATGATTCATAATAACCTTACTACTCAAATAAAGGATGCGCAACAAGGAGTTTTAAAAGAGGGAAATTTAAAGGATGAAATACCCAAAGGATCGGAGAAGCATCTTAATATTCGGGAAGACGGAACCCGGTATAGGGCTGAAAGGATTTGGGTACCAAAATTTCGAGATATGAGAGAAATGGTACTTAGAGAAGCTCATAAAACCAGATACTCAATACATCCTGGAACGGGGAAGATGTACAAGGATCTCAAGAAACATTTTTGGTGGCCGGGTATGAAAGCCGATGTTGCTAAATATGTAGGAGAATGTTTGACGTGTTCTAAGATCAAAACTGAGCATCAGAAACCATCAGGTCTACTTCAACAACCCAAAATCCCGAAATGGAAATGGGAAAACATTACCATGGATTTCATCACTAAATTGCCAAGGACTGCAAGTGGTTTTGATACTATTTGGGTAATAGTTGATCGTCTCACCAAATTAGCACACTTCCTGCCAATAAGAGAAGATGACAAGATGGAGAAGTTAGCACGACTGTATTTGAAGGAAGTCATCTCCAGACATGGAATACCAATCTCTATTATCTCTGATAGGGATGGCAGATTTATTTCAAGATTCTGGCAGACATTACAGCAAGCATTAGGAACTCGTCTAGACATGAGTACTGCCTATCATCCACAAACTGATGGGCAGAGCGAAAGGACGATACAAACGCTTGAAGACATGCTACGAGCATGTGTTATTGATTTCGGAAACAGTTGGGATCGACATCTACCGTTAGCAGAATTTTCCTACAACAACAGCTACCATTCAAGCATTGAGATGGCGCCGTTTGAAGCACTTTATGGTAGAAAGTGCAGGTGTCCGATTTGTTGGAGTGAAGTGGGGGATAGACAGATTACGGGTCCGGAGATTATACAAGAAACTACCGAGAAGATCATCCAAATTTAACAACGGTTGAAAACCGCCCAAAGTCGACAAAAGAGCTACGCTGACATTAAAAGAAAAGATATAGAATTTGAAATTGGAGAGATGGTCATGCTTAAAGTTGCACCTTGGAAAGGCGTTGTTCGATTTGGTAAACGAGGGAAATTAAATCCAAGGTATATTGGACCATTCAAGATTATTGATCGTGTCGGACCAGTAGCTTACCGACTTGAGTTACCTCAACAACTCGCGGCTGTACATAACACTTTCCACGTCTCAAATTTGAAGAAATGTTTTGCTAAAGAAGATCTCACTATTCCGTTAGATGAAATCCAAATCAACGAAAAACTTCAATTCATTGAAGAACCTGTCGAAATAATGGATCGTGAGGTTAAAAAACTTAAGCAAAATAAGATACCAATTGTTAAGGTTCGATGGAATGCTCGTAGAGGACCCGAGTTCACCTGGGAGCGTGAAAATCAGATGAAGAAGAAATACCCGCATCTATTTCCAGAAGATTCGTCAACACCTTCAACAACTTAAAATTTCGGGACGAAATTTATTTAACGGGTAGGTACTGTAGTGACCCGAACTTTTCCATGTATATATATATTAATTGAGATTGATATTTACATGATTAAATGTTTCCAATATGTTAAGCAATCAAACTTGTTAAGACTTGATTAATTGAAATATGTTTCATATAGACAATTGACCACCCAAGTTGACCGGTGATTCACGAACGTTAAAACTTGTAAAAACTATATGATGACATATATATGGATATATTTATATAGTTAACATGATACTATGATAAGTAAACATATCATTAAGTATATTAACAATGAACTACATATGTAAAAACAAGACTACTAACTTAATGTTTTTTAAACGAGACATATATGTAACGATTATCGTTGTAAAGACATTTAATGTATATATATCATATTAAGAGATATTCATACATGATAATATCATGATAATATAATAATTTAAAATCTCATTTGATATTATAAACATTGGGTTAACAACATTTAACAAGATCGTTAACCTAAAGGTTTCAAAACAACACTTACATGTAACGACTAACGATGACTTAACGACTCAGTTAAAATGTATATACATGTAGTGTTTTAATATGTATTTATACACTTTTGAAATACTTCAATACACTTATCAAAATACTTCTACTTAACAAAAATGCTTACAATTACATCCTCGTTCAGTTTCATCAACAATTCTACTCGTATGCACCCGTATTCGTACTCGTACAGTACACAGCTTTTAGATGTATGTACTATTGGTATATACACTCCAATGATCAGCTCTTAGCAGCCCATGTGAGTCACCTAACACATGTGGGAACCATCATTTGGAAACTAGCATGAAATATCTCATAAAATAACAAAAATATGAGTAATCATTCATGACTTATTTACATGAAAACAAAATTACATATCCTTTATATCTAATCCATACACCAACGACCAAAAACATCTACAAACAGTTTCATTCTTCAATTTTCTTCATCTAATTGATCTCTCTCAAGTTCTATCTTCAAGTTCTAAGTGTTCTTCATATATTCTACAAATTCTAGTTACATAAAATCAAGAATACTTTCAAGTTTGCTAGCTCACTTCCAATCTTGTAAGGTGATCATCCAACCTCAAGAAATCTTTTTTTATTACAGTAGGTTATCATCCTAATACAAGGTAATAATCATATTCAAACTTTGGTTCAATTTCTATAACTATAACAATCTTATTTCAAGTGATGATCTTACTTGAACTTGTTTTTGTGTCATGATTCTGCTTCAAGAACTTCGAGCCATCCAAGGATCCGTTGAAGCTAGATCCATTTTTCTCTTTTCCAGTAGGTTTATCTAAGGAACTTAAGGTAGTAATGATGTTCATAACATCATTCGATTCATACATATAAAGCTATCTTATTCGAAGGTTTAAACTTGTAATCACTAGAACATAGTTTAGTTAATTCTAAACTTGTTCGCAAACAAAAGTTAATCCTTCTAACTTGAATTTTAAAATCAACTAAACACATGTTCTATATCTATATGATATGCTAACTTAATGATTTAAAACCTGGAAACACGAAAAACACCGTAAAACCGAATTTACGCCGTCGTAGTAACACCGCGGGCTGTTTTGGGTTAGTTAATTAAAAACTACGATAAACTTTGATTTAAAAGTTGTTATTCTGAGAAAATGATTTTTATTATGAACATGAAACTATATCCAAAAATTATGGTTAAACTCAAAGTGGAAGTATGTTTTCTAAAATGGTCATCTAGACGTCGTTCTTTCGACTGAAATGACTACCTTTACAAAAATGACTTGTAACTTATTTTTACGAATATAAACCTATACTTTTTCTGTTTAGATTCGTAAAATAGAGTTCAATATGAAACCATAGCAATTTGATTCACTCAAAACGGATTTAAAATGAAGAAGTTATGGGTAAAAGAAGATTGGATAATTTTTCTCATTTTAGCTACGTAAAAATTGGTAACAAATCTATTCCAACCATAACTTAATCAACTTGTATTGTATATTATGTAATCTTGAGATACCATAGACACGTATACAATGTTTCGACCTATCATGTCGACACATCTATATATATTTCGGAACAACCATAGACACTCTATATGTGAATGTTGGAGTTAGCTATACAGGGTTGAGGTTGATTCCAAAATATATATAGTTTGAGTTGTGATCAATACTGAGATACGTATACACTGGGTCGTGGATTGATTCAAGATAATATTTATCGATTTATTTCTGTACATCTAACTGTGGACAACTAGTTGTAGGTTACTAACGAGGACAGCTGACTTAATAAACTTAAAACATCAAAATATATTAAAAGTGTTGTAAATATATTTTAAACATACTTTGATATATATGTATATATTGTTATAGGTTCGTGAATCAACCAGTGGCCAAGTCTTACTTCCCGACGAAGTAAAAATCTGTGAAAGTGAGTTATAGTCCCACTTTTAAAATCTAATATTTTTGGGATGAGAATACATGCAGGTTTTATAAATGATTTACAAAATAGACACAAGTACGTGAAACTATATTCTATGGTTGAATTATCGAAATCGAATATGCCCCTTTTTATTAAGTCTGGTAATCTAAGAATTAGGGAACAGACACCCTAATTGATGCGAATCCTAAAGATAGATCTATTGGGCCTAACAAATCCCATCCAAAGTACGAGATGCTTTAGTACTTCGAAATTTATATCATATCCGAAGGGTGTCCCGGAATGATGGGGGATATTCTTAAATATGCATCTTGTTAATGTCGGTTACCAGGTGTTCACCATATGAATGATTTTTATCTTTATGTATGGGATGTGTATTGAAATATGAAATCTTGTGGTCTATTGTTACGATTTGATATATATAGGTTAAACCTATAACTCACCAACATTTTTGTTGACGTTTTAAGCATGTTTATTCTCAGGTGATTATTAAGAGCTTCCGCTGTCGCATACTTAAATAAGGACGAGATTTGGAGTCCATGCTTGTATGATATTGTGTAAAAACTGCATTCAAGAAACTTATTTTGTTGTAACATATTTGTATTGTAAACCATTATGTAATGGTCGTGTGTAAACAGGATATTTTAGATTATCATTATTTGATAATCTACGTAAAGCTTTTTAAACCTTTATTGATGAAATAAAGGTTATGGTTTGTTTTAAAATGAATGCAGTCTTTGAAAAACGTCTCATATAGAGGTCAAAACCTCGCAACGAAATCAATTAATATGGAACGTTTTTAATCAATAAGAACGGGACATTTCATAATATCAATCTCTCTATCTATATACGTAGTATATATTTATATTTATATTTTAATTTTAATTTTAATTTTAATTCTAATAATAAGGGTATGTTAGCGAATGTTGTAAGGGTGTAAGTCGAAATTCTGTCCGTGTAACGCTACGCTATTTTTAATCATTGTAAGTTATGTTCAACCTTTTTAATTTAATGTCTCGTAGCTAAGTTATTATTATGCTTATTTAATCCGAAGTAATCATGATGTTGGGCTAAAAATATTAAAATTGGGTAATTGGGCTTTGTACCATAATTGGGGTTTGGACAAAAGAACGACACTTGTGGAAATTAGACTATGGGCTATTAATGGGCTTTATATTTGTTTAACTAAATGATAGTTTGTTAATGTTAATATAAAGATTTACAATTGGACGTCCCTATAAATAACCATATACACTCGATCGGACACGATGGGCGGGGTATTTATATGTACGAATAATCGTTCATTTAACCGGACACGAGAATGGATTAATAGCCACTAGAATTATTAAAACAGGGGTGAAATTATGTACAAGGACACTTGGCATAATTGATAACAAAGTATTAAAACCTTGGGTTACACTCAGTCGACATCCTAGTGTAATTATTAAACAAAGTATTAAAATCTTGTTACAGTTTAAGTCCCCAATTAGTTGGAATATTTAAACTTCGGGTATAAGGATAATTTGACGAGGACACTCGCACTTTATATTTATGACTGATGGGCTGTTATGGACAAAAACCAGACGGACATATTAAATAATCCAGGACAAAGGACAATTAACCCATGGGCATAAAACTAAAATCAACACGTCAAACATCATGATTACGGAAAGTTTAAATAAGCATAATTCTTTTATTTCATATTTAATTTCCTTTATTTTATATTTAATTGCACTTCTAATTATTGCACTTTTATTTATTGTTATTATATTTAATTGCAATTTTAATTATCGTACTTTTTAGTTATTGCAAGTTTATTTTATCGCACTTTTATTTATCGCAATTTCATTATCGTTATTTAGTTTACGCTTTAAATTAAGTCTTTTATTTATTTAATATTTTACATTTTGTTTTAACTGCTACTAAAGTTTTAAAATCGACAAACCGGTCATTAAACGGTAAAAACCGCCCTTTAAAATAATAATATTACTTATATATATATTCGTATTTTTATAAATTAAACTAATATAGCGTTAAGCTTTGATTAAAAGATTTTCCCTGTGGAACGAACCGGACTTACTAAAAACTACACTACTGTACGATTAGGTACACTGTCTATAAGTGTTGTAGCAAGGTTTAAGTATATCCATTCTATAAATAAATAAATATCTTATGTAAAATTGTATCGTATTTAATAGTATTTTCTGCTAAAATTTAATAGTATTTTATACCCCTTAGCTTTAACCATCAAGTATTTTTGGCGCCGCTACCGTGGAACGATCTAGCTTAAAAGCCGGAAGCGCAACGCTAATATAAAAAAAAAAATTACGCTTTTGTAAAAATACGTTTTAATATATTCAAAAATATAAAAAGAAAACAAAAATATAAATATTTTTAAGAGTTTGTTAAATATTTAAGTTCTATAAAAGTTTATTTATCTTTATTTTATAAAAATATAATTTTTATTTAATTTATATAAATATATTACATAAATATATAAAACATAAAATTCAACACAGCAAAAAAAAAAAAAACACTCGAGTCCGGTACTGTAGCAGCCCACTCTGTGGCCCGAAATCCTAGCCCGTGCGATCGCATGGCTGGATAACTTATGACTCATGCGATCACATGAGCCCGTCTGACACGCCACAGTTGACTGAGTACTGCATTAATTACGGTTTATAATTATTATTATTATATTTAAACCCTAATTAGGTTAGATTAGTTAAATATTTAATTTAGTTATTTATTTAATTTGTATTTTTAAGTTTAATTAGTTTTATAAAATATAAAATTAATAGTTTTATAAAATAAATAATATAAAAATAATATTTTTATAAAAATTGTACTTTTTACAACTTTTAGTATATTTTTATATTTTATCCCTTTTTAATTGTTTTAGCGTAACTTTTGTAATTTTTGCTCGTATTTATTTTTAATTCATAGTTTTTGCCATAGTTATTTTTATTTCTAGATTTTTAGGCTTTACCGTAAAATCTCTTAAGTGCTTTTTCTTTAGACTAAGATTTAAGTGCTTTAGAATTCTGCGACGTTTTTTTTAAGTTTTAATACCTTTTTGAGATATTGCCATTTGGGATATAGTTTTTCCTGTAAGCTTTAATATTTTTAGACACCTTTTACCTATGTATCAATTATTATTCCAATTAGTAATCTCAATTTGCGATTATAATTTTAAGTTAGTGATAGTAATAAGGTTGGGTTAGTCGAGTTTTTTTTTAAGTTTTATAGTCATTTTTTTTTCTTTCTTATTTTTCGACGCCTTTTATTTTTTGATCTTTTCTTTTTCGACCTTTTTCGACGCGCTCTTTTTCTTTCTTATTTCTTGTCATTCTAGTTTTTAGGACTTAGAATTTTTTCTACTTCTTATCTATGCTTCTTAAAATTATGAAAAATTATTTTAAGTGGTTAAATTGATAGACATCAAAATTTTCTGGTTCGTAGTAATAGTTGGATTTGTACGTGGACCGGGTTATTGGAGCCAAACAGTCCTCAATTATATTGAGACCAAATGAATCCTGCCCCTCTGCTGCATCTTTTGGCTATTCGAAACGTGGGCAACATCAGAAAAGTCTATTAATTGGATAACTTATATAATTTTTTCTTTCCTTTTAAAAACTAATAGGATATTCAGTGAATGCACCGAGCAAGACGTTCACCACCTTTTGTACGTTCACCACCTGTAACTAGATCAAGACATCTAGCAAATATTATCGCCGTTGATTTTCCTTTAGAATTATCATCCAGTCGACCAAGTACTCCAATTCAAATTTCCGATAATCTATTTTTTGAACCCGACCTCACAATTGAGAATCCGGATAATATTCAGGGACAATTCATAGATCCTGAACCATTAAATTTTCCTCCGGAACCACCAATCATTCAAACAGAGATTGTTGAGGAACGAACTATTAAATCAGAATCCTCTAGTGATTCGGATTCAACAAATTCAATCATGGAAAATCTGGAACCTTTAAGTATGGAAGACCGAATGAGAGCTAAACTCACTGGCCAAGGTCACGCAATTACTCATCCAGACATTAATGCGCCAGATTATGAAATTAAAGGACAAATTCTACATATGGTGACTAATCAATGCCAATTTAGTGGTGCGCCGAAGGAAGATCCAAATGAACATCTTCGTACCTTTAATAGGATCTGCACACTATTTAAAATAAGAGAAGTTGAGGATGAACAGATATATCTCATGTTATTTCCCTGGACTTTAAAGGGAGAAGCCAAAGATTGGTTGGAATCGTTACCTGAAGGGGCGATCGATACATGGGACGTTTTAGTTGAAAAATTTCTTAAACAATTCTTTCCGACATCTAAAGCCGTAAGACTTCAAGGAGAAATTGTTACGTTCACACAGAAGCCAAATGAAACTCTATATGAGGCGTGGACGACAAGATTTGAAAAGTTATTAAGAGGATGTCCGCAACATGGTTTAGATACCTGTCAAATAGTACAAATATTCTACCAAGGATGCGACATCACTACAAGGAAAGACATAGTTATTGCAGCTGGTGGTTCCATTATGAAGAAAACCGAAACTGATGCTTACAAAATTATTGATAACACTGCTTCCCACTCACATGAGTGGCACCAAGAAAAAGATATCATTAGATCATCTAAAGCAGCTAGAGCCGATTCTAGCCATGACTTAGATTCCATTTCTGCAAAGATAGATGATGTCGAGAGACGAATGGAAAAGATGACTAAAGATATCCACTCAATACGAATTAGTTGTGAGCAGTGTGGAGGACCACATTTGACAAAAGATTGTCTTAGTATTGAATTAACAATGGAACAAAGAGAGTGATGTTATGCGAGGTGTATACAAAATAGTTTATATTTTACTAGGAAAAACTATTAAATATGATACAATTTTACACAAGATATTTATTTATTTATAGAATGGATATACTTAAACCTTGCTACAACACTTATAGGCAGTGTACCTAATCGTACAGTAGTGTAGTTTTTAGTAAGTCCGGTTCGTTCCACAGGGAAATCTTTAAACAAAGTTCAACGCTATATTAGTTTACTTTTATAAAAATACAAACATATATATAAGTAATATTATTATTATAAAGGGGGGTTTTTACCGTTTAATGACCGGTTTGTCGATTTTAAGATTTTAGTCGCAGTTAAAACCTAATGTAAAATATAAAATAAATACAAGACTTAAATTAAAGCGTAAAGTAAATAATGATAATGAAATTGCGAATAATAAAAATGCGATAAAATAAAATTGCGATAATTAAAAAGTACGATAATTAAAAGTGCGATTAAATAACAATAAATAAAAGTGCGATAATTAGAAGTGCAATTAAATATAAAATAAAGGAAATTAAATATGAAATAAAAGAATTATGCTTATTTAAACTTCCGTAATCATGATATTTGACGTGTTGATTTTAGTTTTATGTCCATGGGTTAATTATCCTTTGTCCTGGATTATTTAATATGTCCGTTTGGTTTTTGTCCATAACAGTCCATCAGTCATAAATATAAAGTGCGAGTGTCCTCATCAAATTATTCTTATACCCGAAGTTAAATATTCCAACTAATTGGGGATTCGAATTGTAACAAGGTTTTAATACTTTGTTTAATGAATACACCAGGTTATCGACTGCGTGTAAACCAAGGTTTTACTACTTTGTTAACAATTACACCAATTACCCTTGAATGTAATTTCACCCCTGTTTTAATTATTCTAGTGGCTATTAATCCATTCCCGTGTCCGGTTAAATGAACGATTATTCGTACATATAAATACCCCGCCCATCGTGTCCGATTGAGTGTATATGGTAATTTATAGGGACGCCCAATTGTAAATCTTTATATTAACATTAGCAAACTTTCATTTAGTTAAACAAATATAAAGCCCATTAATAGCCCATAGTCTAATTTCCACAAGTGTCGTTCTTTTGTCCAAACCCCAATTATGGTACAAAGCCCAATTACCCAATTTTAGTAATTAGCCCAACATCATGATTACTTCGTTTTAAATAAGCATAATAATAACTTAGCTACGAGACATTAATATAAAAAGGTTGAACATAACTTACAATGATTAAAAATAGCGTAGCGTTACACGGACAGAATTTCGGCTTACACCCTTACAACATTCGCTAACATACCCTTATTATTAGAATTATAATTAAAATTAAAATTAAAATATAAATTATATATATATATATTTTACGTATATATGAGAGAAGAGAGAAATAGAATATGAAATTTTGATCAGAATTCGGTTTGCTTTATAGGGATTTTTGATTTTTGGGGCTCCGCGACTCGCGGTGAATTTTGCCTTCAAACTCCGCGAGTCGCGGAGTTTGAAATTCCAGCTCACATCTTGGAGTCTTTCTCTGCCGACAGTTTTTATTATATATATATAATATATATATAATTAATATAATTAATTATATATTATATTATATTTATATACATAGTTAACTTGTAATTTTTAGTCCGTTGCGTCGAGCGTTAAGAGTTGACTCTGGTCCCGGTTCCGGATTTTCGAACGTCCTTGCGTACAATTTTATATTTTGTACTTTGCATTTTGAATCTTGTACTCTTGTAATTTCGAGACGTTTCTTATCAATAATTGGAACCTTTTTGATTGTCTTTTGTACTTTTGAGCTTTTTGGTCGTTTGCGTCTTCAATTCGTCGAATCTGTCTTTTGTCTTCACCTTTTATTATTTAAACGAATATCACTTGTAAATAGAACAATTGCAACTAAAAGCTTGTCTTTCTTGAGGAATAATGCTATGAAATATATGTTCGTTTTTAGCATTATCAAATATTCCCACACTTGAGCGTTGCTTGTCCTCAAGCAATATTGTCTTGAAATACTAGAATCACTTCTTTATTTTTCACACTTTGTACATCAGTGATTTCTATACGGCGGTATAAACAATGGTAGTAACGATATGGTTTACAGTCCCACATGACTATAAAAATTTAGATCCATTAAGGAAATTGGATCTTTATGAAAACATTTGATCTTTTGAAAATTAAATCTAGTTTTTACCCTAGATAAGTTTTCCGGAATAACCCTTTACCGGTGTTTGCAAAATATTTTTGTGGGTTTGGTGGGTTTCAGATTTGAAAATTTTAGCTCAAAACTTGCGGTTTTGTGTCACCCACTTGCTAACCTTGTATTTTGGAAAGCAACACGTCCAGTTTACTTGTTCCGTATATTACCTTTCGGCAAACTACCGTCCGGTTGTAAAGGAAAGCGTTTAAACAAGCAACTGTTAAGGCAATGTCCTCTGACATGCTTTTAATTATGGTCTATAACGTGTCGGACGCAATTACTATCCTTGGTAGGAGCAATAGTAAAGCTCACCCTTATAATTTTTCGGTCTGGCACAAGGTCCTGTCTTTGACCACTATGCAACCACCGTTCTTACGGTTGACACCCGATTTAGTTCAGGTGACCTAATGAATTCCAGGTGAATTCCTAGGATTTTACGTTCAATGGTAATGAACGCATTGAAAATAGGGTTTTCAGAAAACAAATCGGTTTGTAATTTTGATCAAAATATTTTCTCGTTCAAGCTCGAGTTTAGATATCATTGAATTCCATGAGTTTGTAATTCTCAATCTTTAAGGTCAATCTCTAGGATTGAGTAATATCAGTCTTAAAAGCTGATTTTTAATCTTTAAGGAGATTATCCTTTCTGGGGATCTGATTCATTAGTCTTATCCAGCTAATTTGCATGGTGCCCCCCCATTGTACGAGATAAATCCTTCTCATGGTTAGGATAAATCTGACCACTTGGCGACCCTGTTTAATGCTGAGGTCCGTGGATTTCCTGCTGATTTTAGTGATGACTTTTCTAGATTTTTCGTCAACCTACAGCTGGTCTGGACGACAACTTCATGACCTAAATCAAGAAGCGCGTGTCTTTTTCGAAAGACTTTACTTCCTTTTAATGATGGAATTGATTCATCGTGTAGATCCATCTTTTCTTTTCTTTCATCGGGTAAAACAGTTTAGTTTAGTCCAAAGCAAAAGTATTTTCAGTTATTTGTTACAGATATATGTGACATATGTTTAAGATAACTTGGTAAATTTTCCCACACTTGGCTTTTATTTTCCTTTTTATCGTCCTCTATTCCATTTTAAATGAATTTTAACATTTTGGTTTGTTTCTCAATTTATGTCCTTTCCGAGGTAACAATAATTTCGGTGTTAAAACCTAGTTTTATCGTTCATAAATATGTATAAACATGATTTTGAGTTCATTTAATTGAAAATTTTGAAAAAATTTTACTAGAATTGGGTAGTCAGTATATAAGACTAGGGCTGTTCTTTTTTATCAGAGAGCACTAGATTCTAATACAACTACTGCTTTACTAGTATTTTTAATGGTAACCAAGTGTTTAAGATAAAAATTTTAAAATCCGAAAGAATTTAACCCCTTCCCACACTTAAGATCTTGCAATGCCCTCATTTGCAAGAAATCAGTAACAATTTAAATTATTGAGGGTGATTTGTGTGAAAATGATTAAATTTTTACCAAAGTTTCCAAATATATTGGCGTTTGTTTGCTGAATGATAAATGGTGCACATCATTTGTTCATTCCGTCTTGTTGTTATTTCACATATATTTTGCATCTTGTCGTCAAAATTAGTTGCTTTTGCTGAACTTAATGTCAGTCTTTGAAAATGCGTTGTTTTACCCTGTTGTGTACATAAGATAAACTGCAAACATATATACATATTTTTGAAGTTTGGTATATTACCCCACATTCAAAAATTATTAAAATCTAAGAATAAAAGTTAGACAATTATAAAAATGATTACAATATTAACAAAAATATTAAATGTATCAATAATTACAAATTACAAAATAAAAAAAATAAAAAGTAAACTAAGGATGATATTGGTACCAATAGGGGTTCCAGGCATAACCATAAGTGCTATAGAATGCTTCGGCAGGGTCATACGTAGGATACGGTGGCTGCATCTCTATAGACCAAGGAGGGAAGATGGGTTTCGGTGTAGGAATATAGTTTCTACCTATATGTTGGCAATGAGCTATGATTTGGTTCTGATGAACTTGCCAATCTTCAAATGCTCTCTGTCTAGCATTTTCGTATTCCTGAGAAGCTATAAACCTATGCATTTCTTGCATCTCATTCCCCCCTCCTACATTACCTTGTTGCTGGTTTCTCTCCACCTGTGGATGTCTACCATGGTATCGTACTGCGGCGTTATTTCGCCTCTTCAAAACTTTCGCACCATGGTATACATTTAAACCTATAGTATCGCGGGGTTCCGGCTCTTCTAGTAATAATCCCCCCCGACTTATATCCACACCGAGATATTCACCAATCAAAGTAATAAAAATACCACCTCCTATTATGCTATGTGGTCGCATCCCCCGAACCATAGCTGATAAATAATAACCCACACAATATGGTATACTTACAACGCTTTGTGGGTCTCGAATACACATATGGTAAAACAAATCTTGTTCATTTACTTTTTCCTTGTTTTTACCCCTTTGTGTAATCGAATTAGCTAAAAACCTATGTATCACTCTTAACTCGGCTCTATCTATATCCAAATAAGAGTAATTTCCCCCTTTGAAACGGTGATGGCTTGTCATTTGACTCCACACACCGTGTGTATCAAAATTCTCATCTATCTTTCTACCGTTTAGTATCAATCCTCTACAATCGGCAGACGCTAACTCCTCAGGCGTATATATACGTAAAGCCTGAGCCATGTCCAGTAAAGACATGTGGCGCATCGAACCGCCTAACAAAAATCTAATAAAAGAACGATCGGTTAAACTAGCTACCCGATCATTCAACTCTATACTACATAACAATTCTTCACACCATACTTTATATACAGGTCTACGTATGGTGAATAAACATATCCAGTCATAAAAAGAAGAATTACCATACCTCTGTACAAGTAATTCCCTAATTGGCCCGGCCAATTCTACAGCTTCTAAGGGTCCCCATTCTATGACCCTCGGTACCTCAACAACCTTAGAATGAAGAGTATGCAAACCCCATTGATATTTTGGATAATCTATCCAAAGTCTGTCAAATCTCAGGTTCGGGTGCAACTCTTCCAAGTGCATATCGAAAAAGGTCATGACTGGATGAGGTACATCCTGCTTGTAGTAGTTATCCACCTCCTGTTGTTCCAAATTCTCAGCAGGAGCATTGCGGGCTTGGGATGATGATTCACCCCTTTCATTCTGCAAGACACATCAAACACAATTTTTTGTGCATCCAAATATGCATTAGTGTCAGCAAAATCATCAATCAAAATAATTACAATGACATTATCAATTTATATCAAATTTAAGCTCATTTTCACATTTTTATCAAATCTACACTTTTTCAAATAAGCATATACGAAAATGTTCGCCAAGTTCATAAGCATTCAACTTAAATAACATGTCAAAATAATCATTACTAGCAATTAAACAAGTCTCAAATGGCATTATCTTTCAAAAATCAAGTTCATGAATTTTAGACTTGAAAAAGTCCACTTTAATTCTCAAAATCATGTTTAGGCTCAAAGTTTGGATCATTTAACTACCTAAACATGTTACACTACTTAATTTAGCAACAATTCATGACAAAAATCGGCCATTATTCAAGTAAAATTTTGGTAGCTCATTTAACTACCCAAATTTGCTCAAGAACACAAACCCTAGATTATTCAAAATTTAAAGTTTAAGGCTTCTAATCATGTTAAACAGCATCAATCTAGGTTATACAAGCATAATACATAAACAATTTAAGCCTAATTACACTAAAAAGCATCAAAATCAAATTGGGGAAAAAATAGCTCAATAACACTTAATTTCGAATTAAATGGTGTTTAGGTGTAGAAATTTACCGTTTTTCTTGAGTAATTCTTAGATAGCATCCTTCTCAACATGATTTTAGCAAAAGATTTGGTGATTAACGGTTAAAAATTGTGATTTTGGGGGGTTTTTTTCGTGTTTTTCGGGTGCAGTTTTTCGAGCTGTATTTTTGGGTTGAGGAGTATGAAACTGATCAGTTTGCAGCTCTTATTTTTTTTCTGTAATCCGGCTCCTCCGCGAGTCGCGGGGATTAACCCTCCAAACTCCGCGACTCACGGAGTTTGGTATTTTTTTTTTTTTTTTTTATAATCATTAACTTATTAAAACAATTAAGTAATTAATTTTAAAATTTTGTTTCCCTTTTTATTTAGGACGAGGTCGTTTCGGATCGATGTCCTAGTCCGTCCTTCGACAAAATTTTAAAATTTGTCATTTTTAAGCAATTGCTTTAAAAGCTTAGATTTTTTTGGATTTTTTAATTTTTTTGGCATACTTTAATTCAATAAGATTAAAAATAATGATAATAAAAGTTCTCGTCCCTCCCTCGGGTAAAGCAATTTCGGTTCAAAGACCTAGTCTTCAACTTACGACGAATTTTAAAAATCATATTCTTAACTTAATGAGATAAAGTAAATTTTTGTTTTTAAATTCACACAACTTAAATATAAAATTCAAAATTAATATTAAAAATTCACACCAAACTTAAAATTTGAAATGCATAAAATTAAAAATTAATATTTTAAAAATTAAAAATTCACACCAAACTTAATTTAAAAATTTATAAATTCATATCAAACTTATATTAATTTTTCAAATATTTACAATTTTAAATATATTGGTTTTACAAAGTTTACAATATTAATTTAAGATTTAAATATTAATTTTTAAAATATGGTAAAAATAAAATTAAAAATCTTTTTGTCTTTTTATCCCACTTTAATCAATCAAATATTATCAAAAATATGCGCCCCTCTTTTCGGTAAAGTAATTTCGGTTCCAAGACCTAATTTAACTCATGACGAATTTTTGAAATATTTTGGGTTGATTGATTAAAGATATTTATACCTTAAGAATAAACGTTAAATTTCGCAGTGATGTAATAAATTTTTGAATGATATCAATAATTTCGGTCGCCAAACCTAATTTTATTTAATACCAATTTAATACTTTTTAGCGAACAAATTAGCGTTTATTATCAAAAGGTTAAAAATAAAAATAAAAACTAAAAACTGTACAGACATACCTGTGAAATAGATTTCTTAGTTATATGATCTATCCCATTCATAAGATAGTCGGTTTAATTGATTTTCCATGGCTACATAGGCGTAACCTCGAGCATTCAGTGTCTTTTCTTCTAAACATATGAACGGTCCGTCTCTGCATAAAGTAACAAATTCGGTATTTGAATAGGTTTGATTATTTGAACATTTACCTCCATGTGACCATTTTCCGCATTTGTGACATCTTTCTAGGTGTCGTGCTCTTCTTTTCGCTGCGGATTTTGATTTTCCTTTACCAAATTGTAACTTATTATCTTCGCATCTGGATTCTTTTCTAACTCCGTCCATTCTTTCTCTGATTACTGATACTATTTCACTCGGTAGTATGTCATTATTTCTTTTAGTGATCAAAGCGTGTAGCATTAGACCATGGTTTAGTTCACAGGCAGTCTTCATTTTGTAAAAACCTAAAAAAAATAAAAATTCAGAATGGGGGGAGAAGACTAGTTCTTTAGGGTCTGCTAGGGAAAGACCATTCGGGTTCCATTTTCGAGAACTACACGAAAACAGACAATCTAACTCTAACAGAAATACATATTATCCTTTAAAGACTTGATTCTCCCCACACTTAGTTAGCTGTGGTGTCGAAATTGTGATTAACTTCGTTGTCGACTTCCATCGGACCATGTATGTAATGTTTAACTCTGTGACCATTAACTTTAAATTCAATCCCATTTGAATTTATCAATTCTATCGTTCCGTATGGGAAAACTCTTTTGACTATGAATGGTCCAGACCATCTTGATTTCAATTTTCCAGGAAATAGCTTGAATCGTGAATTGAAAAGAAGAACTCTGTCTCCTTCTTTAAATTCTTTTGAACTTCTGATTCTTTTATCATGCCATTTCTTCGTTCTTTCTTTATAGATTAACGAATTTTCGTATGCTTCATGTCTTAATTCTTCTAATTCGTTTAGTTGACTTAATCGTAGACGTCCGGCTTCATGTAAATCAAGATTACATGTCTTCAAAGCCCAAAATGCTTTGTGTTCAATTTCTACTGGAAGATGACATGCTTTTCCATAAACAAGTCTAAAAGGTGTGGTTCCAATTGGAGTTTTGTAGGCTGTTCTAAAAGCCCAGAGTGCATCCTCCAATTTAATGGACCATTCCTTCAAATTTGATCCTACGGTTTTCTCTAGAATACGTTTTAAAGCTCGGTTGGTATTTTCAACTTGTCCACTTGTTTGTGGATGATATGCGGTGGAGATTTTATGAGTTACTCCATATCTTTTAAGAACTTTCTCAAGTTGATTATTACAAAAATGAGTTCCCCAATCACTTATTAAAGCTTTCGGTGTTCCAAACCTTGCAAAAAGACGTTTTAAAAAGTTGACTACAACTCGTGCATCGTTAGTTGGGAGAGCTTGTGCTTCCGCCCATTTAGATACATAATCAATGGCTACGAGTATATATAAATTATTATGAGATTTTGGAAATGGACCCATAAAGTCAATACCCCAAATGTCAAATACTTCACATACTTGGATGACATTTTGTGGCATTTCATCACGTTGACTTATTTTTCCGGCCCTTTGACATGCATCACAGGATTTGCAAAGAAGGTGTGCGTCTTTGTAAATTGTAGGCCAATAGAATCCAGCTTCATAAACTTTTCTTGCTGTTAGTTGAGGCCCATAATGCCCTCCTGTTGGTCCTGTGTGACAATGGTTTAAAATTTTACTAGCTTCATCTCCAAATACACATTGGCGTATTATTCCATCGGGACAACTTTTAAACAGATGTGGGTCTTCCCAGAAATAGTGTTTTATATCACTGAAGAATTTCTTTCGTCTTTGGTACGATAATCCTTTTTCAAGGAATCCACAAACTAAGTAGTTTGCATAGTCTGCAAACCATGGGATTTATTTATAATCTATCTTCAATAGATATTCATCAGGAAAGTTTTCTTGTATGGCCGATTCATTTAGAACTTCTAATTCGGGATTTTCAAGACGAGAAAGATGATCAGCGGCGAGATTTTCTGCTCCTCTTTTATCTCGGATTTCAATATCAAACTCTTGTAAGAGTAAGATCCAACGGATTAATCTTGGTTTAGCATCTTGTTTTGAAAATAGGTATCTAAGAGCAGAATGGTCGGTATAGACCACCGTTTTTGCTAGAACGAGATATGATCGAAATTTGTCAAAAGCAAAGACAATAGCAAGGAGTTCTTTTTCAGTAGTTGTATAGTTTGTTTGTGCTCCTTGTAACGTCTTACGAGCATAATATATAGGTTGAAATCGTTTTTCAATCCTTTGTCCTAAAACGGCTCCCATTGCAAAATCACTTGCATCGCACATTAGTTCAAATGGTAGATTCCAATTTGGTGTTATCATGATCGGTGCATTAGTGAGTTTTTCTTTAAGAATATTAAAAGATTTGATACACTCATCTGAAAAGATGAATGGAGCATCCTTTTCTAGGAGTTTATTCATAGGAGTGGCAATTTTAGAAAAATCTTTTATAAAACGTCGGTAAAAACCGGCATGCCCTAGAAAACTCCTAATTCCTCTAACATTTGTGGGATGTGGAAGTTTAGCAATTACATCTACTTTAGCTCTATCCACTTCAATTCCTTCTTTTGAAATTTTATGTCCAAGAACGATGCCTTCTTTAACCATGAAATGGCATTTCTCCCAATTAAGTACTAGATTTGATTTTTCGCATCAAATTAGCATTCGTTCCAGATTAACTAGACATGATTTAAATGTATCACCGAAGACTGAAAAGTCATCCATGAATACTTCCATGCATTCTTCTATCATGTCGTGAAAAATCGCCATCATACACCTTTGAAAGGTTGCAGGGGCGTTACAAAGTCCAAATGGCATGCGTTTGTAAGCAAAAGTACCATAAGGGCACGTGAATGTGGTTTTCTCTTGATCTTCGGGTGCTATTGGAATTTGAAAATATCCGGAAAATCCATCTAGAAAACAATAGTAACTATTTCCGGCTAATCTTTCCAACATTTGATCTATGAAAGGTAAGGGAAAGTGATCTTTTCTGGTGGCGTCATTTAATTTTCTATAATCAATACATACACGCCATCCTGTTACAGTCCTAGTAGGAATAAGCTCATTTTTCTCATTTGTAATGACAGTCATGCCACCCTTCTTAGGTACGCATTGAACTGGGCTTACCCATGGACTATCAGAGATTGGATATATCAAACCTGCATCTAGCAGTTTAATAATCTCTTTCTTAACTACATCTTGCATTTTAGGATTTAGTCTTCGTTGGCGTTGCACATACGTTTTATGACCTTCTTCCATAAGGATTTTATGTGTGCAATACGAAGGACTTATTCCTTTAATATCATGAATCTTCCATGTAATGGCTGGTTTATGAGCTTTTAACACAAAAATGAGTTGTGATTTCTCATTTTCAGTAAGAGAAGACGATATTATTACAGGTAATTCAGATTCACCATGTAAATAAGCGTATTCCAAATGGTTTGGAAGTGGCTTTAACTCTAATTTAGGAGGTTCTTCTATCGAAGATTTATATCGATATCTGTCTTCTTCTTTTAGCATTTGAATTTCTTCTGTTGTTGGTTCATATCCATTAGCTATAAGTGTAGCTAACATTTCAGCTTCATCAATTGATTCATTACCTTCTCCTAAAGAACATTCTCCTGTTCCTTGTAATTCTGGAAATTCTTCTAATAATTCTGCATGTGCATCTATAGTTTGAATATAATAACATGTATCATCTGCAGATTGTGGTTGTTGCATTGCTCTATCAACTGAAAAGGTAACACTCTCATCCTTTATACTTAGGGTCAGTTTCTTACCGAACACGTCTATCATTGCTTTAGCCGTGTTTAAGAATGGTCTTCCTAATATGAGAGGAACTTGAGAATCTTCTTCCATGTCCAAAACAACAAAATCTACTGGAAATACTAAAGTACCAACTTTAACTAGCATGTTCTCCATTATCCCTCTAGGATATTTTATTGATCTATCGGCTAGTTGTATGCTTATTCTGGTTGGTTTCAATTCTCCAAGGTCTAGTTTAGGGTATAGTGAATACGGCATTAGATTTATACTAGCACCTAAGTCTGCCAATGCTTCTATTGAACTAAGACTACCCAGAAAACATGGAATTGTGAAACTTCCTGGATCAGATAATTTTTCTGGTATCTTATTCAACAGCACTGCTGAACAATTAGCATTCATAGTAACATTCGAGAGTTCTTCCATTTTCTTTCTATTTGAGATTAGATCTTTCAAGAATTTAGCATATCTTGGCATTCCTGAAATCACATCAATGAAAGGAAGATTTACATTTATCTGTTTAAACATATCCAAGAATTTGGATTACTCGGCTTCAAGTTTTTCTTTCTTCATTTTACTCGGGTAAGGAAGTGGTGGTTGGTATGGTTTAACATAAGGTTTATCCTTAACTGTGTTATCTTCATTAACCTTCTCAACTACCGGTTCTTTTTCCTTATCTTGATCAGGTTGTGGTTCTTGTGGAGTAGGAATGGCTTCATCAGAAGTTACAGGTATTTCAGGTGATTTAAGTGTTGTACCACTTCTTGTGGTAATAGCTTTAGCTGTTTCATTCCGGGGGTTAGCATTTGTATCACTAGGTAGACTTCCCGGTTTTCTTTCACCTATTAACCTTGCTAGGTTACTCACTTCTTGTTCCAGATTTTGAATAGAAGCTTGTTGATTTCTAAATGCTTGAGCATTTTGTTCATTTGTTTGTTTCTGAGATGTGAAAAACTGTGTTTGAGTTTCAACTAGCTTCGTCATCATATCTTCTAAATTCGGCTTTTTATCATCGGTTTGTTGTGGTGGTTTGTTTTGAAAATTCGGTCTTTGCTGATTATAATTATTATTGGATACTTGTTGATTGCTAGGACCTTGTTGGTTGTTGTATGCAATATTTCGGTTATAATTCTGGTTTTGATTGTAAATCGGTCTTGGCGGTTGATAATTATTCTGATAATTATTTCCAGGCCTTTGGTTTATGTATGAAATATTCTCTCTTTGTTCCATTGTTAACTCAATACTGAGACAATCTTTTGTCAAATGTGGTCCTCCACACTGCTCACAACTAATTCGTATTTAGTGAATATCCTTAGTCATCTTTTCCATTCGTCTCTCCACATCATCTATCTTTGCGGAAATGGAATCTAAGTCATGGCTAGAATCGGCTCTAGCTGCTTTAGATGATCTAACGATATCTTTTTCTTGGTGCCACTCATGTGAGTGGGAAGCAGTGTTATCAATAATTTTGTAAGCATCAGTTTCGGTTTTCTTCATAATAGAACCACCAACTGCTATATCTATGTCTTTCCTTGTAGTGATGTCGCATCCTTGGTAGAATATTTGTACTATTTGACAGGTGTCTAAACCATGTTGCGGACATCCTCTTAACAACTTTCCATATCTAGTCCACGCCTCATATAGAGTTTCATTTGGCTTCTGTGTGAACGTAACAATTTCTGCTTGAAGTCTTACGGCTTTAGATGCAGGAAAGAATTGTTTAAGAAATTTGTCAACTAAAACGTCCCATGTATCGATCGCCCCTTCAGGTAACGATTCCAACCAATCTTTGGCTTCTCCCTTTAAAGTCCAGGGAAATAACATGAGATATATCTGTTCATCCTCCACTTCTCGGATTTTAAATAGTGTGCAGATCCTATTAAAGGTACGTAGATGTTCATTTGGATCTTCCTTCGGCGCACCACTAAATTGGCATTGATTAGTCACCATGTGTAGAATTTGTCCTTTGATTTCATAATCTGGCGCATTAATGTCTGGATGAGTAATTGCGTGGCCTTGGCCAGTGCGTTTAGCTCTCATTCGGTCTTCCATACTTAAAGGTTCCAGATTCTCCATAATTGAATTTGTTGAATCGGTATCACTAGATGATTCTGATTTAATGGTTCGTTCCTCAACAATCTCTGTTTGAATGATTGGTGGTTCCGGAGGAAAGTTTAATGGTTCAGGATCTACGAACCGTTCCTGAATATTCTCTGGATTCTCAATTGTGAGGTTGGGGTCAAAAAATGGATTATCGGAAATTTGAACTGAAGTACTTGGTCGACTGGATGACGATTCTAAAGAAAAATCAACGGCCGTTATATTTGCTAAATGTCTTGATCTAGTTACAGGTGGTGAACGTACAAAAGGTGATGAACGTCTTGCTCGGTGCATTCACTGAATATCCTATTAGTTTTAAAAAGGAAAGAAAAATTATAATAAGTTATCCAATCAATAGACTTTTCTGATTTTGCCCACGTTTCGAATAGCCAAAAGATGTAGCAGAGGGGCATGATTCGTTTGGTCTCAATATAATTGAGGACTGTTTGGCTCCAATAACCCGGTCCACGTACAAATCCAACTATTACTACGAACCAGAAAATTTTGATGTCTATTAATTTAACCACTTAAAATAAATTTTCGTAATTTTAAGAAATTTAGATAAGAAGTAGAAAAAATTCTAAGTCCTAAAAACTAGAATGGCGAGAAATAAGAGAGAAAAAGAGTTCGTCGCAAAAGGTAGAAAAGGAAAAAAAAATGGTTGAAAAATAAAAGGTGACGGAAAAATAAAAGAAACTTATCAAAACTTAAAAATACTTAACTAACCTAACCTTATTACTACAACTAACTTAAAATTATAATCGCAAATTGATATTACTAATTGGAATGATAATTGGTACATAGTAAAAGGTCTAAAAATATTAAAGCTTACAGGAAAAACTAAATCCCAAATGGAAATAACTTAAAAAGAAACTAAAACTTAAAAAGGCGTCGCAAAATTCTAAAGCACCTAAATCTTAGTCTAAAGAAAAAGCACTTAAAGAATTCTACGGCAAAGCCTAAAAATATAGGAGTAAAAATGACTATGGCAAAAACTAAGTTTAAAATTAAATATGAGCTAAAAATACAAATATTACGTTAAAACGATTAAAAAGGGACAAAATATAAAAATATACAAAAAGTTGTAAAAAGTACAATTTTATAAAAATATTATTTTTATATTATTATTTTATAAAACTATTAATTTTACAATTTAATAAAACTAATTAATACTAAATACATAAATTAAATAAAAAGTAAAAGTAAAAATAAAACTAATAATAATAATAATAATAATTAGGGTTAAATAATAATTATTAATAAATACTCCGTAATTAATACAGATTTAGGGTTCTGTCGGTGGTGTCAGAAAGTCTCCGCGAGTCGCGGCAATTAAAGCATCAGACCCCGCGAGTCGCGGGGTTCCAGAATTCAGCTGACAGGTTTGAATATTCGACGCATTTTTTCTTTATTTTTTTTTTTATTTTCTGTTTTCTGTTTTTTTTTCTATATATAAAAGATATTTAATAAAAGTTATATTTTTATAAATTAAAATAAAGATAAAGAAACTTATAAAACTTAAATATTTAACAAAATCTTAAAAATACTTATATTTTTGTTTTTCTTTTTATATTTTTGAATAATTAAAACGTATTTTTACAAAAACGAATATTTAATAAAAGTAAACTAAAAATCTTTTTTTTTTTTATATTAGCGTTGCGCTTCCGGCTTTTAAGATAAGTCCCCGGCAGCGGCGCCAAAAATACTTGATGTTATGCGAGGTGTATACAAAATAGTTTATATTTTACTAGGAAAAACTATTAAATATGATACAATTTTACACAAGATATTTATTTATTTATAGAATGGATATACTTAAACCTTGCTACAACACTTATAGGCAGTGTACCTAATCGTACAGTAGTGTAGTTTTTAGTAAGTCCGGTTCGTTCCACAGGGAAATCTTTAAACAAAGCTCAACGCTATATTAGTTTACTTTTATAAAAATACAAACATATATATAAGTAATATTATTATTATAAAGGGGGGTTTTTACCGTTTAATGACCGGTTTGTCGATTTTAAGATTTTAGTCGCAGTTAAAACCTAATGTAAAATATAAAATAAATACAAGACTTAAATTAAAGCGTAAAGTAAATAATGATAATGAAATTGCGAATAATAAAAATGCGATAAAATAAAATTGCGATAATTAAAAAGTACGATAATTAAAAGTGCGATTAAATAACAATAAATAAAAGTGCGATAATTAGAAGTGCAATTAAATATAAAATAAAGGAAATTAAATATGAAATAAAAGAATTATGCTTATTTAAACTTCCGTAATCATGATATTTGACGTGTTGATTTTAGTTTTATGCCCATGGGTTAATTGTCCTTTGTCCTGGATTATTTAATATGTCCGTTTGGTTTTTGTCCATAACAGTCCATCAGTCATAAATATAAAGTGCGAGTGTCCTCATCAAATTATTCTTATACCCGAAGTTAAATATTCCAACTAATTGGGGATTCGAATTGTAACAAGGTTTTAATACTTTGTTTAATGAATACACCAGGTTATCGACTGCGTGTAAACCAAGGTTTTACTACTTTGTTAACAATTACACCAATTACCCTTGAATGTAATTTCACCCCTGTTTTAATTATTCTAGTGGCTATTAATCCATTCCCGTGTCCGGTTAAATGAACGATTATTCGTACATATAAATACCCCGCCCATCGTGTCCGATTGAGTGTATATGGTAATTTATAGGGACGCCCAATTGTAAATCTTTATATTAACATTAACAAACTTTCATTTAGTTAAACAAATATAAAGCCCATTAATAGCCCATAGTCTAATTTCCACAAGTGTCGTTCTTTTGTCCAAACCCCAATTACCCAATTTTAGTAATTAGCCCAACATCATGATTACTTCGTTTTAAATAAGCATAATAATAACTTAGCTACGAGACATTAATATAAAAAGGTTGAACATAACTTACAATGATTAAAAATAGCGTAGCGTTACACGGACAGAATTTCAGCTTACACCCTTACAACATTCGCTAACATACCCTTATTATTAGAATTATAATTAAAATTAAAATTAAAATTAAAATATAAATTATATATATATATTTTACGTATATATGAGAGAAGAGAGAAATAGAATATGAAATTTTGATCAGAATTCGGTTTGCTTTATAGGGATTTTTGATTTTTGGGGCTCCGCGACTCGCGGTGAATTTTGCCTTCAAACTCCGCGAGTCGCGGAGTTTGAAATTCCAGCTCACATCTTGGAGTCTTTCTCTGCCGACGGTTTTTATTATATATATAATATATATATAATTAATATAATTAATTATATATTATATTATATTTATATACATAGTTAACTTGTAATTTTTAGTCCGTTGCGTCGAGCGTTAAGAGTTGACTCTGGTCCCGGTTCCGGATTTTCGATCGTCCTTGCGTACAATTTTATATTTTGTACTTTGCGTTTTGAATCTTGTACTCTTGTAATTTCGAGACGTTTCTTATCAATAATTGGAACCTTTTTGATTGTATTTTGTACTTTTGAGCTTTTTGGTCGTTTGCGTCTTCAATTCGTCGAATCTGTCTTTTGTCTTCACCTTTTATTATTTAAACGAATATCACTTGTAAATAGAACAATTGCAACTAAAAGCTTGTCTTTCTTGAGGAATAATGCTATGAAATATATGTTCGTTTTTAGCATTATCAGAGAGAATATTTCATACATAAACCAAAGGCCTGGAAATAATTATCAGAATAATTATCAACAGCCAAGACCGATTTACAATCAAAATCAGAATTATAACCGAAATATTCCATACAACAACCAACAAGGTCCTAACAATCAACAAGTATCCAATAATACTTACAATCAGCAAAGACCTAATTTTCAAAACAAACCACCACAAACCGATGATAAAAAGCCGAATTCAGAAGATATGATGACGAAGCTAGTTGAAACTCAAACGCAGTTTTTCACATCTCAAAAATAAACCAATGAACAAAATAAACAAGCATTTAGAAATCAACAAGCTTCTATTCAATATTTGGAACAAGAAGTAAGTAACCTAGCAAGGTTAATAGGTGAAAGAAAACCGAGAAGTCTACCTAGTGATACAAATGCTAACCCCCGGAATAAAACAGCTAAAGCCATTACCACAAGAAGTGGTACAACACTTAAACCACCTGAAATACCTGTAACTTCTGATGAAGCTATTCCTACTCCACAAGAACCACAACCTGATCAAGATAAGGAAAAAGAACCGGTAGTTAAAAAGGTTAATGAAGATAACACAGCTAAGGATAAACCTTATGTTAAACCATACCAACCACCACTTCCTTACCCAAGTAAAATGAAAAAAGAGAAACTTGAAGCCGAGCAATCCAAATTCTTGGATATGTTTAAACAGATAAATGTAAATCTTCCTTTTATTGATGTGATTTCAGGAATGCCTAGATATGCTAAATTTCTGAAAGATCTAATCTCGAATAGAAAGAAAATGGAAGAACTCTCGGCTGTTACTATGAATGCTAATTGTTCAGCAGTGCTGTTGAATAAGATACCAGAAAAACTATCTGATCCAGGAAGTTTCACAATTCCATGTTTTCTGGGTAGTCTTAGTTCAATAGAAGCATTGGCAGACTTAGGTGCTAGTATAAATTTACTGCCGTTTTCACTATACACTAAACTAGACCTTGGAGAATTGAAACCAACAAGAATAAGCATACAACTAGCCGATTGATCAATAAAATATCCTAGAGGGATAATGGAGAATATGCTAGTTAAAGTTGGTACTTTAGTATTTCCAGTAGATTTTGTTGTTCTGGACATGGAAGAAGATTCTCAAGTTCCTCTCATATTAGGAAGACCATTCTTAAACACGGCTAAAGCAATGATAGACGTGTTCGGTAAGAAATTGACCCTAAGTATAGAGGACGAGAGTGTTACCTTTTCAGTTGATAGAGCAATGCAACAACCGCAATCTGCAGATGATACATGTTATTATATTCAAACTATAGATTCACATGCAGAATTGTTAGAAGAATTCCCAGAATTACAAGGAACAGGAGAATGTTCTTTAGGAGAAGGAATTGAACAAATTGATGAAGCTGAAATGTTAGCTACACTTATAGCTAATGGATATGAACCAACAACAGAAGAAATTCAAATGCTAAAAGAAGAAGACAGATATCGATATAAATCATCGATAGAAGAACCTCCGAAATTAGAGTTAAAGCCACTTCCAAACCATTTGGAATACGCTTATTTACATGGTGAATCTGAATTACCTGTAATAATATCGTCTTCTCTTACTGAAAATGAGAAATCACAACTCATTTCTGTGTTGAAAGCTCATAAACCAGCCATTGCATGGAAGATTCATGATATTAAAGGAATAAGTCCTTCGTATTGCACACATAAAATCCTTATGGAAGAAGGTCATAAAACGTATGTGCAACGCCAACGAAGATTAAATCCGAATATGCAAGATGTAGTTAAAAAAGAAATTATTAAACTGCTAGATGCAGGTTTAATTTATCCAATCTCTGATAGTCCATGGGTAAGTCCAGTTCAATGCGTGCCTAAGAAGGGTGGCATGACTGTCATTACAAATGAAAAAAATGATCTTATTCCTACAAGGACTGTAACAGGATGGCGTGTATGTATTGATTATAGAAAATTAAATGACGCCACCAGAAAAGATCACTTTCCCTTACCTTTCATTGATCAAATGTTGGAAAGATTAGCCGAAAATAGTTATTATTGTTTTCTTGATGGATTTTCCGGATACTTTCAAATTCCAATAGCACCCGAAGATCAAGAGAAAATCACATTCACGTGCCCTTATGGTACTTTTGCTTACAAACGCATGCCATTTGGACTTTGCAACGCCCCTGCAACCTTTCAAAGGTGCATGATGGCGATTTTTCACGACATGATAGAAGAATGCATGGAAGTTTTCATGGATGACTTTTCAGTCTTCGGTGATACATTTGAATCATGTCTAGTTAATCTGGAACGAATGCTTATTAGATGCGAACAATCAAATCTAGTACTTAATTGGGAGAAATGCCATTTCATGGTTAAAGAAGGCATCGTTCTTGGACATAAAATTTCAAAAGAAGGAATTGAAGTGGATAGAGCTAAAGTAGATGTAATTGCTAAACTTTCACATCCCACCAATGTTAGAGGAGTTAGGAGTTTTCTAGGGCATGCCGATTTTTACCGACGTTCCATAAAAGATTTTTCTAAAATTGCCACTCCTATGAATAAACTCCTAGAAAAGGATGCTCCATTCATCTTTTCAGATGAATGTATCAAATCTTTTAATATTCTTAAAGAGAAACTCACTAATGCGCCGATCATGATAACACCAAATTGGAATCTACCGTTTGAACTAATGTGCGATGCAAGTGATTTTGCAATGGGAGCCGTTTTAGGATGAAGGATTGAAAAATGATTTCAACCTATATATTATGCTATTAAAAGGTTACAAGGAGCACACACAAATTATACAACTACTGAAAAAGAACTCCTTGCTATTGTCTTTGCTTTTGACAAATTTCGTTCATATCTCGTTCTAGCAAAAACGGTGGTCTATACCGACCATTCTGCTCTTAGATACCTATTTTCGAAACAAGATGCCAAACCAAGATTAATCCGTTGGATCTTACTCTTACAAGAATTCGATATTGAAATCCGAGATAAAAGAGGAGCAGAAAATCTCGCCGCTGATCATCTTTCTCGTCTTGAAAATCCTGAATTAGAAGTTCTAAATGAATCGGCCATACAAGACAACTTTCCTGATGAATATCTATTGAAGATAGATTATAATGAAATACCATGGTTTGCAGACTATGCAAACTACTTAGTATGTGGATTCCTTGAAAAAGGATTATCGTACCAAAAACGAAAGAAATTCTTCAGTGATATAAAACACAATTTTTGGGAAGATCCACATCTGTTTAAAAGTTGTCCCGATGGAATAATACGCCGATGTGTATTCGGAGATGAAGCTAGTAAAATTTTAAACCATTGTCACACAGGACCAACAGGAGGGCACAATGGGCCTCAACTAACAGCAAGAAAAGTTTATGATGCTGGATTCTATTGGCCTACAATTTACAAAGACGCACACCTTCTTTGCAAATCATGTGATGCTTGTCAAAGGGCCGGAAAAATAAGTCAACGTGATGAAATGCCACAAAATGTCATCCAAGTATGTGAAGTATTTGACATTTGAGGTATTGACTTTATGGGTCCATTTCCAAAATCTCATAATAATCTCTATATTCTCGTAGCCATTGATTATGTATCTAAATGGGAGGAAGCACAAGCTCTTCCAACTAACGATGCACGAGTTGTAGTCAACTTTTTAAAACATCTTTTTGCATGGTTTGGAACACCGAAAGCTTTAATAAGTGATCGGGGTACTCATTTCTGTAATAATCAACTTGAGAAAGTTCTCAAAAGATATGGAGTAACTCATAAAATCTCCACCGCATATCATCCACAAACAAGTGGACAAGTTGAAAATACCAACCGAGCTTTAAAACGTATTCTAGAAAAAACTGTAGGATCAAATTCGAAGGAATGGTCCATTAAATTGGAGGATGCACTCTGGGCTTTTAGAACAGCCTACAAAACTCCAATTGGAACCACACCTTTTAAACTCATCTACGGAAAAGCATGTCATCTTCCAGTAGAAATTGAACACAAAGCATTTTGGGCTTTGAAGACATGTAATCTTGATTTACATGAAGCTGGACGTCTACGATTAAGTCAACTAAACGAATTAGAAGAATTAAGACATGAAGCATACGAAAATTCGTTAATCTATAAAGAAAGAACGAAGAAATGGCATGATAAAAGAATCAGAAGTTCAAAAGAATTTAAAGAAGGAGACAGAGTTCTTCTTTTCAATTCATGATTCACGCTATTTTCTGGAAAATTGAAATCAAGATGGTCTGGACCATTCATAGTCAAAAGAGTTTTCCCATACGGAACGATAGAATTAATAAATTCAAATGGAATTGAATTTAAAGTTAATGGTCACAGAGTTAAACATTACATAGATAGTCCGATGGAAGTCGACAACGAAGTTAATCACAATTTCGATACCACAGCTAACTAAGTGTGAGGAGAATCAAGTCTTTTAAGGATTTTATGTATTTCTGTTGGAGTTAGATTGTCTGTTTTTGTGTAGTTCTCGAAAATGGAACCTGAATGGTCTTTCCCTAGCAGACCCTAAAGAACTAGTCTTCTCCCCCCATTCTGAATTTTTATTTTTTTTAGGTTTTTACGAAATGAAGACTGCCTGTGAACTAAACCATGGTCTAATGCTACACGCTTTGATCACTAAACGTAATAATGACACACTTCCGAGTGAAATAGTATCAGTAATCAGAGAAAGATTGGACGGAGTAAGAAAAGAATCCAGATGCGAAGATAATAAGTTACAATTTGGTAAAGGAAAATCAAAATCCGTAGCGAAAAGAAGAGCACGACACCTTGAAAGATGTCACAAATGCGGAAAATGGTCACATGGAGGTAAATGTTCAAATAATCAAACCTATTCAAATACCGAATTTGTTACTTTATGCAGAGACGGACCGTTCATATGTTTAGAAGAAAAAACACTGAATGCTCGAGGTTACGCCTATGTAGCTATGGAAAACCAATTAAACCAACTATCTTATGAATGGGATAGATCATATAACTAAGAATACTATCTCACAGGTAGGTCTGTACAGGTTTTATTTTTATTTTTTATTTTTTTTAACCTTTTGATATTAAACGCTAATTTGTTCGCTATAAAGTATTAAATTGGTATTGAATAAAATTAGGTTTGGCGACCGAAATTATTGATATCATACAAAAATTTATTACATCACTGCGAAATTTAACGTTTATTCTTAAGGTATAAATATCATTAATCAATCAACCCAAAATATTTCAAAAATTCGTCATGAGTTAAATTAGGTCATGGAACCGAAATTACTTTACCGAAAAGAGGGGCGCATATTTTTGATAATATTTGATTGATTAAAGTGGGATAAAAGCCAAAAAGATTTTTAATTTTATTTTTTTACCATGTTTTTAAAATTAATATATAAATATTAAATTAATATTTTGAACTTTGTAAAATCAATATATTTAAAATTTTAAATATTTGAAAAATTAATCTTTTTAATATAATTTTGTATGTATAAAAACAAAAATATAATATAAGTTTGGTGTGAATTTATAATATGAATTTTTATTTAAGTTTGGTGTGAATTTTTAATTTTATGCATATTTTAAATTTAAGTTTGGTGTGAATTTAAAAACAAAAATTTACTTTATTTCGCTAAGTTAAAAATATGATTTTTAAAATTCATCGTGAGTTGAAGACTAGGTCGTTGAACCGAAATTGCTTTACCCGAGGGAGGGACGAGAACTTTTATTATCATTATTTTTAATCTTATTGAATTAAAGTATGCCAAAAACATTAAAAAATCCAAAAATCTTTACTTTTAAAACCGCGCTTTGAATTGAAAAATTTTAAAAATTTTGTTGAGGGACAGACTAGGACATCGATCCGAAACGCCCTCGCTGCTAAAAAAAACAAATTTTTAAAATTTTATTAATATATGTTTTAGAAATTATAACCTTTAAAAAAAAAAGAAGCCAATATGTTTGGAAACTTTGGTAAAATTTAATCATTTCTACGCTAATCCCCCTCAATAATTTAAATTGTTACTGATTTCTTGCAAATGAGGGCATTGCAAGATCTTAAGTGTGGGAAGGGGTTAAATTCTTTCGGATTTTTAAAATTTTTACTTTAAACACTTGGTTACCATTAGAAATACTAGTAAAGTAGTAGTTGTATTAGAATCTAGTGCTCTCTGATAATAAAGAACAGCCCTAGTCTTATATACTGACTACCCAATTCTAGTAAAATTTTTCAAACTTTTCAATTAAATGAACTCAAAATCATGTTTATACATATTTATGAACGATAAAACTAGGTGTTAACACCGAAATTATTGTTACCTCGGAAAGGACATAAATTGAGAAACAAACCAAAATGTTAAAATTCATTTAAAATGAAATAGAGGACAATAAAAAGGAAAATAAAAGCCAAGTGTGGGAAATTTTCACCGAGTTATTCAAAATACATATCACATATTTTTGTACAAATAATTGAAAATACTTTTGTTTTGGACGATAATTAACTGTTTTACCCGATGAAAGAAAAGAAGAGATGGATCTACACGATGAATCAATTCCATCGTTAAAAGGAAGTAAAGTCTTTCAAAAAAGACACGCGCTTCTTGATTTAGGTCATGAAGTTGTCGTCCAGACCAGCGGTAGGTTGATGAAAAATCTAGAAAAGTCATCTCTAAAATCAGCAGGAAATCCACGGACCTCAGCATAAAACAGGGTCGCCAAGTGGTCAGATTTATCCTAACCATGAGAAGGATTTATCTCGTACAATGGGGGCACCGTGCAAATTAGCTTGATAAGACTAATAAATCAGATCCCCAGAAAGGTTAATCTACTTAAAAGATCAAAAATCAGCTTTTAAGCCTGATATTACTCAATCCTAGAGATTGACCTTAAAGATTGAGAATTCAAACTCATGGAATTCAATGATATCTAAACTTGAGCTTGAACGAGAAAATATTTTGATCAAATTATAAACCGATTTGTTTTCTGAAAACCCATTTTCAATGCGTTCATTACCATTGAACGTAAAATCCTAGGAATTCGCCTAGAATTCATTAGGTCATCTGAACCAAATCGGGTGTCAACCGTAAGAACGGTGGTTGCATAGCATGGTCGAAGACAGGACCTTGTGCCAGACCGAAAAATCATAAGGGTGAGCTTTACTATTGCTCCTACAAAGGATAGTAATTGCGTCCGACACGTTATAGACCATAATTAAAAGCATGTCAGGGGACATTGCCTTAACAGTTGCTTGTTCAACGCTTTCCTTTATAACCGAACGGTAGTTTACCGAAAGGTAATATACGGAGCAAGTATACTGGATGTGTTGCTTTCTTAATACAAGGTTAGCAAGTGGGTGACACAAAACCATAAGTTTTGAGCTAAAATTTTCAAATCTGAAACCCACCAAGCCCACAAAAATATTTTGCAAACACCGGTGAAGGGTTATTCTGGAAAACTTATCTAGGGTAAAAACTAGATTTAATTTTCAAAAGATCAAATGTTTTCATAAAGATCCAATTTCCTTAATGGATCTAAATTTTATAGTCATGTGGGACTGTAAACCACATCGTTACTACCATTGTTTATACCGCCGTAAAGAAATCACTGATGTACAAAGTGTGAAGAATAAAGAAGTGATTCTAGTATTTCAAGACTATATTGCTTGAGGACAAGCAACGCTCAAGTGTGGGAATATTTGATAATGCTAAAAACGAACATATATTTCATAGCATTATTCCTCAAGAAAGACATGCTTTTAGTTGCAATTGTCCTATTTACAAGTGATATTCGTTTAAATAATAAAAGGTGAAGACAAAAGACAGATTCGATGAATTGAAGACGCAAATGACCAAAAAGCTCAAAAGTACAAAATACAATCAATGAGGTTCCAATTATTGATAAGAAACGTCTCAAAATTACAAGAGTACAAGATTCAAAACGAAAAGTACAAGATATTAAATTGTACGCAAGGACGTTCGAAAATCCGGAACCGGGACCAGAGTCAACTCTCAACGCTCGACGCAACGGACTAAAAATTACAAGTCAACTATGCATATGAATATAATATAATATATAATTAATTCTTAAAATTAATATATATATTATATTATATTTAAATAAACGTCGGCAGAAGAAAACAACCAAAAGTGACTCTCCCCAGCTGGCCATGCGATCGCATGGCCTGGAAGGCATAAATCCATGCGATCGCATGAGCCCCTTTTCCAGATCACAGGCCTATAAAAATCGAGCTTTGGTGCACCATTTTTCCATCCATAATATCAATCTCTCTATCTATATATGTAGTATATATTTATATTTATATTTTAATTTTAATTTTAATTTCAATTCTAATAATAAGGGTATGTTAGTGAATGTTGTAAGGGTGTAAGTCGAAATTCTGTCCGTGTAACGCTACGCTATTTTTAATCATTGTAAGTTATGTTCAACCTTTTTAATTTAATGTCTCGTAGCTAAGTTATTATTATGCTTATTTAATCCAAAGTAATCATGATGTTGGGCAAAAAATATTAAAATTGGGTAATTGGGCTTTGTACCATAATTGGGGTTTGGACAAAAGAACGACACTTGTGGAAATTAGACTATGGGCTATTAATGGGCTTTATATTTGTTTAACTAAATGATAGTTTGTTAATGTTAATATAAAGATTTATAATTGGACGTCCCTATAAATAACCATATACACTCGATCGGACACGATGGGCGGGGTATTTATATGTACGAATAATCGTTCATTTAACCGGACACGGGAATGGATTAATAGCCACTAGAATTATTAAAACAGGGGTGAAATTATGTACAAGGACACTTGGCATAATTGATAACAAAGTATTAAAACCTTGGGTTACACTCAGTCGACATCCTGGTGTAATTATTAAACAAAGTATTAAAATCTTGTTACAGTTTAAGTCCCCAATTAGTTGGAATATTTAAACTTCGGGTATAAGGATAATTTGACGAGGACACTCGCACTTTATATTTATGACTGATGGACTGTTATGGACAAAAACTAGACGGACATATTAAATAATCCAGGACAAAGGACAATTAACCCATGGGCATAAAACTAAAATCAACACGTCAAACATCATGATTACGGAAAGTTTAAATAAGCATAATTCTTTTATTTCATATTTAATTTCCTTTATTTTATATTTAATTGCACTTCTAATTATCGCACTTTTATTTATTGTTATTATATTTAATTACAATTTTAATTATCGTACTTTTTAATTATCGCAAGTTTATTTTATCGCACTTTTATTTATCGCAATTTCATTATCGTTATTTACTTTACGCTTTAAATTAAGTCTTTTATTTATTTAATATTTTACATTTTGTTTTAACTGCGACTAAAGTTTTAAAATCGACAAACCGGTCATTAAACGGTAAAAACCCCCCTTTAAAATAATAATATTACTTATATATATATATATATATTCGTATTTTTATAAATTAAACTAATATAGCGTTAAGCTTTGATTAAAAGATTTTCCCTGTGGAATGAACCGGACTTTCTAAAAACTACACTACTGTACGATTAGGTACACTGCCTATAAGTGTTGTAGCAAGGTTTAAGTATATCCATTCTATAAATAAATAAATATCTTGTGTAAAATTGTATCGTATTTAATAGTCTTTCCTGCTAAAATTTAATAGTATTTTATACCCCTTAGCTTTAACCATCAAATACCTATATTTGAAGTCCAACTCAAATGAGTCCAAGATAAAAGCCCATAGGTGTGTTAAATTAAATCCACAAGATAACCCAATGGAAAGCCCACCAAGAACAACATGGCCCAGGTTGATAAATTTAAAAAAAAAAAAAAAAACACAGCAAGCTAGGATTGAACCTAGGACCACTTGATAACCCGTACCCCTCTTTAACCGCTCGGCTGTGTTTGTTTATTTGTTTTAAACGGAATTAGTTTATATAAGAAGCCATGTTATTTCTGTTTCTATTTCTTCTCAAACTGTAATCGAGTCGGGACCCCTCCATTTCACAGAAGTATTATTTATTTGATTTGAGCTATGAAGGTTATACAATCATGATTTATAATCGTGTTGTTGACTCAACGCTCACAAAAAAAAATTGAATTTAAACAGAACTGTAAGGCTTGTTCGAGAAAAAAAAATAGATAATGAAACTCAAACTTTGTTTTTAAGATTTGGACATTTTCAGCTTATGATTTCTACATGAAATAGTTTGTAAAGCACTTCAAGAAACTTTTTGAACCATTAATTGAATCAGAAACAGAAACACAAACTCGAATTTTACCCAAGAACAATTGTTGACTTTTTCATTCAAAATGTTTGACTTCGAAATTCGAATTCGTTAGCTAAAATTGAGACTTAGGACTTTACAGATAGATTAAACGAACCCTTTCTAACAGAATTACATTATTATATTTTTGAATAAGACTCGAATTCGATATATGGATAAAAAGAAGAAGAACAGGGGTCGTGATATTTATTTTCTTTATTTTTCTGTTTTCATTCATTCTCGATAGCAGATGTATATATATTGACTGATTCGTGGATGATATTAACGTGTAACAGAGTGGAGACAACAACAAAAATTGAAAAGAAATGATAGGAACGTGTAACAAAAATTGTACTATGATACTGCTCAGAAAAGATAAATAAATAAATAGATACAAATTTTCTTCTGATTTGTACCATCTATTTTGTTGTTTAATCGATTTAGGAGATAGAAACGAATCTGAATACAGTGTGATTGTAACAATTAGCAGGATTAGAATCCTATGATTTTGAATACGTATTTATTTATTTTAATAATTATTATAACCGTATTTATATATTTTATATATATATACCTATATATATATATATATATATATATATATATATATCTATATATATATATATATATATATATATATATATATATATATATATAAGTCTGGATTTTTTTTATATATATTTATATATCTCTATATTTATTTATCTAATTATATAATATTAATAATATTGTTAACATTTATAATTTTGTGTATACTAATATTAATAATAATACTAATTATATTAATATTAATATTATTAATGATCATAATAATATTGGTAATAATGATAATACTACAATAATTTATCAATTTCATATTTATAAATTATATATTTAGAATAGTATTAACAACACTATTATTGAAATCAATAATAAAAGTAATAACCATATTAACATATCAACTATATATTAATTTAATATTTAGTATCACAGTTTTATTGATTATATATAATATACATTAAACAATAACTTATATTAAGTATTAAGTTTTTGTACACTTTAATATATATTAAAAAAAATTATATATATAAATCATATATAAATTCATTCTAATATTAATTTAATCATCCAAATGTTATTTTTCATTTTTAAAGTATACCTTATTAATTCACAATTATATATACACTTATATTCATATATATATATATATATATATATATATATATATATATATATATATATATATATATATATATATATATATATATATATATATATTACTTACACACAATTGCTCGTGAATCGTCGGGAGTGGTCAAGGTCAAATGCATCAATGTAAATAGTTCCAAAATTTTTAAGACTCAATATTACAGACTTTGCTTATCGTGTCGAGTTCATATTAAGATTAAAGTTTAAATTTGGTCGGAAATTTCCGGGTCATTACAGTACCTACCCGTTAAAGAAATTTCGTCCCCGAAATTTGATAGAGGTCATCATGGATAACAATAAGAATGTTTTCATGACGAATATGAGTTGATAAATAGAGTTTTATCATTTTTATTAATATAGATAAATCAATTTGATTACTCGAAGAGTACGAGTGAAGCTATCACTAAATAGTGAAATGAGAGAGACAAGTTTCATCATAACTTTTGATTAGTCATGGTTGAATTCCGGAATTCAAGGGATTTAGAGAAAATCTTCGTAATAAAATTTGGTTTTTCAACGATTAAGGAAATCAGGATCTTCTTTGATTAAATGCAATAACCTGTTCCGATTTCTCCGTCGGATATATTACTATACATTCACCCCCTTCATTTTCCTATTTCCATATCTCACATCTTCTATTTTTTTTTCTCCCTTAATTCATACCTTAAAGTATTCTTCAAAATGCTCTATCCCGTTCTGATTCTTGTTATACTTCTAACTTTCATATCTTTCATTCTTCTCTTTCATCTCCCGTCAGAATAATCTATTCACTTCTATCATTTTCTTGGAATTATAATGTTTTTAATTCCCCCGTGTCTTTACATTGCAATACGTATTGATATACACGGTTTGTAATTTCTGGGTTATCATTGGGCTTTATATTCTTCATTACTTTTCGGAGCTTCATGCTTTCGTTTTCTCTTCCCGACTTCGAGTCAAGCGAGTAATGGTCCGGAATTCGTAGGTATGAAATTTGGAATGAACATAGCTAATGCTCTAAGAAAGAAATGGTAATGGAATGATTTTGATTTGTTAAATTACCAGAATATCCTGGAAAAGACCGAATCATCAAGAAATATTTTCTTGATATTTTTAGAAATTAAATAGAATGTAAGAATAGTGTAACATGACACATGATGATGGTACTGTGAATCATCACATTCCATTAGAAACTCAACATGACTTACTGTAATATAATGACGTTGATCAAGTGTCATTATATTATACTAATTCATGTTTCAGTTCCCAACACTACCTCTGAAACATTCATATTTTAAACTCGAAGGTTTTAGAAACTAACACAGTTTCTTTTATGTTGTAACGCAGATGTTACGGAGAGATAAATGATCTCAGATAAGAATGCTTATGAAAATATCTTCAGAAATATTGAGGATATTTATAATGAAAGATACGATGATATCTTAGAGTGTTCAAGATATGATAATGAAGAATATTTATCTGTGAAGGTTTAGAATAAGGAGTAGGGTTCTTACTAACGTTTCAGCAGGTACTGAATCATTTGGATCCTTTGAAGGCAGGTTTAGTCCTTGTGATTTGTCCACAGCCTCTTTCATACTTTGCTCAATCCGTTTTCCTTCTCCGTTTCTGAGCTTTACCAACACACTGTACTTTATCGTCAAACTTTTGACTGTTAAAGTCGTTTACAATTTTTGCTGCTTCATCAGCATTTCAAGAACTAGTTCGCAGTTCAAGGTGTTTTTCAGAAACTTCACATTTAAAGTATGTAATTCTTAGGGATAGACGTTATAGGTATAACTGGAGAAATTCTGCGAGATTTTCAAAATACTGATTGCGGATTCCGCCAAAGAGATGACGAGCTGCTGGTACATCTACTGATGATGTCGTGGAATATAAAAGGTTCTCCGGTAACGACGAGGAAAGCCAATCATATATATCAAAGTTATAATAAGACTTTTCGAATGAAAGGTCGAAGTTGTTCTGCTGGAGCTGTGACAAAATTGGCTACTTCGAAAAGGAGTCATAAGGTTGTTTTTGCTAATAAATGCCAAAGAATTTGACGTGAGTACGTGTTAAACTATGACTTTGGGTTCGAGAGTTTTTCAGGTGCATAAATATATGCAAAGATCTTTTCCTCCATAGACGAGGTGCGGTTGGTTCAACTTCTCGGTTGAGGTATTTTCAAGAATCATGAAAAAATTTGAACGCGAATTGTAACTGTCGAGGTACAAATGAGGTTTAAGATGAAATCAAGTGGCAAACTTGAAGAATTATTTAGTTTCACATGTTATAATCAATATTTTAATTCATTTTAATTGTCCAATGTTAGTAGTCCAATAGTCCAATAGTCCAATAGTTCATATATAGTTTAATATATAATATTCGAATTAATTAATACGTATCGTGACCCATGTACCGGTCTCAGTTTTGATCAAAACTCAAACCATATATATATTTTGGAATCAACTCCAACCCTGTATAGCCAACTCCAACATTCACATATAGAGTGTCTATGGTTGTTCCAAAATATATATATATATAGATGGGTCGATATGATAGGTCGAAACCTTGTATACGTGTCCCGTTATTTAAAGTGCGTAAAATAAATAAATATATATCATGACCCGTGTACAACGTATTGTATCAGAATGAATCCGACGTATTGTGTACATGTGTCCCGATGGTATGTAATGTGCAGAAATTAAATGACGATAAATAAAATTGCGAGAATGTAAATTGCGGTAAATAAAATGTAACCGGTTAGCTAGGAACAGTTAGCTAGGAACAGTTAGCGTGGAATCTTAACAAAATTCATCATAGTTAATTTGTTTGTTTCTAACACTTTTTATTTTGTCCAATGTTTTCTTCGTTATGCCACTTGTTGGATTCTGATAGGTCAAAATCTAAATATGTAATTTGAATGGAAATGGTTGTTTTGTGGTGAACGGATACGTATATCGGTGGTTGTAAGTAGGATAGTAAATGACCGTTGAATCAGATTCGGAGAATGTACAGTGTAACTTATTAATGTGAAATCATAAATATTCCTCGAGTATTACCTACCCGTTAAAATATTTTCATCATTAATAGTTTGTACGAAAGAAATTTTTAATTACAATCTTTATGAAAATATACTTGCATATATATCTTCTTCGGATGTAATCATGGATCTAATGAGTCAATAAAATATTAAACTCATTTGATTTATCATTAATACTAGATTACATAATCTCTAAAACTTTAGAAATTACATAATCGCCATGTCGAGCGAAGATAAATAAGATAGAACGATACGTAAAGCGAAGATAATCGATGTAGAACGATATGTAGAACGAAGATCATACTCGAAGTACAGATGGTGATATTGAAGCGTGTGATGTTGATATCCGAGGTACAGATTGCGATGTTGAGATTTATGACGCGGTTGTGGTTTGGAGGTAATAAGGGTACTGTCGGCGTTGATGATGGTGGTGCTAATTATGCTACTGGTGCTGCTGCTGGTGTTTGTAACCTTCGCACCATATTCTCTAAAGCCACTACCCTAGCGCGAAGCTTGTTGACTTCTTCTATTATACCGGGATGATTGGCGGTTGGAGTGAGAGGATGAATAAGATTCGAAATATGGGATAGTGTATAATCGTGACGAGATACTCTAGAGATGAGAGAGAAAATGGTTTCTCGAACAGGTTCGCCGATAAGTGCTTTAGGTTCATCGCCAAGTGAGTAATTTGATGGATGGAAGGGATCTTCGATGTGAAATGATTTTCGGATATCGGATGATATTCTAGCTATATAGAATATCTATATATAATACTAAGGATTTCGTAGACTACAGAGGAATTTACGGCATATGTCAGGCAAGTCTGTAGATGCGCTAAGATATGAATTATCAGATACGCTAAGATATGAATTTTGTCTATGCACTATCAATGCAGTAAATGCAGTAAGACGTGTCTAGACTTATGATGATAAGCAGGTAATTTTCTAAGGATGATAAGCAGATGATTTCCGACTAGGAATGATAAGCAAAACTTTTTGACATGCAAACACGGTCAAAGTCCAGACTTACTAATGTATTCTAACAACTACTAGTTAGACACACTAATGTAAGACCTGATTCGCTAAGACCACCGCTCTGATACCAACTGAAAGGACCGGTCCTAATCCACCCAGACGAAGTCTTCGACAGTTGGTCCCATTGCGATGATCGACTCCAAATAATATCTTTAATATGAGTTAATGCACAGCGGAAGACTTAATTCGTACCTGAGAATAACATGCTTTAATACGTCAACATAAAGTTGGTGAGATATATAGGTTTGATGCTAGCAGTGTAATAACTATGGACCACAAGATTTCATATATTTAAACATAATACACTCGCAAGTGTATGTAAAAGTAGTTGAGCACTTGGTAACCATACTTAACATTTAAATCATCGCAGCATATTCTTAAATAATCGCTACACCGTACCAAGTGTAGTATACAGAAACGAAGTACTGTGCAACCGTTGAAAACTGGTCGTCCAGCCCGGTTGGGGTTGTCAGGCCCGATAGATCTATAAACAGGATTCGCGTTTACATTCCTCATGTAAATATTAGCTACCAAGTATAAAGAAATATGCCATGGTACAACTCAACATAGAATTTATTTTTGATCACTTGTGTCCATAACGTAAATCATAAAATGCATGTATTCTCATCCCAAAATGTTTAGAGTTTAAAAAGGGACTATATACTCACCATACTGTATTTTGTAGTAAAAATACATATAACGTCATTTAACAAGTGTAGGGTTGACCTCGGATTCACGAACCTATATCATTTATATATGACAAATAATATTATAAACATATAATAGGAACCGTACAAATTATATATGTTTTTATTGATACACTTCTTATATTATAGGTTATTTTAATATATATAATTATAATTATATATTAATCGATATATTTTATATATAAAACTTAATTAATTAATATTATAAGGATAGTAATATTAATATTATTGTAATGTATTTTTTATTAAAATATCTATTTGTAATGATACTGGTATTTGATAATAATAATGATATTAATAATAATAATAATAATAACAATGTTAATTTAATAATGAAAATTTTGATACAGATAACAACTTTAAAAAAATAGTAGTTTCTAATAAAAGTGATAATTTACTCTTAAAAAATAATATTAGTGTTAATAATAATAATAATAATAATAATAATAATAATAATGATAATAATAATAATGATGATGATAATTTTATTAATACTACTTATAATACTTGTAATAAGAATATTGATAATGATTTAAGAGTTCTGTTATATGATGTATTAAAATTTGTATTTATAATTGTAATCATACTAATATTAATAACAATAATAATTACTACTAAAAAAAAATAATGCATATTAATACCTATATTTGAAGTCCAACTCAAATGAGTCCAAGATAAAAGCCCATAGGTGTGTTAAATTAAATCCACAAGATAACCCAATGGAAAGCCCACCAAGAACAACATGGCCCAGGTTGATAAATTTAAAAAAAAAAAAAACACAGCAAGCTAGGATTGAACCTAGGACCACTTGATAACCCGTACCCCTCTTTAACCGCTCGGCTGTGTTTGTTTATTTGTTTTAAACGGAATTAGTTTATATAAGAAGCCATGTTATTTCTGTTTCTATTTCTTCTCAAACTGTAATCGAGCCGGGACCCCTCCATTTCACAGAAGTATTATTTATTTGATTTGAGCTGTGAAGGTTATACAATCACGATTTATAATCGTGTTGTTGACTCAACGCTCACAAAAAAAATTGAATTTAAACAGAACTGTAAGGCTTGTTCGAGAAAAAAAAATAGATAATGAAACTCAAACTTTGTTTTTAAGATTTGGACATTTTCAGCTTATGATTTCTACATGAAATAGTTTGTAAAGCACTTCAAGAAACTTTTTGAACCATTAATTGAATCAAAAATAGAAACAGAAACACAAACTCGAATTTTACCAAAGAACAATTGTTGACTTTTTCATTCAAAATGTTTGACTTCGAAATTCAAATTCGTTAGCTAAAATTGAGACTTAGGACTTTACAGATAGATTAAACGAACCCTTTCTAACAGAATTACAATATTATATTTTTGAATAAGACTCGAATTCGATATATGGCTAAAAAGAAGAAGAACAGGGGTCGTGATATTTATTTTCTTTATTTTTCTGTTTTCATTCATTCTCGATAGCAGATGTATATATATTGACTGATTCGTGGGTGATATTAACGTGTAACAGAGTGGAGACAACAACAAAAATTGAAAAGAAATGATAGGAACGTGTAACAAAAATTATACTATGATACTGCTCAGAAAAGATAAATAAATAAACAGATACAAATTTTCTTCTGATTTGTACCATATATTTTGTTGTTTAATCGATTTAGGAGATAGAAACGAATCTGAATACAGTGTGATTGTAACAATTAGCAGGATTAGAATCCTATGATTTTGAATACGTATTTATTTATTTTAATAATTATTATAACCGTATTTATATATTTTATATATATATTTACCTATATATATATATATATATATATATATATATATATAAGTCTAGATTTTTTTATATATTTATATATCTCTATATTTATTTATCTGATTATATAATATTAATAATATTGTTAACACTTATAATTTTGTGTATACTAATATTAATAATAATACTAATTATATTAATATTAATATTATTAATGATCATAATAATATTGGTAATAATGATAATACTACAATAATTTATCAATTTCACATTTATAAATTATATATTTAGAATAGTATTAACAACACTATTATTGAAATCAATAATAAAAGTAATAACCATATTAACATATCAACTATATATTAATTTAATATTTAGTATCACAGTTTTATTGATTATATATAATATACATTAAATAATAACTTATATTAAGTATTAAGTTTTTGTACACTTTAATATATATTAAAAAAATTATATATAGAAATCATATATAAATTCATTCTAATATTAATTTAATCATCCAAATGTTATTTTTCATTTTTAAAGTATACCATATTAATTCACAATTATATATACACTTATATTCATTATATGTATATATATATATATATATATATATATATATATATATATATATATATATATATATATATATATATATATATATATATATATATATTACTTACACACAATTGCTCGTGAATCGTCGGGAGTGGTCAAGGTCAAATGCATCAATGTAAATAGTTCCAAAATTTTTAAGACTCAATATTACAGACTTTGCTTATCGTGTCGAGTTCATATTAAGATTAAAGTTTAAATTTGGTCGGAAATTTCCGGGTCATTACATTTAAAGATTCGAGACATGAAACACATCATGTACTTGGCTGAGTTCAGTTGGTAGTTCTAATCGGTACGCCACGGGACCGACTCTTTGAGTGATTGTGAAAGGTCCAACATATCGTGGACTGAGTTTGCTTCATTTACCGAAACGGACAACACCTTTCCAAGGGGATACTTTCAACATGACTTTATCTCCAACTTGGTATTCTATATCCTTTCGCTTCTTATCGGCATAGCTCTTTTGTTGGCTACGGGCAGTTTCTAATCGTTGCTTAATCTGAACGATCTTTTCGGTAGTTTCATGAATAATTTCAGGACCAGTTAAATGTCTGTCCTCGAGTTCGTCCCAACACAAAGGGGATCTACATTTCCGTCCATATAAAGCTTCAAAAGGTGCAGCTTTAATGCTGGAGTGATAACTGTTGTTGTAAGAAAATTCGACCAAAGGTAGATGTCTATCCCAACCTTTGCCGAAATCGATTGCACAAGCACGTAGCATATCCTCAATGGTTTAGATAGTTTGTTCACTCTGACCATCAGTTTGTGGATGATAGACTGTACTGATGTCGAGTTGAGTTCCAAGAGCAGATTGTAAAGTTTTCCAGAATCTTGAAACGAATCGACTGTTGCGATCAGAAATAATTGAGATAGGAACTCCATGACGTGAGACAATTTCTTTAATATAAAACTGTGATAATTTTTCCATCTTGTCGGTTTCCTTGATTGGTATGAAATATGCAGATTTAGTATGACGATCAATTATGACCCAAATAGTATCATTACCGTTCGAAGTCTTAGGTAACTTAGTAACGAAGTCCATAGTGATGCACTCCCACTTCCACTGCGGAATACCAGGTTGTGTCAACAGACCAGAAGGCTTTTGATGTTCGGCCTTGACTTTCAAACAAGTGTGACATTTGCTAACATAAGTACCAATGTCGGCTTTCATCACATCGTGATACATCTTGCTGGAACCGGGATGAATAGAGTACCTAGTCTTATATGCTTCATCCAAGACTAGTTCGCGGAGATTTTCGAAGCCAGGAACCCAAATTCTATTGCCAAAGTACCGTGTACCATTAGCTTTCACTTGAAGTTGGTTCTTAAAACCTATAGGTCCTTCACCTTCGATAAGTGTCGGTTTAATAGCTTCCAATTGAGCTTCACAGATTCGTGATATAAGATTCGATTTGATTTTCAGATTTAGAGCATGAACGCGTTTAACATCATCTTTTCGACTAAGAGCATCGGCGACTACATTTGCCTTGCCGGGATGATATTTTAGCTCACAGTGATAATCGTTCAGTAACTCGAGCCATCAACTTTGCCTCATATTCAGTTGTTTTTGATCAAATATGTGTCATAACCCGACCTTAACTATAAGGACGAATACAATAACATATGATTTCATCGCGAGGTATTGACCTCTATATGCGACATTTTTCAAAAACTACATTAGTTTTTACAATACAAACCATAACTTTTATTATAAATACAAGGTTTAAACAACTTAATAATGATTATCGTTTAGCGATAATCTTAGACTTACAAACTTTACATGTGATAATAACAATACGACCTCCAACATATTTTACATTACAAATCCTCCGATATGCAGTTTTATTTTTGACACAAATATGCATACTCAAGATCTTGCTTAAATTCAACATGTTGCAGCAGAAGCTTTTAGTTATCACCTGAGAATAAACATGCTTAAAACGTCAAAATAAAGTTGGTGAGATATAGGTTTAATGCCGGCAGCGTTATAAATATAGACCACAAGATTTCATATATAAACGTTTTAATAAAAATATTCTAAGTTGTTGAGCACTTGATAACCATACTTAACATTTAATCAACGTCGTATATTCCCTTTATTATGAAATCTTACTACACCGTACCAAGTGTAGTCACCTAAACAAAGTACTGTGCAATCGTTGAATACTGGTCGTCCAGTCCGGTTGGGGTTGTCAGGCCCGATAGATCTATCAACAGGATTCGCGTTTACAATACCTCATGTAAATAATAGTTACCAAGTTACAGGGAAGTATGCCAGTGGTACAACTCAACGTAGAATATATATTTTTAATCACTTGTGTCCATAACGTAAATCATAAAATGCATGTATTCTCATCCCGAAATATTTAGAGTTTAAAAGTGGGACTATATACTCACTTTTGCCTTGAAGGTATTTATCACGACTTGGTCTCCGATAGATATCACGAACCTAATCATATATATAATATATCAACATATTTTCTTATATATACATATATATACATATATATATATATATATATATATATATATATATATATATATATATATATATATATATATATATATATATATATATATATATATATACTTTTAATACTTTTAATATTTTCTTAGTCCGTAGTTAGCAGTCCGATGTTAGTAGTCCACAATTAGTTGCTCAATAAAATAAATAAAGACCCCATCGTATTCGTATTGATCAGAATTAATCTTGACCCATGGTACCATGTTGTCAAATGACGTGTTGCGTACATAAAGTACCGTGTTGTCAAATGACGTGTTGCGTACAATCATGAGGTCTTATGATTAATCTTCTCGTGTTGTTTACGGGTGGTCCTGAAATATATAAAATCAAATCATAAGTAAATATATATGAAATATCATATTAATTAGAAATATATGATTAATTTAATTTTTCTCCAAATATTTTCGTAGCTAAACTAGCTTCGCATACCCGATCTTGTTTTAGTCGTAGTTTCTTCATTACAACTCCGTTTTTGTTGGTTCAACTTGCCACTTCCTTGGATTGAGTCAAATTTTAAGAATGTGAACTGAAAATACCTTAGGTTGTATTCGAAATCACGGGTTATTGGTCAAACTTTGGTGAAACTTATGAAAGTGATCATTTTCCATCATAAAAACAACATTTAATGATCATTTTTCTAAAAATACTTACACTTTGAGTTAAACCATGAAATTTTTATGTGTTAACATATTCATAAGAAATATCATTTTTCCAGAATATGAACTTCCAATTCAAAGCTTAAGATGGTTTTTAATTATCCAACCCAAAACAGCCCCCGGTTGCACTCCGACGACGTAGATTCAGTTTTTAAGGTGTTCTTTGTAAAACCAAGTTATATCTTGTTAAGTTAGCATATCATTATGATATATTACAGGTCTTGAAGTGTTTTAAAAGTCAAGTTAGAAGGATCTATTTAGTTTGCGAACAAGTTTGAAATCATTCAAACTATGTTCTTGTTGTTAAAATTTTATACCACAAAATAAGATAGCTATATGAATATGAATTGAATAAGATTATGAATAAGGTTACTACCTCAAGTTACTTAGACAAAGTTACTATAAGAGATGAGAAAAATCCTAGAATCAAAAGAGTGGTGGAGTTGGATTGAAAGGTTGGAAGTAAACTTGTTTACTTGGAAGGATTTTTGAAGTGTTCTTGAATGGATTTTCTTATGATGATTAAGGGTTGTTTTTGAAGCTAGATCTTCATGGTTATTTGCTGAGATTGTGAAGAACACTTAAGGTTCCTAAGAGTGTGTTTTTGGTTAGAGAAAATGTGTAGTAAAAATGAAAATGGAATGGAGTATAAATGGTGGTGAAAAGATGTATAAATTTGTAATATTGTGCAAAAGTCTTGTAATATGCCAAATTGATTAATCATGCATGCTAAGATCCAAAATTTTCTGACTCATGGCTGCTAATAAAGTGATTGTGATGTGTATATACCAATAGTAAATACGTATAGAAGCTGGGTATGATACGGGTACATATACCCTAGATATACGTATAAAAATCTTGAGAAAACGAAATGTGGATTCAAATATAGCTATCTTTTGTAAATATACTTATATTGTTTTATGTATATAAATCCTTTAAAAGTGATAAAATACATATCTATACGATACATGTATAAGCATTATAAGTTTTAAGTATTTAAGTCGAAGAACGTCACATATAGTTATCGTTTTGAAAACTTAAGTTAGTAGTCTCAAAATATACTTATAACTCATTGTTATTAGTACACAATGAGATGTTAAAACATTCTTAGATCATGTTAAATATATAAAAATACATATATATATACACAAACGTATAATTATCGTATGTTATATAGTTCGTGATATCATCGGTCAAATTGGACGGTCAAACGTTGTGTAAAACTCTTTTCAAAATCATAAGTCTCAACAATTTAAATTGCTTATCATGTTGGTAAGGTTTAATTTATGTAAATATTATTCTTATAAGTGTAAAACGATCGAAAAAATTCGGGTCGTTACAAGATGTGTCGAAGACTTTTATGGTCAGTGTACACCGTAAAGTGAGTACCATATAGATAATGTATCCATATCTTCAATGCAAATACCACGGCACCTAACTCAAGGTCATGTGTGGTATAGTTCTCTTCATGTTTCTTCAACTGTCTAGATGCGTAGGCAATAACCTTTTCACGTTGCATTAAAACACAACCAAAGCCTTGCTTTGAGGCATCGTAGTAAACAACGAAGTCGTCAGTACCTTCAGGTAAAGATAGAATCGGGGCTGTGGTCAACTTCTCCTTCAGAATCTTGAAAGCAGATTCCTGTTCTTCGAACCACTCAAATTTCTTCCCATTTTGAGTTAGCTTTGTAAGAGGTTTAGCAATGAGAGAAAAATCTTTTATGAACCTTCGATAGTAACTGGCAACTCCCAAAAATTGACGAATATGCTTCGCAGTCTTTGGTATCTCCCAGTTCTGAATAGCAGAAATCTTAGCTGGATCGACATGTATTCCGTTTCTATCAACATGTCCAAGAAATTGTATAGTTTTGAGCCAAAACTCGCACTTAGAAAATTTAGCATAAAGTTGTTCGTTTCGTAAGAGTTCAAGAATCATACGCAAATGTTGCTCATGCTCTTTCTCACTCTTCGAATAGATCAAGATGTCATCAATGAACACGATGACAAATTTGTCAAGATACGGTTTACAAACACGATTCATGAGATCCATGAACACGGCAGGAGCATTAGTTAAACCAAAAGGCATGGCACAGAATTCATAGTGCCCATAACGAGTGCGAAAAGCAGTCTTAGGAATATCGGATTCCTTGACTTTAAGTTGATGATAACTGGACCTTAAATCAATCTTTGAATAAACACTTGACCCTTGAAGTTGGTCAAATAGATCATCAATACGTGGCAACGGATAACGGTTCTTGATAATAAGCTTGTTAAGTTCACGGTAATCAATGCACATCCTTAACGTACCATCCTTCTTTTTAACAAACAAAATAGGAGCTCCCCATGGGGACGAGCTTGGATGAATGAAACCTTTATCCAATAGTTCTTAGAGCTGATTGGAAAGTTCCTTCATTTCGGAAGGTGCTAAACGGTATGGTGCTTTTGCAACAGGAGCAGCACCGGGAGCTAAATCAATTTAGAATTCAACTTGTCGAGGAGGTGGAAGACCAGGAAGATCTTTGGGAAACACATCCGGAAAATCTTTAACCACTGGTACATCTTCAATACACTTCTCTTTCAATTCAATCATCTTAACGTGGGCTAGAATAGCTGGATAACCTTTCATAAGGTATTTGTGGGTCTTAATACAGGAGCTAATGTTGAGATTTGAACCACTCTTTTCACCTTAGATAATAAGAGTCTCTCCATTTCCCAATGGAACATGAACGGTTTTATCTAACACATGATTGCAGCTCTTAATGGACGTAACCAATCCATTCCAACTACGACATCGAAACTTCCTAGATCGACCGGCAAAAGGTCTATCTTAAATTCTTTGTTGGCTAAGATTAGGTTACAGTTTTTATTGATTTTATCGACTTTCATGATCTTTCCATTGGCTACTTCTACTAATCGTTTAGTTTCTAAGGGTTGAGGCTTTTCAGTAAATAGGGTACAAAATTCATTAGATACGTAACTTAGGTCGGCACCAGTATCGAATAAAATAGTTGCGTAACAATTATTGACAAGATACGTACCCGTGATGACCTCATCTTCATCTGGGCTTCAGCAGAAGTAATAACAAATGCACGACCCTTTGCAGCAGTAGTATTGGCTCCAGTAGCGGGATTATCTCTCTTCTTAGGGAAATTTGGACTAATGTGTCCCTTTTCCCCACAAGTATAACTAGTAGGAGAAGCTTTGGCAGGAATAATAGCTTTATCCTTTGGAGGAGTCTTGCACGTCTTAGCTACGTGTCCCACTTTCTTACACAACAAACAAGTGGCAGTGCACTGCCCCGGGTGATGCCTTTTACAACGAACACAAAAAGGATAAGTGTCCTTATAATTCGTCCTTGTACTATCCATAAGCTTCTTACTAACATTCTGAGTTGAACCTTGAGACGGCTCAAACTTCCTTTTACCTTCATTACTCTTAGTATCAATCTGCTTACTAGCCGATGCTCTTCTTCTCTTGGCCAACATCAGATTTTGTGCCATGAGAATCACAGTATCAAGAGTAACCTTCTTGGCAGCAATAACATTCCCCTGAACATCCTCGGGGAGACCTTCAATATATCTTTCAATCCTTCTAGCTTCGGTAGGAAACATCTCAGGACACAAAGTAGTAAGCTCAAGAAAATGGTTGGTGTAGTTTTCAATATCAGTACCCTTCACCTTGAGCTCCCAGAACTCGACTTCAAGTTTCTGAACTTGACTTCTAGGACAGAATTTATTAACCATCATGCTTTTGAGTTTGTCCCATGGAATTGCATTAGCATTGTCAATCCCCACGGACTTGGCATGAGCAGTCCACCAAGTCAAAGCATTGCCACCCAATGAGCTAGTGGCATATTTGACTCGATCGTTATCCCCACAGTTGCAAATGCGGAAGATGGACTCCATCTTCTCGAACCAGCGAATTAGTTCGACAGCTTCTTCATTTCCCTTGAATGCGGGAGGATTGCAGTTTGTGAAGTCCTTGTATGAACAAGGTTTCGGTTGAGGATTAACATTATTAGCTTGAATGTTTCCTTGTGCGGCAGCGAGTAACTGTTGGAATTGCTCGATGGTCAACATGATGTTGTTAACAGTAGGTGCAGCTGGACGAACCATGATGTCGCTATATAGAAGTGAACATAAGTTGGATAAGTTAACAAGTTATAGATTTGAGCAATTACAAGTATGAATAAGATAAAGTATTGATATCACATGATATAAATAAAACACTTTATATTATTAAGGAACGAGGCGTTAAATAAGCCTTTTAATACACGATTCGGAAATAGAAATAGTTTAAGGCATAGCCTTTACATATTTAGGAAATTAAAGAATCAAAACAAAACAAGAACAAATGGCGGTTTATTTTTTTTTCTCCGCCTCCTTCATAAACTTCTCATATCTCTCGTTCTTTTCTTTTTGCTTTTCGTAGAGATACTCGAGGTTGTCGTAGAGATTAGTGACATGGCTGTCGATGGTATTGGTGTCGTATTCTCTCCATTTTCATTCGGAAGTTAACATCTTCTTTGAGATAAGCAAGGGACTGCTTCCCCCAACGGGTGTTACGTTCTTCCTCGCACCTTAGCATTATTAACTCCTTTCTTAGCTTGACGTTCTCTTCCATAAGTTTCTCCATTCGAAGTTCCACTCTCGCCACGTGGCGAAGCAAACCTCCAATGTTCCTCTCGGTATCATTTCGCAGGCTCATGATTTTATACTTAGCACCATCATAAAAAGTAGATCGGGCTCGCTTCCTTGATAGACCAACTTCTTCATGACGTTTTCCCTTATCTTGGGTTCTTGGAGTTGGGTAGTATTGAGGAGACCCATGTGAATCAAGATTAGTATTTGGGCTGAAATTCAGCGGTGGTGAGGCAGGACTGTAGAGAGGGCTTCGGACTGGTCTCGAAGTTGAAGAGTGTCCAACACCTACTTCGGTGGTAGGGTTCAGAGTTGCTTTATTTGGCTTATTAACGCTTGAGGTTGACATCCTAACATTAGGAAAAAGACTTTGATCAGAATCTTTAAGTCAAGTTTAGTAAAGCATAGGTGTTAAGATTATAAGGCAATCTTAAGTGCTTTAAGTCTAAGGCAGGAAATATTATAGTTTCCTAGATTGCTAAGGCACCCTAGCTAGCAAGTAATGCACACATAAAGATGCAATCCTGGTTCTGTATAACAGCCTGGTTATACTCTGATACCAATCTATCACACCCCCAGTTAGGGCTTGGGCGAAATGTCACTTAATATCAAATAAACCAACATATTATAATATACGAGAACAATACTAAATGATAAAATAAACTTTATTGAGAGTACGCAGCGGAAAATGAAATGTCGTTACAATGATGGAAGTAACAATAATGTAAATGTTCAAATGCAAAAGTAACTAATGCGATATCTCTTGATCCTAAGTCCAAGTAGCATCACATAAGCAGTAAGTAAGCTTGATCAATCAGCACCTGAGACAAACATGCTAAAGTGTCAATCAAAAAGGTTGAGTGAAGTTCATAGGTTTAACAAATATGTTTGACCGTTGTTTTAGACCACAAGATTTAGTTTATAAAGTTGATCTCGCAGATCAAAAAGTTATGCCATTGCGTGATATTTAGACTAAACGTTCAAGTTTGCCCCAAAGACAAGTTGTAGTTTATACTTGTCGGTTTAATTTCATTATTAAGTAATACAAAGACTTAGTCAAATGTATCGGGGACGTTACTCCTGATAGGCCTACCCCCAATAATTAAGCATGCATTCAACGAGTAATTAAAAATATCACTGTAGGGACTTAGTCGGACATAGCCGGGTATATCATAGTTTAGTAGTTTGGTACTTATGTCTAAGTTGTAAAATGTAAAAACAGCATGTGTCTCACCCCAATAAAAGTAAGTAAGTTTGCTATCAATAAAGAGTGAGGCTATGAATTCACCTTAGTAAGTAGAGAGAGAGAGAGTTATTCCTCGGAATAGAAAGTTGGATGAGTGAGCAGAAAAGTCAACCTATTGACATTTAAGAGTAGTAAGTGTTTTTGCCCAAGTTTAAGTAGATGTTTAAGTATGATAGTGTTGTAAGTATAGTTCGTTTTACTAAGTTTCCTTTCCTAGTAAGTTTCTATTTTTAGAAAGTTTCCACTTTTAGTAGATTTCTTATCTTAGTAAGTTTCTATAACTAGAAAGTTTCTACTTTAAGAGTGTTTTCCATTTAGGATATACTTGCCGTATTAGATAAGCTTCCAATCACCCCTTTCCCTTCGAATGGCCATTTCAGGTCTAGGGGCTTGAGCTATAGGATCCTTTAAATCGGAAATCCAAACCCTTCCACCTAGAGTTTCGTAGAAACCATTCGTCAAGAAAGTTCGAAGATCTATACATCTCTAATACATATCCCAGAATGTTTTTATGTGTTATAATATAAGTATTAGGTTATAGGTGTTAGTAATAGTAATAGTGTATACATGTTAATTAATAGTATAAGTAGTATTAGGGTTAGTTAATTAAAGTAGTATTTTAATGATTAGGGTTTAGGGTTTTGAGGATCTAAATAATATGAATGTTAAGATCATGCACGAATATGATTATGAATATAAACATGAATTGAAAGAAAGATTTAAAAGTTTTAAGATTTTGGATCATACCTTGTTAATGATGATGAAGATTAACAAGAAACAAGAAGAAAACTTGGTGATGAAGATCAAATAACCCAAATAATGAAGAACACGCTTGAAAATCTTGATGAACACGAAGAACAAGCTTGAAGATCCGAATACCACAAGAGAGGGAGAGGGAGAAATTGTTTTTGAGAGAGGATTTTGGTGTGATTTGTGAATGAGAAACTAGGAGTCTAGGGGTGTTTATATAGTGCAAGTATTAGAGTGTTAGTCAACATAAGGATGTTCTAATTAATGATTTTATTTTATTTTATAATTTTTAGTCAACAATAGGTGGTACTAGTTTATATATATATATATATATATATATATATATATATATATATATATATATATATATATATATATATATATATATATATATATATATATATATATATATATATATATATATATATATATATATATATTTTATTTTTTAGTTAACATAAGGATGTAATTGTTTAAGATTCTTTAGTCTTATTATTATTATTATTATTATTATTATTATTATTATTATTATTATTATTATTATTATTATTATTATTATTATTATTATTATTATTATTATTATTATTATTACATGATAAGTATTATTTTCTTTTTACTAATTCATGACTTGTATATATATATTTTTTATTTAGTTTCCAATTGTTTTATTATTTATATAAATGTCACTTTTTATTTATTACTTATAGGTTATTAGTTATAATATTACATAAATGCATAAATTTAAATTAGCAGTGAGTGTCGACTAACAATTTATTATTTTCATCTTTTATTAACTTGTCAATTATTGCACAAAGTTAATTAATATGTTTTATAACTCTTAACACTTAACAATTGTTGATTAAAGTTTAATCATTAAGTTTTAATTATATTGTTTGGGCATTTAATATTGGAATAATATATAATGGAAAAATGAGAGTCGTTATAAACATGCAATGATCTCATGACATTGTTTAAAACAATACGATTGGACTATTTTCGTAAGCTCAAATGTACTTCTAAAACCCAATACAAATTTGCAGGAGAAAAGAAACAAAAAAAATAAATAAATGCCGACGGTAGGGTTCGATCACCAAATCTCTAGGTTTACAAACGCACATACAACCACTCAAGCAAGAGAACTTATGTGTGAAAAGTAGATCGTTATCTATTTATTATCTAAAAAGATCGAAAATTAAAATCACAAAGTTGGTCAAATTTGGTGGGTGGCACTTTAGGCCTCAAAGTGGATTTAATTACAATTTTAGGAGAAATGAACAGTGGCAGTTTTTTTTGATTTTTTGTGATTTCCAAATGAATATATGTATAATATAGTAATAGTAATGGTAATATATTAGACTTAATTACACGTTTGGTCACTGTGGTTTGTCAAATATTGCAATTTTAGTCACTATAGTTTTTTTTTGCAAGTTTAGTCACTATGGTTTCAAAAAATTACAATTTTAATCACTGAGTCTCACAGACGTGTATTTGCTCCGTTAAAACATATCATGTGCTGATCACGTGAGGGGTATTTTCGTCTATTTGCACTATATTTCCTGCCTTATAAATTGTTTATATCCCCTTTTCTTCGACGTTTCTTTTCCCCTTTCCCATTTAAAACCCTAATTTTCCAGCTGTTCTTCAATTCACCTGCAATTAAATTGCAATTAAATCAAGCTCACCTGCAATAAAAGTGAAAGACAACTTAATCATTCAATTGAATCTAATAAAGTATGGACACAATGAAATTGATATACATATCGATACACAGATCGATCGTATCTTCTATAAAACTGCCAACAATTGTCGCCACCTGCAAAAACCGCCGCCACCTGCAATAAACCGCTGGTCATCATCATCGTCGTAGAAAGCAACACCGCCGCAGCAGCAACACCGTCATCTTCATTTTTCATTTTGTTTCAGATCTGGAACTCGACAAACGTTTACCACGGTTGTTCGTTATAAGGAACTGTGCATTAGAACTTAAATGTCAAAAAGATGGAATCCAACAATACGAACGTAGCGATGTGTTTAATATAATTAATTTTATGTGGGTTTTTAATTTATGTTTAATTTAATTTAGATTTACTTTTGCATTTAGATTTAGATTTACTTTGTTTTTGATTTAGAGGAATTTAATTTGATTTGGGTTTCTTTTAGATCAAAGTGAAGATGAAGATGAAGTTAGTGAAGATGAAGATGAAGTTTGAAATGGTTTGATTTAAGTTTTTGTTAAATCAAAGCAGGTGTTAATCAAAGAGGTGTTTGTATTAGGTGTTTGATTTGAATCGAAGCAGGGTTTTTGGTTTCATTTATGTGATATAAAGCTGAAGTTACAAAGGAATTGACGATATTACCCCTCATGTGATCAGCACATGATATGTTTTAACGGAGCAAATACACGTTTGTGAGACTCAGTGATTAAAATTGTAATTTTTTGAAACCACAGTAACTAAACTTGCAAAAAAAAAACTATAGTAACTAAAGTTGCAATATTTGACAAACCACAGTGACCAAACGTGTAATTAAGTCAATATATTACGATGTTATTATAAGAATTGTCAAGTAGAATCTAGAAAAACGTTAGAACTTAGAAACAATCATTAGGCTACAAATATGAGGATATAAAAATCATTTTAGTATTTTGCTATTAATATAGTAATAAAGTAATAATATAATATATGCTCTCTTGCATTGAAATTTAAATGTCTCCATAAAAACATTTAATTTAAAAGAGGTCATTCTATTCTATTACTTCTAGCAGGCCACCGATATGTCGTCGGTAGAAATAGTGTTTCCAGTAATTTTGTTTTTTTCTATAAAAAATTTATTGAATTTTTTTTTCATCCTAAAAAAGTGGGCTTTGCGGTCCTCCATCTAGTTTAACTCTTACACACTAAAAGCCATGGCAAAGTGTATAGTTTTAGTTGTTTAGGATTGTAGTTTTGAGTTTACGTTCACACTACAATCGGTCCCTCAACTTTGGCTCAATTTACACAACAACTTCTCAGATTTACACTTTTTTAGGGGTAGAAAGTGTAAAAATATAATTTTATTAAAATGAAATAAACTAATTCCCCCGAATTTATAACGGGTTCTATCTTCTCGCTCGGTGCGAGTTAAATTTTTTCGAGACCACCGTTCAACTCGAAAAAGTCTCACGAACCCAACGGGACTAACTATACGCGAAACGGATACTTTTTAAAAAATGTTTAACACAACGACAGCCCGTATCTTTCTGTTCGCCGCAAGTTAAATTTTTCCGACAGCACCGTTACACTCGAAAATTTTTTATGAACAAAACGAAACTAACTACGTTCGAAACGGACACTTTTTAAAAAACGCTGGACATCTAAAACAGCACTTAAGACATGGCCGTTTTCCCAACTGTAAATACACAACGCTAAACGTTAAATATGAATACACATGCCGAAAGCCCCCGCCATATCGCGCGGTCCGGCTCCGGACTAGTTATATATAATGGAGGTGATCCTTATATCAATATATGATACGGGTGATTCAGAAACACTTACTTTTTTTTAGGTTTACTAATTTTAATTCAGTTATTTATTATTTATGAAATTGAATAATTAATTTAAGTGAACTCAATAGAAAAATACCGAAAATTAAATCATGACTAGTAAAATAATACGGAGTAAATGTTTAAGGCTTTATATAAGTAGTTGTTGGTATATATGATACTATCCTAGAGTCCAAATAAGTTTTTTGTTTAGTTCATCTTCCCTCATGGAAAGCCTCCAAATTGAGCTCATTATCTCCAACTTATCAACCACCCTTATCTTCATCACCATAATCTCCACCATCATCTTCCACCACATTTTCAAAACCATCCACCACCACCTTCAATTCCCGATCATCACAGCCAAACCGAACAATAACTTGTCCACTAGAACCATATATTGTACGGTGTGCCTTTACGATGTAGATGAAGGCCAACAATACCGAAAACTACCTAAATGCCGCCACTGTTTTCATGCCAATTGCATCGATACATGGCTTCAAACACGATCTACGTGTCCTTTATGTCGAAATCAGATTCCTATTCATCTTCTTCCTAGAAGGCAACAAAAGGAAAAAGATCGTGGTTTTTTGTATTTGTTTGTTTCTTTTTCGATTAAAGCTATTCGAAAAAAGATTCGATCCAAATTTAATAAGATGATACTCTTTGATCAAGAGTTTTAGTTTGTGAATCTATGGTTAAATGTATGGTTTAGTGTGTATATAACTAATAACTAATTCGAGTTATCTTTTTGCCAAAGTTTATTTTAGTGCCTATCCTAACTGCAATAAAAAGTGGTATGTGACGATCACTCTCCATAAAATATACATATATGTTAATATATTATATTACTCCGTATATATATATATATATATATATATATATATATATATATATATATATATATATATATATATATATATATATATATATATATATATATATATTAGGACCCATTAGCTTAAAGAAACACAACGTGAACTTCTAGAATAAATTACACTTGCTATTACGACTTAATTTCCTTCTCTTTTTTTCCCAACCCATCACTTACTCACTATGACTTTCAAAAGAAATGTCTACGTAAAGTGAACTTAGTCCTCTCATGTGCCAACTAACGTTGTTTTACTCTCTAGGTACTAAGATAATTATACACTACGATTTTTATATGTTAACAAAATATATATTATTAAATTCTGAAATTACTCTTATTTAGTATTACAACAACAACAAAAAAATATAGACAATTCTTTCCCTATCCGAGAATAAAGCAAGTCATTTCTACATCCAGAGTGAAACACTCTCAAAAATAGAGAAAATCATCTCTCTCTATTTGACTCGACGGATAAAGAGATTGCTTCCGAGTGGACCTTCGACAAATAAATATGAACTTTTTAAAAATACAAATAGTAAAATAAAATAAAATTAAAAATAAAAGTGAGACTTTCATGGTAGAATCAAATTTCTATGGGTTTTAAATCTTGTCTGAAATTCAATTTAGGCTCTAAACGGCAGTCAAGACGCCAATAAGTCGACGTTTGCTAATGACTCAAAAATAGAGCTGAATCTTATTTAATATAGTTAATGTTTTAATTCTTAAATAAATAAATAAATTTAGTTAAACGTGCGTTAGATCTAAGGGTAAAGTTATCTCTACTTCTCTAATATAACAAACATAAAAATAGATCATCTTAATTTTTAACAACTAATCTTAGCATTCAATTTCTAAATAACCTCTAAATCTAAACCATTTAAATTTTCACATCATGATTATGACCTCATAATCAAAGAGTTCAACACTAATTAGACTACATTACCCTTCTCTTTGAAAAAAAAAAAAAAAAATGATTTTCAATTTTAGGGGTTTTGTAATATTCAACCCATTCACCATCTGACTAGAAAATATGGGAACACTAATTCCCTCTAAAGATACCAGGACAATCATCAACGTTGGAAATCAATACATCATTCATCTACAGTTTAATCGCATAGATTATTAACGCAATAAGGTATGTTTTGATTTTTGCAAACAATTAAACAATACTCTTTATACATAATGTTTATGTTTGGCGAATTAGGGTTCGATTGACTGAGCAAGTGTCGATCTACCAGACGTCTCAGATCAATCTTTGGTTATGTGGTTTTACATTGAAAATACGTCAGATTATCATTATTGTTTTTCATTTTTTCTAACATTTGTTTCTGAAACAACCCAACTCGTATTTAAACCGACCCAATTTTTTTTCTTTATAATACATTAATATCGTTAACATTTAGGTCCCAATTATGTTTTCAAAAACATCTTTAATACCATAGTAAGTTTAATAAACTTTAAAACATTTATTACATGAGTTGAAACACAAAGGGGCATACAACCCGAGACCCGTTTGACATGACCAAAAGATACTAATAAGTTTTTCAACAAAAAAGACCGAGCATGGTGATTGGGAACGCTACCCAATCCTAATCAAAATCTAGAGCACAATCTTCTAAAGCAACCCGCTAGCACTAGTCCCCATGCTTACCCAAGTCGTCACCTCGCGAACCTATAAAAAAATGTAAACAACGAGAGGGTAAGCTATGAAAGCTTAGTGAGTATAAACATACTATATCCATACATATGCATAAAATGAATACGTACAACCAATCCAATAAGTAAACACATACCGCATACCGGGTATAACTAAGCAAGCTAACATAACGTACCACCAAGCCAAATCCACAAGATTAGCTACAACATATAATAAGTATATACGCATATACAATAAATAATCAAGACACCAAGGTTAATCCCTTAACCTTATACCTATGAAGGTCGGCCGAACAACCCGAGCCTTAGTGAATTCGCACTATCCGAGATTCACTTCTTTCACCGCTTCAACAATCGAGGTTGGTCGAACTACTCGAGCCTTAGTGAATTCACACTACCCGATATTCACCACATCATCAATAAGATGACCGAACTACCCGAGTCATCATGAATCCGCACTACCCGAGATTCATCGTGAATCCGAACTACCCGAGATTCACCTCCTCAACATCATCAACATCGACGGGATTGGCCCAACATGCCAACGTGAATCCGTATACTCCAAAGATTTACTACTCCAAGGGTGGTAACCCAAAACGCATAAGCGTACAATATGGAATCAAAACTCCAAGAATTCATCATCCCAAAATATGTAGAGTGAGTCCGAGCAAGGACCACTCTACCGACCCACATACGCATATAATATATTTACACTCACCTTAGCGTCGTGATGAATGCAATACCAAACTCCGCAATCGCCAATGGAAAGTATCTATTCCATTTAACATAATCATCAATACAACCCGTTTGGACACTCGACCCGCCCAAATGAACACTAAGTGCAAAATGCACCAATTTCACCTTTAACGATACCCGAAGGTCCAAAATTAACAAGACTAGTTCCCGTGTTTCCGAGATACCCAAAGACAACACATTTAGCCATTAAACACCCACTAGCCCGGTTTTTCGCCCAAAACCCATTTTAACCCTTAACAATGTAACAACCTCGAATCGGGCCTTGCGGTAAATGACCTTTTTATTCTTAGTTTATATTAATTTATTAATATAAGTGATTTTAATAATTATGGGTTAATAATTATTTGATTAGTTAGTTATGTGCGCTTTGTGACAAGGGTCACAAAACAGGTTTCGTTATGTGAATTGGACCTCGTTAGGGCCACATAATGAGGTACATTGTGTTTTAGATAACTGGTAAATACCCGTGTGTTAGACGGAAGAGGTTTCCTCATAGTGAAGAAACCCCTAAATCAATTTATACTCCCGTACGTTCTTTATTTTACCAATTTTAGAAACCCAAACCTAAAAAACACTCCATGCTCTCTAAATCATTGAAATCAAAAGTGCAAATTCAAAGCTAGTGATTTTCTTATCTTATTATAGTGATTACAAGGATCAAAACAAGGTAAATACCACTGAATTTGGTGTAATTTAAAGTGGGTTTGGGTTAAAATGGGTTTTGATGAATTTTGAGTTTGATTCTTGATTATGTGTGTTTGTTTTGCTTGATTGATGTTAGATATAGTTTATATAAGTGTTGTGTGATATTATTGAGCCTTTGAATCGACCAAAACAAGCAAAAATCGAGTTTTGGGTGCTAAAAACGCGAAAATAGCGTGCTGGAACTGATTTTCAGCACCCACACTTTTGACAGCTCAACCGTACGTATGACCACACTTTTGAGGCTCAACCACACTGTTGAGGACTCACTCGCACGAGTGAGCAGGGGCCAGTTTTTGGGAATATTGAAAGGGCTGTAACTTTCAAACCGTAACTCCGTTTTCGACGAATAAACTATCGTTGGAATCGTTTTGAAGTGTACGTTACAATGATAAGGTTTTAAAACACTAAATCAAACTTTAAGTTTGGTGGGAAAAGCTCGAATAGCAGTTATACTGCTGTTCTTGCTCAACCGTGCGAGTGAGGCACTCACCCGTACGGGTGAGGTGTCGAACCGTGCGTGTGAGTTACTTAATCATGCGAGTAGAATTTAAAGTCACTCTTGGGAGTAGTTTGTCACTCGTGCGAGTGAGGGTACTCATCTGCACGAGTGAGCTGGTCAGTCGCACGAGTGAGACCCCACCCGTGCGAGTGACAATGTATGTATGATTGGGTCAAGTGCAATTCTGACCCATTTTTTGTATTGATGTATTTATGTATTCTAATATGTAAATATGATTGAAATGGTTACTAACTAGAGAAATTATATTCTCAGGTGATAAAGGAAAAGGTGAAGGCTCAGTGAAATAAGACTACTGAGTTCTTGTATTTCCAGGTGAGTGGGACTATCCTAATGTTTATGAGTATTTAGTAGCGGGTTATGCTACTGTTACCTTGGCTTACTCACCTGAATACTTAGTATATGATATACTGTGCTATATTATGTGACTTGTTGTGGCCACCCTGGATGCCGACTACGGGTTAGTAGTCTGGTAGCGATATTGCCGATTGCAGGTTTTGTAGCGGCAACTGGCTTACATGTGGGGCATCTATGGTTTTATAGTTATGCCAAATTTTTAAGTTAGGCAGGAGGCAGGGATGAGTCTTCCTGGTTCAGGAATTACTATTCGTGTAGTATAGTTGAACGATGCACCACCTGCATCTGGATACTATGCGAGGGAGACAGTAATTGGAATTATCGGTATACTCCAGCTTGATCAATTGGAGTTAAGGGCCCGGCCAGGCCGCCGATCCTCTTGTTATCAAGACCTTGTTTGTATATTGGCTAGCTTGGTGCTATATGCTTATACCTGTTAGGACTGTGTCATTCACTTAGCCTTGTGCTAACCCCTCACTTCCTCCCATGCAGGTAGACTTGTATGCTAGGGTTTTTGAGAGGAGCTTGATGTTTAGATGGATATGTTTGAAGAACAAACTCTGATGTCTTTTGTATAACATAATAATAATTGTTTAACGTAACGCCTGATAAATTATAATAATTGTGTGGTATTGTAAAACTTAAGTATTATATGTATAAAGTTTCCGCTGTGTATTTAAATAAAAAAAAATGGACGGTGTTACATGAAATGTCCCGTTCTTATTGATTAAAAACGTTCCATATTAATTGATTTCGTTGCGAGGTTTTGACCTCTATATGAGACGTTTTTCAAAGACTGCATTCATTTTAAAACAAACCATAACCTTTATTTCATCAATAAAGGTTTAAAAAGCTTTACGTAGATTATCAAATAATGATAATCTAAAATATCCTGTTTACACACGACCATTACATAATGGTTTACAATACAAATATGTTACAACAAAATAAGTTTCTTGAATGCAGTTTTTACACAATATCATACAAGCATGGACTCCAAATCTCGTCCTTATTTAAGTATGTGACAGCGGAAGCTCTTAATAATCACCTGAGAATAAACATGCTTAAAACGTCAACAAAAATGTTGGTGAGTTATAGGTTTAACCTATATATATCAAATCATAATAATAGACAACAAGATTTCATATTTCAATACACATCCCATACATAGAGATAAAAATCATTCATATGGTGAACACCTGGTAACCGACATTAACAAGATGCATATATAAGAATATCCCCATCATTCCGGGACACCCTTCGGATATGATATAAATTTCGAAGTACTAAAGCATCCGGTACTTTGGATGAGGTTTGTTAGGCCCAATAGATCTATCTTTAGGATTCGCGTCAATTAGGGTGTCTGTTCCCTAATTCTTAGATTACCAGACTTAATAAAAAGGGGCATATTCGATTTCAATAATTTAACCATAGAATGTAGTTTCACGTACTTGTGTCTATTTTGTAAATCATTTATAAAACCTGCATGTATTCTCATCCCAAAAATATTAGATTTTAAAAGTGGGACTATAACTCACTTTCACAGATTTTTACTTCGTCGGAAAGTAAGACTTGGCCACTGGTTGATTCACGAATCTATAACAATATATACATATATATCAAAGTATGTTCAAAATATATTTACAACACTTTTAATATATTTTGATGTTTTAAGTTTATTAAGTCAGCTGTCCTCGTTAGTAACCTACAACTAGTTGTCCACAGTTAGATGTACAGAAATAAATCGATAAATATTATCTTGAATCAATCCACGACCCAGTGTATACGTATCTCAGTATTGATCACAACTCAAACTATATATATTTTGGAATCAACCTCAACCCTGTATAGCTAACTCCAACATTCACATATAGAGTGTCTATGGTTGTTCCGAAATATATATAGATGTGTCGACATGATAGGTCGAAACATTGTATACGTGTCTATGGTATCTCAAGATTACATAATATACAATACAAGTTGATTAAGTTATGGTTGGAATAGATTTGTTACCAATTTTCACGTAGCTAAAATGAGAAAAATTATCCAATCTTGTTTTACCCATAACTTCTTCATTTTAAATCCGTTTTGAGTGAATCAAATTGCTATGGTTTCATATTGAACTCTATTTTATGAATCTAAACAGAAAAAGTATAGGTTTATAGTCAGAAAAATAAGTTACAAGTCATTTTTATAAAGGTAGTCATTTCAGTCGAAAGAACGACGTCTAGATGACCATTTTAGAAAACATACTTCCACTTTGAGTTTAACCATAATTTTTGGATATAGTTTCATGTTCATAATAAAAATCATTTTTTCAGAATAACAACTTTTAAATCAAAGTTTATCATAGTTTTTAATTAACTAACCCAACACAGCCCGCGGTGTTACTACGACGGCGTAAATCCGGTTTTACGGTGTTTTTCATGTTTCCAGGTTTTAAATTATTAAGTTAGCATATCATATAGATAGAGAACATGTGTTTAGTTAATTTTAAAAGTCAAGTTAGAAGGATTAACTTTTGTTTGCGAACAAGTTTAGAATTAACTAAACTATGTTCTAGTGATTACAAGTTTAAACCTTCGAATAAGATAGCTTTATATGTATGAATCGAATGATGTTATGAACATCATTACTACCTTAAGTTCCTTGGATAAACCTACTGGAAAATAGAAAAATGGATCTAGCTTCAACGGATCCTTGGATGGATCGAAGTTCTTGAAGCAGAATCATGACACGAAAACAAGTTCAAGTAAGATCATCACTTGAAATAAGATTGTTATAGTTATAGAAATTGAACCAAAGTTTGAATATGATTATTACCTTGTATTAGAATGATAACCTACTATAAGAAACAAACATTTCTTGAGGTTGGATGATCACCTTACAAGATTGGAAGTGAGCTAGCAAACTTGAAAGTATTCTTGATTTTATGTAACTAGAACTTGTAGAATTTATGAAGAACACTTAGAACTTGAAGATAGAACTTGAGAGAGATCAATTAGATGAAGAAAATTGAAGAATGAAAGTGTTTGTAGGTGTTTTTGGTCGTTGGTGTATGGATTAGATATAAAGGATATGTAATTTTGTTTTCATGTAAATAAGTCATGAATGATTACTCATATTTTTGTAATTTTATGAGATATTTCATGCTAGTTGCCAAATGATGGTTCCCACATGTGTTAGGTGACTCACATGGGCTGCTAAGAGCTGATCATTGGAGTGTATATACCAATAGTACATACATCTAAAAGCTGTGTATTGTACGAGTACGAATACGGGTGCATACGAGTAGAATTGTTGATGAAACTGAACGAGGATGTAATTGTAAGCATTTTTGTTAAGTAGAAGTATTTTGATAAGTGTATTGAAGTCTTTCAAAAGTGTATAAATACATATTAAAACACTACATGTATATACATTTTAACTGAGTCGTTAAGTCATCGTTAGTCGTTACATGTAAGTGTTGTTTTGAAACCTTTAGGTTAACGATCTTGTTAAATGTTGTTAACCCAATGTTTATAATATCAAATGAGATTTTAAATTATTATATTATCATGATATTATCATATATGAATATCTCTTAATATGATATATATACATTAAATGTCTTTACAACGATAATCGTTACATATATGTCTCGTTTAAAAATCATTAAGTTAGTAGTCTTGTTTTTACATATGTAGTTCATTGTTAATATACTTAAAGATATGTTTACTTATCATAGTATCATGTTAACTATATATATATCCATATATATGTCATCATATAGTTTTTACTAGTTTTAACGTTCGTGAATCACCGGTCAACTTGGGTGGTCAATTGTCTATATGAAACATATTTCAATTAATCATATAGTTTTTACTAGTTTTAACGTTCGTGAATCACCGGTCAACTTGAAGGTGTTGACGAATCTTCTGGAAATAGATGCGGGTATTTCTTCTTCATCTGATCTTCATGCTCCCAGGTGAACTCGGGTCCTCTACGAGCATTCCATCGAACCTTAACAATTGGTATCTTGTTTTGCTTAAGTCTTTTAACCTCACGATCCATTATTTCGACGGGTTCTTCGATGAATTGGAGTTTTTCGTTGATTTGGATTTCATCTAACGGAATAGTGAGATATTCTTTAGCAAAACATTTCTTCAAATTCGAGACGTGGAAAGTGTTATGTACAGCCGCGAGTTGTTGAGGTAACTCAAGTCGGTAAGCTACTGGTCCGACACGATCAATAATCTTGAATGGTCCAATATACCTTGGATTTAATTTCCCTCGTTTACCAAATCGAACAACGCCTTTCCAAGGTGCAACTTTAAGCATGACCATCTCTCCAATTTCAAATTCTATATCTTTTCTTTTAATGTCAGCGTAGCTCTTTTTTCGACTTTGGGCGGTTTTCAACCGTTGTTGAATTTGGATGATCTTCTCGGTAGTTTCTTGTATAATCTCCGGACCCGTAATCTGTCTATCCCCCACTTCACTCCAACAAATCGGAGACCTGCACTTTCTACCATAAAGTGCTTCAAACGGTGCCATCTCAATGCTTGAATGGTAGCTGTTGTTGTAGGAAAATTCTGCTAACGGTAGATGTTGATCCCAACTATTTCCGAAATCAATAACACATGCTCGTAGCATGTCTTCAAGCGTTTGTATCGTCCTTTCGCTCTGCTCATCAGTTTGTGGATGATAGGCAGTACTCATGTCTAGACGAGTTCCTAATGCTTGCTGTAATGTCTGCCAGAATCTTGAAATAAATCTGCCATCCCTATCAGAGATAATAGAGATTGGTATTCCATGTCTGGAGACGACTTCCTTCAAATACAGTCGTGCTAACTTCTCCATCTTGTCATCTTCTCTTATTGGCAGGAAATGTGCTGATTTGGTGAGACGATCAACTATTACCCAAATAGTATCAAAACCACTTGCAGTCCTTGGCAATTTAGTGATGAAATCCATGGTAATGTTTTCCCATTTCCATTCCGGGATTTTGGGTTGTTAAAGTAGACCTGATGGTTTCTGATGCTCAGCTTTGACCTTAGAACACGTCAAACATTCTCCTACGTATTTAGCAACATCGGCTTTCATACCCGACCACCAAAAATGTTTTTTGAGATACTTGTACATCTTCCCCGTTCCAGGATGTATTGAGTATCTGGTTTTATGAGCTTCTCTAAGTACCATTTCTCTCATATCTCCAAATTTTGGTACCCAAATCCTTTCAGCCCTATACCGGGTTCCGTCTTCCCGAATATTAAGATGCTTCTCTGATCCTTTGGGTATTTCATCCTTTAAATTTCCCTCTTTTAAAACTCCTTGTTGCGCCTCCTTTATTTGAGTAGTAAGGTTAGTGTGAATCATTATATTCATAGATTTTACTCGAATGGGTTCTCTGTCCTTTCTGCTCAAAGCGTCGGCTACCACATTTGCCTTTCCCGGGTGGTAACGAATCTCAAAGTCGTAATCATTCAATAATTCAATCCACCTACGCTGCCTCATATTCAGTTGTTTCTGATTAAATATGTGTTGAAGACTTTTGTGGTCGGTATATATAATACTTTTGACCCCATATAAGTAGTGCCTCCAAGTCTTTAATGCAAAAACAACCGCGCCTAATTCCAAATCATGCGTCGTATAATTTTGTTCGTGAATCTTCAATTGTCTAGACGCATAAGCAATCACCTTCGTTCGTTGCATTAATACACAACCGAGACCTTGCTTTGATGCGTCACAATAAATCACAAAATCATCATTCCCTTCAGGCAATGACAATATAGGTGCTGTAGTTAGCTTTTTCTTCAATAACTGAAACGCTTTCTCTTGTTCATCATTCCATTCAAATTTCTTCCCTTTATGCGTTAATGCAGTCAAGGGTTTTGCTATTCTGGAAAAGTCTTGGATGAACCTTCTGTAGTAACCAGCTAGTCCTAAAAACTGGCGTATGTGTTTCGGAGTTTTCGGGGTTTCCCACTTTTCAATAGTTTCTATCTTTGCCGGATCCACCTTAATACCTTCTTTGTTCACTATGTGACCGAGGAATTGAACTTCTTCCAACCAAAATGCACACTTTGAAAACTTAGCGTACAATTCTTCCTTCCTCAATACTTCTAACACCTTTCTCAAATGTTCACCGTGTTCTTGGTCATTCTTTGAGTAAATAAGTATGTCATCAATGAAAACAATGACAAACTTGTCAAGATATGGTCCACACACTCGGTTCATAAGGTCCATGAACACAGCTGGTGCATTAGTTAAACCAAATGGTATGACCATAAACTCGTAATGACCGTAACGTGTTCTGAAAGCAGTCTTTGGAATATCATCTTCTTTCACCCGCATTTGATGATACCCGGAACGTAAGTCAATCTTTGAATAAACAGACGAGCCTTGTAGTTGATCAAATAAGTCATCGATTCTCGGTAGTGGGTAGCGGTTCTTGATGGTAAGTTTGTTCAACTCTCGGTAGTCGATACACAACCTGAATGTACCATCTTTCTTCTTGACAAACAAAACAGGAGCTCCCCACGGTGATGTGCTTGGTCGAATGAAACCACGCTCTAAAAGTTCTTGTAATTGGCTTTGCAGTTCTTTCATCTCGCTGGGTGCGAGTCTGTAAGGAGCACGAGCTATTGGTGCAGCTCCTGGTACAAGATCTATTTGAAATTCAACGGATCGATGTGGGGGTAATCCCGATAATTCTTTCAGAAATACATCGGGAAATTCTTTTGCAATGGGAACATCATTGATGCTCTTTTCTTCAGTTTGTACTTTCTCGACGTGTGCTAGAACAACATAGCAACCTTTTCTTATTAGTTTTTGTGCCTTCAAATTACTAATAAGATGTAGCTTCGTGTTGCCCTTTTCTCCGTACACCATTAAGGGTTTTCCTTTTTCTCGTATAATGCGAATTGCATTTTTGTAACAAACGATCTCTGCTTTCACTTCTTTCAACCAGTCCATACCGATTATCACATCAAAACTCCCTAACTCTACTGGTATCAAATCAATCTTAAATGTTTCGCTAACCAGTTTAATTTCTTGATTCCGACATATATTATCTGCTGAAATTAATTTACCATTTGCTAATTCGAGTAAAAATTTACTATCCAAAGGCGTCAATGGACAACTTAATTTAGCACAAAAATCTCTACTCATATAGCTTCTATCCGCACCCGAATCAAATAAAACGTAAGCAGATTTATTATCAATAAGAAACGTACCCGTAACAAGCTCCGGGTCTTCCTGTGCCTCTGCCGCATTAATATTGAAAACTCTTCCGCGGCTTTGTCCATTCGTGTTCTCCTGGTTCGGGCAATTTCTAATAATGTGGCCCGGTTTTCCATATTTATAACAAACTACATTGGCATAACTTGCTCTGACACTACTTGCTCCGCCATTACTCGTTCCGACACCATTTGTTCCTTTCGTTCTATTAACCCCTGGTCCGTAGACCTCACACTTCGCCGCGCTATGACCATTTCTTTTACACTTGTTGCAAAATTTGGTGCAGAACCCCGAGTGATACTTTTCACACCTTTGGCATAGCTGCTTCTGATTGTTGTTATTGTTGTTGAGGTTATTATTGTTGTTGGGATGATTGTTGTAGTTGCTGTTGCTGTTGTTGTTGTTGTTGTTATTGTTGTTGTTGTTGGGCCGTTTGTTGTAGTTGCGATTGATGTTGCGATTGTTGGGATAATTGTTGCGATTATTGTTGTAATTGCTGTTGTTGTTGTATTGGTGATTCTTATCACCGTTTTCCTCCCACTTTCTTTTGACTGGCTTCACATTGGCCTCTTCAGCAGTCTGTTCTTTAATTCTTTCTTCAATCTGGTTCACTAGTTTGTGAGCCATTCTACATGCCTGTTGTATAGAGGCGGGCTCGTGTGAACTTATATCTTCTTGGATTCTTTCCGGTAATCCTTTCACAAACGCGTCGATCTTCTCTTCCTCATCTTCGAATGCTCCCGGACACAATAGGCACAATTCTGTGAATCGTCTTTCGTACGTGGTAATATCAAATCCTTGGGTTCGTAACCCTCTAAGTTCTGTCTTGAGCTTATTGACCTCGGTTCTGGGACGGTACTTCTCGTTCATCAAGTGCTTGAATGCTGACCACGGTAGTGCGTACGCATCGTCTTGTCCCACTTTCTCTAGATAGGTATTCCACCATGTTAACGCAGAACCTGTGAAGGTATGCATAGCGTACTTCACTTTGTCCTCTTCAGTACACTTACTTATGGCAAACACCGATTCGACCTTCTCGGTCCACCGTTTCAATCCGATCGGTCCTTCGGTTCCATCAAATTCCAAAGGTTTGCAGGCAGTGAATTCTTTGTAGGTGCATCCTACACGATTTCCGGTACTGCTAGATCCAAGGTTATTGTTGGTATGTAGTGCAGCCTGTACTGCGGCTATGTTTGAAGCTAGAAAAGTACGGAATTCCTCTTCATTCATATTCACGGTGTGTCGAGTAGTCGGTGCCATTTCCTTCAAAATAGTCAAATGGAACAAGTTAATCATACAGAATATTAAGAGTAGTTAATAGTATTTCGTAGCATAATATGAACTCATTTATAAAAGCTTTTTCTTCATATTAGCATTTTATAAGTTTAAATTCGGGTAGTACCTACCCGTTAAGTTCATACTTAGTAGCTAATATACAATTCAACTACTACAATTCTATATGAAAAACTAATTATAATAATATTTCGCGTTCAAACTTTTACACAATATTTTACAAACTTACAATACCGCTTATTTTACATATAGCATGAAATATAGCACACAATAAATTTGATACAAGATGGTTGTGAAGATAATTCTAGCTAGTACACAAGTCGTTCAGCAAAGGCAATAAAGACACGTAATTCATACGTCCAGAAACAAGTCATGCATTTTGGTTTTACTAGGATTACTTCCCATCCTTGGTCTTGTGGAACATAACCGTTATGGCCGGTGATAAGACAGCGTGTTGTAACGTCGTCAAAGGGAAGAGGGTTACGTAATGTCCAACAGTCCCGTAACAATCTAAAAACCTCATTTCTTACCCCAATTACCGACTCCGTCACTTGTGGGAATGTTTTGTTTAATAGTTGTAGCCCGATGTTCTTGTTCTCACTTTGGTGAGAAGCGAACATTACTAATCCGTAAGCATAACATGCTTCTTTATGTTGCATGTTAGCCACTTTTTCTAAATCACGAAGTCCAATATTCGGATATATTGAGTCAAAATAATTTCTTAACCCATTGCGTAAAATAGCATTTGGGTTCCCCGCAATATATGCGTCAAAGTAAACACATCGTAACTTATGGATTTCCCAATGTGATATCCCCCATCTTTCGAACGAAAGCCTTTTATAAACCAAGGCATTCTTGGAACGTTCTTCGAATGTCTTACAAACTGATCTCGCCTTAAATAGTTGTGCCGAAGAATTCTGACCGACTCTAGACAAGATTTCATCAATCATGTCTCCGGGTAGGTCTCTTAAAATATTGGGTTGTCTATCCATTTTGTGTTTTTATATTGTAAAATAGACAAGAGTTAGATTCATAAAAAAAATACTTATTAATACAAGCAATTTTTACATATATCATAAAGCATAAGCACACTATATTACATATATTACACCACACGAATACAACTATCTTATTCCGACTCGCTTGTTTCTTCTTCTTCGGTTTTGGTTCGTTTTGCCAAGTTTCTAGGGATATATGATGTTCCCCTAATACGAGCCGTCGTTTTCCACATTGGTTTAGAAAAACCTGGTGGTTTAGAGATTCCCGGGTCATTGTTACAACTTAAGGACTTCGGGGGTTGACGATACATATAAAGTTCATCGGGGTTGGAATTAGATTTCTCTATTTTTATGCCCTTTCCCTTATTATATTCTTTTGCCTTTTTAAATTCAGTTGGGGTAATTTCTATAACATCATCGGAATTCTCGTCGGAATCCGATTCATCGGAGAATTGGTAATCCTCCCAATATTTTGCTTCCTTGGCGGAAACACCATTGACCATAATTAACCTTGGTCGGTTGGTTGAGGATTTTCTTTTACTTAACCGTTTTATTATTTCCCTCACCGGTTCTATTTCTTTATCCGGTTCTGATTCTTCTTCCGGTTCCGATTCTTCTTCCGGTTCCGACTCTTCTTCCGGTTCCTCTTCGGGAACTTGTGAATCAGTCCACGAATCATTCCAATTTACATTTGACTCTTCATTATTATTAGGTGAGTCAATGAGACTTGTTCTAGAGGTAGACATCTATCACATAATATCAAACGCGTTAAGAGATTAATATATCACATAATATTCACATGTTAAAAATATATAGTTTCCAACAAAATTTGTTAAGCAATCATTTTCAAGTAAACACGGTCGAAGTCTAGACTCACTAATGCATCCTAACAAACTCGATAAGACACACTAATGCAAAATTCGGGTTCGCTAAGACCAACGCTCTGATACCAACTGAAATGTCCCGTTCTTATTGATTAAAAACGTTCCATATTAATTGATTTCGTTGCGAGGTTTTGACCTCTATATGAGACGTTTTTCAAAGACTGCATTCATTTTAAAATAAACCATAACCTTTATTTCATCAATAAAGGTTTAAAAAGCTTTACGTAGATTATCAAATAATGATAATCTAAAATATCCTGTTTACATACGACCATTACATAATGGTTTACAATACAAATATGTTACAACAAAATAAGTTTCTTGAATGTAGTTTTTACACAATATCATACAAGCATGGACTCCAAATCTCGTCCTTATTTAAGTATGTGACAGCGGAAGCTCTTAATAATCACCTGAGAATAAACATGCTTAAAACGTCAAAAAAAATGTTGGTGAGTTATAGGTTTAACCTATATATATCAAATCATAATAATAGACCACAAGATTTCATATTTCAATACACATCCCATACATAGAGATAAAAATCATTCATATGGTGAACACCTGGTAACCGACATTAACAAGATGCATATATAAGAATATCCCCATCATTCCGGGACACCCTTCGGATATGATATAAATTTCGAAGTACTAAAGCATCCGGTACTTTGGATGGGGTTTGTTAGGCCCAATAGATCTATCTTTAGGATTCGCGTCAATTAGGGTGTCTGTTCCCTAATTCTTAGATTACCAGACTTAATAAAAAGGGGCATATTCGATTTCGATAATTCAACCATAGAATGTAGTTTCACGTACTTGTGTCTATTTTGTAAATCATTTATAAAACCTGCATGTATTCTCATCCCAAAAATATTAGATTTTAAAAGTGGGACTATAACTCACTTTCACATATTTTTACTTCGTCGGGAAGTAAGACATGGCCACTGGTTGATTCACGAACCTATAACAATATATACATATATATCAAAGTATGTTCAAAATATATTTACAACACTTTTAATATATTTTGATGTTTTAAGTTTATTAAGTCAGCTGTCCTCGTTAGTAACCTACAACTAGTTGTCCACAGTTAGATGTACAGAAATAAATCGATAAATATTATCTTGAATCAATCCACGACCCAGTGTATACGTATCTCAGTATTGATCACAACTCAAACTATATATATTTTGGAATCAACCTCAACCCTGTATAGCTAACTCCAACATTCACATATAGAGTGTCTATGGTTGTTCCGAAATATATATAGATGTGTCGACATGATAGGTCGAAACATTGTATACGTGTCTATGGTATCTCAAGATTACATAATATACAATACAAGTTGATTAAGTTATGGTTGGAATAGATTTGTTACCAATTTTCACGTAGCTAAAATGAGAAAAATTATCCAATCTTGTTTTACCCATAACTTCTTCATTTTAAATCCGTTTTGAGTGAATCAAATTGCTATGGTTTCATATTGAACTCTATTTTATGAATCTAAACAGAAAAAGTATAGGTTTATAGTCGGAAAAATAAGTTACAAGTCATTTTTATAAAGGTAGTCATTTCAGTCGAAAGAACGACGTCTAGATGACCATTTTAGAAAACATACTTCCACTTTGAGTTTAATCATAATTTTTGGATATAGTTTCATGTTCATAATAAAAATCATTTTCTCAGAATAACAAATTTTAAATCAAAGTTTATCATAGTTTTTAATTAACTAACCCAAAACAGCCCGCGGTGTTACTACGACGGCGTAAATCCGGTTTTACGATGTTTTTCGTGTTTCCAGGTTTTAAATCATTAAGTTAGCATATCATATAGATATAGAAAATGTGTTTAGTTGATTTTAAAAGTCAAGTTAGAAGGATTAACTTTTGTTTGCGAACAAGTTTAGAATTAACTAAACTATGTTCTAGTGATTACAAGTTTAAACCTTCGAATAAGATAGCTTTATATGTATGAATCGAATGATGTTATGACCATAATTACTACCTTAAGTTCCTTGGATAAACCTACTGGAAAAGAGAAAAATGGATCTAGCTTCAACGGATCCTTGGATGGCTCGAAGTTCTTGAACCAGAATCATGACACGAAAATAAGTTCAAGTAAGATCATCACTTGAAATAAGATTGTTATAGTTATAGAAATTGAACCAAAGTTTGAATATGATTATTACCTTGTATTAGAATGATAACCTACTGTAAGAAACAAAGATTTCTTGAGGTTGGATGATCACCTTACAAGATTGGAAGTGAGCTAGCAAACTTGAAAGTATTCTTGATTTTATGTAACTAGAACTTGTAGAATTTATGAAGAACACTTAGAACTTGAAGATAGAACTTGAGAGAGATCAATTAGATGAATAAAATTGAAGAATGAAAGTGTTTGTAGGTGTTTTTGGTCGTTGGTGTATGGATTAGATATAAAGGATATGTAATTTTGTTTTCATGTAAATAAGTCATGAATGATTACTCATATTTTTGTAATTTTATGAGATATTTCATGCTAGTTGCCAAATGATGGTTCCCACATGTGTTAGGTGACTCACATGGGCTGCTAAGAGCTGATCATTGGAGTGTATATACCAATAGTACATACATCTAAAAGCTGTGTATTGTACGAGTACGAATACGGGTGCATACGAGTAGAATTGTTGATGAAACTGAACGAGGATGTAATTGTAAGCATTTTTGTTAAGTAGAAGTATTTTGATAAGTGTATTGAAGTCTTTCAAAAGTGTATAAATACATATTAAAACACTACATGTATATACATTTTAACTGAGTCGTTAAGTCATCGTTAGTCGTTACATGTAAGTGTTGTTTTGAAACCTTTAGGTTAACGATCTTGTTAAATGTTGTTAACCCAATGTTTATAATATCAAATGAGATTTTAAATTATTATATTATCATGATATTATCATGTATGAATATCTCTTAATATGATATATATACATTAAATGTCTTTACAACGATAATCGTTACATATATGTCTCGTTTAAAAATCATTAAGTTAGTAGTCTTGTTTTTACATATGTAGTTCATTGGTAATATACTTAATGATATGTTTACTTATCATAGTATCATGTTAACTATATATATATCCATATATATGTCATCATATAGTTTTTACTAGTTTTAACGTTCGTGAATCACCGGTCAACTTGGGTGGTCAATTGTCTATATGAAACATATTTCAATTAATCAAGTCTTAACAAGTTTGATTGCTTAACATGTTAGAAACATTTAATCATGTAAATATCAATCTTAATTAATATATATAAACATGGAAAAGTTCGGGTCACTACATTACAACTTGGTATCAGAGCGTAGGTTTGGCAACGTGCACACATGGATGTCATGTTCCCAAACCTTCGGCAGTGTGTCAAACATATCCTTGGGGGACAAGCTAAGTGAATGTAGAGAATGGTATGATAGTCTGTAGGTACTAACGGATTATCTACTAAGCTTTTGTGAGATGATGTGGAGTACAGGTGAAAGATGACTGACGAAAGGCAGGATGTCCGAGCTCCACCTACCCCCGGAATCTTCAGAGCTCCACCTGAAGAGGAAGACTCAGACACTGACCAGCAAGAGTACATCCAATGATTGGAGAGTCGATTGAAAGAATCCCGAGACCGGATAACTGAGCTAGAATGTATTGTTTATGCGGGTACCACAACGGGTAACGATGATACTGCACCTCCAGGGTTTTCTGTACCTCAGTTTGGGTCTGCATCAAGGGGAACTTCATCACAACCACAACAGTTCCAAGTTCCGTTGCCATTTCCACAGTTTCAAACACCACAACAACAACAGTCACAGCCTCAATAGGGATACCAAAACCCGGGTCAAGTTATGTATCCTTACTGTAAAGACCCGTCCTAATCCATCCGGACGAAGTCCATATCGATTATAAACGACTCACAACAGTTGATTTCATCGCGAGGTACTTGACCTCTATATGATACATTTTACAAACATTGCATTCGTTTTTGAAAAGACAATCTTTCATTACATCGAAAGTTGACGGTATGCATACCATTTCTAATACATCTAACTACAATTGACTTAATAATAATCTTGATGAACTCAATGACTCGAATGCAATGTCTTTTGAAATATGCCATGAATGACTCCAAGTAATGTCTCTAATATGAGCTAATGCACAGCGGAAGATTTCTTTCATACCTGAGAATAAACATGCTTTAAAGTGTCAACCAAAAGGTTGGTGAGTTCACTAGTTTAACATAAATAATCATTTCATAATTTTAATAGACCACAAGATTTCATGTTTCTATTTCTCATAAACATACGTCCCATGCATAGAGACAAAATAATCATTCATATGGATTGAACACCTGGTAATCGACATTTACAATACGCATATTAGAATATCCCCATCATTCCGGGATCCTCCTTCGGACATGATATAAATTTCGAAGTACTAAAGCATCCGGTACTTTGGATGGGGCTTGTTGGGCCCGATAGATCTATCTTTAGGATTCGCGTCAATTAGGGTGTCTGTTCCCTAATTCTTAGATTACCAGAATATAAAGGGGCATATTCAATTTCGATCATTCAACCATATAATGTAGTTTCGATTACTTGTGTCTATTTTGTAAAACAGTTATAAAAAGTTGCGCATGTATTCTCAGCCCAAAAATATAAAGGGTAAAAAGACAAATGAAACTCACGCATATAAATATTGAAAAATAGTTATTAAAACATTTGCATGTATTCTCAGCCCAAAAATGTAATGAGTAAAAAGGGCAAATGAAACTCACCATACTGTATTTTGTAGTAAAAATACATATGACGACATTTAACAAGTGTAGGGTTTGCCTCGGATTCACGAACCTATATCAATTATATATGTCAAATAATATCATGAAACTATACAACAATTATTATATAATATCTTTAGTTTAGTAAAATATTTATGATTTTAAATGTTATATATTTAAATATATTTATACTTTTATATATGTTATATAAATATTTTTTTATTAGATTTTATATACATAAGTATTATATTTACATTATATATTAATATTTATTATTTATTTATTTATTTATTATTATTATATTTTTTTTATAAGTTTACTTCTATATTAAATATTCTTTAAAAATAAAAATATTTTAATAACTAATTTATAATGATTACATAATTATAATGTATGTCATTTATTTTAATATGTAATACAATTATAGTATTATGTGTAATAAATACATTCTTACACCAATAATACTTATTTAATAAAATAATAATAATTATAATTATAATAATAACTAATTTTAATAATATTACTTAAAAAGAAATCTAGGTCTGCGTTTGTTGAGCGGCTCAAACAGAACAAACATGGCAGAAGCAAAAACGAAGGGAAAAAGAAAAAAAAACGCGATGGCTCATGGGATCTTGGGTTCAACAATCGATCCATTGATTTCACCGTAACCATCGATGATTATTATATTATTGGCTCATCATCACTATCATTCGAGTATCAATCAATACGAGTAGCAGGTCATCATTTTCAGTCTTCTTTGTATCAGAATCACCATCGTATTATCCTTCATCAATCAATCATGTAACCGGTTCATTAATTGATCAATTAGGTAATTAATTCATTGATATACTTTTGATTTTTATAGCTTTCTTTATATATTCAGTGCTTTGCAAATGGATCAAACATAACAATTAATAACTGTTGTTATTGGTGGGTTTTGATTTAGTGTAATAACAACAATGGCCTCGATTCTTCCTCATTCGATCAGGATTAAAGACGAGTAGCAATAGTTAATTACAAATTGGAGATGATTGTTATGGTTTGGTTCAACAGGTAATTGGAAGTGATTCATGTATCGAGTAGTTGCAGTTTGATTTACAAAAATTTGGGTTGGTGATGTTTGATTGTGATAATGTTTGTTTTGGTCGAAGGAAAACAGAACTAGCAGTAGTTATTGATCACAGGTGGTGTCTTGCTTCGAATAGTAACGGATAACTAGTTGCAGCAGCAGTTCACAATGGTTGTGGTGATGGTTCGAAGTAAACAGAAAACAGAAGAACAACTGCAACAGAAGCAGGAAAAAGAAAATGTGCAGCAGGTGTGGTTTGTGTTGGATTAAAACAGAGAATAATAATAAGTTGCTTGGTGGAGATAATGATCGCGTGGCAGCTGCACTATGTGAAGAAGACGAGCTGGTGATCGGTTGCAGAGACAATTTAAAAGAAAGTGATGGTATTTGTGTTTTCTATTCTAAACTGATTTTACTCATAAAATATCATTATTGTTTATTTCATAGATTGTTGCCCTTAAATGGTATTTGTTTTACACAATAGCTTTAATTATACAGAGCAACATATTATGGAGATGTTGTGTACTTGTGTATAGTGTATTGAATTTTGAGTTATTCAGTCTTAAGTGAAGTAACTAATCTATGTGAAATGATATCATACTTACTGTACATTAACTGGAGTGTTGAATGAAGTCACTAGCTTCCTGAATGATTTCATGATTAGATAATTTGTAGTAGGTTGTATGGTTGGTGTGTTTCTTTGAGTGGTTCAGCATAGTTGTTAAAAAGGCAACAAGGTATTGTTTGGTGGTAATCTTGGGTTTGAGTCAACAAGGTTTTCAAATGGTAGTTTTGGTGATGGTTTCGGTTGCTCACAAAAATGGCAGAAAGTAATATATATATATATATATATATATATATATATATATATATATATATATATATATATATATATATATATAGAAGGAAAAAAAGAGGAGGTAAAGAAGGAAAAAGTAATGTATGTGGTATGTTATATACATGAGTGATTTCATGTAATATATAATATAAAAAGTAGTCAATATATTTTATCGTATAAGGAAAAATGGGTTTTGAGGTGGGCTCATGCAATGTATATAATATAGGGATAGTGGACTGGTGATTATGATAGGAAACAGAAATCAGAAAAAGTGATATGGTTGTACATGGTAATACTTTAGTTCAGTGATAATGTAGAGAAGAAGAAAGAAAAAAAATGGATGATGTGTATATGCATATATGCAGCGTATATATGTATGAATAGAAAGGTTTAAAGGTTAGTTTCATCTAATAGGAAAACAATTAGTGCACTAGTTTGATTAAGATAGATTCATGTATGTGTGTGTATCATAAATATAATTCATGTTAGTTGTACTACGTACCAAAAACAGTAATATAATAAATATCTCAAATTTTCAAATGATTGCAATAATTAGAAAGAAATAGATGATGGGTTTGATAAATGTTTAGAGTAGAAACACTATCATAAGTGGCAAAGGTATGGTTCATGCATTATGAGAGTACACATAGCTATATATTAAGCTCGAATGATAATTCACATAATGAAATTAAACATACAAACACAGTACCATTTAAATGTTATATAAGTTATCAAGTTGAAAAGTGGGATGCGACATGAAACAACCATAAAGCATCCGTTCAATTATATTTTTGTACCGATGGTTTTAACACGGTGAGTTTATCGTGATCCGTTGTTAATTAGTGGCGGATAAAAGTCTAAGATTTATATAGCTTATTTTCGAATCACCGTTTATTTAAAAAAAACATATAAGTTCGAATTAAACTTGTCTAATTAATAATCGAAACGTCTAATGAGTATTACAATCATTTAATATTTATTTTTATTATACTTTATTTATATATATAGATATATTTTAAATAATAATTATTATAATATCCTATTTTTATCTTATTAATTTTTAATAACAACAACATGTAATAACTTATATTTCGAATTATTATTTATATATACATACACACATATCTATTTACAATTTATGGTTCGCGAATCGTCGAGAGCAGTCGAAGGTCAATTATATATATGAAACAGTTCAAACTTTTTGAGACTCAACCTTACAGACTTTGCTTATCTTGTCGGAAACATATAAAGATTAAAGTTTAAATTTGGTCAAAAATTCCCGGGTCATCACACTTACGTGATCCAAATGTGGCAGCCACCAACAACTGAAACAAAGAAGAAGTGTACGTTCAAGCAATTCTTGGATTGTAAGCCTCCAGAGTATGTCGGTAGTTCTAATCCGACTGAAAACTTTGATTGGTTACTTGAGGTAGACAGAGCATTGGAAGCCTGTCAATGCGAACCCAAATTACGTGTAACTTATGCTAGCAAATTATTGAAAAAGAAAGCAATGGGTTGGTGGGATTCAATAACTTCTCAGATGTCAAAGGAAATGTTGAACCAGGTGACTTGGGAACAATTTGCTGCTAAGGTGTGCGAACAGTATTGCACTCCTTATGAGATCTCAAGAATGAAGCGAGAGTTTATGAATCTGAGGATGACCAGACAGATGACAATTGATGAAGTGATCGAGAAGTTCACGGATAAGCTTCGCTTTATACAACAGTGGCTTCCTGATGAACAGTCTAAGATTGATCAGTTTGTGGAAATGATCTTGCCAGAATACAGATCTTTGGTAAGAATGGCACCTTCGTTACCTCAAGCCTTTGCCATATCCAAAATGGTGGAAGGATATACTAAGGCGGCCAAAAATAGTCAAAACGAAATGGTGGCGCAGCCCAATCAGACATCAAGTCAAGGTAGTTTCAAATCAAAGAAGTCTCATGGTGGTCAACAAAAAGGAAGATTTTCCCAAAGTGGTAGTAGTTCAAACCAGAGGGTGTGGTGCAATGGTTATAAATCGACTCATGCGGGTCCTTGTACTAATTTGACAAAGAGGTGCATGCAGTGCGGGGTAATGGGTCATGATATTCAGGCTTGCTCATTCAAAGAAAATGTTTGTTGGAATTGCCATAAATCAGGGCACAGGTCAGTTGATTGTCCATCTGCGAGAAAGATAAGTTTTGGG